>NC_089875.1:44469415-45106082 GCF_040182565.1 Anser cygnoides | reverse complement strand
CTGCACAGTGAGAAGAACAGGGCTTTGTCTGTCCTTCAAAGGGGATGTTGGCAGAGTTATTCCCCGAACCGTGCCTTCCAACCATCAGCCTTCACGTCCTCTGTCCAGCATAGGTCCTGCTTGTTTTCTGAGCAGATGAATCCTTAGCAATGAATCCTTCTGCTGGTTTAGTTGTACCTAAGAAAAGGCTTTTCCTGGCAAAGCTACGGTGGGAAGGGGAGGAATATTTTCCAGCTCCTGGCTGCCGTAGCTGGTCTGAGAGGAGCCTCCAGTGCAGGCCTGGTGGGAGGCTGTCAAACAGGCGCTGCAGGCAGCAGGGGAGGGTTATGTCAGTCCTCAAAAGTCACAGATGGGATCCAGAAACAATTTTTTCTCCTCATTACCTAATTGCATAGGTAGCTTAATTTGTGGAGCTGTTCCTTCATGTTTCTTTCTTCTGAATTTCCTTCACTTGCATATTGCAGTCATGTCCAAGGAAGCTCCTAGCCTTTGGTTTGGTCACACCATCTGTGCCACTGTTTTGTTCTCCATAGATGTGGAGCACTTCAGAAGGAGTTTATGTGTGAACAGCTAAGTATATCACTAAATCCACACCTCTGAAAGCTTCATTGAACGATTCTTCTCACTCCTGACGTGTGAGACAAGAGTGAGTAACTCGGGTTAGGTTTAAAGTGTCTCTCCAGTGAGAGTAGATAAAGTCAATGTTGCTTGTTTAGGGTAAGGCAAATTTAGTACAGTGAAAAGCCTGAAGGGAAGGAGGGAAAGGTACTATGAGAAAGACCACATTCAGTATTGTTCTGTCCCTGTAAAAGAGAAAGGGGCAGAGACCAAAGCTCTGGTCTAGATTAGATCTAGAGGTCTTGTTAGGTCTGCAATAAGATCATCTTCAAAGCTTAAGAGCTGACTTAAATATTTGTTTTCTGATCTTGGTAGGAGCTGGTTTGAGGATATTGCTTCAGGCACATCTTGAATGCTAAATAACCTGAAATTCTTATTTATCAGTGATCAAAGAGAGAGAGAGAAATAAGTTGTTTGGGAGATGAGAACTTTAACCAACACTGAATAAAATGATACAGAAATCCCAAGATTAGTCAAGTAGGGTATCTTAACATACTTTAACACTTTAAAATGCCTATTAGTGTGGGCCTTTAGATCAAGTGTCCTTTGATATATTAGAAAGAATCAGACAGGAAAAGAACAGTTCTCACGACTCTTAGAAACACTTCTGTTTTTTTTAAAACCAAAGTAAGAGCTGGAATTCTGCCTGAAATCCTGTCTTACAAACTGTGTTTCCCAGGTGAAACCCCAAGTTTAAAGATAAATATGTGGACACCATTGCTTTACCCAAGCCTTTCATTGTTATGGCTTATTTGGTTCAGAGGTCCCTGAGAACTTCCAAGTGATTTTCTTATAATAAGGGGGACACACTGAAGCATGTGCAATGGCACTTGAAATGGGAACGTTCCTCATTCTGTATTAGCTGGCACACTGATTCCCAGGGGCATATGGTTTGGGTTGTAGGGTTTTTCTAGTTCGTGTTTGTAGAGCTGTCTTACATCAAAAGAGAACCAAGAGAAAAGGGAACAAAATCTTAAAACCGTTCCCTTTCCTCTGCTACTACAGTGAAAAATGCTCCCTAGAATGAGAGCAGGTCAAATTATTCAGTGTTGGTGTATAAGTGCTTTGGGAAGGGTTACTAGGGCATTTCCATTATTTGCTGTGGTTGTTTGGTGGTTGTGACATTTAGAGGGTACTTTGAAGAAAACAGCCCGGCTGGTAAATGACAGCAGAGAAAGGGGAAGGAAAGCAAATGGAGAGGAGGGAAGTTCACAGAGATTTCCTGACAAGATGAAAGGGTGAAGAAAACCCAGTGAGTTCTTATTCAAAAACCATTTTGGTAGCCTCTATTTGAATGAGAGAACAGTTTCTTAGCGTGCTTAACAACTATTTGGTCCTGTCCAGGAGTGCACTTCACCAAATGTCTGCTGAGTTTAACACCACAGTCAACTTTGTAAAGTGTGATGAGAATTATTTTTACAGCTGAGCTTCTTAAGAGAGGACCGTATGTGATGTGTAAATCTTGGTGGGTTTTAATGCACCTCAGTTGCACTAAAAAGAAAAATGCTGAACTTCACCAGGATTAATAAGTTGCACAAAGATATTAGCATCCAATGTTTAAACCGAACGAAAAGGAGTCTGGAAACCTGGTGTCCTCCACAGGGGACCCAATCTGTGCATGTGGTGGGATAAGGACGATGACTGGACTTTGCTTATTCTCAGCAGAGTTTTGGTCATGTCAGCTTTCTAATATGTCCTTCAATGTCACAACCTACAGGAGAGACAAAGTAGTGACCACTACTTCAGATTGACACTGTAAGAATTCAGTGCTTGTACACAGCTTTAATGAAAAGTTCAGTAAGTCTCAGTGCTGTGGTGTCAGGTGATAGCATAAATATTGCTACATACTTAACTAAAAATTACGGGTTTGGGGATAAAGCATTAGTCTGGCATGAGAATCTTGTGGGTGAGCACAGTGGTATTTTGAGTGTGACCTTGGGAAAATTGCTTAACCTGTCCTCTGTGTCTTTATTTCCGAACTCTAAACCCAACTTGGTATGGTACTGCCCTGTTTGCAGGACTGAATGAGCAAGTTAATCAAGCTCTGAGTGGCACTCAGATACTACTGTGATATAAATAGAGCTGGGCAGGAAACTCTTCTCAGATCCTTCAACTTTATTGTACATCAAGATAAAACCATCTTTCAAAGGTTGTTTGTTAGATTTGTGATTGAAACAAATACATACATACACAGAACAAACATCATTTTGTTGGTAAGTGTGCTCCTATGGGATGTGCATTCACATTTTGAATATGAGTTTGCCACTAACTCATTTCATAGAAGGTCTTGAACCTAGGGTTTTCCTTTCCTGGAAAACTCTTCAGAATTGGGGTGTTTGGTTATAAAAGCTGCTTGTGTAAAATAAATAAATAAATAAATAAATAAAAAAAAATCTGACTGGCTGTAAACAGAGGCAGTAATGACAGAAAGATGTTATGCATGAAAGCAAAATTTAAATATGGACCAATATAGAGAAGGCAAAGCATGAGGGGGAATAAAAGAAGAAAAAAAAGGAAAGAGAATATAGAAGGGCATGCATTTCTGTCACCAGATGTGTCTTTTCCAAAGCATGTGGAAAAATGAAGAGTGCAACACAGCAGGCTAGGTGTCAAGCGGGCGTGTAAACCTTTCCCCAAAACACTGAATAGTGCAATGGTATGGAGCAGTGAAGTGTGAAATGGAGCAAATTTAGAGAAAGGAGAGCTATGTCAGCAGCAGCATGGAAACGTAGAGACTAACATAGTCTTGTTGAAGAGAAATTAGAGGCTGAGAGAAAGGTGAGGGAGAAAGTGTTGATGCACTATAAGATTATCGCACATTTCTAAAGAGGTCTGAAAGAGCTGACTTCCTGCTGTGGTGTTCCTCTCATACTGGTGTGAACAAGCATCACGCCATCACCTGCGAAGTCTTTAAGTGCAAGTGGCGACACTTTAGTATGCACAGCCTGCCTTAGAAAATCCCGGGGAAGCAAAAGAAACATGAAAACCACGCAAGTCAAAAGGGTGCTGCTCCCATTGTTCTTTGTGCTGCATGGCTATCCGGGAATCCCAGAGAACAGAGAGGTTTCATCTCCCAACATGTGCTCTGCCACGTCCTAGGGCACTGCTGTGCTGCCAGCGTGGAAGCAGCTCCCTCAAACACCTTCCATGGCTTTCACAGGAGCAGTACAATGAAATCAACCTGCTAGGTGGGAAACAAGCTCTCACCAGAATATGTATAGCAGAGTATATAAACCTGGTAGCACAACCCCTTTACAGAATAGACAGGAGTGAAACCACTTGGGACTGCCTTGAACTGAAATAGGACTTTTGGGGCGCTTGAGACCAGCTCTGAGTTACCAAAGACAAGAATGGGTGCATCTGGACCCTCTCCAGCTGGGATCTTGGGGATGACCACTGCACCCCTGGCTATGAGCTCCTTCTGCTCCCAGCCCACAGGCTTGAGGGCCAAATGTGCTGTCAAGTGCATGAAGGCCTGAAGCTGAAGGAAGCCAACATAGATGTGACAAGGAGAGGGAGCTCCACAGAGAAGTATAATAGCAATGAACAAATCGTGTGAGAAACTGAGGGAAAAATTAGTGAGGTAAAATAGTTGGTCAGCAGGGTGATAGTCACTGGGGGACCATGCTGTACTCAAGAAAGATGTTAGAGTTTTGTACTTTGTAGAAGGTGTCACACCACCAAGCTCTCCCAAGAAGTTTGGACTTCCAAGGGGCACTCTGCTGTCTCCAACATGAAGCAACGGAGTGCCAGTGCAGGCTTGTTATTGTACTGCGTTAGAAATGTATAATGAGAACCTGGAAAAAGCAGGGCTGATCAATGTCCTCTATTTAGACAATGCAAGAGTAGCCTGGCTTATTTTCCAGGATGAGGTATGTGGGAGGAGTATGAACATAATTAAGACCATAGGGAATAACAAGGTCTTAGAAACATCTTTGTAAAAAGAAATCCTGAGTGACTGTGTTTTTCAGGAGCTACTTCATGCCCCAGATCATGATCTGAGTAGGCTTGTCTGGTTTTAATACTTATTTGCACTTTGGATAACCTCATTAATTTGATATCCAATCCTATAAAAAGGACCCAAATAAGATGAGAACTTTGTGACCTGCGGCACAACAACATCCCACAGCCGTTATCAGCAACAGAGAAACTGTTCATGTTCTTGATTCCTTGTGGGAGACAAGACTTTGGTGTTTCTTCTATAACCATCATCACCACCACCACCACCCCCAAAAAAAGCAAACTGCAAATACTTTATCTTTCACTTTTATTAACCCTTCCCCAACAAGTCAATTCATTTCTCTCTTGAAAGACTGAGATAGTGTGGCTGGCTGGCACATACTAGAGAGCCCTTTGAGCTTGCCTTCCCCACATTTCAAGAAAAAGTGAGAAAAAAAATCTAAATTTTTGTCTTTTTAATGAAAATCCACTTTTTGTGCTCCTTTGTTCATTTATTTTGAGGCCTTCTAGCTCTGTTAACTGTGGGAAAGGCTTCACTTTGCCAGGGTACAGCATGCATTGTAAAAGTAATTCAATTTTACACCATAGCAATGACATGATCAAGGGAACTTTGAGCAGGCTTTGTGACCAGGAGCATTTAACAAGTATGTGAAAAGCTCCCAAAGAGCCTTCATGAAAGAAAGGAAGATTATAACAATAGGAGAGGTAGTTCGATAGTGGTAAATTAAGAGTCATAGGAGTGACTCTAATCAGGTTAGACTTTAAAGAAGCACCTTTATATCTCTCATGTACAGGCCTGACTGCGTTAAGAACTGTTCGTTGTGTGTTCTGAAGTGCAGAAACCCCTGTGATGCTCAGCACTTGCTGAGCTCCCTGGGTTCAAGAATTCAGTCCTGCAAGTGCAAAGACTTCCTAGGAGAAATAAGTCCAACTGCAGAGTTGGACAGGGTGCCTTGAAAAAATGATTTTGAATCTTTATTCTCCCTGCAACAAAGTTTTAGCGAATGGCTAGACCTATGTAGGGTTGGTAACCTTTCATTTTTGGTTCCCATGGAAATCTGACAACTCCCATGCAAGCATGGAAACAGTCTTGTGTATAAAAGTGATGGCAACTAATTCACATCTGATAGTTCATCAGGTCTGCACAGCCTCAGCCAGATTCTGTCCTGAGCTGTATCCCAGTGAGGTTCATGATGTACCAGAAGCAAAAAAGGCCATGCAAATGAGAAATAACTATGTATACTCTGTGTATTCATATGCACATTAAGGGAACTGGTTCTGGACATGTAATTAAAACTACATTTAGTAAGTATAGTGTACAGAGATGTAGGTTTTAAAGGAGAATCCAGCTGTCTAAAAAATAATACATATACAGACAGCCTATCAAGCAGTGTTAGTTTTGTTTCTCACATGTGGCTGAATCACTACTTCTTAGATACGTGTTAGTGTGAAAAATAGTCGAGTTTATTTTGCACAGGAACGAGCTTGCAACTGGTCTTTTTCTTTGTTAGCAAAAAAAAAAAAAAAAGAAAAGAACTGAAAAAGTTGGGCTTGCCTCATTTTTGCAACCGACAGGGACACCTACAGGAAGACAAAATTAACACATTGGCATATTGGGTGTTTTCTGCTTTATTTGTTCACAGCTTGAGCCTATTACCTAATAGAGACACAAGAAAATGGCCCATCTGTTTGCAGTGGGCAAATGTGTGAGTACTGCTCTCTGGGGCTGCATGGGAGAAGGATTGCTTTTCAAGAATGTATTTACTTTACTCTCTGTTTTCTCAACGGTGTGTATAACTCAATACTAAAAGGCTAATTTGTTTAAGAAAACCAAACCTGACTTCTTCAGTTAATTGCTTACAGAAAAGCTGTAGGTATTGCGCGAGTTGTGTGCGCTTTGCTGAGCGCTCTGGAGCGGCCTCGGCTCGGCTGCCGGCTGGGAAGCAGAACAGCCAGCTCCATCACGGCAAAATCCTTGCTCCTGGCCTCCTTGCCCAGCTTGGGCTGCAGCTCTTGGAAATCAGGGCTGCGTAAGGAGGGGGGGAGAGATGAAAGTCTGCCTATCAAGGAATGGGGATGAGGCATCTGGGAGGGAAAGGCTGCTCAGGGGCACGCAAGATTTGAGATATGATTAATGCTCTGGCAGCACGTTAATGAGAACAGGATTTGGCAACTCGGAGGAAATGCCTCTGTGTTCGCTTGCAACCAGCCTCAAGCAGGAATATGAGCCTAGGCTCGCGTGAAAGCGAATCCAAGCTTTTGCATGGACATGAACGGCAACAGGATGGCACGAATCCTGCGGGGCCCTTTCCGTGGAGCTGCGTCCGCTTCGTAGCTCCTTTTATCAGCAGAGGGACAGGGGACGTTTTGGTAAACAGCAGCACCGTGAAAAACCTTCAGCAATCGTCGCTGCTTCTCCCCAGCTCCTTTGCCTCTCGGGCTTTTTAAACAATTTTTACAAACTCCCAGAGTCAAAGCCAGTGACAACAGAGGTAGCCTTTACTTCTCTGCAGTCTGCAGGGACAGAACTGCTTGAAGGTATTAGCTATGCTAAGCCTCTTAAATAACTATTAAACACATAAAACTCTTAAATGCACGCAAATCCTGTGTAACAAATGGCAAACAATAAGGAAAAGCTGATCAACCATTATACAGCAATTTAATCTATGCAATTTGCATAATTTTGTCTAACAGAAGGAGGCTATAGTAGAACTGCTTTCTGAGGAAAGGCAGAAATGCTGTACAAAACAGGTAAACAATCGGGGATGAGGATTTTGCAAGTTCTCGACAAATTCTTGGCTCCCGGACAAAGGGAGTGTGATGTAATTGCAAGGGATGTGATGTAGATGGGCTGAAAGAGATAAAAGAAGAGTTGTGGGCATGAAAAAAAAAGAGTCAGTTTTGCAATCAAATTGGGGAATTTAGGACAAAGGTTGAATATGTACCTTTAACTCTGTCCCTCTGTATCATTTCAGTGGACTCGCGTGCCCGCATCCTGTGCCAGGGATGCAGTGCTCTTTGCTGTGACAGGCACACTGCTGCTACCTTCACCATTTGTGCATGCTTCGCACCTTTGGGATCGGGGAGATCAAAGAGCAGCTACTTCTGAGCAGCCTCCCATACAGATGGCCACACGGCAAATGAGCCATGGGCACCGGGACTCGGGGCCAACTCCCCAGAATAGCCTGCACCTCCGCAGTCTGTGAGGTGGGCTCACGCTTCTGGAAATATGCCTAGCATGTTGTAGACTCCATAATGCTAATCTTAACTCTAAGTCTAAGCATGCAGAGATTTCGGGGACAGGAGCTGTACAGCTTACTCCAAAGTAGGTAACTTGGGGCCTGCTTGTCACTACAGAGCCACCTGCTTAGGTACAGCCCCTGCACCCTGTGAATTTACACCGGGAGCTCATTAACAACTTAGTGCTGGGCTGCAAAGCAGCTTTTTTTTCAGGATTGTCCTCTATTATGTTCCCAGCAATCTGGTGGCCATCAACACCTTGCTGATAAACTGGAAATTTTCACCTTCTTCCATTCTCACCTCTCAAACGACCCATGAAAGAGTCTTAGAGATCAAAGAAATCCTCTTCCATCCTTATCCTTCTGACAGAGGGACTGATGGGATTTAGCACCCATGTGGGAATGGCATTGGTAACTGGGGAGTGGTAGGGGTGGAAGATGAGGCAGGGGGTGTGGGGGTGGAAGAGCCCAGAAGATGAATTACCTGGGGAGGAGGTGCATACTGAATTGTGGTCACCATGGCAAGTGTGAGAAGACAGAAGAGAGATAACTTCCTCTGCCCCAAATAAAGATCAAGGCACATTTGCATTCAAAGGGGTTGGGTTTTGCACGTATCCCATCTCTTCAGTCACTTTCTTTTAACTGGAAATCCTCACTAATTAATTGTCCTGCAAATTCTGCTCCTGCACATCATATATCTGAAGGGCTCGCTTCTTTCTCCAGTGCTGACTGTATGTGTTCTTTCACCTTGCATTTTTGCTGTTCAAAAGACAAATAAAAACCAAGAGGACTCAGCCTAGGGGATTCGATGAGATTTTTAAAAGATCCTGTAACTTTTGAATTATAAACCTACATGTAGAGATAACCCAACAAACTGTCAAATAGGAGTTATCCATTATTTATGCTATTGTTGCAGCAGTTTTATGCTTTATATTGAAATCACATCAGCAGTCACAGCAACCTGGGGAGTTTTCACAGCACCTTAGGCAGACTGAACTGGAGCTGACGAATAATCAGTGATGGAACAGCTGTTATCCAGAGATAACAGAGGACTTCAGGCTGCAGATGTGCATGGGGTCAAGGGAGACAATGTCGTGCATGGAAAAGTCATACAATGGAGTCCTGTGTATTTTCTTCAGATGTGAAGAACAAAGAAGCAATGACCTTTTGTCTGTTGCTGTCACTCCCCGCTTCACCATTAAGGTAGTTTTCTCTTTTATTTTTTTAAGGGGAGGTTTCTTGAAATAGACCCCTGTCAATCATGCCCTGAAAACGATGAGCCCATCCATGAGCAGAATCCTTTTTAGAAGTTTAAATACTCTGAATATCAGAATAGATGGCAGTTAAACATGGAGCTTGGGTTACCTGTAATTTTAATGCATCTATTTCAAAACAGTGGTAAATAGCGGTGTGCAAGAATAGGGCTAGCAAAGAGTGACAGATCTTTTTGTGCATCCTCCTGGTATCGGGTAGTCTGTGATTTAAGGACTTCCGAGTTGAGGTTGTGGCCATGTGTTGGTGTTGAACTGCATTTACGGGATCTAGATTTGCCCAAGCCAGTACAAAAACCATGCCTGGCTCCTGAGCAGGGTTTGAAAGCTGCTGCCATACAACCAGTGGCAAGAGAAATATCTTCACCGGGCGACCAAAAGCAACAGTGCAGGAGCTCCTGCTCTGCCCTGGCACACAGGCTTTCACCTGATCTCCCACGTGGTGGATCAGTAATCACGGATCTGCGCCTCATCCTCCGGCACGCGCCGCGCTCGCCCCAGCCGTGGGCAGGTCCCCGGTGAACTCTTCCCATGCCAGAGTAAGGCAGGGCAAAGTCAGCATGCCTCGCCCGAGGCTGAGGATAAACCTCTCTCTTCCTGCTGGCAGCAGCACAGCTTTGGGAAAACTCAAGCCCCCGGCGCAGAGCCTGGTGCCAGCCGCGTGCCTGGGCGCAGGGCGCTGCCGCCCGCAGCTCTCCCTGCCCAAACATCTCCGCCGGGGCTGGCCACGTGGCAGGTTTGGCTGTGGGTCCTTCTCCCACACCCTGCTACGGGGCCATCACTTATTCCTCACCCAAGAGCCATAATGAGCTGAATACGGGATTTTGTTTTACCATTGTGATTATTTTTAAGGAAGGTGAGTGCTCACAGGTCATTTCCCCCACTAGGCAGGAGGGGTACACTTATTCTTTCTGGAGCAGCCCCTGTATTCAATAGAGAGTTGTGTTGGTTTGGGTTGAGAAATGTGAGTGAGAGCGCACAGCGGTTACGTTCCCAGCCCAGCTTGTTGTTTTTTATGGTTCCCATCCCCAACAGAGGACAATGGCTTCTGTAGCTCAGGATCCATGGGAAGCTGGTGTTTGACAATACACTCCCAACACTTCTGGTTTGTTTTTCTGTTTGGGTTTTTATTTTACTGTTGAAATTAGGAGTTTCCATTTTAGCTTTTTTTTTTTTTTTTAATTGCTTTCCCCCCTCCTCTACTCTTTATTCTTTTGGCACAGAGCTGCCACTTACCAGCTGTTCACAATTCCTTCACCCCGTCTGCTTTTCAGTACGAGATTACCATGACATACACTCGAAGGACATTTTCTTCCTTGCAGGAGGTCCCTGCTTCCCATGCCCACTGAATACATTTAACGAAAATACTTTTCTCTCTCTTTCATACCTTGGAGGAAAGTTTTTATATCTGTACTCATCACATGATTCAGATTGGCCTGTCTGTCACCCTCTAATTGCCTGAGTTTGATTTCTTGACTGTTTTTAGATCCTAGGACTACTGATTTTCCCCTCTCCTTGGTAGAGCAAGCTCACCCACAAAGTGAGTACTCAATAATTATTTTTCAACAAAAAGCTCATTCATCAACTCATAAATCTGGTCTCCTCTCCCCTGCCCTTTCCATTTTGTTGTGTGTAATTGGATTATTTTTCTAGGCTGAAATTTGACCAGAAAAAATAAGTGCATTGCCACATACCAACAAATGGTACCCGAAAGATGCAAACTGGTGTGTCACTGTGAAGCAATTGGTTGCACTGGTAGATGTCATCTGCTAAAGGGAGAGCAAGGAGCCATGGTTTGGGATCGAGGGCTGCGAGGTGCAGAGCCTGGGAACTTCCACTGTTGCTAATGGGAGAAAGAGGCTGCTGAGCTCCTCTCAGGAATGTACTGCTTTCATTTCTAATTGAGTTATTTGTTCACTTGTTGAAGAACTCATCTCTTAGGGCAGTGACTCCCACAGACAATAACAGTGGCCTCATGCAGCCACCAGGGAATTCATTGCAGCCACAAGACAAAAACTTGCTCTGATTGTTCAGTTCTGTTTTGACTTAGTCTGTCAAAACTGCGGCCACCATGAATTTACTGTGATGGCACGTGTCACAGCTGTTTGTCTGAGAGACGCTGGTTAGTCCCGTCTCTTTTTTGGGCCTTTGGAGCAGGAGTTCTCAAGCTGCAGCCTGAGAGACAACGTTGAGTAGTCTGCAGAGCCGTACTAACATTGCACATTGACGTTGTCTTTCTCCTTTGTCAGTTAAAAGCCATTTGAGAAGGGGTGTGATAGACTGCAGGAAAGATCTGGGTGCTCTGTGGCTCCAGAGAAAATGGGACCATCAAACCCACAGATCAGGCTTACAGGTCAGATCTGCTCTCAGCACATCTCTGCCAGTCTTAATTCCCAGATCACCCAGAGCCTTCTGCTGAACACATCCCTGTCCCTGGCCTTTGTCTTCCAGGGCCATCTCTGTCCATGGAACAACCTCATGAGCATCAAAGAAACCCCCAAAACCATGGATATTGCAGACCCAGGTACATTTGCCCCAGGAGGCTCCCCAGCGTTGCTCAAGAAGACATATCAAGCAACAAGAGACAGCTTGCATGCTAAGCCACAGGTCTGTGCACAGAGAGCATACCCAGCCCCCTGCACATGTCCTGCACAGATCATGCACACACACCTGGACTGTCTCTCTGAACACTGAAAGGGCTCACAAGAGGCCAGAAAGATCAAACTCTCCTTCTAAAACAAAGTAATTCATAAGCTGGCCTTGGACATCTCTTTATCCAAGCTTCACCAGTCCTGCATTTTTTCTGGTCTAGGGAGTTGTCATCTTCTGCAAGGCTACAGGCAGTCTAACCCATCTTCCTCCTGAGGAAGAGACCCAAGCCCTGGAGCAGTCTGCTTCCCGACCATGCTCTTGACCTACCAGGGTTGCTTCTGGCCATTCTTGGTCAGTAGTTCCTCACCTGCAGCCTTCCCTGGATGCTGCTGCTCTGCCCAGACTGCTGTGTTTAATAAGAGGAATTTCTGTCTGACTGCTTGGTCATGTCTCAGGAATTTCAGGAGTCCCTTATTTACCTTTTGCAAGCAGTTCTCATCAACAGCAAATCAATACCTTCTTATCTTGTGGTTAGGATATTACTAATATTTGTCCATAGTCAATATTTTTCCTTAAAGCTAAAACATTCAAGTTTTTTTTTCTCTTTTTGGTTTTCTTTGCAAGCTTTGAACTTTGTGCAAGCAGTATCCGAAGCCATAAAACTAATACTATAAAGCTGGGCTTTGGGGGGGAGGGTCCAAAAACAAGACGTTTAGATGATACGTTGATAAATAATAATAATAATAAAAGTTGATCATTTACAGGAGAAAAAAGTGTTTCATACAAGAAACAGCATCCTCATAAAAATTTTTATGGTAAGGGACCAGTATAGTATGTTGTGCAGTGAAACAGGGCAGGTTGTGTCCCTTCCTTCCTACCAGAGCAATCTGCTCCTGGTTGTCCCTGCACAATGACTCCTTCAGAAGCTGGATAAGGACCAAAGGAGCAGAGAAGAAAGGGAGGCAGTACAAGTAATGGATACGTGCAGATCTTTTGTGTGACATTTTGCAACTTTGCCTTTGGAAATCAGAAGCGTTTGAGAAGTTTAATTTTCTCCTTGTCTAGCAGCAGTGAAAGAGGTCAGCTCAGCATGCCCCTTTTCCAGTTTATATCCCTACCCCCCCACCAAATAGGTTTTAGTAAAATGAAGCTGGTTTGAAGCACCTGTGTGATACTCCCGAAAATGCCGTCAAGCCCCTGTGTCTTTCGTGGCCAGTCGCTCCTGAGACTGAAACGTGTACCTTTTTTGTGGGATGCTGTGGGCTGGCATTTGACAGGTGAGTGCACCTAGTGCCAAGCACAAGGGAAAGGCATGGACGCTGCTCCCGAGCTGATCCCATGTCCTTTGCCCCTCTGGGTGAGTTCAGAGTGGAGCAGCAGCATTCAGTGCTTTGGTGGCACAGCAGATGTGCTCAACAGTGTTTCCAAGGACTGCCACCATCTTCTTGAGTGTGTCGCCACCCCGTCCTTCTCCCCTCCCTCTCCTCAACCCCTCAGTGGTGCCCCCTCCACCGCCCCCCTGCTCAATCCAATCCAACAGCACAGTCTGCATTTTCCATATCTACTTTTTTTTTTTTTCTTCGTCTTCTTCTTCTTCTCTCCCCTCTTTTGTCTTCTGGTAACAGCGTTTGGCATTTCCCGGACAGCCCGTACCCCATAAGGCCTTAGTGTCTGAATGCGAGAACGGCTTGAGCGTTGCCTGCTGCGACTGAAGAAGAACTTGAGTGAAAATAATCCTCTCTTTTGTTCCGCTTGGGTTGCTTTTTGTTTGCCTGACAGATGTTCGGCCCCTGTGCGTGTGTGCGCGCGGAGCGGCTCCTGCTCCGCGCGGCCGGGCCCTCTGATCCGCCAGCCCATTGATTTCTGCACCTCGGCCCGCTGCTCCCCGGCCCTTACAGATGCAAGGGCCAGGGGCTGCGGCCCCTCTCCTCCGCACACAGGCCGGGCGACCCTCTGTGTGAGGGGGGACGAGGAGGGACGGCCTCTCCCTTTCTACCACCATGGTGACGAATCCAGGCGAGTTCGGGGCAAATTCTGTCAAGCGTCACACTGCGGTGCTGTGTTTTGAGGTGCTGTGACATGGCATTGTGCAGGGGCGTGAGGGAAAAGCTGCAGGGGCACTGTACTGTGCCCATATTATTTCAAGTTCATATTTAAGTCACTTGAATGATGGGTGTGGGGAGCAAAGCCTTGCGTCGTGTGGCACTCGTTATGCCCAGATCAGCCCCGAGCAGCCTGCCATCAGGAGGGTGCTGGGAGCGTGCGCTCTGCAGGCAGCCCCCTGCAGCGTGTGGCTCTGGGCTCATGTCGTGCCCACAAAGTGCTCTCGAGCACTTTGGCCTCCCCCCCACACCCTGACATATGCCTACACAGGTCTGAGCTGCCTCTGGATCTAGAGCTGCGGGTGGGTTGTGGAAAGCAAGGTGTTTGTTTTGCCATACTCAGCTGTTTCCCTCGGGTAAACCTGTGCTACACAGAAAATGGTGGACGTGCATGCTGCCCACCCAGCTCCGGGTAGCAGCGGCTCTTTGCCAGTGTCTGTAATGCACTTTCAGAGCAGACACTCCTGAGCATAGAGCTGCATCCCCTTTCTTTGGGACCAGAATAATGTCCATGCTATGCATGACCCTCCTCACCTCACTTCACCATCCCGCACAGCTGAGGTGTGCATTTTTGGGCAGCCCCAGGTGCCTGTCTCCCCCTACCAGCCCCTACATGTCTGCACCTACAGCAAGCTCTCCAGCTGCCGCACTTCTGCTCTGTACCGTGCTGCCCAGCCTTATCGCCTGTCCCTGAAGTGTATCCCATATCGCAGCACGTCAGAGCTTCCAGAACGATGACTGCGCTGTGGCACGGAGAGGGACGGCCTTTGATTTCCCTGACACTACGAGGCACTGAGGTGTCATTTAACACTGCAGTAGCTGCGCATGGATTTATTGAAAACTTAGCTAGCTACGTGTTAATGACCTGTTGCTTGACAGGATATTTTCCCCTGCAGAAACAAATACAGACATGTTCCTGGTGCTACAGAGTTCATCCGTGCTCTTCCTGAAGGCTCTGTGCCTGCAAGAGCAGGGGCAGCTCGGTCTGGGCTTGTTACAGCAGCACTCCCACTGACGTGCGGCCGTCTGCTGTATCCCCCCGAGAGGCTGGCAGAGCTGGCAGCAAAGCTTCTCCTGGCACAAAGGGATTTATCCTGACACGGAAAGCAGGCAGGGAGGGAAATCAGCCTGCAGGCTGTGGTGGCCTGTGTCACAGCTCCAGCTGCAGTACGGCTGCTGGCACTGGGAGTGAAGCCACATTGTGGTGTCTCCAGGCCTCAGTGAGGGCATCCCACACACCGCTCACCGGGACAGAGCTCAGGAAAATCTGGTGGCAGAGGGGGGGGTGTCTGTGCACAGCTTCTTGGAGTAACCCCTAGCAGTAGGGTGGACAGAGAGACTGGGACGGCATCTGCAGGAGCAGAGCAGCTGTTCCACAGAACCACGATGAGCGGCCTATGCCTGTCAGCAGCATTGGAAAGGTCTTCTACCTCTTAGCCTCAGCTCTCTCAGCTTCAGCCTAGGCCTTGAGATTTCCTTCTCTGATGTGCATGTCATGCAGTTCAAGTGGGATGCGTGTATGGTTCTTTAATCCAGGAAAAATAACATTGAAAAGCCGCTGTGGTATGAATGGCCAGCAACTTACATTCCCCTCTTCGTTAGTTTTGGATCCTCGTGACACATGTAAAAAGGAGCAAAAGGAGCTCATTTGGAAAGAAGAGCTTTGTAAAATGTCCTCTGGCTTGACAAGCAAGGTTTGCTGAGCCTGCTGGACCTTGTGCTTAGCCTCTCTTTTGGTCACCAGACAAGGACTGTAACTGCTGTGAATTCCTCAATGCATGCTCTGAAAAGGGAGTTTTGTCCTGGGAGTGTCACCCAAACGCTATGATAGTTGCCTTGTGGCTCAGAGAAGTTCAAGATGTTGGGTTCAATCTGCTAACACATGATTTTTTTGCTAAACATTCAGAGATTACCTGTAGATGGCTGTGGGGATGGCCAGCCTCAGTGCCAGCCAGGAAGGGCAGTAGGTGATTTATGAACAATTCCCAGTTCAGGGATGAAGAAGAGAGGAAATTCCAAAATCTAGGCTTATTCATCCTCTGAAGTTGGGGGTGGGGAGTGATAAAAACCTTTCTCTGGTTGTTGCGTACGAAATGCCTTAAGGGTGTGGATCTGTGAATGCAGCCCTGAGCATCCATGAGTAGCTGTGGGACAATAAAACATACATCCTGGCATAACCAATTTTGTACATGCATAGTTTTGCAAAGGCTATGCTATAACTCTCCGTAGGCAGCATTAGATGAATACCATGGGATTTGTGTAAGCAGTTATATCCCATAGATGGTACCTGAAATCCAGGCTGTGTCCATGCTGAGTGTTAGCAAGGGACATCAGCATCAGAATTAATTCCTTTTGACTCCTCTTGTTTCTGTCGTGACGCTCGCAGCCCTTCTCCTTGCTCTGCACAGCCTCTGGGTGATGTTGTTGTTTGCAGAGCTGTGTGCGAGCTATTCTGTGACTTTTCTTTTAAAGAAGTTCTTTGAAATTCTCCTGCTTCTGTAATGGGGTTTGAGCTCAGCTGCGTCACTGTTGTGATGGTCTGTCAAGCCATCTAATTGGGTTGTCTCATTAAACCATACAATCAGTGCTTACAAGGCAGCGATCCTGTAGCCCAACACTGTAGCTAGAGCCACGCTGGCTCCCATTGCCTGCATGTGGGTTGGGCTGTGATGCAGAGGCTGAGGGGAACGTGCTTCTCTGTGGACTCATCCAGAAGCTTCTGAGGTGACGCTTCCATCAATCAGGCCATTTCCAAACTGATGTGCTCTGCAGTGAGACTAACTGGAGCAATTCAATTAAAATCAGCAAACAGGTGGCTTTGAGACTGCAGTTCAGAGTGAATGCTGCTCCTGGGATCTCAGACTGGATGATGACTTCCAGCACCGTAGCTAAATTTAACTGGGAGCATGAACAGGAGCGCAGAGCTCCAGGTCTGTGCACAGAGAGAAAATGAGGGCAGCTTTCCTGCCAACACCAATCATAAACCAAACAGAGGGTTTAAACTGGCAGAAACCTCTAAGAAATGTTTGTGCAGGAGTTCGGTGGGTTAAATTAGGCATGAGAATGCCTGTATGTAGATGCTGTTTTGGTCGCTGTGACTTCCCAGCTGCTCAAGGAAGAGCATCTTGGCTTTGTGGTGCTTCACTGAGTCTGGTGAAGAGTGCCCCTGTGAGTCATGTCTTAACAGAGGTGAAGGTTACCACAGCCCCTGACTTTAAAGGCTGCATAGCCAAATAGTACACATGTGATAGTTTAGGTGGAACAGCCTGTGCTGAATCAACAGCCTGTCTATCTGAGGCTGTAAGCTCTATAGCTCTGTGCTCAGGGCTTGGAGAATTGTGTGTGTGGGGGGGAAATAGGCCATCACCTTCCTGTGGAAATGCTTCAGCTGTGACCAAGTGAGTGCTGAAACAGGCTGGTGGCCAGGAGACAACATCTGCCCAGGTGATGTTTTTGGGGATTTAAGGAACATAAGATGAACACTGTTATACACCAGTCTAACAAATTGCGTAGTCCAGGCTGAGCCACACATCAGACCAGTCTTTACGTGAGCTTGTGTGAACTCTGTTCAGCATCACTGAGCTTGCAGTAGTTAACAGGCTGTGGACAGCAAGGCTTTCCTTTCCCCCACCTCACACAGAGCCTCCCAATGCTGGAGCTGTATGAGAAAAATCTAAGTGTCACCATTGAAATCTTCTCATTTGGTTGCACTTTGTTAAAGAGCAGTTTGATGAAAACGCTTTGCATCACCCTTTAAAATACTTTTACTTCGGATTTTGTGGGTTAGCTCAGGGTGAGCACTTCTCTTGGCTTTTGTAAAAGGACATAAAACCCCAGACTTTGTGGCTTATTTTAAATCAGAGAATGAAAACACACTGCATAGCTCTTCCAAAGACAAATTATCTTTCATTTTTTAAAAATCCCATCTAATTGTCATTAATCAAGCCATCCCCTGCGCTAATAAGATGGAGGCGGGGAATGGAATGCTGCTCCGGCTCAGGCAGCTGTTGAGCATGTCAACCAGTTTCAAAACGCTTGGCAGAAGTTGTAAATGCAGTTCTAATGAGATCGACTTGTCTGCAACTAGCAAACAAATACCAGCCGCACCAAACTGTTTGTTTGCCATGGGACTTAATGGAGATTGTGTTAACCATTCCGCATTCAAGGGTAGATGTCAAGAAAAGTTCAGATCAAGCGCAAGGCAGTGACACTGGAATGCAGCTTTCTCCAAAATGGTTGCTCATATAAAACCTAAGAAAAAGCTTCCCACTCTTCTTTTATTTTTCCTCCTCTCCCCACAGCCATTAGGCCTCCGAACTTTCTGCAGTCTCAGTGCATGACGTTCTCCACAAAGGCTGCAGAATCAAGCTGCAAACAGAAATACGCAGTTTGAGGACGGGCTTCTGGAAGGGGACACGCTCCCGAGGCACTCTGCAGCATCCCCACCTCCCAGGTACGGCTCCATCAGTGGCCCAGGCGGCCGTGGAGAAGAGGCGGCATTCAGCTGCTCCGCCCCGGGTCTCACGCACAAGAGCACAGCAATGAGAGCCCAGTAAGCAGCTTGGTGACCCACCAGACCTGACTGCCAAGCTGGTTACGGCCCTTTTGCACAAGGCCTGGTTAAACGCGGCATTGGTCCAGAGGAGCTGTGACTCTGCTGGACTAAGCCACCTTGTCTGCTGCACCCTGGGTGGGCATGTAGGTAAGTCAGCACATCAGTGACTTCTTGGACTAGAACCGAGGTCTCCAAACCCCTGTGGCCAAAGAAAGCTAAGCAGCAGAAATACCTAAATTTCAGAGGTGTCAGCCAAATAAATTTTACAGCAAGAGCAAAGTCTTTATAATACCACACTACAACTCCCGGTCTTTTACATCTTCTCTTCTCCAGCAAGAATTAGAATCCTGCTTAGCCCCTCTTTTAGGGTTCTTTGGCTAAATAGCAAAGCACCAGTTGTGTTTTGGATGCCATCCTTATCCCCTTGCTAATATCCCTTTAATTTGTCTTGTGCCAGAGAATATTAATTATTGTAGGCTACAGCGAAGTTGAGCAACTGACAGAGTCCATCCCTACCCTCACTTGAGCCTCTGAAACGAACAGTGAAGTTGAACTCTGCCAGCAACTGTTCGGAACAGGGCCAAGAACAATCTAACAGGAAAGATACTGAGGATTTTTTTGTTTGTTTTTCTGTTAAACCATGTTTTTGTAATTATGAAGACTTTGTTGAGATTACTTAGAAAAGGAAGTGCACATAAAATGGTCTATACAATTAAACTAACTACATATTAGAGTTGAAAGAATATAAGGCTGGTCTCACTGTGTTGCACCCACACAGACAAAACCCCTTCTCAAAAGGAATTTGTCTTGAGAAGGCAGTTCTGGAGACATATCTTGGTTAACTTCAGGCCTATGTGCCATATTGTCTGTTTTACAACTGCCCCAGCTGGCCTAAAAGCAAAGGACATCCATATTAAACAAAAGCTGACTGAAAGAAAGAATTTGAAAGCTGTTGCTCCCAAATCCTTTTCAGTCAAAAGTTGGTTCCTGACTCTAGATCAGGAGCCCCGAACAGGTCAGCAGCTACTGTATGCTCTTAAAACTATCTTCTACTAGCCTCGGGAGAAACCGGACTGTTTTATTTTGCTCAGATTGACATGAATGCTTTTTTAATCATTCCCTACATGCTCCTGCCACTTCTCCACAAGCTTAGGTTTGTAAAATCCTGAATCACTCAGCAGAGCACTTGGAAAGCCTACTTTTTCTTGGTTTCCAGTTTGGATAATTCTGTGGTATCGAAAAAAAAAAAGTTTTTCCAAGTGTGGGAAATTACAGCTTTGCCCCATAAGTATACAAATAGTGGAAAGGAGTGAGTTGCAGTAGGATCACGTCAGACTGCTATACTTCAAACTGTGTTTTGTGATTCCCATATCGCTGTTTTTCCCTATGAAATGGCAATAAAATAGAAGCAGCCCACTCCTGCCTCCCACCTCACAGAGGCACGTACTGTTGCAGACATCTCTCTGTAAAAAGGAGAAATACCTTTGTGGAGTGAGTAAGCCCAGTGCTTGTTCTATAAAACAACATTTTATGATTCAATCTTAAGATCACCCTAATAAAGGGAAATTAAACTTATCCTCCACGCAGAAATGACACAGTGAACTAGTTCTAGAAGCATGGATGCAATATATATGCCCTGTCAAGCACTTTCACTTTCCATAATAACAAGCCCCCTCCCCTGTACACAAAATGGGTTTGACACATAAACAATCCTGCTGAAAACATGTGTCTAAAATAAAGCAAGGTCTACTTTATTACAAACCTAGTCTTCAGGGCTGATTCTGACCTTGTGCAGTCCTTTATATAAGCAACAGTGTGCTGCCATTTGGCTGAGATCAAAATAAAGCCTCCCATCTCCTCAATAAACACTACTGCAAAGCATGTTACAGTGGGAAACTGGTAAAGTATGTATGACTATTTTTACCCACCCCGTGTGTAACTGTGGTGTAGTCTGCTAGAGCAGCTAACTATTGCCATCTTAAGGTCTTGGTTAGTATTGCTCCAGATGAAGAGGAGCTAGCTGTCGCAGCTTTGTGCACTTGCTCTTCTTTTACCATGTCACTTGCATGCAAGCACTTGATCAAGGTGGTTAGAAGCACTCACGCCAAGATTAACCAAATTCTGCAGCACAGCTCGCTTTTGAAATACACATGTAACTTGTTTAATATTAAGAAAGGGTATTGCAAGACAAACGTTTTTCTTCTCCCTTCCTTTCCCCAGAAGTCTGGGGCATCTCATCCCTAGCCAAGTAGACCCGCCAATCCCAGACCTCTGCTTCTAGGAACTGTAAGTGGTATTCTTCTATTTGTTTTGCCTAGCTGTACCTCCACAGTGTACCACCCTGGGCAGTTCTGTAACTAGATAGTGCTCAAAGTACTTCATAAAACATTAATTGACGTTGTAGACAGTGCAACATGACTACTGACCTGATTTATATACAGGAAGTACAAGTATAAAACTTAGGAGGGTTGCAAAAAGTCAGGGTATTCCTGAAAAAATAACATCGGTATTTCCAGTCCAACAAGCCTGTGTAAAAACTTTCATCCCCTGCTGGTTCTTCAGCCAGAGGTGCTCCACAGGAGAACTGAAAAGGACACAAAACAGCCATCTCGTCTGCACAAGTGCTCCAACCAGACAGCACTGATGCCCAAGAGCAAGAAAACTTGCATCCTCATTACCTGCTCTATCTCCTCTATGACCTGAACACTCAAATCACCTGGTGTTCCTCCTGAAACAACTTACAGAGACAAGCCTAGACACCTCGAACTAGAACAAGTAATTTTTAAGGTCTGTTTGACATGCATTTAGTTTTCACATAAACTTTACCTTTGAATATATGAGCATCCAAACTTAAAATCAATTTTTTAAATTGAATCAGTGCAACTCTCCTACACATTTGACATCTACCAAGAACGCTAAATTCATTCAGGTACAGATTAGATTCTTGTTTGTTGCCTTTCCTTAATAACTGTTTAGATCGTGCATATTGGAAACAGAGCTGTCCAAAAGGCAGGCATGCCAACTTGTTATCATGAGCTGCTTTTCATTGCAGCTTTAATACTACTCAGTTTCACCGGAGTTCAGCAATTGTGCAAAACTAACTATTTATTGTGAAACACTTGAGCAATTCAGCACAGAATTGGTATCAAAGATAGCTGAGCTTAAGATGCTTTAATTGAATTTTTTAGAAACAACAGTGTGTATTCAATTTGGTATTCCAGATTTGCATTTTAAATAGATGCAAACTTTTAGTTCTTGGAATTACTGCATTGTGTTCAGTTTGCTCAGTAAGGAACAGCCTGTAGCTACACAATCAGTTATACAACTAACTGTGCCCGTTTCAGATGGCTTTTGCAAATAATCTTAAGCATCCCTGTAAGTTACTTTTACGTGCCTGGAAGTTCTGACTTGTGGGATCAAGTGACTTCAGCCAGTGATGCTCACCCTCGGGATGCTGTGTCCCTTTACTGCTGATGATCCATCTGGGATGAGCTGTTCCCTCCTTACACGGCCCAACAGTGGCACCCAGTGGTCAAGGGTATTCATGAGCAGCAGCAGTTTCCCAGAGCACTCAAGTTGTCACTCACTGGATTTCCTAAACACATCCAGAGTCCCTTGAAATGTGCCGTGTGTTTCACTACTGGTGTTCAAAGTTACCTGCTGCTTGAACTGTCTAGAAAGCCTGAAACTACCATCATTGATGAAGA
This sequence comes from Anser cygnoides, assembly GCF_040182565.1. NCBI lineage: Eukaryota > Metazoa > Chordata > Aves > Anseriformes > Anatidae > Anser > Anser cygnoides. Next base: position 45,084,038 of record NC_089875.1, on the reverse strand, counting down.
CTAGCCAAAGCTAAAAAAAAATTGCATGACACCCACAATGCTGCACACAGGGCAGTCAGCCACCTTCAAAAAAGCCACAAGCTTACTGCAGGCTCAAACACACCAGCAGAATTGTTTTTATAAAGATCAAGTATGGTGCCTCAAGCAGAGATACTTTACATGTCCTTTTCTGAATGGGTAGAGACTGAATAGATTCCTGTACAAGAGATGATTTTGCCCTTCATTACTCATCTCTGCTCTTCTGAAGGTCCTAGTACCTAAGCCAAATTTCCATGAATCTGACTGTCCATGCCTGATGCAATTTCCCAAGAATAAAAAACTAGTAGGACTGACAGCTTCACCCTCAACGTTAACAGGCTTCCAAGAATCTCTATTATTCATCAGAAGCCAGAAAAGGATGCTGCTTCCGTTTTGGACACCAACCAAATACATGTGGAGGTGAGTCAAGATGCTGAGTTCAGGACTAAACTTTGAAAGGTTGCATGTAACATTCTTCCCTCTTATGCAGATAAATTTGTTTCAGGCAACTGAGATTTATCATCTGTAAATAAACACAGAGAGGTCAGATGCCAGAACAGCATGTCAGAAAGATAAACAAGAAGATGGGAAAAGTAAGCTATGAAGTACAGAGAAGACAGCAGGAACAAACACAACAAATGCTTTTCTCACTAAACCAAGGCTGAACAGAAAGCATCATCAGAAAAGCTGTCAGTCTAATTTTAGTAAGTTCACAATCCTCCATGTTGTAGCATATGGGACTGTAAGAAGAGGATTAAATTGACAATGTAATTAGATTGATTAATAGATTAAGATGAGATGAACCAAATTGACTTAGACAAACACTTAATATCATCCTTGCCACAAATTGTTTGGGTTTCTAAAAAACAACAAAAAAACCCACACACCAAAACACCACTATCACTTCTACCAAAGACAGAAAATACTCGGCATAACAGTCGTCAAACTTCTTGAAAAAATTTAATAAGACAAACATCTTCACGATACAGTTAAATTGTATTCCATAGATTACATGTTTGTATGTGAACTCAATTAGTCTTTTCGTAATTGGATGGTTTCCTCTTTAATTCCATCTTTTGTGACCACACAAATCTTAAGTGCATCACCAGTGTACACATCTCTCTCAGCAGCAGAAATAAAGACATCTTTAACCAGCTGCAAAGCCTTTTCCAGGGTCAGAGGTACATGCTCCACATTTTGCATGTTCTTGAAGCCAATCTAAGAAAAGAAAATGCTTTTTAAATGAAGTACGTTCCATCGAGCATGAAAGCCATTTCAATCACTGCACGAGAACGAGCAGATTTAGACAACTTAAAAAGAAATGATTAGTCCGTTTTAAAAACCCAAAGTTGGCAAAAGTAGTCCTCCATACAGTTTATAGCTGCATGATCAGAACTTTACCAACTCTGATATTTGTACACAAGTAAACGGAAGCAGACCCAGTATAAAGCAAGCATAGCCTCTCCTACTAATATTCAGCATATGCAAGATACTGATCCATTTCTTCAGAAACTTCTCACTGGGTTAGCAGCATCAGAACTGCACACAAGCCCCTTCTCCAATCATTTCATAGTTAGAAGCATTTCTTAAAAGCAAGTATTCCTAAATGCACCTAGAATTTAAAATAGCCCATATCAGAGCATGATCTGCCCCATTAAATATATTTTAGCCATTAAGTAAACATCAGAATTGGAAGAGTCATTTACTATGCCTCAAATTCAGAAATGATAAAAAATAACTTAAAGCAACTTATGACAGAAGATGTTTTATTCTCTCCAGTTAATGAAGCTTAAAACTGAAACAAAGCTGAGAAACTCGAGTTGTTAAGGAAACTGGATGCTATTCCTTTATTAGCTGACAAAAACTAATAGTGCTTACTGCTTTTTTAAGCACTTAAGTTGTGTTGGCATCAGATTCATCTGACTAGCAATACCAGCACCAATATCTAAGAACCAAATCAGTAAAATGCGCTTTGGTATTTCTCTAATTCAGCAGTTAACAGTTTCAACTAAATATGAAGATACTTAATTATATCTGTCAAATATTTGAGTAAGTTTCCAGCAGTTTTATGCAAGAACATTCTTAGAAAATAGCGAATAACTTGTACACAACTTGAGAATCTCAAACACAGATATGTTAAGGTGTTAAAATGTATTATATACCCCAATTAATTATATCGTCTTAATTTAGAATTATTTCATGCTAAGTAATAGGCATATTTACATTATCAGACAAGAGAAAAAACAATCAGCTTCTACGGGAAGCAATTTCTCAATTAAAACATTTAACTATATTTTAAACAGAGAGCCCACTGTACCTTATTAAAAACCTTAACAGAATCCAAAAGCATCACTTTTGGACTTCTCCTGAGAGGGTGGAAGCATACAGCTTGTAAATTTACTTAGGTAGGATTAATAATACCTGTAATACGTTTAAACCTTCTCTCAAAAGTAGTGTTCCTCAAAAGTAAAACTACATTAATTTGAATGTCACAAATCTTCAGAGATCATGAAAAACTAACACACAAATTATTTTACCTGGTTATCAAGCAAGGGCTGCAGCATGGCACTTGCTGATCCACCTGCTTTGAAAGAATCTCTCTGGTACGAGCCTACTGGATCGAAGCTATAGACTGCTCCCTTCCCTTAAAGAAAAAAAAAAAGTACATAATCACAATCCAAAAAGTACATAATCACAATCCAAAAAGATTCTCAACAGTGATACAGATTTACATCAGGAACCAGTTCTCTCCACAAGCAGCCTCTAGAACAGCAGAGATCCCAGCAAACCTTTACAAAGTAATACCGCAGCACAGTCAGACAGTACTTGGCACAGTAGGCTCACTGTGGCCACGGTCTGCTACTACACGCAAGGTTATCTTCAAGATTTAAGCTATGACCATCCTCTAACAGGTGTTGCCTATGGTACTTACCACAGAAGTCCCGATGCAGAACAATCGAAGCAGAAGAATGTGCTAAAGCACAGTGCTGCACAAAGAGCTCTACTTGTCCTAAAGCTAGCACAGAGGCATTTTAGCCATCAATGCATAGTTCTTGAGCTACCTCCAGACAGCATGCTTGGATGCCTCTGTGGTGCCTCGCTTGAACTGGGGATGATGCTCTCGTTTCTTACACGCTTCCCTCTGGAGTCAGGCCAGGCTGTGCAATGCTTATTAGCTTGTACAGCATTACAGGTGTAGACACCCTGTAGCTCTGAAGCATCAGGGTTTCATGAGGACATACTGCTGAAAACACAGCACCTGGCCACCCTCATTCTTTTCCTTCAGCCAGGCTGCACCTGATTTGAGAAGCACAGCACAGGTAGCTGAGCAGCCCCCAGGAAGCAAGTGCAAATCCAGGAAGTAACATTAAATCAGAAATAAATCTTACCGGATCCATGTGTGCAAACCTGTGCTCTGATTCTAATCGCATCCTACAGCACCCTCTTAATTTGAGATTTACCATTTTTAGGCCAGAAAAGCCCCTTCCAGACTCCACATATCGTAGATATGCCTTAGCAAGGCTAGGAAAGCAGTATAACTTTGTGTTAACAACAAACCATGGGGAATGGTTGAAGTTATCCAGACACAACCACCTCTGAGCTCCTGCTCAAAGTCAGAGAACACGGGATTTTAGCAGCTCAGCCACATCACTGGACAAGAACACAGGAGGTCCTGTACATTGCACTGTAGCTTCCACATAGAAGTCGTAGTTTTCATTGGAGATTAGTTAACGTTTAAAAGTCTCTTTAGAGGAACCTCTCTGGAGTAGGTCTTCATATTTAAGAATCTCTACCACAAGGAAAGGCATGAATAAAATATATACAATTCTACTATTAACATTTCCTTTAAAGAGACATTTAAGAATTCCAGCAAAGCTGTTGTAATACAGTGTTCCTGTCTAAATTAAAATATGAATGGTAAGCAATGCTAGCAGATTTCGTTTGTAACAGTTTTCAGACTTTTAGGCTCCTCAGAAATGGAAGATCAAGTTAGTACAGGAAACGAGAAAACTGGTTCAGATGCACAATATGTATTTTGCTTACGTAAGTACCCAATACCTAAAGGCAGGTGTTCAGAATAAGCATGTTAAATTAAATTATGTTAAATCACTCCTTCAGTACACCTGAGACACAAAAGGACAGCTATCCACCTGCAGAAATTTAGTCTCTAAGTCTTACCTTCCTCATCAAGTCCACCAATGATATTGTAAACATAGTAAGGGAAGAAACGTCGGGAGTACAGAATTGTGGACAGCATTGCTGCAATAGCCCCAGTAGTCATGGTCTTGTTATTGGAATGCTTGTACATCTGCAAATGGCACACCACATCCAAGAAAGAAGTCACACACTAAATTTTATAGTCAGTCAGGATTACACTTTTGAAACCTCGTTACAGTAGAGATTGAGGCTTAGCAAGATGATCGACTAGCAAGATGAGCAAAAACACACTGGTCTAACAGTAAAGTCTTATCACAAGCCAAAATTAATATTTCTGTGAGATTTGGCAAAGAATAGATGTTGCCTCATTAACATTAGCCTCTTCAGTGCTTCCATTCTTTAAATTTGTGATGTTACACTTGGAAGGACACAGCATCAATTTCACCTGCCTGATCTTTCACTAGCAATACAGCTATAGTAGTGATACAAACACTTGAGGACAAACAGCAAAATCCATATTTAAATAGATCATGGGTCTCAAATGCAATACTAAGAATATAAGTTTCTAAATACATTGAGATAGTCAGCTACCTTTAATCTTGCTTCAATGATTTTAGTAAGCGTCAGGCAGTCCCCATGGAAACCACTGCATCCAATGACCGTTCGTTCTGTTCTGTAAAACCAGATTTTGTTGTGATCTTAGATTTACTATGAACTATACCACTTTCTTACACAGCAGATCATGAAAACATCAAATATATTGTCGGTTTCTCTAACGAGATCGGAAACTGTTGTCTAAAATGTAGTAACATGTATTCCTTGCACCTACAAGGAAACTGCAGCCTACATCTTGGGAAGGACTCACTCAGTGCGGGACCACACAGATGTCATTCTTCAGTCTACTGACTTCCACAGCAAGACTAACCAAAAAAAAGGTCAACCTCTTCACGCACCCCTAACCCTAGCTATTACCTAGCTACACAGTATCAGTCAAACCCGTCCTACTCCATCTGGCCAGAGGACTGCTTTAAGATTTTAAGATGGTTATGTAACATTTATACTGTAGGTGGTTTTCGGTGTCAGCACAACAGAAGTTACTTGGCTACAGAGGTAAGGTAGGTTAGCTCTTTGTTCAGTTCCAAAGCATTTCATAAATGCTAACTACAGGAACACACGTTTGAATTTTAAACTTTAATAAATCAGTGACAACCTACAAAAACTGACATATATTTCATAGGATTAACACTCAGTAGTCACTTTCAAACTAACTTCAGAATCGTCTCTCACCGCCACTAGAACTACGCGAATTCACCAGGTACTGCACACAGATTGCGCCAAAGCAATTTCCATTTAGGCAGTAACAGAGAATCAAAGATACAGGACGAAGTTAGTCAGGAAAAACATCAGCTCATATGATTTTGTGTCATCAACAAAAAAAATTGTTTATACAGCTGATGGCAGCCTACTAGGTAAACACCTACACATTAAAAATACATACCGTTTATATTCTTTTGAAATCAAGAGGATGCTATCTAGGTGAGTCAAGATAAGCACATAACAAACGTAAAAAGTTCAAAAATGGAACTACAGGCAGGTTTACCTCTCTGAAAATAAACACCCTTCAAAGTGACAGATGGCTGACTAGAGGGACGCAATACAACAGACAGTGGCGGGCACGCTTGTGAACTGGCAAAGCAGAACTAATTACTACAGAACTAAGTTTTGCTACAGTTAAGACAAAAGTTCTTCTGATTATCCTGGTAGGATAATAGCTTATGATTATCCCGCTAGAACCTAGCTTATGTTACAGACAAAGTCTGGTACCATGCTAAAAACATTCTGTTGTCAGCAAAATTCTACAACATGCAACAAGAAATCCAACTGCATTTGGAACAGCACATCGCAGCAACGGACACCACGATTCAGAAAATCAATTCTGTTACTATCCTTTTTTCCTGAGAATTCAGCATAAGGAAAGTAGCAGATCATTTCAGATAGGTGACATGCTCATCACTACACATCAATCTTTCCTCCATTTCAGTTCTTACAAAGCACAGACTTACAGTTTGTAGCATTTTGGACTGTCCCGGCTGTGAATTGCATAACCTTCACTCAGTCGTGTGTCAGAGGCAACAATACAAAAGTCTTCTCCAGCAATCGCCAACACAGTCCTTAAAAAAATTAATTCATATAATCATGACTTTTGTGACACAGCTTTTTTTTTTTTATAGGTGGCAAATGTACAGACAAGATAAGAGCTCTCTAACCTGACTCACATTGTGTCAAGCATCTTATTATATTCCTTAGTATACTTCCCGTTATGCATTTCCCTGCACATTACTCAGGATTGGAGAGAAGAAGATACTACACACTGAAAAGAACATACGTGATTCTCTATGTTGACTATAAATCATATGGAAACTTGGTAACGTATAATACAAAAACTAGACACAGTTAACTACAAATTTTAGATGTGTGATAAGGAAAGATTGAACCTTCTACAACTGCTTGTATTTCCAAGCAAAAACATTCCAGCCAAGTATCAAGCACCAATATTGCTTTAAATTACCTCTTGAATTAGTATCACTCTTTCAGTTTGACGTTATTTTACATTATTCATTTCCAAATAATAATTTTGTGATTGCCACACACGTACTACCATTAAATAATTAACAGATGTCCTTTAAAAAGCGGTTAGGCATTATGAAAAACATATCTAAAGAACGCTAAGCTGGCTCGGTCCTGCCAACTCCAGGCAAGCACCTTTACGCATCACCTACCTGTAACAGTTATGACAAAGCAGTTTTCAAACCAGTTACAGACTCAGAAGCAAATAACGCGACCGTTACCGGGTGTACCGAGCGCTATAAAAACCCAACCCCGCGGGTAGGGGAAACCGCCCGCACCGACCCGTGAGGGCTGCGGGACCCCGGGCGCGACCAAACCCACCCAGACACGCAACGGCCCGCCCGGCCCGGTCCCGGTCCCGCTCCCTGCCCCTGCGTGAGGGCTCACCCGCCGTTGAAGGTGTAGGGCGAGAAGCGGTACTGCAGGGCAGCCCCCCTGGGGCCGCCCAGCTCCGGGCCGAGCCCCGGCAGCATCCCCCCGGCGGCCGACAGCATCCCCCCGGCACCCGTCTCCCTGCCGCTGCTGCCTCACGGCAAAATGGCGGCCGCGCCACCGGAAGCTCGGCCCCGCGGCGGCGCCGCTGCCCTCACCCAACATGGCGGCGGCGGAGGCGGCGCGGAGGAAGTGTCGCGGTCGGGGCGCGCCGGGCGCGGGGCGCAGCTTGGCTCCCGCCGGGGCTGGGCGGCGGCGGCGGGCGCGGCAGGTACCGGGCGGCCCCCGCGCACCCCCCCCCGCCTCCGCCGCAGTGCCCCCGGGACGCGGTGGTTGGGGCCGGGCCGAGCCGGGGGCGGGGGCCGGGAGGGGAAACTTGGCCGCCGCTGGAGCCGGGAGGGCCGCGGCCGTGATGGCGGCGGGGCCGGGGGGCGGCCGGGGGAACGGGGTGGGGGGGAGCGGGCGGCTGCCGGGCGGTAACGGGGAGAGGGCGGGCGGGGGGGAGCGGGGCGGCCTCTGCGCCTCTGGGCCTGGAGCCGCGCGGGTTGTGGCGGCGGGGAGGGCCGGGGGGGAGGCCCCGGGGGTGGCGGTCACCGGGAGCCCGCCGCGGTGCCGGGGGAACGGCGGGGCCCGGCCGCCCGCTGCCCCCCGCCGGCTGAACCCGCGGGCGGCCGCATGCCGGCAGCGCGGGTCCGGGCCTCTCGGGGCCGCGGGGGGAAACGTGTGCCCTCCCACCGGGGTAGCGCCCTTCCCAGCCCTCGTACCTTAAAAATATGAACAGCAGCCTGGTTAGGCCTGCTTCAGGTGCAGTGGTTTCCTGACGGCCTGCCCCTGGCCTAAAAGTGACCTTGGGGCTCCAAACAATAAGTATCCCGTTAAGCAAGCTGTAAATTAACGGAAAAGCACTTGATAGCAAATTATAATCTTTAAATTCTTCACTTGTGTTGGTTATTTCCATAGCATAGAGATATAATGAGTAACACAGATACAATTAGGGGAAAAAAAACACCACACAAATCATGCATACGCTTCATGTGTACACCTGAAACCGGCTTTCACTTTTTTTCCCCTCATAAAGCACCTCAGTGCAATTTGATGTGTTAGAGCTTTACTTTATAGAATTGGACAGCAACTTCCTAGTTCTGGTTTGATCAGGGATGTTTTTCCCCCTAGAAATAAAAATATTTTTGGAAGCCCAAGCTGTAAAGTTGCCCAGGAAAAGACGAACAAGCAGCGTGGGGCTTTAAGCTTGTCAGTTTGTAGCTGGAGGAATTCAATTCTAAAAAAATCAATGCTTTTCCAAAGCAAAGCTTGCAGAACGAACTTGGGTGTCTCAAGCTGTTTGTGGAGGGGGTTTTAGGGACTTCCAGGGGTCTGCAAGGGTCTGCAGAGCGTGCCTAAGAGAGGTGGTTGTGTACATGGTGCGTATGTGCACGCATGCGTGGGTGAGGGTTCTTATATATATTTGTGTGTGGGCGTCTCTTATCTAACTAACCAGCTGATAGGTTTGCTTTTTGTTTAGCCATTATTCTCAAGATACTACTTCTTTGCTTTTCAGGTTCTGCTTAGTGTTTCAGACTCGCAACACGCATTTCTCTGGAGCTGATGTTTTCCTAACGTTTTCAGCTTGGCTATAAAGCTGCTTTGCTGGAATGCTTTAAAGGGTTAGAAACCCTTTCGGTTTGAATTTAATTTCAGTTAATTGAGGGAAGTATTTCTGATCTTACCAAAGAAATAACTGGAAACATGGATCAGAACAACAGCTTGCCACCCTACGCTCAAGGCTTAGCCTCTCCTCAGGTAAAAAGAAACGATTTAATATGTAACTGTGATCTGAATTGCTTTGTGAAAGTGTTTGCTGTTTCTTGCATGTAGTCTCTAGGTTTTTTGTTTGCAGATCTGAACAATTCTACTACACATAGCATAATATTAGTTAAAAGCAGAACTGTAAAACCTTTGATTTATATATCCAGAGGTTTAAGAAACATACAGGTGTATTGGTTTCCCTGAAGTTGGAGCATGACAGACAGGTGGTAAATGTTAATTTAGTTTTGGTCATTGCTGTTGGAACCCTTTAAATTACTTTACACATAATGGACTACAGCTGTGCCACGAGTGCATTTGTTTCGATGAGTGCAGTCTTCATTCAAGTGATTTTAAGTAAAAATTGTGTGTCAAATTTGTGACATGCTTGCAAGGTACTGTGAGAAACATATTGGCATCGCTGGCTGGTGACAAACAGTGCTAGAACTGACAAAGCGATGGTCGTCGTGTTTCATTTTCTGTAATAACTGCATCTTCCAAGGATTTTCTGTTTTTAGCAAGTTACTAATATGCCTCAGGCTTGATACGATCAACTAAGATGATTTATTTTTAGACTACTCCTTCAAGCTTTTTTTTCTTAAAAGCAAAATGGATCACCACAGGATCCGTGGTTTCTTTTTTGTGCTTTTTTCCACAGGGTGCAATGACTCCCGGGATTCCAATTTTTAGCCCAATGATGCCATATGGCACAGGACTGACACCGCAGCCTGTCCAAAGCACCAACAGCCTGTCCATCCTAGAGGAACAGCAGCGACAGCAGCAGCAGCAGCAAGCAGCACAGCAGTCTACATCACAGCAAGCGACGCAGGGGACATCTGGTCAAACCCCTCAGCTCTTCCACTCACAGACTCTTACCACAGCCCCCCTACCGGGAACCACGCCTCTGTACCCCTCTCCAATGACTCCGATGACTCCCATAACTCCTGCGACACCGGCATCCGAGAGCTCTGGGATAGTGCCACAGCTACAGTGAGTGTCTTGTGTACTTCCGCAGGACGTGCTTTGACTTCTAATGCTTAATATTTCAGCATTGTAACTTCTAACAACACACACTCTAAGAGTTCAGCATGCTTTACTTATAAAATAGTCTGGGTTGATAATCTGGTGTTTCAAAATATCTATACCTTGAAATATATTCTCATTTGTAGCTTGCAGGTTCACAGAGAAGTAGATAGCTCCACTTCGCTGTGCATAGAATTTTGTTAGTGAAATGTTAAAGCAGACCGCAGGAACTATCACAGCTGAAAAGGAACTAGATGGGTAGAGGGGAAGAAACTAGCTGTTAGTCTAGGAGCTAGTGCTGAATAGCTTTTAATATTACACGTTCCATTTTCTACTTCATTACTACTGTTGAGTTTATGATTAGGAGGAAAAAACAACCTAGAACTAGTTGAGGTTCAGGTATGAAAGTGTTTTCACTGAACCTTAGCCTAAAGAGACTTCTGCAGCAACTTATGGAAGGCCCAAAGAGAAATGGGTGGTAATCTAAGTGAATTTTGCATGGAAAGAGTAGTTCCTAGTACTTTCCCCCCCACACACTTCCACCCCATTGAGGACCTTTAGATTTCAGAGTTTTCCTGGAAAACAAATATCAAAGGATATTTCGCATCTAATAATTTATCTTAAACTTTCTGGAGACCTTCTTTCCTATCAGCTGGCAAGGGGTTTATCTGTGGGTGCATTCTCACTTAGTCCTGTACCTCTTCTTCCTCCTTGAAGGGCAAAAAAGGAGGTTCCTGAGCCAAAACACTGCTCGGTGTTCCTGTCAGTAGGAAAGATGTCATTCAAACTCAGTTAAATAAAACAAGAAATGAAACGAGTCAAGCGTGCTAAAATGTGTTAAGATGCATGCATTCTTTAATTTACTTTTTAATTGTATTTCTGTGAACTATCTTCAGGAATATTGTGTCCACGGTGAATCTTGGCTGCAAGCTTGACCTAAAAACCATTGCGCTTCGTGCCCGAAATGCTGAATATAATCCCAAGGTAAGAGCAGTGTGTTAGAACTTACCCAATAACAGGTATGTCAGAAGCACGGGTTTGGGCCGTACTTTGTAATAGCTCAAATGAAAAAAAACTTTTTCATATATATGCAGATTTATCGTAGAGTTCACAGAATGGTCTAAGTTTATTAAAGATTTGTGTTTTAAATCAGTAAGAAGTGTTTTTATGCTGATGTAGCTATGTTTTACCTGAGGTTGTAATTTGGTAGATGTGGAAAGATCAGCATGCTTAGGAAGAAACTAACTAACGTGTAATATACTGGCAAAGTTTTTTGTTGTGGAGCTGTCCTGAGCTACTGTTCATGTGGGCATGTTTGCTGCTTGTGCTCAGAAAGTTCCTTTTTTCTGTTACCACAAAATGGCTGATGCTGAAGGCTTGCTCCCTGTCTCCCAACAAGGAGAACGGAAGGAAGAATTCAATTTCTGGGCTCAATTTTCTGGGCCAGAGCCACGGTTGTTCTGTGTGTGCAGTGGCTTCCTCCATCCAGCTGCTCCCCTGGAAATTCCTGTGGCAGCAGTGCAGTTACTGGTTGTTTTATCATCTCGCTCCCCCCACGAGCTCTCTTCTTTCATGTTGTCCCCCAGTGCTCCTACCATCTCCTTGCTCCTGATGGTTAGGTTTGGTGGAATGGCAGTTTTTTAATTTTTTCATGTCTGCTTCCAAGTTTACCACTGCTTCTAACTAGCAGGTTGGAACAGCAGTGACTTAAGCCATGGGAGTTGTTTAATTTGGGAAGCTTTGAACAACAGCAGAGGCCATGGAGCAGCAAATCAAGAAAATTTGTCACTTCATTTTTCTTCTGGGTGGCTCCTCTTGGAAATGTTACCTTTGCAACCACAGTAGCTGGACACCGTGTCTAATGGAAGTTTAGATGTTGTGTAATTGAATTGGCTCGCCTTGGGAAGGGTTCGGTTTTCTCGGGATGTGTTAGTTTGTTTGTTTTGTTTTAGGAGGTAGGATTTTGCTACGGTTTGCCTGAACTCTGCTTAATTGAAGTGTGCATGCAGGCAAATATAATAAATAACTGTTACTGTAAGTTTGTACCAGTGAGGCTGTTACACGATTGCATGCGAGTAAGATGCTAGTGAGGCAAAAATTTGAGCATACCCTTAAGGTAGGGTAGGTGTCTGCGTAAGCTTGTAGGCCAGAATGATCAATATGGAAACGCTGTTTTCCACAGCAGAGAGAAAGAAGGGTTATGTAATACACTCCTGACTTTTAGTCAGTGCATTCATCTACGAAAAAAAGATGTTGCTGGGCTGTATTATCTAAGCCACGGTTTGTCAAATGTGTTGTTAGGTAACCCACGCTTCTGCCTTGGCTATGTCAGCAGAGCATTTATGGGACTACACGGCGAATTGGTCCAAGTTACATGTACCAAACAAACAGCAGGGTTTTTGTCTGATGCCCGGGTCAGTTTACAGTATCTTTTTCTTCAGAGATTAAGAATATTTGTAAATGCAGGTAGAGATGTTATAGTACGTCAAATCGGCTGTTGTTTGACAGTAATATAAGTGTCCAACTTTTTAAGGTAAAGAAACAAAATGGATCATAAAATATTTACTTAGTCTTCCATCCCGCTTATAACAGATCAAATTTCAAGACACGGAGGAAGACTTGGTGTTAAGATTGTGTCTTTCACTCTGTTGCAAATGCTAGTGGTATTTTTCTGTCACATGCTTAGTAATGAAAGATGATCTTAATAAAATAGGATTGCAACAGAAAAAATCCTTCCTCTTTGACTCCACCTCTGCATGTGTGGGAAGCTACTTAAAATTTACTCAAAATGCTTGAATCACGAGCGATCCGCAAGTATATTTGAATTTAGTATTTCTTTGCAATGGCTTATGTTATGCAAACTCGGGTTTGGTGTGATGATTATAGCGGTGTGTCACTGATAGTCTCAACACTCACATTTCAGCGTTTTGCTGCTGTGATCATGAGAATAAGAGAACCACGTACTACTGCACTTATATTCAGCTCTGGAAAAATGGTGTGCACAGGAGCAAAAAGGTATGTTTAGCTGTTACAAGCAAACTAATTAAAGCTATCTTTTCCTTTGAAACCATGATGCTTTAAAAATACTGACGCTTGAATATAGTATTTATATAAAATCATACAGATACAGTTAGGCTTGCTTCCCAGATAATTTCAAATAGACAAACGTATACGTTCTTTACAAAATGTCTTTTTGTGACTAAAAGGACTTCCTTGCTAAAGAGGAAATGAGAGTTCTGTTTCTGAAGCTCTTTCATACAGTCTGATAAACTGGCTGAGGAGATCATTATTCACTTTTTTTGGCTTTGCAGTCATCTATTTTTTTTCCTGATAATTTAAGAATTTCAATGACTGCACTAAAACCATTTAAACTGTAGGGGCAGTGGCAGGGTAAGAGTGATTGGGCATTTGAATAGTTTCATTCATCACAGGCCAAGAGCTCCAAGTCTCCAGTCCCTGTAGTCTGATCTGTTCTTAGTGTGATCATTGAAGCGTGAGAATTGGAAACTAAACATAAGCTTAACTCCAGTGGGCAGAAGAGAAATTCTGCTCTGAAGAAGTCCTTTAGGAATCCAGAAGGAATTAGCCAATAGGCAGAGATGAATGAATAGAGCCCCACAGGGAACACTTTCTCTGCCTGGGGATGCTTGAAATTCAAGTTGTCTTACTCTGCCTTAGGAGCAACTGAAAACTTCACAAAACTGAAGCAAACTGAGTTCTGCAATAGCAAGTAAGGCCGTGCAGTTGTGTTGAACCCAGGTCTGGGTGCCTGGGCTGAATCAAGCAGGTGATTTGGGCAGTTTACAGATTTTTATAGGAATATGCATTTTGTAGCAGTAGTAATTCAAAGTTGTTTTCAGTGTAAAACTTAAGTAAGCTTTTACCTCTTACTGGAGGGACTCAGGTACATATACATGAAGTCTGTGAAATACGTGGCTTTCCAGTTTTGTGTTTGCTGCTTCATAAACAGTGAATACAATGCCGGTCGCGTTCAGGACCATAGTACCAAAACTAAGCGTAAAAACTAGTGTTAGTTGTTAATTTTAGGTGTAAAAATTGTGCGTGTGACTCCCCTTCCCATCCCAACACGCACCACATTTTTTCTCCTGACAAATATTTGTGGTTTAATGCTTTTTGATTCAAGTAATACTTAACTGAGGAAATACAATGGATATTTTTTCTCCCTTCAGTGAAGAACAATCCAGACTGGCAGCAAGGAAGTATGCAAGAGTTGTTCAGAAACTGGGTTTTCCTGCAAAATTTTTGGATTTTAAAATTCAGAACATGGTGGGCAGCTGTGATGTGAAATTTCCTATCAGATTAGAAGGACTGGTACTCACACACCAGCAGTTCAGCAGGTAAATAAAAGCTTGCCTATGTTTCACTCTTGTTGTGTACCGACTAGCTTAGAGAGTGGCATCTGTTTAGATCGTTTCCTTACACCAGAGAGGAACCCACACCTTTGTTCCTGTCACTCCTCTGCCTCTGGTGTAGCTGATGTTGCCCGGTATCAACCCATCAAAATGACAGTCGTTGCTGCTCTCCCCAAATTTCAGTGAACTCTACACCTGCTCTGTCCACTTTGAACAGTCCTGCAGATGGAAGGCTAGGGCATCTGTCTGCAAGCATGTTGAAACCCTGTGACTCTCTTCTCTTACAGCTATGAGCCAGAATTGTTTCCTGGCTTAATCTACAGAATGATCAAGCCGAGAATTGTTCTGCTTATTTTTGTTTCTGGAAAAGTGGTTTTAACTGGTAAGTGAAGATGGTATTTTATTCCAGTGGGTAGGATTTAGACTGTGTTAAAAACAATGACACCAAGAGCATGCAACTTGCTAGTTGCTTTCCTTAAAGCTGACAGTACTGGGAAAGAACAGCTAGTACAGCGTTCTGCGGATGAGAACCCGCGAAGCAAACCACGTGTATTTGGCTAAATCCATATAAGCAGTGATCATGAATCCTGACTGGGAATGCAGGTGCCCCAAAAGCCGTTAAGAGCACAGGTAATGCTCCTAGCAAAATCTGAAAGCCTGTTCCTGTGTGCTAGGTGCGTGACTGAGCTGACTGCTTTTTAACAGCTTGGCTGGAGGCTGCTGCCATCTTCCTTTGGCACAGCAGCCAAAGAGGGGGAGATAGACAAGCTCTAGGACCTCTTTCACCTCGGGCACCCCACCTGCACCCTTCCTTTTCCCCTCGTGCTGAGCCTTACTGTGTAGGGAAAAATGCAGCTCGCAGCTGAAAGGAGGAGCATGGCCCTGCGCTATGGCAGGTGGTAGGCTTCTGCAACAGTCTCCGTTTCCAGACCTTCCTTCCCAACGTGTTTGTGCTCTCTTGGAAGAAACACCCTGCTGGTTAGGCCTTTCTACAGAAACATCCTATTGGCTGTGCTTTGTAGTTCGGGCTCCTAAGAAATTGTCTAGAAAATCTAATTTGTGAATATAGGGTAAGCATGAAGAGGCTAATGAAAGTCCTTTCAGGTTGGTTTTTTCATTTACCAGCTTTCTCACTGTTTATTCTGATAACGAATGCTTTATATGAAATGTGTATTTAAAAAATAGATGTAAAAAATAGGGATCATGTACATAAAGCTGCATTCAGATAAACATTCTGAAGGCTAAAATGGCGTATTTAACTCTAGAGAAAGGCATAAACTGACCTAATTTCCTCTCTTTTTCTAGGCGCTAAAGTTCGAGCAGAAATCTATGAAGCATTTGAAAACATCTATCCTATTTTAAAGGGTTTCAGAAAGACAACGTAACAGTTTCTACAAGTTTCAGAGAAATTGGGGGTACATTTTAAAAGGCATTGCATATGGCACAGCAGTAACGAGATGGACTTCAGTGAAACTGCAACACCAGGACTTGGACTATTTCCCAGTTAGTGCCTACTTCCCTGATGCTCACGGGGAATTATATTGATTACGTCTACTGAGTTACTGTGAGTTGCTTTACTGGGCTGTTCCTGGAGCAGTCTCTTCAAGTTTTATTTATATTCTAGCTTTTAAATAGTTTTAATGCCAGTTCTATTAATAGAAAATCCATAAATTGGTTTAAAAGACAACTGCAACTGTGTCACTCAGTGTATAAACCACTTAAGTTGCCATGTATATATGTTTTAATTTCCTTCCATAAGACCATGGTTTTTATAATTTTTAAGAACTTAAGCTTTTAAATTTTTTCAATTTTAATTTTTTTGTGCCAGACACATTCCCTCTTTCCAGTATTAAGCAAGACAGAATAAATTTATTAATGAAAATGGCTCACTGTACATATATATATAATATATATATATTCCTCCTCTTTCCTCCTTCAGCTCCACATGTACAATAAACCCTGTTTATACAATTATGGGAACTGTCTTAATGAATTTTAAAATTATGCAGCTGGTAGAGTGAAATATATTGAGAACTTTTTTTTTAATTTAATCCGGATTTATAAATAGCACATACACTACTGTAAATGACTTGTCAGTGTGAGGAGAATCTTAATGATACTCTGGCTTGCTTACCAGTAGCCATATCCTTGGCAACATTTAGCTCGAGTATTTCTAGTATGTTAAAGCAAGGGACGATTGGTTAAAGAAGTTTGTGTTCAAGTATGTGTTGCTTCACATTCAACAGATGGGATTTATGCAAGTCTTAAATAGCTACACTTGAGTGAATTGGAACAAAAGATTCTTGCTTAGCTTCTCGGCTTTCTTTTAAATTACTTTTGTATTTTACCAACTACGACAGTCTCACTATATTAGTGTTCCTGTAAAATGTCAAAGCCCTTCCGACTAGAGTCAGCATGTACATAATCTTCCCTTTGAACTGTGCTTGAAGCTTAATGGGCTGAGAACTAAAAATAAACTTTTTTTTTCCTCCAGTACATTTCCAGTAATAACCTTTCTACTTGCACATTCTTTCAAACAGCTTTTACCTAAAACTAACCCCAGTGTAACCATAGTCTCTTTACTTAATGAAACTGATGTTTCATTCCATAGAAGATGAAATGATAGCTGGTTTTGCTGCCATTAAGTCTGCAAGTTTGAAGTGAACTTACTTTATCCTTAGTCTTCACTGATCCTATCGGAAAGCCGGTGTTCAGTAACGTAGCTTTGCCAAGGTAAGTGCAAGCCACCCAAGAACTGCATCACTGCCAGTGCCACAACGTAAGCTGGCCAGCGTTCCTGATCGATTGTTCTTGAGCAAACTCTGTCACCATCCATGCGTCTTCCTGATCCTTACTGCAAACATAGCTCTTGGCCACAGGGGTAGTTAAGCAACCATTACGGTAATTTAAACATTACAATTTCGTTTTTCCTCTTGCCTCAGCTATACGGCAAATATCAGACTAATCCCCACAGGAGGCACTTGTTTTAAACCTCACCCAAGACAGCAGTGTTAAGATACCGTTCAGAGCGAAAATCTGCTGCCACAAGCAGTAACAGACAAACAAAGCCAGCCATCCCAGAACATGTTTAAGCTGCTTCTGCATCAGACAGTTAAGAGTGCGGAAACAGTTTAACTCTGTTAATGTTTTTACGTCAAACTGTTCATTTACCCTGAATTATGAAGAATTACAATGTGTAGCAACTGCCACTTCAGATTCAGTGTGCCTTTCAGAAAAAGAAGCATATTTAGGTTGCACATTGAAAGGCTAAGCGGTTTCACCGTAGCTGTGACTGCTGTACGCCTGCTGAGCATAAGCACTCACATGACCTTACCGCAGTCTGCTTTTCTCTGTGCACTTGTTTTTGAGAAACCCAAAGAAAACCCTGACAGACAAACATTTACGTTCTTGAAGTTCAGCTGCCAACAAAAGACACATACCAGTCCAAAAACATCTCAGCTTTATTTAAACATTCAGAGTTGAGATTTGAACCAAAATTCAATTAATAATTGCATCTGGCCTGTTGAAGTTGCTCCCCTCAGCACCATAAGGAGGCTGTCAAGGTCTAGTAGCTGTATTGTTACAAGATAGACAGGTATCACTGCTAGTTCAGTTACCTGCTTGTAAATGCAATGCACAGATGCACTAAACAAGGAAAATGTAACATTTAGATGATGCAACTTAGGAACTTGATGGAAGTTCAATAGAGCCTGCAGAGAAGTCTTGTTTCCATATGAACTCCTCAACGTACTCATTTCCATCTCCGCAGGTCTCAGCACACGTGTACACCACCAGCGTTCCCCAGTCAATGCTCTCTCCAAGGCTGTCAACCTGAAGGTGGTTCAGGAGCTGTGGCATAATCTTCAGGGGAAAAAAAAAAGGGTTTAGAGGTAGCCCACAGCTCTATACTCTCTCTCTCCGCCCCAAGTAAGGCTTTGCTTTCATTTATGTTCACTTAACCAGAACCCCAGTCAAAACTACGAAGTAACACAGCAGCTCGAAACGCCCTCTCATTTGCCCTGCCTGACACAGGGCATTAGATGCACGTAGACTCAAACACGCGGCCATACTTATTTTATCTACAGAAGTTTTATTTGAGTAAGTGCTGCCCGACTTACAAGCCACTTTCCGTTCCCAATTACCATCTTCGTAATTACATTTCTCATCTTTGCCTGACATGAAGTGCATTCAACATGCAGATGGTTCTAGTGTTCAAAATTCGGCAGTTCAGTACTTCCAGCTAGGCAAATTTCCAATTCACATCCTGAATGCTTTTTTTTCTTCTGAATAAACAATACCAGATTCCTGTTACTTAAGAGATGGTTCCATGTTCACAAGTGCACCATTTTATGCATGGCACAAATTATGAGAATGGAAACATACTTTTTAAATATGAAAATCCTATAGGGAAAAGCAAGTGCAATAATAAATATGGACTCTGTACAAATTAGCATCATTATTTTGTAGCAACTTCAACTCCTTTGCTCTAAGCATAAGTCAATACCTATACAATTAGAACCCGTTAAGCCTGAACTACATTACCTGTATTACCTTTAAACGAATTTACATACCTGGAATTCAAATACCCTTTTGGCACCACATATGCAATTTGGGATATCTTGTTCTTTGGGAATATTTTCCCTTGATACCCAGATTGGGCCTTCTCCTCCTCTGCAGTATCTAATAATCTAGAATTAAACAGAAGGTTAAGTTACCGAGGCTGCCGTTTCAGCTTGTTATAAAACAGGTGGTTACTGACATAGACAAAGCTGTAAGATGGGTGCAGAAACAAGTCTGATCCTTGAAGCAGTACCAAGTCGATCAGCAGCAAATGCAGTATTCTGAACAAAACTGGTTCTTTGCATGACTCAACTGGTTAAGAAAACTCGTGTAGGTATTAATTTAGCCTTCCTATTCAATTTATCAATTTATATTCAAATTATCCCTAGATCATTGTTTAGTTTGTATTTCTCTAATTAAGGGACCCATAAATGCTAGACAGGTATTTTAGGTTTGAGATGGAGGCAGAGAGACTGACAGCTGAGTATGTGGAAGTGTTCAGAGAAGTCAGGGATGCAGCGCAGCTCTTTCTGTTCGCAGTTCTGAGTCTAAACACACGCGGGGACTGTCCTAACATCCAAGATGCAAGTATTTTCAGACATTCATATTCTTTTTTGTTCTGTTGCTATCTAAATACTTATATAGCAAATGATGCATTATCAACAAAAGGGCACTTATGCAGACCAGTCAGCATGGGGATGGCCAGAGAGGGAGGCAATGCACCTACCCCAAGCAGAGGAGGGAACAGACTCAGGGTCTCCTACTTTCTGGATGTGCACCCTAACACTTGAGCTACAAGCTAAAAGACACAGAGACTTACTTCTTCCTCCTCTGCTTACATGCATTTCCTTTCATGTGCTTCCTTTGAATGGAACCAGGAACCATGTTTTTGTTTTAAATAGTTGATATTTTATGTGATCTGGCCTCTATGGAAGATTAGCCTATGTTAATTAAAGTGTGTAGAGGATGAAGAGGCATTTCCATCACCATTTATAATCATACGCATGAAAGCGGAACAGGTGGAGAACAATGCTGTGCCAGAATCTGCAAGTTCTGTATCTGCCCCATATATCTATATTCTGACCTGCTCTGGTTCAGCAGCTATTCGCTCTTTAAACATCTGGAAGACCTTGTCTTCTTCAGTCTCATGTTTTGCCATTGCTTCCAGTGTTTCTTCATCTAAGGACTGACATGCTTCACCTAAGCAAGAAAAAAAAAAAAAGGCAAGCAAACAAAGAAACAAAACAAAAAAACAATCCACAAACATTACAGGTTAATGCAAGACAGCCAAAAATTAAAAACAACATTGCATCCGTAAGTGTATTTTGTTCTCAGCCATTCCCAGTGTACATCACTCTAAGACAATTTTTTTTTTGTGACATCTAAGATCCTGGCACACATCCATTGATTAGTTTTAGTAGCATTTTAACCACAGATGTCAGTAGTTGCACGTTAGAAACGGAAGGAGGTCATCTACCAACGTTTATGGCTTCCAGCAGGGATCACTAAGCATTGAACCTTCAGAATGTGACATCTGGAAAAGGCCGCCCATGCTGCACACAGGACAGACTTTCAGTTTTTATCACTGAAGGGGGCATCTGCTGCACTCCTGCCACAGCCCTCCCATGTTCACATCAACGCGGAACATCGAGCAGCCTCTGGACAGCTTTAGGGACAGCTGGGAACCCAGCAGCTTTCCCCTGTAACCGCAAACCCTGGTTGTGCGCAAAGCCTGTGTGGTGACTGCAAACACACTAATTTTGTGGAAAAAGGGCCTGCACTTCAAATTCTGAATTCAAAGGCAACTAAGATAACCTTAGAATAGTTTCCTTCTGGCACAGACAAGGAGGTTCGTTAAGTATTTTCCATGTATTAAAATGAGCTAAACCGAGAGCCTCTAACTCGGTCTCCTGATTCCAGCAGTTTCCAGAAAGAAGCAGATGCTCAGGGCCCTGCTCATCTCACTCGAGTTTTTCCTTACTTGAGGAAAGCACACAAGGACACAGCATGCTCCTAGCTATCTGCAGCAGCTGCTCTGACAACTCCCTGGGCTGGGGCCCAGTGAGTCTCTCCCATAAACGCGCTACATATTATGGGATGTATACAAAAAGCCTGCACCGCTACTGACTGTAGCTTTTTGTCACCAGTAGTTTAGATGGAACACTTAAAAACAACAGCATGTGTTATTTTAAAGATGTTACGCAGGCTTCGTTACGAAGAATTGCAGTGCCATGTTTCTTACCTGTACTGCTGCTAACTCTGAGTTCCTCTTGTTCTTCCGCTTCCTTTGATGTACCTGCAGCTCCTTTGTCATCATCAGGATCCACACTGCTGTCAGCAGGAAATTCTGGTTCCTCGGGTTCTATCAAAATCTCATATTCTGGAAACAGGAATCTGTCATCGCCTGGAATTGCATTCTCCGAGTCATCTGCAAAGCAGAAAACAGGCACCACTTCACAACGCCAATTCGTATTTCACGCTCTTCTCCCCAGAAGTAACTACAGCAAGCTGCGTAGCAAAAATACTGCCCAAACATGGCAAGGGTGAAAAAAAAAATTACATCGTTAAATCTGATAGAAAAATAAGAAAAATTCTACCAAGAGTAGAAAACCTAGCAGATGATGCGTTGCTCTGAACCTTTGCAAACCCATGTGACACAGAAGACAGACAGTATTAGCAGCTGCATTAAAAAGTCCCAAACTGCAGTTTGACACCTCTGTGCATATCCCATTCTAAGTAGCATATGCACACAAGTCATGTCTGCATCGGGTACCCTGAGGCCACACCATTCCTTGTATTTTTCCACCGCGTATTTTGAGTAGACAGTTTCCACAGATGCATCGACAATGCCTTCTGTAACGATGGTATTAGTTGTGTTCTGTTATGTTTCAGATTTTCACTGTTTCAGTTACGTGATTCCAAAGCCTGACCCATAACTTGATTTGTATGAATTTATTTATTTTTTTTTTTACTTACTGCTTACTTCCACTTCCTGCAGCCCAAGTTGGAGGGACTAGCGCAATGCCTAAGCAGAGATACAGCACACGCTCACCAAGTTACATCGCACCATTGAACACTTCCAACACTCTCTACTTGTCCTTCGAACGTCCCGCAAACAAATGTGAATGAGATGACAGAGTGAGAGGGAAGGGCTGGCGTAAGAAAAGGGTGTCTTCTAAAATAAATCTGAAGTACTTTTTTCATCTACTGACCTTCACAGCATCCTTTTAGGCATCACCTCGTGCGCTCCTTTACAGTTTATGAAGAAGGCATTTTAAAAGCAACCCGCAAAGGGCGCAAGCAGTGTGTCAGGCACAACAAAGACCCCCCATTCCCCTTCCACCGAAGCCAGCCCCTAGCAGAACAGACCCTTCCATCCCCATCCCTACACCACCGTCACCACACCAGCCCCCCCCCAGCGCTCTCACAGCCAGGCCAGCGGGGCCCGGCAGCACGGCGAGGGGACCCGGCGGGGACCCACCTGCGTCGCCGGCCTGCCCGCAGGTGCGGCGGTGCCCGCGGCGCCAGTCCAGCGCCTGGTGCTCGGGCCCGCAGTAGGCGGCGCGGCGGCAGCGGCCGCAGGCGCTGGGCCCCAGGCAGCCGCAGACGCGGCACAGGCGGGCGCCGCTGAGGAGCCGCGCGGGAGGGGCCAGCGGGCCCGGCGGGGGCTCCTCGGGGGGCGGCTCCTCGGGGTAGAAGCGGTTCCGCCGCGGCAGCTGGCTCCGGAACACTGCGGGGAGAGGCGGCGCTCAGTCGGGCCCCGCCGCCGGGCAGCGAGGCGCCCCCCAGCGCCGCCGCCCCCCCGCCTCACCGCAGAGCGGCCCCCCGGGGCCCGGCAGGCTGTAGCAGGCGGCGCCGCGGCAGGCGAAGACGAAGAGGCTGCGGTGGAAGGTGTCGCGGCGGCCGGGCAGCGGCGCGTAGAGCTGCAGCAGGAAGGCGCGGGGCTGCTGGCAGCGGGCGCAGCGCAGGGCGCCGGGGCCCGGCAGCCCGTCCTCGCCCAGCCACGCCGGCCGCCCGCCCACCTTGCTGGGGAAGTAGGCGCTGCGCAGCCGCCACGCGTCCTCCGGGGCCGCCGCCGCCGCGAAGCCCAGCTCCACGCCGCCCTCCATGGCCGCACCGGGGCGGAGCGGGGCGGAGGGACCGGCGGAAGGCAGCCGAGCGCGGCACAGCGCCGCCCAACGGCCGCCCAACGGCCGCCGCCTCAACGGCTCCGCTCCGCTCCCTCAGCGCCCGGAGCCCCACCCAGCGGCCCCGTTCGGGACGGGAGCGGCCGAAACGCCGCCCCCGTGCTTAAACGCGCGGCTCCGGCCAGGAGTTTTTTTATCCGCGGGCCTCGTCCCGCACACAGGCAGCCGGCAACGCGTTTGTCTGAATGCTCGTTTTAATGTTCAGCCTTCAGTTCCCCCGTTACAGCTTCGCTCCAGGGAAATATTTGAGACCGACCACGTTACTCGTTACGAGTCTAAAAAAATGTATTTAAGTAGCCGTTACTGTGCGCTTCTCTTTAAATAGGTATCCAAAAAAAAAGGTTTAATCCATTTTAAAAAGCAAACCACAGGTGAGTATACAAATACAACTCTAACCACGGGAGGCAGCAGTCTCTAAGCAGTTAGGGGAAGTGCCCCAGGTGAAGACCACCCTTCCACAGCCTTGGCACCCCCTCCTGCCTCGCACGTTGGCACGCTGACAACGCCCAGACAGACGGACAAGACGTGAAGTTGGTCTGCTGCCATCCCCGCTCCACTTCGGCGGTGGTCTGTGCCCCCAGCAGGTACTTACATCCAGTCACAGCATCAAAAACCACTTAGAGTCTTGCAGCCACAGGCTTCTGTACAGGTATCCTGGCATCTGACAAAAAGAAGAAAAAGTAATCACTTACTTGCAGCTACTCCATTAAAGTTCCTTTTGATTTACTTTTTTTTGGTCATTTTGTTGCACAGTATTTCAAAAGAAGGGAGAGAGATTCAAAGCTGCAGTCAGCTACACAGGAAGAAGTACTGTAAAAATATCATTAGTATTTTTATGCAGATGATTCTGAGGAACTATTAGGAAAAAACAGCAGGTCTAACATGTATGTTCGTTGTCCAAACTCATTTGTAACTTGAAAAGTTATCTTCAAATGAACTAGAGACCGCTCACGACACTTACCAAACACGTCCAGGATTTTATTAACAGCCTCTTGATTTACATTGTAAGTGAATCCATTGGACCTACAGTTAAAACAAATAACTTCAATGGATATCTCTTATTTCAGTCATTTCTACACAAATAATCTGAATTAAACATTTTCATAATGTCATCATATTCTTCATCCTACCAGCATACTTACCAATTTTTAGGTCACAGCAGACCTTTAAACAAATTGTACTCAAGGATTGTTAGGGTTTATCTTTCCTCTCGTTTACACTGAGTCTGTCTTCCCTTGGTTTTTATTGGGGATAACCGCAAGAAGAGAATATTTGTTTGTTTGTTTTCAATTGTACAATTTTCAAGACTCTATCTCTGAAACTGAATCAAACCTTCAGCTGATCTCAAAATCTGCTGCACTTGATTTATTCCATTTACTTGAAAGGGGAATTCAGCCACAGACATTTATGTAGCACAATGACATAGCAGGGGGACCTACAACAACGGCACTTTGTGTGCTTTCCAAGAGCAATACAAACCTTAACCAATTCATTTCCTGAACAGACACATAAGAAAATAGCTCAGGGCCATCAGCTGCCAACGCTGTTCTGTGAAATAGTCAAGACAATGTGGGGACGTGTAGCAGGGTCTTCTACGGCTATACTTTTAAACGTAAGAAGTACCACCTCAACACAAATTAGTCTGATAACATGAAATATATGTGACCATGTTTCTGTATAACTACAGCTGACGTTTAATCTTAGGCCTGGGAACTGCGTTAAATAACTTTAACGTCTAAGCTTTCATGTGAATTGATTTGAGATGTCAGTGCCAAAACACATGAAAAAGTAGTACTGTTCCTGGTAATTGCTTACATTGCCTGATGAGGCTTATTATAACACACAGAATAAGCAGGGCTGTTCTATTTGCTTATCAAAGCCCTCCTAAAGATTTTGAAAACCAGAAGGTTTAGAAAAGGGAGTCAGAAGAAGCCCACCAATGAGTATTGAATTCTGCTGCTGGGTCCCGCAGGGGTGTTTTCACTCTAAGGGCTGCCATGCTGTTTCCACAATGCATACAGAAAGGAACTACCTGGGTCTTCACCACAACTCAGGTAAATCCAATCAGCCTTCAGCTGACTGATGTTCAGGGCATCAGGTGTCTGCTGTACTGCTTAATGCTAATAGCTCAGTCATTAAGAATTTCCAGTAAGACCGCACATTGTCTTTTATATACCAAAAAGCCTGTGTTACTTACATTTTCTTCTTCTTCACTGCACCCAGTTGCACGAGAGCTGCTAAGGCATTTTTCTGCATGTCAGAAGATAGTGCTTCGTAACACTGCGTATTCCCTACAGAGAAAGCAGAAAAAACAAATCAAAAATGTTACCACTGTCCATTAACAGGTTAAGTTTGTAAAATCATATTGCATGACAGCTGTACGCACCCTTTTCAAGAAGCTGAAAAACAAAGTTGCGGACTCCAGGTACAAATTGCTTCTCTGTAAAGGCTTCTTTTGTTTCCTTTGATAGGTATCTGAAAATTAACTAACATTTAAAAAAAAAAAAACATCAGCACTTCTTTCCTTGTGATTGTCAATTTGTTATTAGTTACAAACAAACATGTCCCCATAAGGAGGTAATGTTATTGCACTTTGAAAAGTTAGGAGAGGAACTCAAGAAGTATCAGTAGGTAGCACATCTGAAAATTTTATTACTGTTTAGCATGCATGAGAATCTTAATATTAAAAGAAGATTCAGCATTCATTACTGCAATGGTTACCTTAGACATCAATTTAACATTTCTGTTCTTGCAATCAAACCCAGTATAGTTTTATTAAAGTATTATCTGTTTTACAGATAGGAGTAAAATCAGGCAAATCAGTACAGACCAGCTTAAGTCGTACACCAGATCATTAGCAGTTCCCTCATCTACCAGGTTCAAACATCTACATTCCCACCAATGTTATGCTGACATATCAGAGATTTTAGCCTCCTATTTTTGTACAGGTTACGTATTACAGGATTGTAAGTGTGTTTAGCCGTATTAAAACCTTTTGGAAAAAAATAAAAAGAATTTACAGAGAAACCAATGGAATTAACGATTCTAAAAAAAAAAAACACAAAAACAACCCTACCAGATATGAGATATAAACTCATTTCTGCGTGTGGCAGGACAGCCCACAAAATGAATTAAGCAAGAGTTCCTCTGCGAAAGAGCAACGGAGCCTGCCAGCAGCATACTCCCTGTGAAGCTTGTAAACCCACAATAGCTCGTCACGTTACAAAGCAGCTTACTGCTTTAGTCATTTTGAAAAGTCCGAGCCAAAAGCTGAAATCAGGTTCCTGGAGGGAAGGTGATGTTAAGATACCTGTTACTGCTATTTCTCAACTCTTCCATTCCCCAGCCGTGGGAACAGTCGCTATTTGTACTGCAGAACTATCACTACTCTACTACTTTTCGTATAAAACACAGGATAAAAAAGATAATTTTTTGGAAAACAGCATACCTGATAACCTTCCACAAAAGGTCTGAACATAGCTGACAAGAAAGATACTATAACACTTCCTTTGTCAGTGGGGTAGATTTCCTGTTGAGTTGTTTGAATCGCATCACATTTTGTGAGTAGAAAACATCCTTCCTCGAAATCCTGGGAGAGAGAACCGCAACTGAAATGTTAACCTCTACGGCAAGTGCAGAGACCTTTTCCCACAAAGCCAACCAACCAACCACAAAAAAAAAAACAAGCCAAAACACAACCACAATAACAGAAAACAGAGCATGACACTTCTTCCATTTCTCACTTCGGTTCTCTGGAGACATGAACCAAAATTTTCCTGTATACCAGAAATACCGTTCTAAAAAGGCAGTGGGAACATAATCTTAAACAGAGCAAATCTGGAAGCACAACAGGCCTAGGACCTTAGGAAGAGGCTGTGGTTGCTATTGTAACAGCCAGCTTGTATTCCCCTGGATTTTGTCAGAATACGGACAAGTTGTCTATTTTAGGGACTTTGTTTGTTTTGTTTGTTTGGTGATGGTGGCAGATTTTTTTTATTTTTTTTTTTTAAGTCAGGGCTTGCTTTTATCTCACGCACACTGTTAGTGATAAGTGATAACATAGTTCACTGACCTGTTATCTACAAAAAAAAAAAGCAACACAATGGCCAAAAGTTACAGACTATGGAAACGTCAGTGACAAAACTATTTTCCTTCCATTACCAGAGGAGAAGAGGGGGGAGGGAACGGACATGATAGACACGTGGATGACTAGAGGGGTGGCTTGCTCAGATTTTAATATAGTCACAAATCCTGAATATTCTTATGAAAATTATCTTTTTTTTTAATGCAGGAAAGATCACAATTAAATATTGCTATCAGATATTTAGCCTTAACATTTGATAAAAATCATATTTAATCTGTTTTAATCCCAAATAAAAACTGCACCTGCACCAGTTTGTATGGGGTACGATGTCAAACCAATTTTCACTAATAAACTTGTGCTCACCTGCGTTTCAAGCTGGCTGGACCAGAGCCAGGTCCAACCCTGCAGGATGCGTACAAACTGACGCGGCAAGTCCTGCAGGGAGCAAAGTACTGCCTGCAGTTTTCACATCTTTTCTGTGTCCAGCTGTTTTCGGAGAGCGTGCAGACACACTGAGTGCTGTAACAAGGCTGCACGCGTGAACAATACCGGCTTTGTCTCAGTAATGCTGATATGGGAAGGCGGGTGGAATGAGGGGAAGCTGCTTTCAAGCAATACAACCCAAGCTTCCCTAAGACTCTGCTAGGGACACTTGTGCAATTAGGAAGGCTCTCGCTTCAGAAACCTTCACAGGCTGTACCTTCTTAGCTCTGTAAGATTTCATCTGCAGAGGTTTAAATCAGGTTTTACTATAAGTACTTCCTTCCTAGCGCTCATAGTGTAATATCTGAATCTACATGAGACACTGTAAATGCCAGTAATAAAAATCTAAAAGGGCTCAAAGCCATCAACACTACATATTAGAAAAAAGTTTACATATGCACTGTAACATTCAGATTTCAAGGTATAAGAGGAACACTAGCTGCTACATAAATGCTACAGAGGTAGATACGGCCATGCTGCACATTCGAGGAGAGGTGGTACAGAGATGTGCTTTAACACACGCAGCACTGGGTGTTGGCACAGTGCTCCGGCAGCCCCACCATCACAGACCACACGTATAGTGCTACACAAAGCAGCCCATCACAGCTGCACTAGAAGCACTATAATCAACCAGAAGACAATAAGGACTTAAATTTAGAACTGCATACTCTATTTGTCAAAGATAACAAGGACATACAATGGTTGATCATTAATTGGTATAGAACCTAGTTTAACTTTTTGAAAGAGCAGCAGTGCCCCCTCTGCTACACAGTCTGCAAGAGCTTTAAGGAAAAATGACCCTGCTATAACCTCAACGAAAACTGCTCTTCTGCTTCTGTGCTGACAGAACATACCCACTCTGTGAAAGAATCCAATTAGACCTACGTTAACACTTTTTTCTTCACAGCCTAACGTCTCTTTCGTAACTGCAGAGGAACAGGACAGTATTTACACTTCGTTAATAAAAAAAATAAAAAAAGACTGCTCTACTCATTTTTATATCCATTCCAGAAGATTGGTAGTTTTACACAAAAAAGCCAAACTTCTGCTACAGCTCACTTTAATAGTTCAGAACTAGGAAGTTTCAGGCTTTTTTTTTTTTTTTTTTTACACACTGGAGGAATTAAAAATAGATTGCATATGCAACCTTGTGGATT
Source organism: Anser cygnoides (assembly GCF_040182565.1). Classification (NCBI taxonomy): domain Eukaryota; kingdom Metazoa; phylum Chordata; class Aves; order Anseriformes; family Anatidae; genus Anser; species Anser cygnoides. The sequence goes on along the minus strand of NC_089875.1, from coordinate 45,055,132 downwards.
CACACAATGTTTTGCAACTAACCTAATGACTACCTCCACTCTGACCCTCTTTTAAGTTCTCCCTCCCACTTACAGATCAAGCTGATATCTCTGTAGGTATTTATCACAAGGCATTTGTTAAGCAGAGCCCCAAAATCAGATGCTGTGCTGACTGTGCTATGGACGATCACCAACTTTGTATAAAGGATGTTTTTACCTTCAATGAAATACCAGGAAAGAAGATGAACTCATCAGAGAACACATCTCTCAAGATGCTGAAGCAGCTGTAGACTTCCTCTGAAAAAAAAAAAAATATTGTAAAGTATTGTTGTTTTAAAAAACATAATTTAAAAGGATGCCATCGAAAAGCCATTTATTCCTTATTTTAGGGAGAATATTTACTCTCTATTATTATTCCTGAGAGAGAATATCTACTCCAAATAAAATTTGAACTTGACATTAAAACCACAAGTACATATACAACAGAAATCACCCCAGTGAAACAGGAAGTAGTCAAAGTACTCAATTCAGATTTTACCGAAAGAAAGAACAGGGGACCGTAGCTTCTAAGAACATGCATTAAGTATCATATAATGAGATGCTGCGCAAAACCAAGGCATATATTTTGAAATTTTACTTAATGAGTATCGGAAAGCACTGAAACACTTCAGGAACAGCACTGAGAAGAGAAAAAAGGCTGAGAACTGGCTGCACTGTATGTGAATGTGAGCTGTGTGTAACTTGTAACCTAAAAAGCAGGTCTGCTAAATGCCAACAAAACAAGGAACTTAATGGTTGTAGGTTATTTTACATTGGCATGAAATGAAGCCTTGCTAGAAAGGCAGGAGACACTTCCAAGCACAGTTTTATTTAACAGCTGAAATACATGAGGTGATTTTTGCCACTTTTGGGGCCATTTTACCCTCTGGCAGTTTCATAATGTATACTGCAAGGGAAGCAACCCAAGCACTCCCAAATACATTTTTCTAAACTCAACTACTTCTGGACTGCAGAACAGTGTAAACAAGAACTGGAATCATCTCATATCTGCTGTCTCACCAGAATATGCCTCCCTTCAAGGGTATCAAGGGGTAAACAAAAACGGCAAAAAAAAAAAAAAAAGTCCCCTCCCAACACACCCACTTTATGTCACAGGACCTTATTCAGAATTCTGGCACAACGTTGTCAAGTAGCCCCCACTGTCAACCACAGGAACCTCCTGCTCCTCTCACGGAGGACATGAGAGGGAGCGAAGCCACTGGGCTCCCCGAGCTACCCAAACGTACCTTTCCTGAAGCTGCGCGTCATTTGCAAGGCAAGTGCCACCAGAGAGGGACGCACGAAGACATTCAGCAACTGGTTTCTGTAGGTACCACACATGAGGATGGCCAGAGCTCGCTTAAAGACAATTTCCCCTACGGCTCCATCTTCCTCTCCTTTGTCATTGAGGACCACGTGGCCATTGACGAGGCGAGCAATGTTGGAATGCAGGGCGAGGGCAGACATAACTGCTTTTTTGGCACAAAGATTATCTAGCAAGAAAATGCAAGATTCAGGATGATGCAAAAGAGAATATGTCTCTGTTGATACTGTCTAAAGTATGCTGGTATTTCGTTAAGCTTTATTTTTAGGACCAATTATTACATCAAATATTCAGTTAGAAAAGTGTTCTCAGCCCAGGCATTGTATGCAATGGAGAGAACAAATTTCAGACATTTCTGTCATTACAGCACTTTAAATTCTTCCACTTGCTAACAATAACAAGTAAATCCTTTGTCTCTGGAACAAAGATTCTGCGCCTCCAAATAAAAGAGGTTAGAACTACTTGATGGAAACAATCATCATTAAGGAAACACTTTGACTTAGGAATTTCTGACACTGTAATTTTTGAATCAGATGCAAGATCAAGTTTTTTTCCTCAACTCTCATAAACAAGGAACTCCTCATCATAATTAAGTTTAAGAAAATCCTAACAGAAGGGTCATTGCATAACATACCTGCTCAAAAAGGAAATAGCTTGCACTTAAACCCAAGTATATTCTTGTTTCATTAAAATCCTTTTTAAAAGTCTAAAGCAAGGAACTGGGTGGGTTATGGGTTTGTTATTTTCTATAAAGAAGAAAGTCCTTCAAAGAACTTTAGGCAGATAAAGAACAGCACCTCAAGTCTTGAAATACAGTCATCTTTTTTAGAATATCTTAGGCTTTAAACACTACCAAAATTCCCTGCATTGTGAACTCTTTAGCAAGCAAGGAAAGAAGCAATAAAAACTGTTAACTGAACATGAAAATACCATTTACGTGATCAGAGCAATACACGCATATCAAATCACTGCAGACTTTGACAGGAAGACAAAAATATATTTTCCCCTTATGCTAGCTTTCACATAGAACCTCCTTGCACTTTATTTGCTCCTTCAGCCTACTGCATTCCAGCTTTGCCAACATTTTCACATTTCTCAGTGTAATAAGAAGCGTGAGCGAGTCATTTTTCAGTTCCTGTTTTTAATATAAAATTTCTAATACCTAAGCAAATGTTCTGCCTGTAACAACCAAGCGGCACGGTAGCAGGAGGAACAGCTAGCTGTTTGGAGATAGAAGAACAGACAGGATGCATGTAGCTGCTGACATGATGACGCCTCCAAACTAACCTTTAAAATTATTTATTCTTTCAAATAATTGACAATTCAAAACAAACAAACAACAAACCCTGTTTCTATGCAAATGACAGCTAGTGCAGGGCCAATGCACTCAGACAAAATCTGCTCAGTTATTGCCTCTATCTCTATACCTTACCTATTTTCCATTCTCTGACTACAACTCTACTAGAGCAAAAGTTTATTCATTGTTACTAAGAAAACAAAATAAATAAGCAAACCCAAATGCAGTATATTCTTCAGTTTACTGTGCAGTAAGATTCTAAATGATGTTTAAACACCATGAAATTTTTCCTTTCACAGTCTGGCAGGAGCAGACTGCGTCCGCATTTACTACAGTGAAGCTACCTGAAAGGGGAAGTGGTATTTCTGTTATAACTGTGGCCTGCTCGTATTTCTCTGTTGCAATACTGAGAGTGATCCCTGATTATACACATGACTACAAAAGCAGAGATCCATAGTTTAAATATACCTACAGTGAAAAGGTATTTGCACCACACACTATTTTTCTTTGCCCGCTTATCCACTTATGTCCTGAGGCTCCAAAACAAATTACCTGTGTCACCTTGGCTCAAAGGGAGATGCTTAAAACAATTGTTCAGAAGACGAAGAAGAATCAACCTTTCCCCACAAATATATTTTTATGTATGTGCGTGTATAATATAAAAACACAGAAGCCACTACCTCAAAAGTCATCACTGCATCCCCAAAAGGATGAAGTCAAATTTAAAAATAAATAGTCAAAGTATAGTTTTGGTTTTATTTATTTCACACATTTGTTCAGGCTAATTCTTTATCACAGTACCAACTCATAGCCAATATCAAGCAACAAACGTAGCATATTACTGAGGTACTGTTGCAAACTGGGTAATTAATTGCCTAGGACTTAAGACAGCCTTCAGAAAGACATTATAAGCAGCCTATAATTTTTCCCTCATTCCATGCTTCAGGAAATAACAGTAAAATACCTGTCCTGCCTCAACCTAACTGTTTTTCAGAGTAGCATCTTCTACAGCCCTAAGGCAAAACCCCTTCTATTTTAGCATCATTTTTGGCATATCCTAAAATCCTAAATGACTCAGCACCCATGAAAACAATCTGTAATGTTGTCACTATACACTGCTTCCACATAAAAATAATTTTTCCTCCATAAACAAACAAACAAAGAAATAGAAATAACACTTTATGTGCATACCAGGCCATTCAATGAAACCTCCAAAAGTCTGTGTTAAGCCTTTCAGCCACAGGGTCTTTTCTATTAGAAGTTCAAAATCCATAGCTGGCAAATTCTGGAGCAGAACAGCAGCAACTAGCACCCACGGGCTCAAAACCATGTTTTCAATTTGCAGAAGCTCCATTTTATACGCCACATCACTGACAAATTCTTGGATATCCTCAGATGGCTTTTGTGGAAGATGTCTGAAAAGAACCATGCAGCTCAAGGTTAAAAAGCTCCAAAATAGGGAAGAGGGTGATTTATATTCCAGATTTCTTCTGTATTGCTCCCAGATCCCTAATTACTTTACAGCACCGAACACCTGGAGGGTAATTCTACCTATGGACTATGTAGTACAAAGAAAAACGTGAGCAGATTCACAAAAACATTTGAAACAGAACTCTGTATTGATGCTATACACTTGCTATTCTCAAAAACATTCAAAAGTGTTGTAACTTTTTTGTAACAAATTGCAAACCCACCCAATCCAGCCATAGCTGCAGCTTCTTGGTACACAATCACGTAACTGTTTGCAGTAATAAAGCAAGAAGGGAAAGAAAGTAGATTTTTAAGTAACAAAACCACTGAATTCTCAGAAAACAAAGCTTTGCCTGACTGATACATCACCATAAACTTTTAAAATGGCATGTTCTCAACCTAGAACAAAGCAATGGAAGTAACAACCTGTTTCAGAAACAGCCAGTCACAAGCATGATAACTCTGAGCGCAGACAAAACATCTTCAGTGGTCAAATGGACAGGAAAAGAGAAAAATCAAAACCAAAGTAAAAAAAAAATAACTTCTTAATTATTTTTACATTGGTGAGGACTAAACAAATGTTTTTCCTGTGCATAAACCACAGAAAGATGTAATACCTGGGAACCAAGTTATATGGGCATAGATTGATTCTCCCAGAAGCCAACGTTCTAAGTGACACCGGCTGGCCAACGTAGATGTGTATGGTACCAAAATTGTCGCTGAGGATCCTTCTGGCCTTTAACAACCCCTAAAAAAACGGGAGGAGCAAAAATAAAATTTTAGTGCTGCAGGGTGTATATACATCCACCTATTTTCTGTTCTTAAGGAATTTACACACAGATGTAGATTCTTTGGGCTTTGGGACTCCTAGGAGCTCATATGCATAGAGAGATTCTTCTAATATCCTCTCATAGCTGATGCTGATGGGAACAAGGTACGTGTCAAAGACTTCACGTTTAAAAAATGGTTCCATCACAATACTGAGAAGACCTGCAAATTGGATTAAAAAAAAAAAAGTGAAACGCTTGTCTTTTTCAAGAAGGGAAAAGCAGCTGCAAGATATCTTTTTCAAAGTTAAATAAGTTTCAGAAACTGTAAATAAGTGAACATTATGTTTGTTCTCTCTTTCACTAAGCAGAAGCAGAAGACACTGTCCAAGCTTTAAAACAGAAGGTAAATGTAAGCAATGCATGTGGACAGCTGTTTGTGCTCTTTTCAATAGCACTTATCTGCACTTGCACATCATCATCTTTCTAAAGATTCCCCATGTCTTTTACAAACAGTTAGCTTAAAATACTTCTGTGCAGGTAAGGGGAAGCCTATTTTCCAGAAAGGAAAGAGTTATGCAATTATATACACAATGGGAGAGAAAGCAGCAGAGTGCAAGAGGCATGTATTGCCCTTCTTTATTTGGCCTTGGAAATCAAACTATAGTGTTTTCCACTACTCTGACAGACTTTACCAATTTCCCACCACTTCAACATCCCTTCCTATCTGAAGAACTTTGGACAAACATAACCACTAAGGAAAACATTATTAATCATAAAAAGTTCCAAGTTTTCAACAAACCTACCAAACTTTGGAGTCAGAGTCTTGGCAGTGCGGCTTCTTGTCCCTTCAAGAAAAAACTCAATTGGGGCATAACCATTCTACAAAAGTAAAACAAACAAAAAAAGCTTGTCAGAAACATAAAAATATTTCATCTTTACCGCCCACAAACAATTTTAAGTACTTAAAATGTAAGCAGCTTTTTTAATGAAAGCCATGCATCTCTAACTTCAGTCATTTCAAAGCCTGTATTCATCTATTGTATTTGCCACAATATATAGCTAAATTAAAAAATATATTTTGTTTGTTATGAGATATGGGCACATGAGCCAAAGCAACTGAAGATCAACAATTTGTTTACCACCCACTGATGAACTGCAGGAAGAGACAGCAAACATGCTCTTCACCTACATGAATTCTAAGGTAAAATCCATTTCCTCAGATCACAGTGAAGACTTTCAATCTCCTGCCTACATCATGCACATTTAACATGAATCACTGCAATACAGTATTTCTTAAGCATACACTTTGAGAGTTCAGTAATTTACTTACCCTTAACATTGTTTTTACGTATTCAGCAAAAACTGCCCAATAGAGCCTGTTCCCACCGAAGGAACGCCGCATGAAAAAGGCACCTGCCCTTCGCAGCAGCTCACCAACTATTTTCATTCCTAGGAAATCTGAAAAACAATCCAACAAAAAACAAGACCACAAACACAAAACTTATTGATTAATATCTTTCAGTAGAATCAAACAATTTATGTAATAAAGTGATTCAATTACCAGGATAAAGGAGATCTCTTTCAAGGATTCTGTTGTAAATACTTGGAAGATGTGATTGTCATGTTATAATATGCTTTCAGTGTTTTATATTTTATTTTTGGAAAGAGCATTCACTTAGAGCAATTTGTTTCAATAATTTAGATGTCCAGATTTCAGCCATAATGAAGACTATATATTTATTTTTTTTAAGTACATTGACTCACTTATCTTCAGTTACCATTGAATGTATCCCAGAAGACACAGAAATTAACCCTGGAAATTAACTAACCAATTATGTTACATTATACCATTTGAGAGCCTGACTCATCAATTTAGGAATGGTAGACTAAATCAGCTAAAATTTTTGGTAATCTTCTAGTTTCAAGCAATCACGACCAGTGTTTAACTTGCTAAAACTAGGAAACAATTAAATTTATTCATGAGGTATTTAAAATGAGTTTACACAGCAGCTGGCCATTTGCTGCTTCCGCCTTCTTGCGACCTCAATCGATGAAACATTTGAGAACGGAGATTCACTCATGATATAAAATAGATAAAAGGAAATTGGACCCAGGACCCTGGGTGGCAACAGCAGCAAATCCCCACAGATCTAGGTGTATGCTACCTGAAACCAAACGACAACTAACAAAGCAGAGACACTTATTCCTCAATCAGGAGACTCAGCACAAGTACCACCTTGAGTTAGTTTGTGTACCACATCTTGTGAACATCTAACAATACGTTGTACACGACTACAATCAGAGAACTGTATTTTCACCTGAGGAACTTAAAATAATACACACATGCAGTATCTTTTTTAGTACTAGTATCTGTAGCTACTACTTTGAGGCTCCAAACTTAATAGTGGGTCTAATCCAAAAGTTAACAAAGCACTACACCAATACCTACGTCAGCACGTGAGCAGTTTCAGAATAATATGTGGCAGGTAAGTAGCTGCAGCACCTTGATAAAGGCAGCTATGAGACATCAAATTCCGAATTCACCAGAAGCTAACCTGCATCACACAGAAGGCAAGATACCCCTACTTCACAGATCAGCAGAACCTCATCTTCACCATTCTCCCAGCTTCCACTGATTTTTTACTGGTATTCTTAATCTCCCAATTGGAAAAGACAGTAACGATCTAGCCTGCACCCTTGAAAAAATCCCATCTGGTCCTATCTATATTAAAGCATCAGAAGAACATTAGGTGAAAATTTTCAAAAAATGGCATAAATCACCCCGCCCCCATTTTTTTTTTTTAATGGGAGGAAAGGTAAGCATAAAATGGACCTGAAAAAAATACCCACAAATTCTCACCATTACAGGTGCTTACTTAATAAAACACAATTCCAAAATCTGTGACACCTTTTCTGTGAGAGGCTCAAAACAAAGTTCCTGATATCAAACATCATCTACTGAAAATGGAAAGCAGTTTAGGTTGATGGGAGCATTTTCACATATTTTTCCACTGAAAGCAATGCAAAATTTGTTAATCTGACAAAAATCACATGGGGTAGGAGCATCTTATCTGTTTATTCCAGGCTCATTCATTCCCCAGTCTTTAAAAGAGATGATCCAGTAAACTAGAGGAGAGTACTAGGTTCCCAGATCTTTGCTAGCTTGCCTGCTTGGAAGATCTGCCTGCTTAGAAGACTTGGTTGACACTCCTGACTTCCAAGATCAGTCTTCTTGGTTACAGGCTGCCATAGAGACAGGAGTTTCAAAAAGCACATTGACTGAGAAGATACTGACTGTTAGTTTTCAATAACCGCTTCCACCAAATAAAACCAGCTTCATCTGCTTTAGAACAATGTTCAAAATCTGGACAGTTTGCCCTCTGACATACAGTTCTGTTTCTCAGCCAGCTCTGCTCTCAGCACTTCGCATAATGAAGTTCTGCCAATGTTTTCGAGGGAGTCAGTCACACCACCAACTAGCAAAAGGTGATTTGCACTTCATATCTGGCTACTATGATTGTGCTTAAAACTGTATCAGGTATTGCAAAACCTTCTGTGTACACAGGAGCTCATGGCCAAGTTTTTGCTTGTTTCTGGGCGAGGAAAGTAATATCAAAGTCTGCTTCAAACACCTATCTTTGCCCAGCCTTGGGTCTGCAGGTGAGGTGCTTCTGGTTGAACTTGCTATGAAAAAATTCTCTTTTGATGGCACTCAACACAGAGGAGAGGCACGTACACTGCAAACATCTAACCCAAGCGGGTTTTAACAAAATGTATTTGGAACAGAAGTTAAACACAAGTATTTATAGCAGCAGACACCAGACCAATTGCTACCAGTACTCTGAATCCTGAAAACACCGCTAAAACAACATACTTGCCTATTCCTGCAGCAATGACAGGCAAAGCCAAGTCATACGTGTATAGCAAGTAAGACAGCATCAAAAAGTCTACGTAGCTTCGGTGACTGGGCAGCAGTACAACTGGGTGCTCTTGAATGGCATGCTGCAGCTGAAAAAATGAAACCAGAACAAACAATATTGCTCCAATATTTGTGGAACAACTGTTGGAATTTGCAAATACAGACCTTCACGTGGCTTCACACAAACAGAAGCTGATTTATTGATGAGGGTGGTTTCTCTGTTCACATACTTTATATCTTTTTCAGCATGGAGTCATAGGAAATTTGGAGCAGTAGTTTCCAGAATAGCAACCTGTGATTTGTAGGCACCACAGGACTCGAAAGACAGGGCCACCTCATTACATGATGGCACAATCCAAATCCCTTTTGATGGGAATGGGAAGCCCAGTAGGGGCTGTAAGGGTTGACATTGTTAAGTCTTGCAGGGCATGGACTGTACCCTCCTCCAGAGGGGTGACAACCTGCAATGAAACAGGGGACAACAAACCCCCACCGGACTGGGGCAAACTTAAGACATCTTACAGCGGTACACAGTGTTTCATGGATCTTAGCCGTATGAAGGTTTGGCAGAACTGCCAACCCACTCAGCCACATAAAATTAGGCAAAAAAAACTTACTCTAACTTTTTCTTTTTATATTCTTGGCCACATACCATTCTTTCCCTCCAGAACCAGTTCCAGCATTTCTATTTATCTACTGCCCAGGTAGCTATCATCACGTTTCACCCCACATGGAAATTGCTTCCAGGATGTACTGTATTAATTGCCATTTTAAAAGGCAAACCAAGCTAAAAGAAAAGAGGTCAAAGTATTCTCGAAACAAAACTGTTGAATAAAGGTTTCTCATCTCTTACATCTCATAAATCACTTGATCAAAATTAGTCATACAGAGAACTTTTTTTTTTTTTTTAAAATTAGGAATTCAGATCCCTAAAGAGCTGGCAAAACAATTACAGAAGAGAAAAAAAAGCAACAAGAGAAAGAGGATGACAGTCACGTGTCTTCTTTTGACAACTACTTACCTTTAATGATGACCCTCTTGAAAAAAAATGCAAACATAAGTAACGTGAACAGTTCACTTTTGCAAGATCACAATTACTCTTATCCTACTAAAAAGTTTTAAGCAAATTCCTTCTAAGCATCAAAATACATGGCACAAGCAATATATATATTTAAATCTTACAGATCGTATATTCCTCATTGCCAAATGTATCCCAAGTGAAGGCCTGTATAATCTCTGCAAAAGCTGCAAGATGCTTTATGCAAAACATCTCCTTACCACAGGAAACATTTGGAAAAGTGTACAAAAAACGATGCTGACTGTTTGCCTCAAAAACTTACATGTCATCTGTCTTTTCTCCTCTTTATTTAGAAAAGCTGCAATAAACACAAATGCAGTCTTTTTTTTTTTTGTATTTTTTACTGGAAGTGAAGATGGAAGTCTTTGCCTAAGCAACCAGCATGAAAATATTATACCTTTTTATTTTTCCCCAACAGTACTCACTCTCTGCATTCCTTCTTCATTCACACAAACTCTCTGGAAAAGCTGTTTAAATATTTTGCTCAGAGTAAAGGCAAAAAATCTGACAGCTCCTAATTGCATACTGTGACCCATCTCATCCAGGATTTCTGTGGCTTCTTCTTGAATAATATCAGGTGATTCTCCCATCTCTTTTGCTAACTAAAGAGAAAACAAACAAAAGAGCAGTCAGATGTGATTCCCTTCTCCTTGCCCGTGCACACTGCTCAATGTGCCACAACAATTATGCCAACACTAATGCAATAGCCAGCAAGATTTTATTTTATGGGATAGGCATACATCTAATCTCACAGAATCTGTTTGTTGTTAACCAGCAAGCAAAAGCCAAGTTAAAGCTGTTCAAAATCAATGATGAGCTTAGCTGCCAACAGGGGGTAGGGAGCAACATTTCCCCCCCCCAAACACACCATCTGAATATTTTAGCCTCTTCAGAGGAGGTTCAGTTCTAAGAATATTTCATAGATTATTGGTCTAAGAAGGCTGCGTGCAATTTTCTTTATCTAGTAAAATGAAACTTATGTTTTTAGAGATATTCAAGTAAATCTCTGAAGTGCATTTGGACTGGATTTTCAGACTTGGCTGAAGAACATCAGCCCTATCAAGCTTGATTTTCTTTGTAATGTATTACTGTAGCAATCACTAGCTGAAATGCATACAAAGCGCTGTCTCTACCAGCTTTGCATATCAATGTTCTTTTTTTCTGTTCTTACACACATTCCCTTTTGAAGTTTCTTAAAACGGACTTAAATAATGGTCATCTCTTCTATTTATATAGGAGGAGAGATTTATATTCTCTCTTAAATATAGAAATATTTAGCTGAAAAGTTTGGGTTTTTTTTCTGTTATGGAATGAGGAACATGCCTTTTACAGAACATGGAGTAGGAAGAAAGAGGAAGAGTGACAGGGGAAAAAGCTTCCCAAACAGCACAGCTCAGTTTAGAGGCCAGCAATACTTTCAGTAATTTCTAGTCCAAAGCTGAGAACTAGATTGCAATGGCAGGACTAACTCCCTTTAACCACTTGACACTTGTCTGAAAAATTTCTATCAAAATATAACTCTCATTTTAGGGAATGTATCAATGACTAATTCATAAATACATCACTAGCCTATAAAATTGCTACAAAACATCCTCAAAGTACAAAAACATCTACTAAGCAGAATCTTTCACAATCCTGCTCTGCATCAAGGACAGTGGAGGAGAAAAAAAAGAAGTCAAGCACATTGGTTAAGTTGAATGTAAAGTATCATATACAGAAAATAAAAACACGACACAACAGCTTCAGTGGCAACTCTTTGGTAAACCAATATTTGTTCTTCCTGCCAGAAGAGTGTGCCTCCCTAGTTACTGATTTATTGGAGTGCCTTTCAAACTACAACTCTGGTGTTTGACAAGACCAGCAGTAACTTTTATTTTTTCCCGTCGCCACACAAAATTTGGCTCTGTTCAATCTACTTTGTCTTACAGCTCAGTGTTCCGGCTCACCTGCTTGATAACATACTGAACTTGCTCTGACTGCAGAACAGCAGTTTTAATAGCATTTGGCTTGCAAGGTGAAAGTCCTTTGTAGATCACAGGGGTATAACATTTCATTGCATATCTCAAGTCACTGGACAATCGCCTTTCCTCCAAGATATCTTCAAACTCATCCCTTTTCTTTGACGTGAGCTCTTTCTGCTAGGAACATACAAATAAAGAATGAGACACCGTCTCGAGTGATTCAGTGATCTGTTTGACTACAGCAGTAAAATAATACCGTGCAAAATTTTTGCAATGTGTTTTTTTTTGTTAACCTTTCTATAATGTCTCCATTCAACGCTCTGAGTGCATGAACAAATATTGCCTGCTTGGAACAATGCTGCAATTAGAAACTAAAACCAAAATAAAGCAAAGACAAAAGAAACAACCATTTCCCTCTGCAAAGGTCCCCAAATCACCATATGCCACATTACTTAATTCTGTCCAACAGGAAGAGGCTGAGGAAACACCTAAGCTTTAAAACTAAAATGCCTTGCCTCCAGCCTCCTCGTGCTTAAGAGGTATTAACTGAAACAGCTTTGATCCCTACTCTTGCAGCTGCATGAATGCAATAACACACATGACATTATAAAAACACAATCATCGACACCAGAAATAATCCCTTCTGCTTTAAGTTGCGTCTGGGACCTTGGTGCTGGCTTTCACCAGCCTTGGACATAAGGTACAGAAAACACAGCCGAGTAGGAACAGAACCAGAAAACTATTACCAGCCACATGAAGACCGAAAACGCAACATGGTGCGCACAGAGTTATAAAGAGAGTGCAGTCCCTGAGTGACCAGCATCACTAGTAAGCAGGAAAGCTAGCAGTGCATCCAGAGCTAGTTGAGGATCCATCCCGCTGTAGAAATGTCAGTGACAAAACTCTTCTCCTTGAGTCAGTAGACATCCCCCGTGCTGGAGAGGGATGTCTCCTATTATCTCCTCTAACAGCACAGATCATATGAATGACCCCTTAGTCTTTAAATCATATTCCTCCAAACTTCAGAACAGCAGCAACAGTTCATCAGACAAGCAAGGCTCAGTGCAACACAAAGGAAACAGTTATGGTTAAGCACATTTATTAGAAGAAGATGCTAAGATAAAAATGCTCATGTCTTCCTCTTCAGCACAACTTGAAGGACAGCACAGGCACCCCTTCCACTCATTTTGTCTTCTCTCCCTCTATACAACCTGTGCAGAACCAGTCCAAAAGCGAAGGAGAGAACACATTGCTTCACAGGCTGTTAGAGCAACCTTCTCTGGCCTCAAGATGAAAACCTGGCCAGCAAATGCACATGAGAACACCAGGAGCAGATAAGCAAAATGCCCAGCAGCAGCAGCCAGGTTTTCAGCCTCGGGAGAGGGAGTCAGCTTTCACTGCCGGTTGACCACAGCCACATCAGCAACATTATCAAAAGCAGCTGACATTTAAAGTGAGGACAGAACAAACATTTAGCTCCTGTCCATTCATCAGCACAAGATACTGTGAAAGTTTAGTATTACAGTTTTCAATCTGTCTTTCAATCTGTCTTCTTCCATACTTTTCACCTGGCTGATATTTTGCAAGAGCCATGTAAGCCACAAACTGACAAGGAGACTGGAAATAGTTTGTATTAGTCATCGGTTGCCTTGATACCTTATATCAACCCTCTTGATTAAAAATAAAACAGGAAAAAAAAAAACACTTATGCCTTATAATAGTGAAAAAGATAGCTCAAAATAGCCTCAGCAATAGTGGTCGGCTCTAAGCATGCACCTGCTTAAATCAGTACGTGACAAGACATTACCCAGAAAATCTAAGCAACATTTCTTGGAATCACCAAAGTTTAAATCCTACAACATGCAACCCCCTGCAAAAGAACACAAGAAACAACAAAAAAGGAGGAAATCCAGCACTCAGCCCCGGTATCATCAGCCACATCAGGAGCCGCTGCACTGCTGCAGCCGTTCCACAACGCGTCCACGGTGAGTGAGGCTTCACAAAGGCCACGGCCAAAGGAGAAGCCACCTCCCTGCCACTCGTCTCCATTTCACGATTCTAGATTTGACCTGCCACGGATTTCTTCCCGCCGGAATAGTTATTTCCGTGTCCTGGCCTGACTTAGCACTGAGGGAGCCAGCGGCTGAAGAAGAGCATCGCTCCTTTCGTGCTCCACAGCCAAGGCGCTGCGGGGGCTTCCAGCGCAGGCCGGGACAGAGCCCCTTGAGAGAAGCCACAACCGGGACCCTCCAGTCGGGGAACCCGGCGGGGCAGGTGGCTACGGGGGCACTGGCAGTGACAGAAACGAAGCGGTGGGAGCCTGGGACACCTCCGCTTTCCCTGTGCCTTCAAAACAGTAAAATGGGAGCATTCACGATGCACCGGTGTGGCACCAGGGGACACAGAAGCGAAGCTCGGGGATCTCTGCAGACACCGGGACTCGCCCCCCTCTCTCCAGCCCCCTCGCCCCGATCCCAGCAGGGACAGGAACCCGAAGGGGCGCCCTGCCCCCGCAGCCAGCCCCAAAGCCCCCCCCGCGCCGCCGGGGGCCGTCCCTGCGCTTCAGAGTGAGCACGGCCGGGTCAGGGGAGGGGGCGAGGCGGGCAGCCCCCCGCGGGCAGCCTACCGAGTACATGGGCGTCCCTCGCCGCGCCCGCCCGGGCACCGCCGCCGCCGCCGCCATGGTGCCAGGAGCGCCGCCGCCGCGCCTCGCCGCGCCCCGCTCGCCCGCCCTACCCCGCCGCTGCGGCTGCGGCCCCCATGGCCCCGCGGTGCCCCGGCCCCGGTCCCTGCCGCGGCTCCGGTCCCGGTCCCGGCCCCGCTGCCCGCAGCGCTGGGGCGGGCGCGGGGGAGGGCGGAGGAGCCGCGCCATGGGCGGCGCCATCTTAGGGCTGACGGCAGCCGCTCGGGACCAAGCGGCGCCTCCGCCCGCCCCGCCGCGGAAGGCAGCGGCCATGGGGGCGAGGGAGCCCTGCCGGCGGCTGGAGGCGGTGCTCGGAGCCCTCTACGACCTGGGTGGGTGAGCGGGGGGCGGCCGGGGGCTCCCCGAAGTAAGGGATGGCGGGGGGGGGGGGGGGCGTTCACTCGGGAGTGCAGTGACGGCTGACCGGGGGCTCCGCCGCGCAGGTGAGGAGCCCGGCAATGGGGGCGAGGAGGAGGCGGCGGAGGAGGAGAGCCAGGAGCCGGCGGCGGCAGCAGGAGGAGGAGGAGGAGGAAGAGCGGCGGGGGGACAGCGGGGCGCCCGCGGCTTCTTCGTGGGGCTGCGGGACGAGCTCCGCGCCGCCGGCCCCCCGCCGCCCCCCGCCCCGCAGCCGCAGCCCGTGGAGGTGGTGGTGTTCCGCGGGAGGAAGAGGAGGGCGAAGGCGGAGGAGGAGGAGGAGAAGGGGCGGCCGGGCCCCGGCAGCGGCCCACAGGTAGGCCCAGGGCAGGGATCTTGAAGCACGGATTTCTTTCTTATTTATTTATTTATTTATTTATTTTTTAATACCTGGGCACTCGGGAGCTGCCCCAGGACCACCTCGGGGAGAAGGCCCAGCTCCTGCTCACCGGGTTCAGCCATCGGACACACGTGGCTTTAGACTTTTAAAAAGTAGGAGAAACAAAGGTGGCTTCGCGTTAGATCCTCAGAGCTATCGCTGTGTGCTTTGTGTGAGCCGAAGCATCTCGGAAAGGCTCAGTACCAAAACTGGCAGCTTCTCCTGCCCCAAAGGGTGGAAAGGCACGGAGCCCATGGGCCACCGAGTGCCAGTCTCGCTTTGAACAAGTGTGCTCTTTAAACGATGTTGGGATGGTTTTAATGGGACCAACCTTTTGTAGATACTGCTTCCTCTGGAGATGTTTCTCTTTGCGTTAATGGCTTAAAGTTCATGCCTTAGCACTTCTGGTATGGGTTTTGAAATGAAAGTGTGCATGATGCATAGCTCACATGCAATTGTGCAAATTGTGCAAGGCTGTTTCAGTAAGACCCTACAATATCTACATATTAAAAATACCATTAAGACTTGTCTTTTAACATATCAAGGTAGTAAAGCCAGAAAAAGATACCGCTACCACCCATTTTAGCATTTCACTGCTTTCTAAAGAACTATCACAATCAGCTTTTAAATATAATTTAAGAACAATTTTTAAATATAATTTTACTTATTATATTCAATGGAAATGTTTTATTTTGCTTATAGACCAAAGCAGTGGCTGAAAAGAAAAACAAGCAAGAATTTAACTTCGAAAAAGTAAGTCACCAGGATCTATCTAATCTCAGCACTTTATTGTGCAGGTGTGTATATGTATGCTTGGGAAAGGTACAGTGGGACCAAGGAGAAACACTGCTAGAAAAAGATATCTTTTCGTGTTACTTCTGACGTGTGCTGTGCTGGAGGAGGAGCGTGCTGGCTGTTGTGGACAGCTCGGTATGGAAAGAGGCATGTTACAACTCTGTGTCCTTTCTTTCTGATTTGTCACCGATAATTTGAGGAGGTGCACTGTATGTCAGTGGTGTGAAACTATGTGAGTACCCATAACGTGTAGCATACGCTGTTTTAGGCACGTGGTGTTAAATTTGCATTTCTAATCCCATATGGAAAGGGAGAAAAAAAAGCAGATTGGTTTCCATTTTTGAAATAACAGATGACTTTTTTCCATTTGTCTTTTTGTGCTAACCTGTTCTATAAGTGTAACCAGCACTGGCCTTCTTAGCTACATATTTTTTTGCAGATTTGTGCAAGTTGTTTTGTATGCCCAATCTCTGCCCAGGGTCGTGCTGTGATCTAGCAAGACCTTCCAGTGGAGATTCTGTGTGGAGTGCTGTACTGGTGGAAACACTGGGGCTTCAACTACTACCTCTATAAAGGTTATGAATTCCCTGCTGGTTTTGCCAGGGAGTTCTGGTGTAGTGTCAACTGTGTACGTATATTTATGTAGTTGAACCATTGCACCATATGCCCATCTGTGTTTCTCACTGGTCAAAAGCTCTGCAGTCAAGGAATGGGAGCGCTCTGCAAATGCTGGGTGCTGTGGGTAGCGTGTTTTATTGCTCAGGTTTGTACAGCACGACATGATTCACGTTTATACAAAGTAGGTCCTTCCCATGTGTCCAGTTTTGTGTGAAATGAGAATCAAATACTGACCCTCTGTTAGTCCTTACTGTCCAGAGGTTAGATAGACAATAGTTAACTGTTCTGCAGTATGATTCAAAACTCAGTTAGTATTATTTTATAGCATGCCGAGTTCAGGTTTTAGCCAGGGTTTCTCTGGGAGTGTGACTTTGTTGTGGTCTGTCAAGTATTATTTTACAACGGGTCAGACAATTACAAAACGCTTGCAATTTTTTTATGATGTTCTAGGCTCGCTTGGAAGTGCACAGGTTTGGGATCACAGGCTATGAGAAACAAGAGCAACGTTTATGGGAACGGGAACGGGCTATCATGCTGGGAGCCAAGGTAATTCTTGCTTGTTTTGTGCTTGGAGGTGACCCGGTGACCCAGCTCTTACAATGCAGGAAGGTGATAAACACTGTGGGGTTTTGGCACTACTTTAAAACACCAGATTCCATCCCATGCCCCTTCTCCCACCTCATGCTTACTTTACGTTTTCTGTTCAGTCTTGTCTGTTTTCTATAGGCATTTGGAAAATTGGTATGCTTGTGTTACCAGAGATGTTTAGGTGAAATAGGACTGATTGGGATGGAAAACACCACTTACTAATCTTTAATCAGACCATTCAAAACTAAGTGGCTGGAGGGGGAACTACTTCTTCTGAAGCTTTTTAAAGCTTCTCTCTCCCAATGAGTTAACATTTTTTCTAGGTCTTTGGGAGTGAGGAAGGGTCTATAGTTTTTTTTCCAGTCTTGGTGTTACTGTGGAAACTCTAAGTCTGCTACATAACATCAACATCCCTCTCTGACAAGAAACATATACTTCCTATGTATCTACCTTAAGTCATTTCCTCTTACCCAAAATGAAATAAACCATGTCTTTTGTCTTCCCCACCACCTGAAAAATTGTTTCCATGCAAATGTGAATATTTTTTTTGAACCTATTTGAAAACTTCATTGGTGGCATCATTCCCAATCTTTTCTGCAGCCCCCCAAAAAGGAACACATCAACTACAAGACATATCAAGAGAAAATGAAAGAGAAAAAAGCAGCGAAGGAGGATGATAAGGGAAAGGTTCGTGTGAAATTTTGTCTTTAACAATTCAGCGTGTAAGAGCTAGCCCAAGAGCCTGACAGATAATGCCTCAGGCACAGGAGGAGTGCTTGGGCTTGACACCTGCTGCTCCCCATGGAGTGGGTTCCTGACTCCAGCAGGACTCACCTCGTCAGTCAAAGCTGGTTGTGGGCAGTATGAAAGGCACAGAATTTGTCCTGAGCTACGGTGGGCTTCAGTGCCCTATCTTTAGAGGCTGGTAGACTGATGACACGAAATCATCAGCTATTTATTTTTTCATGCCTCTCAAGAGAAAAAATATTTTCTCCAAATAGTGTTTGTTGCGTATTGAATAACCACAGAAAGCCAGATCTTCAGCTGGTTTTGTATCAGCGCAGTTCCATCTAGGATCTTGCTCACTATTTCAAGCAAGGGTGAGGTTTCTGTTGCATCCATCCCCTAGCACGGCCTCTCTGGCCCCAGGCCTGTTCCCTGCCTCTGCTGTAGGTGGGAGCAGGCTGCAGGGCAGGTTTCTGCTCCACCAGCCTGTCTCCTGCCACCTTCTTTTCCAGGGGACCTACTTCTCCTCCTCTGTCACGTGGCTTAAAGCACAACCCAGTGCATGGCCAAACGCAGGCGAGCCCTGTTGTGTGACAGTACACTCAGGCAGGCAGCTAGGTGTCTTTGCCTGCTAGCAAGTAGGTCTTTTGACCAAAAGATCTATCACGTACCCAAAAGGCAGGTCTCCCCTCGTGTAGCTGGATCTGCACCTCCTCACGTGGCAGGGGCAGCGTTTGGGCCATGAGAGGGCTGTGCCTCCCACAAGGTGACGGAAGGGCTGTGGGCATGGTGTGGCGCCTCCGGATGCGTTGCATCACTTGTCCTGTCAGGAGGTCTCCCAGCCTGTTTTAACGCATTGCTCTCTGTGAAACAAAAAGAACTGTGTGCTGTTTGTGCAGAGGGTTGTTTAGCCGAGATGCTCGGTTCCTTTGCCATTAAAATATGTATCTTTAGACACAGGAACACAAAGGAGATTCTCTGAAGAAGAAGAAGAAGAAAGACCTGAAGGAGAGGTGAGACATTTTTAAGACTGGTAAATTTATTTCGTATAGCTTTCCCAGTGTATCGCCCCTAACTATGCACAGTCTTACACCACAAGTCACACACAAATTTCTCAAACTGCAGAACTCTTTGTTGCAAAGTGATGACCTGTGTCTAGCAGCTCCAGAGGCTTTAGGTATGCAGCTTAACTGAAAACGTGTCAGTTCTGCTCCAGCATGTTTAAGGCTGCAGCTGGAGGTGGGATGGTTGGGAATCCCTGTGTGGGGACCTGCGATATGCCACTGAGAGCATTTGCACTGAGAAATAATTTTTGCAAAACACAAGCTACAACGTAGAGGCTTGGAAGGTAAAGTGACATCCTTAATTATAGTGCAGCAGGCTCACTGACATGTGAAACTCTTTATCTCCTTTGTCTATCTGAAAGTCGTTGTGGTTTTAAACTCTTGTTTTAATGTAGTTCATTTTGTAATGTGCTACAAGTTTGGATGGCGAATGGTAATAAACGTTCTGGGGTTGTTACACGCTATGATTTGGTATTCCGTAATACCAACCCTGACTGCATAAATAAGTGATGTTTTTCACCAAATTGAGCATTTTCATGAGTTTCTGCTGTTTCTCTTGATTCATTTCTTCCCCCCCTCATATTTCAGGAAGGCCAAAAGGAAGAAATCAGTGCCTAGCATTTGGTCTGCAGGACAAGTCGGAAAATTCAGAGATGGGACTTTGATTCTACAAAGTGGTGACATAAAGAAAATTAAATCATCTAAAGTTATCAAATGAACTTGTGATACAGAAGGAAATGGACAAAAGCCATAAGACAGAATTCACACTGCCACCAAAATATAGCTCCTTGCCCTGTCACCGTGTTGTAATTCTTGTACCTTATTTTTTGTTGCAGGTTTTTCTATCTTCCATTTGTTCTTCGGGGGAATATGAGAATTTACCATTTTGTAAATAAAAAT
This sequence comes from Anser cygnoides, assembly GCF_040182565.1. NCBI lineage: Eukaryota > Metazoa > Chordata > Aves > Anseriformes > Anatidae > Anser > Anser cygnoides. Next base: position 45,035,128 of record NC_089875.1, on the reverse strand, counting down.
AAGACTTTTTAATAATTAAGAAGGTTGCACAGGCTATTTTTATTAATCAGTATGTGCTAAAGAAAGCATTTCACTTCATTTCAGTATCTAGAATTAAATTATTGGCTCTAAGCAAAAGATTAATCCATTAGTTAATGAATTAAAATATATAGCTCTTTGCTTTCATCTGGAAGGAATATGGCAAAAGCAGTAACTTATTTGCTCTGAACCTGAAGGAGGTGTTCTTACGTGTTTAAACACTTACCAGGCATACGTCTGTTTCTGCTTATCTGAATTGTTAGCGGATAGAGGAGCTGCACAACAGACAGTTCTGCCCAGCAAAGCCTTTTAAAGCTTCAAAATTACCTGCTTGAGAATGAAAATGCGCTTTTTCTGAAGTTTTGTCCCAGGTAAGAGTTAGAAACTCAAATTGTACACCTCCAGAAAACTCCAGATAGTCACTGTTTCAGATCGCAGTTTTGGGGGTGGTAGTGATGTAAGACAGTGTACAAAACCAGACAAGATTCAAGACCTGAGCCAAATGCCAGATGAGGCATAGACACCCAGTAGCTCCTGATCGTTCACGGTTATCTCAGGTTTGTTTTGATCAGTGTTCCTGTGCCTTGTAAGCCTTTTCTATGAAATCTTTGTCAAAACTGAATTTTTTGTGCTATTTTGATTTCAGCAATTCGGTCTGTCTGAAAGAACAATTTTGCCCTCTCTAGCTTTGTTTGTTTTGTTGTTGTGGGTTTTTGTTTTGTTTCTGAAGGTTGTGTTTCCATTGGAAATGGAATTAATTGTTATTCGTTGAGTTTCAGCTTATCCAGGAGGGTTTGGGAAGCGTGCTTCCTAGCTGCTTCCTGGGAGCCTGAATAAGGTGAGCTCTGACCTCATCAAGTGATGAGGTCCAAGCCAGCTTACAGCTAGCATGAGAACAGCAGCACCAGAGGCTGCTCCCTTCCCAAGATAAGAAATTATCCTGAGATAGGGAGAACTACAGCATGGAAAGGGATGCTTTCTCACACGCTTCTTCCCCCATACCTTCCACCTTACTTTCTAGTCCTAGAGATAACGCTGTGCCAACACAGAGAGGACTAAAAAGAGGGAAGGAGCAAGCCTAGAGGGAAAATAGAGCAAGATAAAAAGAGGAAGGGAGTGTTTCTGCACACCCTTCCCCTTCCCACACGGCTCCAGAACTGGATTGCTAAATACTGTTATCACATTTCATAATTGCTTAATTGCATTTCTTCTTATTCGGTATTGGTTGCAAATTCAAACCGGAAGTAATAATCCCACCCGGTTACTGAATGTGCACACTGCAGAAATATCAAATCACAATTTCATGTGAAGGTGTAATCACCAAGCAGGACTGAACAGAGAGCATCAAGACTTGCTGAGGCAGCAGGATGGGCTTTGGATGTTACAGAATAGCCTCTATCTTTTAATTTCTGGTTGATCCTTGAGCTCGGTTTTACAGTGCCCACTTCTAGATAAAGTGCTGTTTATCTGGCTTTGGGTATAATATAACTTGGGAGCTTGTGTCCTGACTCAGCCTAGATAATTTAAAGGGTTCATTTTCCACCTCCACAGCTCCCGGAAGGTTTTTAGGGGTGAACTTTGGTCAGAATGGAATGTCTAATTAATGCAGTCCCGGTCTCGGGTTTTGTAAGTGCTGTTAAAGAAGAGGTGAAGGAAATTCAGTTCTTAAAATGTTGAAAATTGAAATGCCAAGCTGACAGTGGAACATTAAACCTTAGAAAAAAGTAAAAGCTTATTCAGAATGTTGTGTTTCCTCACACATGTAAGCATGCAAACACACAGTGCTGTGGATGCATTACAAAAAGTTGCTGTTACATGGTGCTACGTTGCTTTTTAATATCACCTTATCAAGGTGACTTAGGTTGGCCATCCTACCTTCAGGACTGTGTTCTCAGTAAAACAGTGATAGCTTTAGGTCCAATTTTGTTACTGGACACATTAACAAAAATGATAATGACTGGCATTTGGCTAACTAAACTGTTGAGAACCTTTTATGCACTTAATGTTTCTCTGGACTAGAATGTGTTACAGTTATATGCTCTGTTATTGAGGATGTTCAACCAGCAAACAGTTCTTTTGGGGGCATGTACTGATGCATGAAAGTCAGTACTGACCGAGTAACAGATTTGTTGCAGGCAAGGAAGAGCAAGGACCATCTGATTTTGCCTGTTAGCTGCAGTCGGATAGCAGAACAAGGGAGAAAAGGAGAAAACTTTGTCACAGTAAAAGGCGTAAGAAAGAGCAGACAGGAAGAATACAATCAGTGTTATTCCTGTTTCCACGTATGCTGAAGCCATTGTCATTATCCTTCCTCTCAGTCAGAGCCTTTGCAATGAAAGAGCGATGCAAAGTTGTCTCTTGCTTAAAAGGTACCCTACCACCGTGATGGATGGTGTCTCCACACTCTTGACTGTGCCAATTGTTCGTTGTGGCCAGGCTTTTGTTTCTTTCCCCAGCATTGCTCTTACCATGTCACGGTGCTTTCTTCTTCTTTGTTAGCAGGTGCTCACTGAGGTTGTGTAGCTTAAACAAGTGCCTTTTTGGATGGTCTGAGTGTGCTACCTCCGTAGCAGTGCTCAGTCCTTCTTGAGGCATCGGCCTGATAAAGGTATGCAGCACCAGTGTGGTAGGTAATTTTAAACTGTATTACAAAGCTTTCTCTTTCCTGCCCAGTCTGACTTTTACACTTACATGATGGCCTTTCCAATCAGATCCTTCTGGTGCTGTCATCGTTTTCAAGCCGTGGTTCCTCCACCGTCAGGACTTTCTGGAGACTGGGAAACTGTCTCTGGGAAAGCATCTAAGATGGGTGAGAGCTACATAACATCCCCATGTACCCTACAGAGTACATGAGCCAGAGGTAATCGGGTGGTGCTGTGACAGAGATGTGTCATATGTGCTAAGTTCAGACATGGATGGTTTCTCTGAAGAAGAGACCTTGGTTTTCTCTGGGTTATTGATTGGTAACAAAGCAGGTATCAACAGCCGGGCGTGCACTGTGACAGTCTTTTCAATAATAGTAAGAAAGCCACTGATGCTGAATTTGTTGGCAATGTTTTAAGAATTTATTTAGAAACTGTAAAACGGCATTAACTCATATGTCAGGTTTTTCCAAAAGAGTAATAATAATACACAAAGTTTTAGACCAAAAGACAAAAAGCAGTTTGTTTCCAATTCAAAAAATACAAACTTTTGCTACAGATACAAAATTATAAAAGTTTCTATTTTCCTCTTGATCTGGTGACAGACACATGCAGAAGAGATGTATATTTCACCAGGTCCAAATTCGTATAAGGTATGGGAAATGACGCTAAAGAAAAAAATGTTGTGGTTAAAAAGAAAACAAAGAACTTCTCATCCTTCACTTAACCAGAAGTGAACACCATGATCTTATTCCTTTGCACTTTTTTTGGTTGCCAACATTTAAATTAGTGTTATTCATGCTTCATATAACAATCAGAAATAACAGCAGTTTTACCTCATGCATTTATTTCAATATTCATCACATAATGTCTTCTCACCATGCTACCTACAAAGGTTAGTTTTTACTGACAACATTAAAGGAAGGTGGTAGCAGCCATCAGAATGAAAGAATGTGATCTGGATCCATAAATACTTAGATCTACTGACTTACAAGAAAATATTAAAAATCCTTCAATCAGCAGAAAAAAATAATTTAGTCCTGTTCTGCTTGGATTTGCTTCCAATAACAAACGCAACAGAAAGTCACTTAACAGAAAGGGAAAATGCTGCTGAGTATCTGGCTCAGCCAACACATACCTGTCTCCTGTATTGTGCAAAGATGCAGAAACCCCACCCATCTAGTTTTTGTGGCTTGCATAAGGGCTGCTACACATAAGAAGACTGAGTGCATCTTATTTGTGGTGGATTTGTGCTTCAAGCTGCCACTCCAGCCATTTGTGTGTGCAGCGTTCAGTAATACTGGATAGAGGAATGACCAGAAATGTTGTCAATAAAAACTAGAAGCAGCTCACTTAAAAAAAAAAAGTTAATAAAAATTAATAATAGTAAGATGACGCTCCATCTTTGATAGTTTTCAGTGACAAGTGCCCTTTACGTTTGCAATGTGTTTGATTTGTTACCATAACCTGTTGATGGACTTGTGATCTCCCTTCCAAAGTTGAGCTAGCCAAGATGTTTGGGTTTTTCAGATTATTTTACCTGGTTCAAAGGTTAATTTTTTTCTCTGCTATTTAAGCAGAATGCTGCAAAGCTGATAAAGCCTGAGATTAGGTCTAACAACTCTATTTTCTCATCTTTGTGAACAAAGGATGTACTAGATGGTACCAGTAAGCTGCTGTTAACAGGTTGTTGTACTTTGCATCCCTTCTCACAGGAACAGGTCATCTTAATTGTGGTCCAAAATGCACCACCTTGTTGGCAGTCACAAACATAGCATTTTTCACATGGTGGTAGTGGCAGCTTAACCTTGACTCTCTTCCTCTTTCTTCTTTTAATGTTAATATGTAAGAAAGAAAAAAATCTGCATATCACATTTCTTCTTGCTCTAGAACAACTAGGAAACTAGGGTATTGGTGCTCTGTGCCATCTTTACTAATTATACTTCGAAAAGAAAATTAAAAAACAGAATTCATACAGCACTACAACAGAACTCTCATCACCAGCCAAGAACAAACTACAGCAATACACTGTAATGGTTTATTTACAACATGATGGAACACTATGCACATAATAAATTACATTTGATACTTTTCCTCTTAAATTCTGATATACGTAAGGTTTTTTTTTTTTTAATTAGGTCCAATATATTTTTCTTTATATGTCTTAACAGTATGGCAAATATGGGAGGTGACAGGGCTGTTTGCCTGTCTTTTACGTTTTAGAAGCCAAATTGCTTTCCAAATTCAAGATGCATCACAGTATCCTACTGTCCTTACTGACATGGATTTTAGTGCGCATCTTTCAGCCTCAGAAGTAGTAAGAGATTGTCAGCTAGGCCTGTGCTCTCTTAGTAAGAGATCTTCACAAGAACTCTTTCTGGGCTGATGAGGGAAACACAGGTTCAGGAAATTGTGTAGCACTGCACGCAGTGGGAGATCTGACAATTCCCCTGATGGCACAGTTCTTCTGTTTGGTCCCACTAAACTTGATAGGGAAATTTGCAGAGGAAAGAGCCAGGACAGGACGATGGTTCACAAAGGATAATGTTTGGGTTTGTGTGGGTAGGTGAAAACTAAGAGTCCCTTGTTGCTCTACAGGACAGAAAGTTTGCCTACAATATTTATTTAGCAGCTGTGCAGATGTTCCAAATTGACATATTCAGAAATCAAGTTTCATTGTGCTTATTAGAGGAGGACTTGCTTCTTTGTAAACATTTAGTCAATTTACAACTGCCTTATGGGGACTCCGTACCACAGGGGATGAAATTCATCCCAGTGCAAAAGACTCTGCTTTCCTATTTACAAGGAAGAGCCTTTGCTCCAGGAACAGATGCATCCCACAAAAAGCAGCTCTGTGCTTGTCCAGGTGCCTGGGATACAGGAGGAGCAGGAGCTTGGAGCCCCAGAGAGCTGCACAAATATCCCAAGGAATCAAAAGGAAGCAAGAGACATCCAAAGCGGTCCCCTTTGGTATCTATGCCACCCTTTGGTCCCCTGGGTTCCTCCTGGATAGTCAGCAACACAGTTTCTGCAAGGACCGCACTACAAAAGGCTGGCTTCCTCCCAGAGAAGGGATTTGGAGGAAATAAAAGCTGGCAAAAGAGATGCTGTAGATGAAGAACGTGCAGACTGCTGGATTTACAACCAGATGAGAGAGTTACCTGCAGAGAAACAAGCTACCTCCTGCCTGAGCAAAGAGGTGAAAGTGCCCTGCTTCTCCCCACCTGACGCTGTTCTGCAAAAGGCAAATTCCGCTCTGCTCTATGTTCAGATGGCTCCCGCTGCCATCTGGATGCTCTGCATAAATATACGTGTGGAGTAATTCGTTTCCTAGCATAATTCTATCTACTTAAGCATTATTTCTGTTAAACTACCAAAATGCATCCAGCTAAGTCAAGAGACTACATTCTGTTGGGGTAACTTGGTTTATTGCTATGGACCATGCCAAATCCAAGTCGCTGAATTTGTACACAACCAACACATACACCCACTTAGTTTAGGTTTAGACCTAGGCTAAATTAGTCGTACTAATGCAGGATACCTACTTCTAACTGTATTCCTTTTATTGTATTTGCATCTCCACTAGGTTAAAAAGAGACTGTAATGGTAGCTAGTCTGTACCCTACCTGTATGAGTGTTAGAACAACAATGAGCTTCTAGGAGCTTCTCTACAGAGCTGATGCGGGTCCCTACCATCCATATTTCCATTAAAACTTAGTAACCTGCACCACTCACTGCATTCTCCCCAAGGTACAACACTAGGAACCTATACCAAAGCAACTATGCAAACCAAACCCAAGTACTGCAACGCTTCTAAAACCCATTCAGAATTAATTTTAAACATCTGGCAATGGTTGAAGAGCGGAAAGATCTAAATTCGTTTGAATTCCCTTCACAGAAGCTGGGAGTAAAGACAAAGGTTCAGTCCCAAAACAAACGTCTGGTTGGTTTTAATAAGAAAAGTGAAAGTGGAGTGCCTTCTGTATTAAAATTATCATGGGATGTGCCTCAATATAAAAAAACTATGTGCAACTTATGTACAGTATTCCCACACGCTGCTCTGACTGGCAATACTCAGCTTTTAGGTTCACTGAAGACAATTTTACGATGAGCATGCTCAAGAGGAAATTCAGGGTCCAATAGCATTCTAGCTGAGGTAGGTTAAAGCAGACCCACTAAATTAGAAAATCCTGCACAAGTTCATATGGCATTAAACAAAACCAAAATTAAAACACAGTTGGTCTCTGCTATTCCTTAAGAAATCAAGATGAGTGTAGCACAGTTATTCCAATGTTTAAAAGGTTACTAATACAATCCATTTCAGACTTTGAAGAAAGTACAGTTGCTTTCCTGCTTAACAGCTTAAGTTATTTTTTTCCTGTTGTTGGTTTTGTTTCCTATTTCAGTCTTGACATCCCTGAAGGCGCATTGCTGTTGTGCAGGAGAGGTGGGCTACGAGATGCTTAGCTGGTTACAGGCACTGTGGTGGCAGGCTGCATTTCACCTGTGAAATAGCCCGTGACTATTTCATGCCGGGTTGCCTTCCACTCCCCGCAGTGGCTGCAGGGTGGGATGCCACCAGTGAGGACGCTGGCTGCTCTGTCACAGTGCAGCCTTGCCAGCACTCAGCACTACCTGAGTGACGTGCTCAGGCCAGGGACTGAAAGTGCCCCTGCACCAGGCTGCCCTAAGGGAAGCCTGGGCTGTTGGTCCTGCGGCTGTGGTTTAATGCAAGGCAGTTAGCTGGATTTGGGTTAGGGTATTTGTTTTCAGGCTTCATAATTACTTGTCTGACAACAGTATGCACGTGCTTATACATATGCTTAGAGGGGAAAATCTGTATAAAGCAGCAGAATTTAAGAAAGGACATAATACATCAATAGGATATAACAGCTGATGCTTGTGGTATCTTGTTTGATACCACTGCACTTATGTAGGATTGGACAAAATGACAAATGACGAAGTCAGAGACGTCGTGGGCTCACACAGTCTGCTGCATCTTGGTCTTATGCATTACTGCTATGCACACACAGTGCATATGTTAACTTGTTTTAGAGGAAAAGAAACACACAAACCAATATGTTTTCTGACAACAGCATGCAGGTGGTAGTGCCGTGGTTATGGGAAGTTCCACGTTAGTCAGACTCATGTTGTCATGGACAGCATCTGAAATGGCTTCTTGCTTTCATGGGAGACACAAGAGACAGTCAAGTCTCACAAAGTATTTATGTCCCAATCCAGAAAACATCTTCAGAATGGATTTAGCATTAATCCTATGAATCTCTCTTGCTCAAATGTTTCATGGAAGTCAAGACATTAGATACATCACCCTAATCTAACAGAAAATTAAGGCTTTTGATCTCAAAGCTACATTGGAACTACAGCTGCCCAGGACTTACAGGATCAAGGCTGAAAAGCAGCATTTCTCTGTGTGGAATACTTTGCATATACCATATCTAAATAAATCTCTTATCAGTTAAATTCAAAAGGATCTACCCTGCATCATTTTTCAAGAGTTGTGCTGATAACCACAATCAGATCTTCTCTGTGTGATTGTGTCCCCACAATCACACTTAAATAAGAAATATGAAAATGTATCAAGAACATTTTTCTCTCTACCTTTCATATCTGAATTGTGCAGGTATCATGGTGCAAGCTCAAACGAGCGCAACTATTATGTGACAGCATTTGGAAAACAATCTTATTCTCGTTCTGCCACTGAATTCTAGGGGAACACGAGTCACAGCTTACTGTAGTCTAGAGACAGAGGGAATAGTTAAGGTAATTTGAGCCCCTGGAAGTATCAGACAAAAGAATCTTGCACGTGAATTCTTTAACTGAGCACACAGCTTCCACTTCAGCTGCCAAAACACACGCTGTCTTGAATTAAGGATTTCAGGAGGCAAAGGAATCCAGTTCACCAACTGGTGAATTGTTCCAACAGCCAGTGTTCCCCAGCCCTAGTCTTGCCAATTTTTTCAAGCATCTTTAGTATCTTTTGAGTACAAATCCAGCCATGGGAGAGAAAATACACTCATTTAACTTTTCACCTTATAAATATGTGTATGCGTGTTGTGTGCACATGTATGCAGTGCAGTACAGATATGTGCAGGTACCCATTTGTAATCACGTGCCAGTTCTGTGGGTATGCTTGCTATGGCTTGTTAAATTAAAGATGGAGTGGGCGAGCTGTAACCAGTGGAGTACTCAGTGAGCAACATGGTGTACAACATTTTACGTAGGGAAGAGAATGCTTTTTTGCTGACTTACTAAAAGGTGCCAAATCACACTGAGAAAGCTTACAGAATCTAGCAGGGGCTCAGGCAGGAGCTTCATTAGTTGCTGGGCAACTTTGGCTGCTTTACACATTGTGGCACCTCCAGTCCTGTGTGCAGTGTCACCTGTGCAAAGAAGAAATAACACTGGCCATGAGCATCCCCCTCACACGTTCTTGGCCATGCTCTGCCTTAACTTGGTCATGGTAAATGTAAGCCAGGTACTTAAAGGACGTAGGAAGGCTGCAACTGAAAATCTGTGTTGAAAATAGCAGTCAGGTGCCCAGGAAAGTGCATGTCTTCCACTTTTGTGCATCAAATACAATAAAGCTACGAAACCTTGAAAGATTTGGATGCCATCAGCAACTAATGCTAATGTTGATGTAAGGCCACGTGAGGTTTCTTGCTTCAGTCTGGGGATTGTAAATGATGGATATTCCACCCCTGACTGCATTGGTCCTGCCTGACTAAAATCAGCCTTCAGTCCTCAGGCTCCTGGTATTTCCATTGGTAGAGGTGCTGGTTCTCCCTTACATTACCTCCTGTTTCTAGCCAAACACAGTGGTTTTGAAGTAAAAAACGCATTATATTGAAAGAAGGTTCCTCCAAGAGGAGATCTCTTGGTAACAGAGAGAAGTCTCTGAACTTCATGAACAATGTGCCGACTGGGTCTTCTCTGTTGAACTAATTCTCTGACCTATGTTGTCTTTGCTCTACTTACTACTGTGCAGTTGGCATTTCTGTCTCTTGCCAGTGTTAATTATCTCTAAACACCAGATCTATGTGGAATTCGGATACTCATGCTTTTTAGTCAAACTGGCAGAAGCAGACTTAGCCCTGCTGCTTTCTAAGTGGGGTTTTGCAGCAGAACAATGTAGGCATTAGGATGTGTAGGCATTTTTGCTTGCTTTTACAGCATTACCCCTCACATCTTTGAAGCAAGACAGAAGGTCAAATCCAGTTTTCAAGAAAGTGTTAGCCTTCTCAGTGCAGGCTGAGAAGGAAAGAGCCAATATCCATAGTGACTACCTACAAATGACATTATCGGTCACAGCAGAAATGGCCAGTAGCATATGCCCTCCTTTAGCTGAGCAGGGTAAGTTGTATTGAACTACAGAAGACTTACCTGGACATTTCGATTGAGGCTCAATGCAGGCATGAAGACACCTTCAATGTTTTCAAAAGCTGGAGGCCCTTGCTGCTGCCCATTTATGTAGAAGGTCAGGTTGTGCTTGTTCAGATCCAGGAGAACACCAACGGTGGCACCTTTAGAGACGCCTCCTTCAGTCCTAAGGCACAAAGGGACCGCGCAGTTGGTTTAGTGGAAGCAGAATACTACACCGCTGCTGCTCTCTCTAGGACAAGCAGTCTTACTAAGGAAGGGGAGAGTGGAGCAGCACAGTGAAAAGATTAGCCCCACAGCACTTTGGCAATGACCAAACTGCACCGTTACCCAAAATATATGTACCACATTCATCAGAGCCTAAAGGGGATATCTGCAAGAGAAATTAGGTCCATTTCTCCTCCAGTTGTAAACTCAGTGCTGAAAATGGTGTCCAAAGCCAACAGATGCCCTAGGCTGACAAGAGCTGGGCAGGCAAGCAGATCAGTTCAGTGCCAAGGGTGCAGGACAGGAGTCCTGGAGACAGCTCCTGAGAGTGCCCCTGCTGTGGTGGAGTGATGCACAGCAGAGAATGAACAAGCAGAAAAGCTTGTGTCCTAGGCATTCACTTTTAGTCACTATGCCTGCTAACAGCTCGAGACTCACCTCTGCAATTCCTAAGGGGACCCAATTTTCCAGAGGCCAGGGAGCCAGCATAGGTCCAACAGATCCTGGTTTCGGGGAGGAAGGGAAGGTGGGACTGGTTAAGGATACACGTAGATCTGTGGCTGACGAGGTGTTCAGCTATAGGGCTGGGAGCTGTTCGAAGCTTTGGGGCACAGTTATTAGTATTGGCGATAATTGGTTGTGTCAGGAGCAGCTGCTGAGAGCTACCATGGTATCAGAGCGTGCCAGGACAGATCTAGCCATTACATGCATGAACGATTTGACATTAATGCACTTTGATTTGGGGGTTAGTCAAACCCAGTATTACTTTAAAGAGCACTGAGCAAGAAATGTGCTACATATGCAAATTGGCCACAGGCACTGCTACTTCACTAATGTCATGGGGTGGGGGCTCTGCCATGCATTTACAACCTGACACAATTTGTTCAGGCTAAATCAGATGTCAAGTCATTTGCATTAGGAAAGGAAGCAACTGTCCTTTGTCCCACAAGTTTCCCTCAGGCACGCAAAATTCACAGGATAAATGCAATTTTAACATAAATTTTATCACATAGATAAAACAAATACACTAGGAATATGGTGCAGGGTAAGAAATTTTCATCATGTCCACTAGGTGTCATAAACTGTTTTCCTTTAGACTAAATGTGGCACACACAATTTCCTCTTAAGGTGTAAGTAGTTTTATCTGTGATAGTAATGGCAATAGTATTTTGACTTCTCTATTTAAAGCTCTTCAAACAATAGTGGTACAGTTGAGAATCAGGAGTTGGTCTCTCAGATGTGTTAGATTTAAAACTGTGCAGTTCTGAGCTCCCTTTATTTCTGGTATTATAAGCATTAACAGGTTTGTGTTTGAGCTCTTCAAAACCATAAAGCGTATTATTTTCCAACAAAAGTTAAAATGCTTACCTAGCCTCAGTATCTTAAGAACTAGGTTGTTGTTTTTTAAAAGCACTCAATCATAAAACTCATAATGAGACTGTGGAAAGCGTCACTACCACCATCTAGAGCTATTTACAAATGGATGACGTGTTTCTTTTTTTTCCTCTGATGGAGGACAGCTTTGATTGTAGTGCACCAAGTTTTATATCCTGCAGTGTTTTAAAATAGATTTTATGACATCTTTTTAAATGACATTGATTCTCTCGGGGAAATAGAAATGGCAACTTTGCCTATTTGAGATTATTGTGCTCTTTCTTATATAATAAACTAATTTGCTTCTTGTGGGCTAATTAGCCACGTGCTACATGGTGACATTGAGTGACTTCTCTGCAGCCCCTGGGGAAAGCCCTGCTGAAAAGAAGATGCTGCCTGCAGCACATGACCCAGCTGAGGGCTGCGCCAGACAAGGGGAGCAAAGCATGGGGCTCTCCCTGGCTTTCCTGCCCCAAATCTTGCAGGACTTCAGCAGGTAACTGCCTCATTACTGAGCACCCACCTCCCCACAGGGAGCAGCAGGCTCTGGCAGGATGAAGCCAAGGCTTCTGAGGCTGAACAGCTGCTCCTTCTGGGCATCCCATGATGTCTCTGGGAACTTATTTTGAGAAATCCAGTGCTTTTGGGACTACTGTCACGGTTACCTCCTTTAGGAGGAAAGATGGGACAGCTAAAGTTTCACGAGCAGACTTGTACAAAACATTTCCTCACTCTTCAGTACATCAAGACGGTATTACAGGATATTTATTCTAATAAATGTCTTAGTTGTAATACAAAAGCCTGCTAGCTCAAACCAACTTAAACTGATGCTCTTTCCTCATACACTTCTGTGTCAGCATGTCCAAGAGCTGACACTTTTCTGTAATGTCTTTTTAAAACTACTTAATGGCAGTTATAACACAGGCTCCTGATAGTCTGCAGGCCACGTGAAAGGAAGAGGCAGCTACCTGGTACAGTACTTCTGCAATGATGATCCATTTTTGAAAACATGCACCACTTTAATTATTCCAAGTAAATCCCAACTCCCACACACCTTTTCCCACAGTCCTGAAAATATTATCTCTGTGCACAACGATAAGTACTGACTGCCAGTGCTGTGTGCAGGGCTCTAAGGTCTGAGTGAAGAGACAGGAACTAGACTACCCTGAAATATGCCATTGTCTGCTGCAGTGGGATCTGATATTCTCAGAATGCTTTCAGCAGCAGTGTGGACAATTTGCAAAACTGGACTGAATGAATTGGCTTGAGGACTTAAGAATAGGAGTAAATTTCACTATTACCGAAAAATAAATCTTAATCTATGAGCACTCTTTAATACACTGAAGAATTAACTCCACATTAGCAGTATTTTTTTTCATGAACTTTACAGTAACTTAACAACTTTGCCATGTCCATTGTCAAGGACAGTATTTTTCAGTCAATTGTAATATTTTTGTGTGATGAGAACCTGTTCTTGAGACCTCTGAAGTTAGTGAAGAGACTCTCTATAAGCAGGGGGCTTAAAGATTACCTGTCCAGATTTTGACGTTCCACAGTCTTTAAGCATAAAGTATTTCAGTGTGATTTCCATCTCTTTCTTCATGTACCAATGCAGCAGCTAGCATACTGCCTGTAGCACAAGGTACTCCTGCCTTTGGGAACTTTGCCAAGGTACAGATCTACTGCAATGAGTGGCGATGCCTCTAAGCAATGGGCACACAACATCTCTGGTGTGAACTGATTATTTCCAGGAACAACAAGGCTGAAAGGTACCTGACAGAGGTATATCCCTGCCCTGAAGCATCAAACCGGGGTCTGCATAACCTGTTCTCAAACGTCTCTCTATTTTTATAGCATTAGGTTCATCTGTTCATGCCCTTTCTTCTAGCACGACAGAGGTCGAGCCCAGCCTGGCAGTTTTAAGGATGCAGACAGATCCTGGTGTGCTTGCTGTGAGCAAAAAGAACAGGGAGGTTCTCTAAACTTGGCAGGTCCCATGCCTCAGTCTTTCAAGCTCCACCCCAGCTTATCCTTGAAGCTAGACATTTATTTATAGTCCTAATTTAGTCTCATGAAGATTTGGATGGATGAAATGATTACTAAGATATAGCCTCCAACATAATAACATCCGAGAGGCTAAAAGCTGGCGATAAATTTTCTTTGGACTGACATTGTGCTATCATGCACTTGTCTCCAGCGGGGAAAAATGACAAGGCAGCAACAATTGTTTCCACTAGACTACCACAGCTAATGAGTTAAAAACCTGACCTACTTGACTGTCACGGTTAAAAATATAATGCCCAGACCTAATTTCATTGAAGCGCATGTGATTTTATGAGACTACATGCCCTTCGTCAGTGTATTTCACTTGAAAGAATATTCTGCTGGACTGCCCATTCCTTGGATGTGCCGGCAAAACCTTTGTGTTTTACCTAGTAAAAAGAGGGAAGCTCTCATCAACACCAAGTACTTTGTTCTCCTGTTTAAGCAGGATGATTGGAAATCCAAAGCGTTTCCATTATTTGTGCTTCCCAGAAGGAAAGCTTTTGCTTTGCTCTTCTGTTGTTCGCGGGAAGAAGCATGCCTAGGACCATACCCATAAAAGAGGTTTCTGGGACAGCAGCACACAGAACGTTTGCCAGTTTTTTCCAGAAAACATAAGCTGTTTCACAGAGCATTAAAATTTACACAGCTTAACATTACTTCCACCCTAAATCAAATCAAGATATTAAAGGGACAGAGAACCTTTTGATATATTTATCATTCTGATGTTATTTTATGCTGCATTTACTTAGGACCTAAGTCATGTCCTAAAAAGACCTTTCATGGGCCTTTGGAGCCAATGAAAATATTCATATTTACTTCAGATAGCTTTGGGTCCAGCTATGAGGTTCTTCCACCTCTCTGTAATGAACTAAAAAAAAAAAAAATCAAACTGCTTCAAACAAAAATTACCATCAATTGCAGTATACATACTCAAAATACAAGTATGTTTTAGAGTTTGAATGACTACACAACAGGAGACATTATTATCAGTTTTAGGATGCCGTGAATGTTGGCAGAAACTTCCCTCTAAGGAGATAATACAAGCATTTTTAGTGTTTTAAAAATGACTGCAAACCTTTCTTTTAATCATTTGATGTAACTGAAACAACATCTGACCTAGTAAGTATGGAAAACCTGCTGAGACAGGCAGTAGAAAACTAAATCAAAATTGATTCCCACTCTTCCACAGACCTGCTATATATCCTCAGCCAGACTTTGTACATCAGTCTCCCATCATGGTAGAGTAGGTATACAAATACAGTGTTTTCCAAATATACAAGGGATTTAGACTGTGTGGCACTCCTGTCTACTGACATTGTGGGTGGGACATGCAGTCATGGGTTTAATCGCAGCAGGGGAGATTCAGGCTAGATCTCAGGAAAAAACTGATAACAGAATGGATAACATACACCAACACAGATTGCTAGGGGACAAGATGCCATCTCTGTCACTGGTGACTTTTAAGAACAGGTGAGGCAGACTTCTGTCAGGAATAAAATAACTATTTGGCAGGAAGATGGACTATGGCTTGTTGAGATCTCTTCCTCTGATGACAAGGAGAAAAAACAACCGATAAGGAGAAAATTGTGCAGATGGTGCTTACCGGTTGGTGTGAGAATTGCAGTGCATGAACCAGCTGCGGTTGTTGTCAACGTACATGGCCCAAGCCTTGTCATCCTTGCCTAACATCATGTCCTTGACGACGTTAATCCTGGCGATGCCAAAGGCTGGATCGGGATGGTTGTCGTACCGGTCCACGTGCAGCTCCCAGTAATGCACGCCCTTGGAGAAGGCGGCTGTGCCAAGAACAACCCGGTCATCGTAACTGCTGCAGGTGGCGGTCTGGTTGTCGTTTGACAGCACTATGTCCCTGTGAGCTGAGGAGGGGTCGAAGGTGAACCACGCCACTGTGCAGGGGAAAAGGAGATGCAGGTTTATGACAGAATTGGCTGTACCCACCCATCAGCTGCCCTACTTCCACTAGGAGAATGAGGTTCAGCCTTTCTAAAGACCCTACCACACTCTCAAGTAACAAGGACGATCTTTTCTCATTATCCTAGAGGTTACACAGGACTGCTTTGCACTGAGACCCAGCTCAGAGTGACTACTGGTGATTGAGTGAGAAAGAAAAAAGAGTGCTTCATGCAATCTGCATAACTCAGGAATAGCTGAAAGGCATTTTTCAGTCCAGGTGGGTTAAAGTACTATGGAAGGGATAATTACTCGTGTGCCTTATGTCATCTGTGTCTCTGAATGGAGGCTTCTAAGGGCAGTGACCTGCTGTTCTCCTACAGTAACCAGAAAGTCATAGAGGAGACAAAGGCTTCTTCATAATGCAGAAAATGCTCACAACTGTGATTTGGTTCAGGATTGTCTCTAGTAGAAACGGAGTTCCTCTGTGTCCATGCTGGTTAGGACTGATTCCACCAGTTTATCAAAGGGGAGGAAAAAACACAGAAAAAGCTCTTAAAGTATTAATAATTTATACTGGCCTATTTTGGCAACACAGGATAAAAGTTGAAGTGAGGACAGCACATACTTCTCAATTCATTACAATATCATTACTGAAGATGAACTTCTTGTAATGCCTCTATGGATGTCAAGTGTAATTACAGAGGAACAAGCACAAATTCCCATCTCTGTCTTATCAAACCTTGCTCTGAAATTGAAGCAGTAGTGAGGAAAAACATAAATTCCAAAGATAAATGGAGAAGTGGAGACAGCATGGCATACAAATATCCAGTGTGTTGCATAACTGCTTCTGTATACTAAAACAAATAAAGACCCTAATTAGACACCAAACTTCTATAACCAAACAAAACTGCAGATTTGAAACCTGAAGTGTTACTGACAATGGAAAATCCCCCAAAAGTGTAAAGAAATGGCCTACTTGAATTTTATCATTAGTGAAGTTAGGGCTGGTTTGTTCCCCCCCAAGACAGCAGGCTCAGTTTTCAGCCCAAGTGCAGTGCAGCAGCCATCAGAATACACCTACAGCTGCGTGTGGTTTTTGGCACTGCCTTCTGCACGTACACTCGGCAGTATCGGTCACCTGCACGTGGATTAGCTTCAATCAGCACTGGAAAAGCATGCACACAGAAAGGTGCATGCAGCTTGATGCAAATGCTGTGCAGTCGTTTAGTTCACGTGCAGAGGGGACAGCAGAGACAGCAGGGGCACAGCCCTGCGTTACTTGACATGCCTTCTTCAGCCCTGATCTGGAGGTGCACGCCTGGAGGGCAGCTCTGTCCCTGGCCTCCCCGCTGAGATGATCCAAAATCTCCATGCCAGCAAGTGCCACATATATCAGTGGATATAATGGGATGCAAGTGTCCCAACACTGAGGGCTGCAGGTTTTACTTTAAAAACTGGCGAAAAACAAACTCACCATCTGATGTCTGTAAAATAACTGTCTTGCTGTAAGGACCAACTCCTGATGAGTTAAAAGCTTTGACTCTCGCATTATAGGTGCTGTTGAAATGAAGGCCATCGATAGTGCAGAGAGTCTCCTTGCCAACATATACTTCCTAAACACACCAAAAAAAAAAAAAGAGAAAGAGAGAAAGAGGGACATAGTTTAACTGTTTCTGTGTCTCATGATCACGTTAAGGCTTCTAAACAGAAGTGACAAGTAAACAACTTCTCATGGTTTTAGTGAATGCAGAGTTTAGGCTGTTATAACATGGATAGCTACAGAAGTGGAGACATCAAGTAAGGTCAGCACTGGAGACACTAAGGTGAAGGTAAAGCTGGGAAGGTACAGCAGGAAAGGGAACACAAAAAGATTTTACTTTTTATCCTCTCTTCCTAAACACCTATTCCAAAACGCTATTTTAGGCAGTAGTCCTAGAATCTCAACTACTGTGGCCATTCTTATATTTATATAGGACCATAAAAAGGGGGAAAGGAGGAATAAAAAACAAGTAAGCACAGTTTAATTCTGTTGGAAAGGCTGTCTCATGCCTGCATTAATACATAATTTTGAAACCTGCTAAGACAGAGACAGAAGAATCCAGTCTCCTGAAGATTAGGATCACATGCATCACCTGATGAAACAGCAACTAGACAGCAGAGACATAATAAAAGTCTGCAAAGATTTATTAAAGAGCAAGCACTTGCATAAGGTAAAATATTTCAGGAGAAGGAAAAGCTAGGCAAAATAATTAACAGGATCAGTCAGATGATAGTTTGTGATGAACTGAAAGAAGCCTAGAAACCTCATGTTTATTGGAAAACTGAATACAGCAATAGAAAATGATAGAAAAGGAAATAATCCTGTTTCAGCAGCAGGCTGAAAGCCACAGTTCCAAAGCTTTCTCACCTCTGATTTCTCTTATTCTGTGAAATCCACAGATCTGTGGTAGCAAAGGCTGTAAACAGCTTATGGCTGTGAGTAAGCAGAGCACTCAGCCCTCAGTTCAGTTAAGGCACTTAAGTATATGCCTAGAAGTAGTCCTGATGATTAAAGCTCTGATAGGAACCTGAAGTGAATGGAGTATGTAATGAATAAGAAAGGGATTACTTAAGTACGCAGCAGGGCATGTGTTTGTCCACCTTGCTTATCATTGTGGCTGCTACAATAACAAAATCTCTTAAGTCCTGAGCTTGCCTATGAACTTTCATGCAGAGAAAGAGTTTTAACAGAACAGTTTTTCGTCTGTGTATTATAAAATATGCTACCTGTGCAAAACGTTGTATTTGTAGGACAACTCTCACATTTTCTAATCCATCTATTTTTAGTTGTTTTACCATAGTCTTACCACTGCTTGTGTCTATTCAGACTGATGCTTTCCACTACGAAGGGAAACAAAAAACATTCTTAAAACCTACTCATCAAGAATTGGTGAAGTGCAGTCAGTATCACTGCTCTCAAATATATAATCCTTCAGGAAAATGGTCAAACTCTTATTGAAATGGGATTTCTGGGAAGCCTGCATTTTACCTTTCTGTGGGTAAAATTGAGGATGTTCCTACCACTGCAAACAAAGTGTTTCACTTAGAAACTGTGACCCTTGAGCTTGAAAGACTGAGATTACATTGTATCCTTTCAATCCAAAATCCTGACCTGGCAGCACTGGCAGTCCTAAAGCCTTTGCCAGTTACAAAACCCCACACAAAAATGGACCAAGGCTCATTCGCACCCTGGATATGGACACCCTAAAATCTTGTCTATTCACAGCTATTTATTTGGATGTAAATAACACTTGAAATGGTTTATCCAAGACACTGGAATGTGTCACAACTCATCCCCCGCACTTCATTCATCACGCACTGATACCACTCTCACCTACTAACATTAACTCCGTCAGCAGCTTCCAGCCAGTCATTCTCAAAGGTACCTTTTCACAAATGATACTCGGACCAAGGAATTAAGAAGTTCCAGAAACACTGTGCCCTCTCCAAAACACCCTGCCAACATTGCTGTTTTTTCTAATGAGGGGCATCCAAACCAGGTGCCTTTGCTGGCTGTGGAAGTAGCAGTTTGGTACGGGGAAGAAGTTCCTTAAGTGGGCCAGCTCCAGGCCATTTTCAGCTTTACTACCCTTCAGGTTTCTGGTGGGAAGCCAGTTTACAGCTCCCAAAGAAATCTCATCACATGTTTTAGGCACGATTTCCCACTTGTGAAGACAGCCGATGTGCTCTGTAGTAATGATTTCAAGGCACTAGCCCCTAGGGAACACATCGGCCTATCCTGGTCCTGAAGTAACAGAAGCATGAACAGCAGCAGCAATCCTGTCCGTGGTAGACAGACCACTGCTTCCAGCATGACGTGGCTGATAGAAAGCTGATTGAGTTATTTCTGTGGTTTATTTATTCGGATGTGGAGGGAGGGGACAAGGGACAAGAGTATGGAAGCATCCCGCATCCACAGGCATGAGCGAGCAGTTGTGGAATCACCCCGGAGGTCTGGGAGGATGGCACTCGGGATGTCCTCCCATACTTAGTGAGGCCACCGCAGTGTGTCTGAGGAACACTTCCCTCAGCCTCATATCATCCACTCTCAGAGAAAAAAAAAAAAATAGAAATCCTGTATTTTTATGCAGGATCCTATTTTAAATCTGAACACTAGGAAAAAAAAAATGCATTTCTGGACCAAGAATTTTCATCTATTGGAAGGGGAGACAATATGGACAGACAAGAGTAGGGGCTTCAAAGAAATCCTTGCTCCATGGCACGAAGCACTTTCAGCCCCTGTAGGTTGGTATGAGATTTTCTGTGGGGGTATTCTCCAGGGAGGACACACAACAGATACACTAGTGACTTGAAATTCCACCTTTCACCTCAGCAAGGCCTCTTTGCCAGCTGCCCAGGAAGAGCTTTAACCAAGTTCCTACCCAAGCTGGGGCTCCTTCTAAGGAGTAGAAACCGCATCCAGAGCTTTCTACATCCATGAAATGAAAGCAGGGATGCTTTGACAAACCATACCTTCCCTGCTCCCTCTCCCCACCCTCAGACAGACACAAATTCAAATCCTGAGGAAACTTATATACAAAGAAACACAAATAAATGCTGAATGAAATTCTCACTCGGAATTGGCCACCATCTCCATCATCAAGTTCCAAGATATAACCCTCCACCGGGTTGTGGCTCAAAGGTGGCATCCTCCAGGCCAATGTCACACTGTTGTTTCTGGTGCAACACTTCTCCAGCTGCAGTAATGGGACGGGTGGCACTGTAACAGGAACTGAGTACAGATTAGTGTAGCTCTGCCCTACCCCCTCAGTCTGTGCTGGGAGCAGGACCACAGCCGCTTGCTTCCCTCCCCTCGTGGGGAGGGAGTGGCAGCGGGGAATCAGAAGGGTGTGGGTTGGAAGGGTTTAAAGATCATCTTAGTGCAAACCCCAAAGATGGCCCTTGAAACAAAAGCCGGTAAAAATGATATAATGAAATGTTTTTACTTGGCTAGACAAACCATTTGGCTGAAATATGTAAATTAAAACATATTTGGAAATTGTTCCAATTGCAACGTTTATCTAAATCCCTCAGCTCAGGTAGCAAAAGGAGCTTCTGCGTCACAGGAGACTACTTGCGGCTCTGTCCTTTTGAAAATTAGAGCCGTGAAGTCATCTACAGACACGCTTTTTTACTGACTTGCCCAGGAAAAAAACACACTAAGAGACTGTTGACCAGAACAGCATCTTAAAAATAAAAGTAAACAGTACAACATTCAGCCGTGCCTCTGTGGGAAAAGAGGCCTCCACAACACCTTCTCTACCATGCACTGCTAAACTCTCCCTGTTCGCCCTTAGCTGGAAATTAAGTGAAATTTCAATCTCCTGGAGAGATCTGGCACGTGTCTTGTGCACGACTGAAATTACACAGGATAAGTGGGATATACGTTGCGCACAGGCCCTGCCTCATCTTCTGCCCAAGGCTTAATTTCAGCGTTAGGATCATTTCTGCAGAGCTGCACGGTGTCTTGCAGGGAGCTGAGTGCTCTGAGCATTCATTGACTGAGCTCTTAACAATGTCAATTTGCTCTTCTTTTATGTACTTCACTTTGAGCCTCTAGTTTATTTTCCTCCTTCTGCCTGTGAGAGAGCTAAGCCCTTGAGCTGTTCCTTTCGTCCTATTTAACCTCTCAGCATAAAAACGACTGCTCATGTTTCGTGCAGCCACCAGTCTGTGGGAAAATAGGGGGAAAATGCCCCCTACTGCGTCAGGAGGCTAAGGCTTCACCCCTACGTTGGAAGCGACACACAAGTCAACACCCCACTTGTGATGAACAATGCAGGCGCTACCCTGGCTTCCCGCTGGCATTACCATCACTGCAGCAAACCCAGGTGGTTAGTAGCCCTGCAGAATGAGTGTGGTCTGTAACACAGGAGCTTAACAAACTAGCTCTTGAAGGATTTTCTGAAAACAAAACAAAATAGAAACCCTTGTTGCTTTTCCTTGATATTTAAGGCTGATTCAGAGGGTATCATAAATAAAGACCTACTTGTTTTTTTCCCCCACACAAAAAGTTCAGACTTTTCTCTAGAAGGCACTGTGTCTGGAAAAGTTACAGAAATGTGGCATTACAGGAGCCAGAAAACTGACAGCAAGGAATTCAGAGGTAAAGAGAATTTTAAACAAACCATTTTTAGTTTAGGGTTTTGTTTGTATTTGTTAGCATGTGTATTTTCGGGGATTGATGAACCTGGGAGAAGATAGGGCTGTATCAGCCACCATTCCCACTCCCGCCACTTTGGCTAGCCTGCTAACTCTCTCAGGAAGCATTTGCTGGGTTCCCCCCTACTTCTGAGACTCCCTCTGGCAAAACTACATGAAAACCTCATTCACAAAGCTTACTAAGTGCAAAATAGACAACACTCCCACACCACTCAACAAACTGCCCAAATCCCTGTGCTGCACAGCCGCACAGTGGTCCAGGACAGGCTAAGAAGCTCCCCCCAGGCAGGTGTCCAGCCTTGCTGGATTATGCTTGCTGCACTCGCCCTCCTGCCTCCTTCCTGCAGCAGCTGGACACAGATGGTCAGAGATTTATCTTGATCTCGGACTCCCTTTGGGAGGAAAGAGGGTGAACTCTTGCTGTAAAAGTCTTAAGAAAGTACGGAAGGAGGTGAATAAGTGGGACACGGGGATGCACTTCATAGTGAAGAGCCATGGGACAGCACTAAGAAAAGACAAATATAGGCTGTCAGGAAAAAAAAAAAGAAGATTCTGATGTTAAATAACAGTGCTGTCCCACTTCTTGTTCAACTTAAAAGTCCTCTAGAGCGTTTTTGAAGGAAAAGAATGAAAATATAAAGGGAGAAATAATACTGCATTGTCACAGCAAGACCTATTAGTGAGTTTGAATAATGTCCCTGCTATTGTAGAAGTGCTACACACAGGTCATGCTTAGCTAAAAAATGTGATACTGATGTCTAACATCAACTCAGCAGTTTCAGAAACACATTACTCAATGCATCTCAAAAGCTGATCTTCTCTTAGGGTAGAGTAAGGCTGTTCTAAGATTTTGCTTGTTATTTGTCATCTTGACAAAGCAAGTTGTACATGGGTGCCCTCTACCCTCTCAGATTAACTTTTTAAATGAGTAAATGCAGTGGGAGAATGGGACCCTCAGAAGTATGAAACCTTTAACATCCTCCAGAACTGCATCTCGGCCACGTAAATCCCTGAGTCACTGCTGTAGCAAGAGCACTACAAACGGTGTTATCAAGAGAGAAGGAAAGACCACAGGCAAAGACCTGCATTCACGATGCAGAACAGACTGACCCAGGGATAAAGCCTACTATCAAACAGTTCCTGTTTCATTATCAGGGCTGTGTATCTCTTGGCTGAGAAGAAGAAAGACTTTGCTGCAGGAGACGTGTCTGGGGAATCCTCAGGGACTGGTATGTAGAAGAGGGGAGTCACTTCTGACAAGGAGTATATAAGTGACTGTTCAGAGGTGGTACAGAAAAGTGGCAAGTAGCTATACTCTTTCCTGTTTTGTACCTGGTCTACATTTTACAACAAACCAAGACTGCATGGCAATTCCAGCTGTTTGAACTAAGCAAACCTCAAACGTGTTATTTGCCTGTGTCCATAGCTTGAACTGAGAAAACGCATTGTACACAATGAGCTAGTCATTGAAGAAGACAGGAATTTCATGCCAAGGCACGCAGAAAAAGCAATAAAGAGAAGAAAACACAGAGAGGAAGGAGATTTGGGGAAGCTCAGCATACCAGCAAATACTAGAGCTGTGCATGCATCTCAGCAGGTCAGCACGACAGGGGACTGCGGGACTCTTACCAAAGAACAATCAGTGAGACACTTTGGTCAATACAACTGCTTAAGCATCACTTCTGCATCTATCACATTTCTGCTCCCTGCACATTTAATTTGGTACTGAATTGCTTTTTCTTTCTGTAAAAAGAAAAGAAAACAACACTCCCTGATCTTTATTCACTGAGATTGGCCTTAGATACAGGCTTACGCAGAATCCACCAGTAAGGTACATGAACAAGTCATCAGAGCAAATCTAATGTGATTTGTTCTCATTTTCATTCTCCTTTGTCTAACACAGTGAATCAATGTTTACTTACAAGCAAGCTTTCACTCTAAATGACCCATGCAAGCTCACTGAGGTTGAATGAGGCCAGAGTTTGAAAAAAAATTTAGAAATTCAGTCATGCATTAAGCATCGATAACAATATTACAGACCTTACATCGCAATGTCTTTGCAAAGAAACAGCACGCAGCTGGAAAAGCTACGTTGGCCCTGTTCTCTTAGGCTCCCCCAAAAATCCCTTTACAGATGGTCTCTGATGTCTTTAGTGCATCTACTCTTGTCAGATCGATCCATACAGTGAGTTAGTAACACTCCCCTCAACACCAAACATTTGGCAAAGATTGATGACTCGTTGGTGTGCTGGGGCAGGTAAGATTCGAGAAAGAGGAGCGGATGTGAAGAGACAGATTTTTTGTGTGTGGAATTGGCGACTCAGAAGTATACAAGCCCTGAGTGTGATTTTGCTACAAATAGCAAAACAGAACCAACAACAGCTCCCTCTCTCAGTCTGCAAAGCGGTAATCCTCATGGGTCTGGGTGCTCACTACCAAAATGCTGGGTTGTTTACTCTGTAGTACCTGTATGTTGAGATGCAAGACCACTACGCACGAGAAGATAATGCAAAGCTGGCTGATGTCCACAGAGGTAAATATGTCCACAGAGGCAAATTTCAGAAACAAAAATGCCAACGTGTCAGACAGTGAGCAGTTCAAATACAAACAGATTTGCAGTCATAAATTGAAAAATATACTACATATACTAAACTATGCTCAGTACCTACGAATGTTGGCTCAGGACCAGTTGGTGGCATGCATTGCTTGGGCACACACTGGTGCCAGGGGAAATAATGCAGTCCCTTATGCATCTGCAGTAACGGTGACCAGGATAAATGGCATTTCCACCCCTGTTTGCACCATTTCTACAGCCAGGCCAGGTCTCAACATCCACCAGCCATCAGTACTGACCAACCTGACGAGATTTGCAGCAGGTACTCCCTGGTCAAAGCCAAGACAGCCCAAGGAAAAGCTCTTCCCAAAGACTAATTATCAGGGTGCCGCTGGGGAGCAGTGCCCAAGCTGGTCTGTAAGCTCTCCACAGGCTTAAGCAGAAGCAGTCCTGCCCTGTCCTCTGCATCTCTGGCTGTGTCTAGCTCAGTGCCAGAGCTTAACAGTGATAGTACTTTAAACGGGTTTGTCAACTGACAGCACTATCTCTCATAAAGCTCCAGTGAATCTGGCTCAATTAGTCTCTAAGTCCTCACACTTAAAGCCAGATGAACATCCAAAAGCTAAATATCTAAGCTGCTCTCACCTCAAGTGACCTGTGGTTAATGAGCAATCTAAGTGGATAGTTTAGCTAAATTCTTTAAATGTTAGGGATGGAGAGTGGTGGAAGATTATTATTAAATGTATTTAATAATAAATATGGCCAGCATTAAATATAAACTGATTTGAACAGATAAATGCAAGAATATTTAGAGAAGCTTTATCAGCACTACTCTTTCTTGACTGCTTTGCAGGCTGTAAGCATTTCAGAAGAGCAGTTTGTAGATGATTTTTTTCAGTAACTTCTTTAACACATCCTGTTGCCATCAAGATGTAAGCCATTCCTGGTGAGCAGACTTTGGCCTTTAACTGTTTACCCATTCTTTCTCCACAGATTTATCTGCCAAATGACCCACACCATCTTGGGCCTCTTAGGTTCAGAATTAAGCTCAGAGAGAACAGATAAACGGAACTGAAATCTTTATGCTTATTTGGAGTTTAAAAAAAAAAATCACATCCAACATCACTATGTGATTATCCTTAACTCATTCATGAACTTCTGACAACTTCTAGCCTGTTGCCCACTTGTATAGCTAAGGCTTGATTCACCACTGAGTGGAGAAAATGGCCTGATTCACAGAAACCTCCATGGGCTTAACATCTAGCCAGCCTGTGTATCTCTCTATTTAATCCTGATGCAGTTGTGTGCTCTGCACCAAGTGCATTACAAGCGCATGTTTGTTAATATATTTTTTTGCCAATGGCATCTACTGTTTATCAGCTTCTGCTTTTAAATAATGTCTTTAACCTCCTCTTACATTTATTTGTGCCCCTCAGGATCATTCTGACAACTGGAATCAAGGAACAGTACAGTCATTGAACTAGTTTCTGCCTGTAATTCTCCACCTCCCAATTTTATTTTATTTTAAAACCTGAGCACTGTTAGCAGCACTTTCCAGATATAAGCCAAAGGGGTTCTCTCCCTATGAAGCATATGTGTGTGTGTGGGAATATTTATTTACTACTTCAGCTGTTCCTGACAAGATAGAGATAACTGGTATTTTGATTAACTGTGTTAAATCTATGAATGCTATAAAATGGCATAAAGTTTCACGCAGCTGATGTCTTTTGAATCACCAAAGCTAACAGACAGTCCTACTTTGAAGAAGTCATCTTTTCAAATATGCAACTGCACATGGTATCACTGTCTGAACCTGTCCAGGTCACTGCATGTGAGGTGAGCACACCCTTCTCAGAAACACCCAGTGACCTTAATTTGCTTGAAAACTTTAAAATATCCAGCAATTTCAAGTCGTTCCTCTTTCCTCCCTCTGTGTCCCCCCCTCTTCCCAGTGCAATTTCAACACATGCATGAAAAACAGAAAAACAAAATCACAAAAGCTCACCCCTACATTTCATCTGAATAAAATCCAGATGGTGAATCGCCTCCAGTAAAGGTTCACTATCCAGTGTCAGGTCAAACTCAGCAGACACTTTTGGCTCCAAGGCTCCTTTGACCCACTGTTCCTGGGATACCTGAACGCGTTTGATTAAAGCATCTGAAATCTGAAAGACAGCATCAGGCTTATGATGAAACTGCAGATGAAGCAGCACATTGGAAGACATTAGAAGTGACAGAATGGCTCTGAGATACAGCACAAGGAAACCAGGAATGTGACAGCATGGGAGTTGAGATGGGATCCAGTAATTCTGGGGTGAGTTCCATTTATGTGGTATCCTTTGGTCTCCTCCTTTCAAAAACAATCTCATCTTAGAGTAGGTAAGTAAAAACTGCATTCGTAAAGACCATTAAGATAGTTATATATCATGTCTCTGAAAGCCTCATGCACTTGTGAACTCCGTTCTCTGATGTGCACAGTATCGGTTTGCTCTCCTGTTTAAACAGCAGTTGCACAAACAGAGGCTTACATGTCAGAGAGTCTCTCCATTTAGCACAAGTGATTCTGCTGAAAGGAATAAAAAATCAAAAGGAAAAGAAGGTGGGCATTTCTCACAGTGAGGGAAGTAAGTTGTCAGACAGATTTCCTTAGAATATGATGGACTTGCTATCAATACATCAAAACAGAATTTCATTTTTAAATCTTTGCTCTAGCTCAGCCCACAGACAATTAGGCCAAAAGTCACACTAAGATGATCCCAATGGCCTCCTCTGTAAGCAAAATCTTGGCTCTGAGGAAATCAATGAACTCTACTGTCCTTGAGTTCAGCAACACCACTTGGATACCTGGAATCCTTCCCAGTGAGATTCCTGCAAATCACAGAGAGCAGAATTTTCTTCTGGATAGGTCAGAGATATTTTTTCTGTATTGCAGGAGTTCAGATATTCTTCCTCACTACTGTTACTGTAAGACACTTGTCTGGTCTCCTGCACCAACAGCTCCTAACCAGTCTGTGCCTTAAGTGGAGAAGCATCTTACAGCCTTCCTACAACCTTGGAGTCACTTACAGGGGTGCTGGATCCCTTGGCTGCGTTTCAATATCCTGGCTGCAGGAGTAGTTGCTCTAAGTAATGCAGTGCTTCAGTGTTTGCTGGTAACCTGGAAATCATTGTTAAATAAACCAGGAAAATGTAAAAACAAAAGTACTTTTTTACGTAAAAGGCGAGCGCAAAGAATGAAGTCACAAAGGTTATAGGAAAAATAAGCTGAAACAAAAAGAAAGCACATATCTAAGCATGTGTGTAAGACCTAAAGGTTGCATTCATTCTGTAGTATCCAACTGACAGCCTGCTAAAATGCTGTGTAGTCTTTGAGATTAACATACACCACACATTCCTAACTCTTGTTTGAGACCAGACGTGACAGTAGCAATCAATCTGGAGTGCTAATAGGTTTACGTTGGCTAATTTTCATCCTGTTTTTAGGGATACTGTGACAGCCCTCTGACATTCATGCATTCATGTGTGCAGCATGCCCTGTTCAGCTGACAGCCACATACAAATCATTTTGTTTGATGTGCCTTTCTTCTTACGCAATTAATAAGGCACTAAAGCTAATACGTTATAATAAGAATTAAGGAAAATAGTTAATGTGATTAATTAGGCCAAGTAATTAATTGGATAGTAAAACTGTTATGTTTTTTTTCATCAATTGACCCTTTCATGATTT
Source organism: Anser cygnoides (assembly GCF_040182565.1). NCBI lineage: Eukaryota > Metazoa > Chordata > Aves > Anseriformes > Anatidae > Anser > Anser cygnoides. Next base: position 45,007,047 of record NC_089875.1, on the reverse strand, counting down.
GCCCAATCTCCTCCCTCATCTTGGCAATGGTAACCATGAAAGATTCCTGCTTCCTCCCTGGGACCTGGGCTGCACAGCTCCTGGAACTGAGCCAGAGGAAGTCAAATGTTAAAGAAGAGACACCTGCCAATCCTTCATGTTGTAGGCTTACATGAGATCTAGCCATAAAATCTCACTCAATAGTTACTGAGGCAGATGCTAAGGGGCCCTCTATACATTTAAAAACTCTTCAAACCTTAGCACGCACCTCCAGTGAGTTGTCCGTTGCAGAGAAGATGGAATAAAACTATCAGATTTAGTGATATTAAAATTGTACAGAAAAAAAAGTTTGCACCTAAGAAACATTATTTGCAACTGGCCTTTTAGACATTATCAACAGGAGTTAAAATGAACCTGCCTTGGAGGTGGAAGGTGCTAATTAGCAAAGCAGTCCATTTTTAGATTTACATATCAATTTAATTTTTTTCTCCCAGAACACTGGAAAGAAAAATACCTGTAAAAACCCAGAGGGATCATTTTCTTTGATAACTTCTAGGCAGTACTCCATAAGCCCTGTTGACTGACGTAGCTTCAGCGTACAGTGATTTATCTGGTCCCAAACAACCTGGAAAACAATCAGTACAGTTCTGGTAATTGCCTCAGCTTACAGTGAAATGTATAAAATTATTTCAGAAGAGGCAACAAACGGATGAGTGTGTTAAAGCTATGCTTAATTTAGCTGCCATATGGCCATTGCCACATCTCCATCAGCCACACTCACTTGCTCTGTATTGTAAATACCGATAATTAGTTTGGCGAAATGTTGTGCACAGGGAATCTCAATTTTCAGAGCAGATTAATTGCTCAAAGCTCAGGTTTGCTTGGGGCAGAAAGAGTACAGAACATGTTTTTGCATTTGCAGTATTCACATTTACAATCGTGCTTTCACTAAAAATTGAGCTTCCAAAAAACCTTTGACTTAAAAGGCAAATATTACAGAGGATAACTGCAGGGGCAGCTTCTTGCAGATTATACTCTACCATTATCTTCGCAATTCCCCATTGATCCTGTTCTGCTTAAAGATGCATTGCTAGGATTAAGAATGCCTCTCATTTTTTCCAGATTTTGGGCTAGATTCTCCTGTAAATTAGGCCTAATAGCATTGTGTTCAGTCACAGAACTCCACAGTTACCTCAGGCTAAGGGGAATAAAAAGCAAGATAAAACTATGCCGTTAAAAGCATGTCCTAAATGTTGGTTCTTGTTAAGCATGGGGATTTTTGAATGCTTACTTCAGGTAGATTTTATTCATTGTTTTTCACTTTATATTTTTCACTTTGATTTTTCCTTCTGTCTTAGATGCTATTAATGTTACCAGCACTGTAACACCTTAAAATCACTTATGCAGTTCCCCTTTTCAAAAAATTTGTCTATTTTATGACTGCCACTTGGTTTAACCAGCCATAGCTTTCTTTTCTTCCCTTTACAGCATTTCTTCAATATCTTTCGAGTAGCACATCAACATCTGGTGGTGGCCTGCCTGAATTTCAGAGACTTGAACAGAAACCAAAATCTTGAAAGATTTACTTGGGCAGAAGGGGTTTCTTGCATTTGGAAGGACCCACAATCCAAATCACACAGAGGTTACACTAACAAACAGCTCTCAAAAGTGAGCCCCCAAACATCAGATACATAGAATGATGGCCTCACTCAAGAAACTGCTGAAGTACATGCCTAATTTTAAGTGTTTAAGCACATTTCCATTAAACTGCTAAGCTGGAACCTGCTGAAGGACTTCAGGATCGGGTCGTTAGGCATTGTCACCGTGTAAAGGGCTCAGAACTTGACAAAATGTTCGTTAACACCAGGTATCAACAGCCACGCTCAGCTGAATATTCACAGCTGATGAGAGTTACACTCACTTTTAGTTTGTGCTCACGTTCTTTGGTAACTTTTGTGAGCAGTTTGGCCTTTTGTCGTGTTAACGCATCGACCAAGGCATCACACTGAGCAACGAGACAGGCTTCGTAATCCAACCCATTCTCCTAGAAGAAGTTGAGAAACATATTAATCAAAGAACCCATTTTATAGCTTACATTATTGTTCATTCTTACCGGTTTTTCCATTCAGAGAAGATTTCTTTTCAAGATTTTAGCATTCCTATTGCCTTTCTGATTTCATTATTGCTGTACCATTAATATCCACATGCTATAAAACGAAACAGTGAGATGCTATGCCACAGAGTGGGCTAATATGAAAATCTTGATTTACTGGCACTTTTCAGACAGCAGATGTAGTACAACATAATGTAAAATCTAAACCTACCATACCCAATGCATATACATATATATGTAAGAGGGTTCTGTCCCACTCTGTATAATTATTGCAGTATAGCTCCCTTGAAATCACTAGCTCTACATTATGACAACTAGAAGAGAATTATGGACCAGGATGCAGTCCGTAAGCTGATTACCGAGAAATTAATCAAGTACAAATATTATTCCTGAGATTTTGTGTATTGCCTCTAGTACTTTTTCAAAAATAGCAAGCACTTGGCAGTCTTTTATTGATGCTGTGGTAAAACTCCCTGCTGGGCAGGGGCCAGCACGTGAGGTGCACAATGTGTACCCCTGCTGAGCTTTGAACAAGGCCTGGGTATCGCTCAGCCTTGCATAAACTCCTATACAATAAACAAGGCACAAACCCTGCTACCACTGACACCCACTGCAGCTGTAGAAATCTGGGTGAATGGTACAAATGTGTCTTGTGCCGACCCTCGTCCAGGGGATGGCTTCCCCTGTTTGTGGAGCTGGTGCTGTAACACCCATCAAAGGGAGGCTCTCCCTCGCTTTGTCTGCTGGTGAGGCTAGAAGAAGGAGAAAGGTTTCAAGCTCCTCTTTCCAGGAGATGCTCAGCTGTCCTATCAGCTTCTTTCCCAGTTCCCCACATCATTAAAAAGAAAAGAAAAAAGAGTGAGATTATTTTAAGCATGCTCAAGGAGAAGCATCTCTATGGAAAGCCATCACACACCCCTAACTCCTTACTTTCTCCAGTTCTTTTGTTTATAGTGTTCTCTTCTGTTCATTTGTCTTGTCTTCATTCTTTTGAGACCAGATCTTTCAGCACTGTATTCCTTTCCCTGCAGCACAACACCTGCATCCCTTCCTCTGGCTGAGGGAAGCAGGCTCACTCTTCATTGTCCTAGCCCCAGCCAGCGAGAGGGGAGCAGGGAGAGACACCACACAGCTCCGCTACTGTTCACAGGTTTGTTCTAGACTCCTCCTGTTTGTCTCTCTCCCTCCTCGGCTTATATCACACCTGACTCACTCTTAAGCTTCTTTCTGTCGAGCTTCTCTTGACACACTGTTATGTGTACAGAGCCTGGCTCCGTAAATGGCTGTGGTGCATCGTTTTTTCTCTTCATTTTCTGTTCACACATCAAACAGGGTGTTTGGCGATATGCCTCTTCCGAGTGAGAAAGGATGAAATTGTTACAGCAGATGGGAAAATGTGAAAATCGGATAATGACCACAACAAGGAGGAGCAAGAAAGCAACAGGGGCAATGAGGAAGGAACAGGCAGTTTCTAAAAAGAAAAGACTACAAGATTTAAAAGTGACCTCAGAAAGGGGAAGGGAATGAAGAAGAGGAGAAACCAACAGATCTGCAAAACAGGAAAAAGAAGAATAGATTATGAATTTGCAAACTGCCCCAGGCAAGACAAAAGCACAGCTCCTGCTAGCTCTGACATGCTCAAAGAAGAGATGAAGAGTGGATGGCTAACTGGTCCAGTATGCATTGAAACGGGATAATAAAATGAACATATGGCTCACTCCTTTGTGTAAAAATACATTTTAACTGAGTGGTAAGTGTGTGTGTATGCATGTGTGGTAACCATAAGACAGCTATTAGCAATAGCCTTCACTGAGATAAATGGTTCCGAGTACCCACATGCAAATTACATCTATCTACCCCCTCAAAGAACAGTCCAAGAACTGTTCTTTGGTCTAAAGGCCAAAAGGCACAGATCAGCTCATGACACATTTAAGCCCCTTCCCCTAAAACAGCATAGCTGCACCAAACCTGCCTCCTGGGAGTAATCCCCAGCATGTGCCATCGGTGAATGCTGCCCAGGCATCACCTGGGAGCAAGTGCAATTTGTCATGGGACAAACCATGCCATGTCAGATGGTGTGAGTGATCATCATCTAGCACTCAGTTATACCCTAGCCTTGTTTCATTTACTAATACACATGCAGCTGATTAGTCCTTATGTTCTGGTTTGCTGAAATTTGATGTCCTTCCTCACTCAGACAGACTCATGCTGGAGACTGGCTCAACATGTGAAGTTCACATCCAGCTTTGTGCCCAGACACACCTGAATTTTAGATGGTGGTTGGTAGATACTATTTCCTCTTTCAAGCCCTCCTCTAGCATTTAAGCAATGAGCAGCATCAAAGAAATTACTTGGTCTTTTGATCTAATTCTAGCAGCTCCCTTAAGCAGAGCAATTTGCCAGTGATTTTATTGAAACGCATTACAGGATTTTACAGCATAGTCATAAATAGTCGTAATAGGCCACCTTTGGGTTTCAGGAGGGAAAAAATACATTTTTAATGGAGGTAGGTGACTCAAGAGAAGACTGGTGACAGACTATTGTTTTGGATGAGTTATCCCAGCCTAAAATAGCTGCCAGTACATATAGGAAGAATGGCTCTCTACAGGTACCTCTCCTTCTCCTTGGAAAAGGACAGAAGCTCTAGTGACTAGGCTAGATGAGCTATTTAACTTTTAGATAGCTAAGGTCAGCTGAGAAAAACCTCACACTGCATCCAAAACATGACACGACAGGTACCAGTCAGTGGCTGCATGCTGGTTTCTTTCAGCTAGATGTTCTTTTCTTTAACCAATTTCCTAGTCTTCGCTTGTTCTCTTTCCCACCCTGTCACAGAAGGCTGTGAGGGTGGGTAATTATGCTGCTCTGTGGCAATCCGCGAGCTCTGGCAGCACTTGTGATACAAATCCATAATTTGCAGCATAAAGTGTCATTTTTTTAATGATTACATTCTAAACCGAATACAGATTTTTGAACTTTGGCTTTCTGTTAGTAACAGGAACAGGACCTGCTTGTTGATGAAAGATGAGCAGGCATATCCTAGAGCAGATGATGCGTATCACACAGAAAACACACGGCAGCAGAGCGCTGCTGCTGCAGACAGCAAGTGTCCCCTCCTGGAATCAGCGAAGCTTGAAGTACAGCAGCACATCCCCAGCCCCACTCTGCAGGGTGAGAAGGAAGTTGAGGATCACCTAACCTCCAACACTGATCAGAGCTTAAATCTGGCTGAAAACAGAACTTGTTTCATTTGGGGTTTGTGCTCTCAATTATTGCACTCACCATGAGCCCTATTCTCACTGTTGAAGCTGGACAATTACGTGCATGGAAATATCTTCTCCTTCACTAGACAACCAAATTGATTTAGCAGCATTCATTTCATTATTATTTTTTTCTTGACTTCCTACAAGCTCTCCAATAAACAGGTTGGCTGGATTTTATCCAGAAATGAGTACATTTTTAGAAATTGCTAGATGAAAAACAAGTAGTAAGTTCTGAGTGGGTAAAAATGAGAATTTATCCTAAATTCAAGGAATTATCATCAGGCAGGAGGCTGGATTCAATCAAATACAAATCAACACAGCTCCAGTGTCCAGTATTGAATATCAGCTTCATGCAATAAACAGCAAACAATCCGGAAGCTAAAAGAGGCATACAGGCATTATTTGATGAGTAATTTTGCCTAGCAAATACATTCAAGAAAGGTTAGACGATTCCAGGAAATATGAGAACAGCAAAGGAGACAAAGTCATCAGATAAATTATTCACTCAGTTCTATTGATCACGTATTATCACAACAGCTAATATTCTACATACCTGTATCTGCTGCAATAAATTTTTCAGCTGAACCAAAAATTCTTTAGCTTCCTTTGCTTTATCTGAAACACCATTTAAAGCCTGAGACAGCTGTGCCTGCAAGAAAAAAATAGAAGGAAAAATTGGAGATAAAATGCAAAATATCTTACTAATCCTGACTTTTAAAAATTAACAATGAGCTAAAAGGCTTACGTGCTGTCACATATATTCTTACACACACAAACTGTTTGTGCTTGAAGAGAAGAGTTAAGATTTTAATTGTAATAAGTTTTAATAAAGGAGAAATATGCATGTGGGGGCAGTCAAGTATTGTGTCTGCACATTACACTTTATTACAGTGACTCTGTAACTCAAAATACTTTTTACAAGACAACTACCCACATATATAATGAAATAATAGTCATACACAGTAGCATCTGTCATGCCAAAACATCCCCAAGTGCTTTCAAAAATAGTAGGTTTTTTTCATCAAAGCCTGAAATCTTTGTAAATGTAGTAGATTCTACCAAACCTACGACTTCAAAGACAAAACTGTGTTTTCAGACTTCATAGTAATGGGGGCTTCAGTTTCCCATGCTCCAACCCAACAAATGGGTGAATATTTCTGGAAAAGTTGAAAAAAATTCTTCTGTTAGCTTTTTACTGCTGAGAGATGAGGACTTGATCAGTGTGTAAGTACACACTGAAGACCCAACTTCCCCTTTGCTCAGCTGGCACCTGAGATCTCTAAACTGAACAAGTGGTTTCTTGATGGACTTTCCATGTCGGAAGGAAACTCCGTCTGGAGGAACACAGTCTGAGTGCACAGTCCGTGAGCAGCTTCCTCGGAGCCTGGCTGGGACTACGGAGACCATGCTCTTCCATCTGGCAGCCCATGGCAAGCCCAAATCCAGCATAACATGGAGAGATGGGATTGGTCCCCTTGTGGGTGTCACTGGGGACGTTTTCTTTTTGCTGTCATACTCGGCCTCCCTCACAAGGGTGCACACCCGGCACAGGGCTCTGGGCTCCTATGCCAAGTCCTACCGGTTGGACCTTCTCTTCTGGGTCTGCTCCTTAGTCGCACTTGGTAACCATCAGACTGCCAACATCCAAGTAATATCCTCACGAAACAGATACAATAACTGACAAAGAAATGGAAAATTAAGTATTCTTGCTGATGTCAGGCTCCCAAAAGGTTGCAGTCTCTTGACTCCTTAGGACTAGAGGGTGTCTTGAGACAGAGCCTTGTATGAAGGATGGCATAAAAGCTACAAGCCCCTAAGAGGAGACCTAGTTGCAATCCTGGAAGTTCCCACTCGTTCTCTGCTTCCCTCTTATTCCTGAGGGGAAGTGAATTACTCCATCCCTGGAAATGACACAGTTCACTTCCTCACACTGACCTTGTTCAGGGTTTACCTCCTGCCTGAACGTCCCCTACACATTCTCCACAACTGGGGCTGAATTATAGAGAAAGAAGCCATCCTCACACCATTTCCTCACAGTCACACAAGTTTTCCCCTTTAAGCCCAGCTGTAGGCATCACATCAGTGCTAAACCTGAAAATAAAATATGCTTTACTACAACTAATTTGTAACAAATGTAATAGGAAGATCAACAATTACAGCGTTAGTTGGTCAATAGTTAAATATTTAACATTCTCTTACACAGACTTCTGCCACCTCATAAAAATGTAAAGCAAGCGTATTTGATAGGAAGGCCACCTGAGGCTACAAAAAAAAAAAACCCTCTAATTCCTTGAAAGGGCCCCCGTTTTCGGCCAGACGAGCCGATCAGGACTGCAAATCAGCCCTCCATGTGCTGGTTGTGGTTGCCGTAATTTAAAGCCCACCCTTTTTGATGGCACTTTCCACCCCACACACAAGGTGTTTGGGCCTTTGGTTTGTTCAGCAAAAACCAAGGATTGGTCCTGACAAAAGTAAAACTTTTCCAACATCTACCCTCACTTACAAATCAAAGTGTATTTTGCCAGATAAGATGAACCGAAAACTATTTGTGGCCATCAGGTAGAAATCCGAGCCAACGCAGATGAACTGTGGCCACCACAGGCACTGCCGTCAATTCGCACAGTCATGCCCGGCTCCAGTCACGCTACCACTGCGAGGGACTGGAGCAGACACTTGACAAAGTCATTGATCAAATGGCTCTTAAGGGAATTTTCGTGTTCACTAAAACCTGCGGTTGCATTAACGCGACTGCAGCACGGAACCACAGAGAAGACCAGATCTCCATTTATGAAACCCACTTAGAGATAATAGCCTTGTTTTTCAAAGTGATTGTAAAGGATACCTTACAAAGCAGTGGCATCTGGTCCTGCACTTCCCATTAGAATCAAACAGAGCTACATGACTAAGCCCTCAGCGAACCAACCAAACCATAAAAGGCCCTGTACGCTCAGAGCAGTCCTGCGTGCTGCAGAATATTTACTTGAAGCCAAGCTGAAACATTACAAGCTCCATTGCTTACGACAATTAATAACTCCTGACAAACGGTACTCTACCGATGGCTGTCTTTACTACAATACCGCTCTTGCAACAAAAAAGTGAGGATTCTGGATGCCAAGTTTCTACTTCTATCAAATACAGGAACAGGGAGATAACGAGGGTGAGTAATTAAATCCAGATAGGCATGGAAGACTGATGCTTCCTTTGATTGTAGAAAATGAACCAGATAATGCCAATGTCCTTTTTCAAGCACACAGTTCGTGTTCATTTAGCTTGTTTTCCCTCTCTCTCTCTTTACCAGCAGATTGGCTATTGATTAGATAAGCTTACCCTGGTGCTGAATGCTGAAAGAGCCCGCGTGTTTTGGGGAACACAAGTCTTCACACCAGCAAATAAAAGCAGGCGTGCAGACTCCAATTCTATGCGTATACAACCATTTGGGATGTGCAGAGCTGAAACATGTCCACCATCATTCCTCATATTCATAGGTCCTCTGTTCTTGTTATGGGCCTCAACCAACTTCCCTGTCCAGATGCACAGGTCATGTAAGTGAGCATAGCCCACCTAACTCGGTGGATTTATTTACACTGATTCATGCCATTGGGGCCCTCTTCTTGTTTTCCACCATTTTTCATTCCTCTGAAGGAGAGGTCACATGCAGCAGGGTAATGGGGAAACCTGCACCATTAACAGGGGCCAACCAGTCTTGAACAGCCATCAGGCTAGCAGCACGGCTGAGGGTAAATGCAATTCTCACTGCATGGTCTGAAACACTGCACGGATGAGTTTACACACACTGTAATTTACCAACGAATCCCTATGTAAGGCTCAGACAATGGAGAAGTCAAAGAGCCTGAGAAGAAGACTAATGCAGAAGTGGCTGTAAACGGTCCTGAAGGTGAAGATGGGCAGGGGCTCTGGACAAACAGTTCTAGGGTCTGTAGGAAAACCGTTAGTCTGAAGTTTGCTGTTGTGGGATGAAACCATGTCCTATGAGAGGAGGAAACATGGCATTGGCTGCCTTTTTTAGGGGAAGAATACCAGCCCCTTGCCTCAGAATGGGATAAGCAGGTGCTAGGCAGCTGATGGGGAACAACTGCCAAGCCACCAAGCTGCCCGGGCTCAGTGTGCTCACCAAAAAGCCCTTCCACCAACTTCTCCGCCAGCTACGCTGGGTTAGAGGAGAACACAAAATTGAACCTCATTCAGCATACCATTCAATGCACAGTACTTCAGTGTAAGTAATTTATGGTTTGGCCGAAGTAACTACAGGTAATAACCTATATGAGAACTATTTATAAACACAAGTATCTAACTCCTGAGCAATTTATCCGAGTGAATGTGAGCTGCTGATTTAGGCTGTCTGACTGTATGGTTCCACTATATTTACTTTCAGCCAAGTGCATTGTTCTGGGGAAAGTAATATTCACAAGAGACCAACTTCAGAGTCCCCAGATTAGTTAATTTTGAGTGGTTTTTTTTTTTTTTTGGCTTTCACTAGCATTTTCACACTAAGATTGAATCTATAAATCAAGAGAAATCACATTCAGTGATACCATACTCCCAGAAAAAATGCAGTAAAAATAGAAACCAACTTGCTCTCGTTCATTCTGTTGACATCAGAAAAGAAAGAAAATGACCAATGGCACACTCTGATCGCAGCAGAGTTTATCACAGTGTTCAAAAAGGCACCAACCAGTTTTAACGCAAAGTAGACGGTAACACAACACAAGCTGGTCCCTCACAACACACAAAATGTTAACCACACGTGAACAGTGAGCTTAGTTGCTGCTCATGGAAATAATTCTGCTCAGAACTGGAATCTGCCATTAGTAGATGAGTGATAGTTGCAAATCTGTGATCTGCTCCTTCTGAGTCGAGAGAACTTCTCCCCCGCACAAGTAAGTCACATTAGTGAGGAGGTGGCTGAGTCCTTGGCCGAGAGTATGCAATGGACACACATTTGGAAGGAGCTTGTCTTTCTCAGATGGACAAACTATGCATTTCAACCCCAAGTGGCATCTTTTGGAGGTCTTAAAACCAAAAGGCATTGTTTTTCATTACGCTAGCTCATGCTCAGCCACTCCGTGGCTAGAGGATGAGACCAGACTTGATTTTGTCCTTTCCTGCACTGTCTGAAGAGATCTCTCAGGGCTCCTCTCAGTGCTAACTGCAGCAGAGGAGGAGATCCTGCGGCCAGCAGAGCTAGCCAAGTGCCCTTTGCGTGGCCCACAGGACTCCTTTGCCCCCAGTGTAGCTGGAAGCTCCAAAGGACTGCTCTCAGCTCAGAGGTTTTTAAATGTTCATTTGCATTAAATGATTTTCCCAGGATCCATCGTTCTTAACAAAAGTGAGCTAACTTCAAACACTTTATAAACTTTTATGGTCACGTCTTGTTCTTTATTCAAATGGTTGCAAAGACTTATTTTGTACCACCTGTGCTGCAAAGTCACTGACTGAGATCACCCAGGGGGCTCCGGACAGGGTTAAGGAGCATCGTTTGCAGAGAAGAATGAATCAGACGGCAACATCACGGGAACTGGAAAAGGCTGTACTTGTCCCCAGAGCCTGTCCTACTATTCCTCACTCACTTCTGTGCCATGAAGGTCCCCCAGCCATTCCTTCTGGCCTCTGGGAATTGAGGGGAGGGGAAGATCTCCTCGAGGCCTGGGAGACAACATGATGTCCCACGTGCCTCCCTACCACACCTTCTCATCTAAAAACTTTGGGTGGCTGCGGGCCGTTTGCCCTCATTGAGGCATTGACAGGAAGGAAGACGTGGTGAGATGAGACTGCAGCAGCTCCCACTGAGTCCCAGGTGGTGAAATGGAGGAACGGAGGCCATCCCCTCTCCTTCCACTGCTCTCAGGCCTGGACAGGACGATGGCATGGACAAGCAAGTTGGCGGGGCTGATAACCCCAGGTGTCTGCTGGGGGTTCAGGCTGAGGTTTGGTATCTGGGATCAGGCAAGGCAACCGTGGGAGGGAGCCTGCTGGTGCCAGAGCAACCCGAGCAGAGGCTGTGGGGTGGCGGGGCGATGTCGCGACAACGAAGCCCCGCCGGCCCCCCGCCTCGGGGGCTTACCTTGTGCTGCTTCCACATGGCGCCCAGGGCCTTGACGTCGTGCTTGCCGTGCCGGCCGTCCTCCAGGCACTGGTAGCAGACGGGGCTGCGGCAGCTCACGCAGTACATGCTGTAGTGCTCCAGGTCGTGCTCGGCGCACGTCGCCGGCTTGCGCCCGCCGCCCGCCCCCTTCCCGTCGCCGCCGGGGGCGCCCGGGTGGCCGGGCGGCGGCGCCAGGCGGTGCTTGGCGAAGGGCCCGCGGGCCGGGTGGCAGCGGAGCTGGCAGGCGGCGCAGTACAGCACCTCGCACTGCTCGCACAGCACCGCCGCCGGCTCGGCCGGGCTGCGGTCGCACAGCTGGCACTTGGCGGCGGCGGCGCGGCCCTGCTGGTAGCGCTGCACGATGGCCTCCAGCAGCCGGTTGCGCTGGAAGCCGCGGAGGCCGCGCCGCTCCAGGGAGGCGCTCCGGTGGCACTGCGGGCAGGTGAGGGACGAGCCGGCGGGGCCGGGGCCGGCGCCGGCGCCCCGCGGAGCCGCCGCCCCGGCCGCCCCTCCCGGGGCCGCGGGCACCAGCGGCAGCACCCGCACGCCGTTGGGGGACTTGAGGCTGGGGGTGTAGGAGCCGTAGCCGCTGTCGGTCTCGCTGTGCAGGCTCAGCTTGTCCGCGTGGTCCCCGCCGCCGCCCGCCGCGCACTCCGGGTCCGGGGGGGCGGCGGAGCCCCCGGGCGGCCCCGGGGCCGGGGCGGCGGTGCCCCGCGGGTGGAGCAGGGCCGGCAGGTGCTGCTCGCTCTCCGGGGTCTGCACGGCGATGGTGCGGGCGCAGGGCAGGCAGACATTGTGCGAGCAGGGCAGGATGATGGGCTCCCTGAAGAGCGAGCCGCACACCGGGCACTTGAGCTCCTCTTCCATGGCCGCCGCTTCGTGCGCGGGGAGGATGGGGACGGGGATCGGGCTCCCCCCGGCGCCCTCCCTCGCCCACGGGCGTTCAGCACCCGCCGGGCGCGGACAGCTCGGCGGGGCCGGGCCGAGGCGCCGGGAGCCCGGGGACGCCGCCCGCCCTGGCCCGGTGGCGCTGGGCGGCGCGGGGCGGCTTTATGGGGGCGGGAGGAGGCGGGAGGAGCCCCTCGCAGCGAATAAGGGATCGCGCTCGCCGCGGCTGGGGACGGCGAAAACATGTTTTAAAGGGTCTCTGGGCGGCGGTGCCTTCCCTCCGTTCCAGTAAAGCCATTGTGCGGGCGGCGGGGGTGCCTTTCCTCAACGCCCCGGGGGCTTCCTGCTCACCCGCACCCGGCCGGGCACGAAATGCCCGGCGCTGCTCCGGGGGAGGGCGTGGGTGGGTGGCAAACGGGAGCTCAGGGGCTGAAAGCAGCCCCCTCGGAAGAAAAGCCAGCAGTGGGAGCCCCCCTCCGTCTGGTTTACTCTGTTTATTTTCATAGTGGAGAGGTTACGCGCAGGAGCGATTCCGCTTTTATTTTTTTTTTCACTCGTGTATCTTGTCCAAAAGCCGCATCTCCATCAGCTTCAGTTCCCTAAGCAGATTCCTTTTTTTAAAAATGCAAGCCGGTTGTGTCTGAGCAGCTTTTAAAAAATGCACTACTAACTCGCGAAAAATGGAAAAAAAAAAAAAAGAAAGAAAAAGTCCATATTAAACACATCACTCCTCCTTAATGTTTCTTAATACATGATGAGCATTTTGTGGTACTGGGTAGGAAAGTATTTTCCAGTTTCGGGTTTTGTTTTTGCCAGGTTATTAAAACTGTTGATGCGCAGAAAAGGAGGGAAGGGGACAGAGAGCACGAATATATTAAAGGTTCCCGTTTTTTCCTTCCTTCCTCTCTGCAGCTCTCCTTCTTGCCTAGACATTCTCATGACAAGCTGAGGGGAAAGAAAGTCCCAGGCGGCTTCAAGCTTTGTAGCTGCTCAGTTCAAGGTTGAAAGGGGCAGGTTTGTCCTCTGGCACACAAAAGAAAAAAGCCCTGACCCACATAAACCCGCCTGTCTTCTGTCTAGGTATCTTTTTCTTTCATGTGACCTCTGTGCCAAGACTTGGAGTTGACAGAAGGGCTGTGTTTGGGCTACCTCCACCCAGAAACCTCAGCCGTGCGAGAAATGTTCTCAAATACCATTGATTTCTCAGCTGCCTTACGCTACTACGCTGCACGAAAAAGCTGTGGGTGAAATGCTGTTACCTTTGTGGTCTCCATTCTCTGCTTTACCATCTGTCAGCAGCAGGAAGGGATGTATAATAAAGGCTTCCTGCATCTCTATAGGTGAATCCAAATCACAATTTTCAAGTATATGTTGGAAGCCACAATCCTAAACAGTAGCTTTTTATTTATTTTTATTTTTTTCTCCTGGACTTTTGTTTTCTTTCTTTACCTGTCTTGTGTGTTAGATGCCAGCAATCATCATGTGTATATTGGTAATAGCAGCTCTGAGACATATAAACAAAACTGGGCTTATCAGACAGGAAGGGGTGAAAATGAATGGGTACGAACACCAAACCCTACCAGTACACCTTTACAGGTGCTTTTTAGCCATGGCTGACAAGTTCCAGACTTCTAATACGGTAAATTTTAAATTTCCATTTTGACCATTACTCCACAGTTTACATAAAAGTGTAATATTGTTTGCCCTTGGCTACAGAGGGAAGAAAGCATCTCTGAAGTGCCACTGTGATCAGTCAAGCTGAACTCCTCCACAAGCCCAATGTGGCCTCAGAGTGTATATCTGTAATAGATGACATTTGGAATGCAAGCCAAAAAATTGAGCGGGTCTTCTCTGCCCTGTGGTGTGACCTTTATCTTTTTCCACCTGCTCTATAAGCGTGCCTCAAACGTCTGTGTCCAGGAGAGCTCTGTCTCTGAGAGAAGGGAGAGCCGTGTGGGCTGGTGTCCCAGCTCAGCTCATCTGTCAAAGCAGTGCTGGCTTCCAGGCGATTGCAGAGGGTGAGCACAGAAACATGCAGCCACACGGCACCATCGGCTGCTGACCAAATTAGCACCTACAATTGCTCTACTAACTGCTCTGAGGGGTTTAGGTTGCAGAGCACAGGTTTTCCTCCTCATGACAAATGTTAATCTATACAATGGCAAGTGACGATGGGAGTGTGCAATCAAGACACCACTACCATCTCTGCTGCTTCAGAGGCCAGAACAGAAACTGATCTAAGCACTGAAAACTGGCACCAAGCATGAGTGATCCCTGCAAATCCCACTAACTAACATTGGACACCCTTAGTTTTGCCAAGAAACAGATCCTGCTGTGTAGTTTCCACTGATGTTAATGGAGTTATTCCTAAAGCTCTGCGCAGCCCGATTAGCCTGATAGAATCGGGCCTTTACTATGTTTTGTAATCAAGCCATTCTTATAACAGAGATGATCCCAATGATTTTTCCTCTTTTCATGTTCAAATGAGTCTTTAATCTGTTAGAACTGTAACTGCATAGAATAACCTAGAAACCCTATTCTGGCAGTCACGGCTTTGATCTTTATTTTAATACTTCAGTATCACTAATATCATCCCCTTAAACTATTTACCCTTTGTAAGAACTCATTAGCATCTTTTATATCCTCCCAGCAGAAAAAAAAAAAAAAGCTAATGAAGTTTATTTATAAATGTATTAAAAAGACGACGAGGCAGGTTGCAGTACAAGCCCTCAGTAAAGAGATTTGATTCATCTTTTTGCCTCTCGTTTTATTGCTTACATCTTCTTTTTTTTTCTGTTTCCCCATTTCCTTTCTTGTACTTCTTTATATTTTAGAATGCCCTTACACATTAACCCCTTTCCAATTAGTTTTCCCTTTTTTTATTTTTCTCAGCTTTTTTCTTCTAAAGCTGTCCATGAAGGTCACTTCACTTTCTTCAGTTTTCTTCTTTTCCCACAGCTGTTTCCTCACCCATGGGGAACTTTTTGATCCCAGTATTCCAGCATTGCTCCCGCTAACGGGCATCACTCAAAGCACATGTCCTGCAGTTTGAAGGTTAACAGAGAAAAAAAAATCTTTTCTCCACAGGCACTTATTCTATTGCAAAAAGAACTACAGAGCGAGAGAGTTCACAAAAACAGAAGATGACAAAACACATCTGGGCTAATGCCAGCGTGTGTCTGGCAGTGTAAGGTGAAGTGTCTCGCTGCACCGTTACAAATGCATGTTGCTCAGTTAGCAGGGGAGGATGCCCTCAGCAAGCACCGAGGACAATGCAGTTGCAGCTGCTGCTATCTCTGAATTTTAGGCTAGAGTACTAACCAGTGGATGTGTGTTTTGGTACACACACACATCACACCTTGCCATTGCTCATAAACAAACAACACGCCACGCTGCAACCTCTCCTCTTTCCAGCATTACTAGCCGCAGCTGAGGCTGGTGTACATTCTGTGTGAGGGGTGATGTGGCAGAGGCATGGGAGATTGCTTCCGCTGGGGATTAGAGGAAAAGCTGATGCATGCAGTCTCTGGGGCAGGGCAGCTTTGGAAATGGTAGCTATGTGCTACCACTCTTCCTTATTTCCTTGTTTTTGTAGATTTGCATTAGCTACATTATGTAGGTGCAACAGTTTTGAATTTTTTTTTCAGCTTGCATTCAAGTATCTATTATGTTATTTAGGTTTTTTAAATGTTTGTACATTGATCTGTTCATGAAAGAAAAGAAGGCAGAGCTTGGCAGCAGCCCAGAAGAGTGCCACAGAAGCATGGCTGCTGATAAAAAGCTTATCTGTTGGCTAGCAGAAAACTGTATCTGTAATATAAATGCAGTTACGTATTGAATTTTCTCTGTCAGAGGATTAAATCTGCCATAAAAAATATAATTCACAACAGAGGACAATTCTATTCAATGCAATTTTATTCAGACTGTCTTCTGAGTGTATGTTTGTTATGATGGTTAAATAGCAAAAAATAATGCTTGATCCTAAATATTTGTTGACAAATACACTCCTAACTGTACTCTGGCATTCTAAGGATTAAATTTGATATAGAGGAAAATGCTGCTTTAAACACATATGCCAACAACAACAACAACAAAAAGGTAAATTGGCACAAATTACTGTAAGAGGTCCATTTCAACACTTCTTAACAAATTTCTGTTGAAAAGAAATCATGAGGAAAAACAAAAGGCACTAATCTATAATCAGGACTCTTGAAAAGTAAGATCTCATGTTTCGGTGATGCTGTAAAAATCCTTCAGACTGAAAGCCTCTGGAATCACTCCAGGGACATTCTGGCTTTTCTGCTATGTGAGGAGCCCTCTCTTTGTTTCTGTTTGTGGAGTAAGATCCTTTCCTTCTCTGCTAGAATTCAAACTGCAGGCAGTGACCTCAGAACGGTGCTCGTAAGAGGTGAGAGAAGGGAGCGCTGGACCTTGCACCTCCATGTATAATGGAAACCACTGTTGACGTTGGGATCATCATCAACACCTTCACAACATGAGTATTACAGAGAAATCTGGTAGCATTTTCTGCCCCCCCCCCCCCCCCCCCCATTTTTTTTAAGATACTGTGCAAATTTCTGAGAAACACGACTGCATTTCACAAACTCACGCTCACTGTGCCCTTTTGAGCAAAGGGCTGCAGAAAGCTGTCCTGAGCATGGACTTGCAGTCAGTCGTAACTCTCTGCCTTGGGTCTGCCTCGGTTCCCTGCTCTGCCCAGCTGCCCCCACGGTCATCCCACTCATGGCTAAAAGGAAAAGAAGCTTATCTGGCTTTTTTGAAAAGCTAGCCAAGGAGTACGTAAAATCCAAACCTGTTCCTGTATTCACTTTTCGCAGGAAGACTGGGAGGAGGTAGAAAACAATCATAGACTCATAGCATATCCCAAGTTGGAAGGGACACTCAAGGATCACTGTGCCCAACTCCTGGCTCCACAAAGGACCACAAAAAAGTCAACCCATATGTCTGAGAGTGTTGTCCAAACACTCCTTGAACACCATCAGGCTCAGTGCCATGACCACTGCCCCGGGGAGCCTGTCCCAGTGCCCGACCACCCTCTGGGTGCAGAACCTTTCCCTAACCCCCAGCCTGACCCTCCCCTGTCCCAGCCCCATGCCGTCCCCTCGGGTCCTGTCGCTGTCCCCAGAGAGCAGAGCTCAGCGCCTGCCCCTCCGCTCCCCTCGTGAGGGAGCTGCAGGCCGCCATGAGGCCTCCCCTCAGCCTGCTCTGCTCGGGGCTGGACAAACCATACGACTTCAGCCACTCTGCATGAATCTTGCCCTCTAGGCCCTTCACCATCTTTGTAGCCCTCCTTTGGACACTCTCTAGCAGTTTTATATCTTTCTTATACTGTTGTGCCCCAAACTGCACACAGTACTCAAGGTGAGGCCGCACCACTGCAGAGTAGAGTGGGAAATGATGGTATTCAAAGCATAGTAGGGGGGCAAGGGTGAGAGGAGAGGGACAAACTCCCTCAACAAAAACAGGGGAAGAAGAAGAACAAATGATCTTAACACGGAAGCGCTAGCATTTCCTAAGAGCACAAGATGGGCTGAAAAAACAACAGACACTTGAAAATGAAACAAGGCTAGGCTAGGTATTTGTGTGTATACAATTGTAAAGTGGATGTAAATTGCCACCATGTGGCAATCTCTCCACGTACAAAGAAAATACTTACATAAAGGGGATAGTGAATTTTTGTCCCTGAAAGAGCAGGCAATATACTGTGAACTGAGCTAGGGAGCTGATTGCTTTGTGACTCACTGAGAAAGGTCTTTTATCAAGAACGAGGCTTCCCTTCCTAAGTAGCTTTAATACAGCTCTACTTTACATAAGAAAAGATAGAAAATGTTATCATGTTATCGTTGTTTAGCAAAAGATAACAGATAGTGAGGAAATTTCCCTGAGCCATAAAGAATCTATAAATGCCCTAGTAGATGGGCTTTGTTTTTCTATTCTGGAAGTAACTAGGGATCAGATCTTCTCACAAGGCCTCCAGAAACTGGAGAAAGACCTGGAGACCCGTGCAACCTGCTTTGGCTGTAGCTACTGGGATAAAATTCCCGTGAAGTTCTAGTGGGTTTGATCAAAGCCTCCTCTATCCTTTGCAATATCATCCAGGAGCATCGAAAATCAGGAGGAGACTTGGAAGCTGCATGGAGAAACAAGGAGTAAGAGCCAAGGAAGCAGGATCACTAGGAAGAAATGTAGGAGATAATCATGAGTGAGGCACAGACGGAGAGCCTTTGGAGCAGGCTGCAGGTGTGGGGACTGCCTTGGGCTTGCCCTTCTCTTTTTAGTTTGGTTTCTGTTGAGCAGGCAAGAACTCATACATCTGTATGCATCAGAGAGTCAAGACAGAAGAGACCTCCTGTGAGCACAGGCCTGGGCCCAGCTGG
Source organism: Anser cygnoides (assembly GCF_040182565.1). Classification (NCBI taxonomy): domain Eukaryota; kingdom Metazoa; phylum Chordata; class Aves; order Anseriformes; family Anatidae; genus Anser; species Anser cygnoides. The sequence continues at coordinate 44,988,303 of NC_089875.1, read as the reverse complement.
GACTCATGCCCCATCAGTTGGTGACTATACGAGCACTGTAATCTGGTGTAAATCCATGTCACTGCTGTAAAGGGAGGCCCTTTGTGCCACCACCCCTACCCACCCGTTCTCACAGCCACAGCATAATTGAGAAGGGCTCAGAAGGGCTGGTTTCCAGCATCAGCACCCTGATTCCCAAATGCTGGTGACTCCACAAGGACAGGAGGGGAAGAGAGTGGCCCCTAGCAGCAGCTCTGAGGGTGATTCAAAGAGCAGAGTGACCATGGCCTGAGACACCGGCATTAATCAGGTGGGGAGGCAGGCCCGCAAGATGCCAAGCTTGATATACTCGTTTTCGTCAACACAACACCTCACGTACCTGAGTTTTATGTCCCCTCTCTCTCAGCAGCTAGCGGAGGTGCCCAGCGGGAGGGAGGAAGTGGAAGCCAGCCAAATCAACCACACTCGCGTCAGCAGTGGGTTTTATGGCTTCATTATATTTTCTGACTTGAAAAACAATTTATTCCTGCCTTTGTACTTTCTTTCCCTTTGTGACATTTTACTTTTGTCTATTTTATATAACATATAAAATATAATTATATATAAAATATATAAATATTATATAATAGTATAATATATGAATTATATATATTAAATAATATATGACATTTAATCTATTTCACATTATTAAAGAAGTAGAGACGCTGCTTCCCTTTTCCTTCTGGTATGAGCAGATCCCTCTGCACCCCCTGTAATGTAGGCCATCGAGGGACGTATGAAGCTGTCATCATTTACAGCACTGAGAAGCATTAGGCTAGAAGAAACACAAAGCCCTCCCTAGTCCAGAGTTAGAGGGTGCAAAGACAGCTGTGAATCCTATAAAGCACACCAGACAGTCTGGTCCATCAGATTTAAATTCTTATTTATGTTGATTTTGCACCATTGTAACCACTGATTTCAATAGCGTGAGCTCCTTTTTCACCATAGTGTGGACATAATGTGAAGTATGCATGGAATCGAGTATGCATGCTAACCAGTCCCTCCTTCTGCTTCTGCTATAGCCCTGTAGGAATGGCCGAGCCATTTTCAGGCCCTCTATTCATTCCTCTAGCTTAATCATTTCTCAGTACACAGCATGTGGTAAACCAGAATTCCATAAATCCCACTTCTTAAAAAAAAAAAAAAGGCATTATCAATCTGATTTCAATTTTCTCCTCATACTTGCTCTGATACCCACAAAGATAAATGAAATGGTAATATATGTGAAATACAAAATCTTCTGCATGCATATTTAAAAACAAAGATGTCAGCACATTATCCCAGCTGCAGAGAGATCTCCCCCCTTAACTTTTTCTTCCTAAGTCTTTTGCTGGGCTCTTGCCTCTGAGTTGATTCCACTTTTAATTTTACATTTCTGTGAATAGCAGAGAAATAAGACAGCTGAAGGGGACAGATAAGGGACTTAGTCCACAACAGCCACTATGGAACTCCAAATTGGATTGACTGGCTGAGTGCCCCAAAATCCTCTATGGATATGCAATTTAACAGAACGAAAAACTCCTCACACAAAGAAAAATGTGCAGGAAATACTGTGGCCACTTTACGAAACATCACAGCCCTGGCAATGTGTATACAATTATAGCCTTAATTCAAACAAAATGTAACATACATGCTTTTTTGTTACCCTAAGAAAAAAGAATGCAGCTGATTATTTCACTTGTCCTTTTACCAAATGTTTTAATTTTTAGCGAGGCATTACTCAAGGAAAAACATAAAAAAAGACTGTATCACAGCAGCCCAAAGATGAACCCAGTCCCTCTTGTCTTAAACAATAGCCAGTAATGTATACCGAGGGAAGAACACAAAAGAGGAGTGTAACAAAATAGACGTGGAAAAAAATGATAAAGAGAATCTGAGGAAGAGAAAAAAAAATAAGACAGGTGGAGGGGCTAAAAGAATTCCCCCAGTTTTGTAGGTAGTGTCATATATGTATCGTACAGATGCACGCAAGGCTTTCCTCACATGGGTGAGTCCACGTTTGTATGGAGGCAGTTCTGTGCAGAAGCAGCACTTGCCGAGATCAGCTCTGCTGCTCAGGGGCACTCCGATATCTGGCTGTGGAGAGGGACGACCATCTGGCCAGGCTGCCAGGGCAGAGTAGTGGGTGTTTGCCCGACCAGTCATTTTTATTATTTTTTTTTCTTCTTTTCACTTGAGCTATCTCCCCTAAGACACAACCAGTTTTAAATGCAAGCAGAAATCATGCATTTTCAAAGTATGTGCTGACACCTTTCTATAACTGTCCAGTTGGTCAGAAGATAGGCATTATACCAATCCTACCATACTCCTTTGTCACAAACTCAGCAGATCTCTGCCCTGGTAGTATGCTGTGCTGTCCTAATCTCTCCCTCTCACTATTCTTCTTTTAAATTATTCCACTTTGCTTCACAACTTTGCCTCCCCTTGATCTCCTAATAGGATGGTGACCCCCCTGATCCCTTTTCCAGGAGTGCTGCCTGCAACTTAACCTTTTCAGACAGCCAAACTTCATTTTCTCCTCATTTCCGTCCTGCTGTGCCACCAGTTTCATTGTTTCCTTTCTACATCTCTATCTCTGCATTTTCTTTCATTATTTTTCTGCTAGGAAAATGCAGTTTAGCCTACACACTGCTGAACCACCACAGTAGTTGCTGAGTGACAAAAATCAGTGGAATATTAAAGAATTTGCAGTGGCTCATTTAGCAGCACAGCACATGTTTTGTATGAGGACAGCGTGGTGATTTACATTTGCTTGTAATAATTGGGATGTTTCCTATCTGAATGCTGCTGGTTTTATTTTACTTTTGGTTTGGGTGTTGTGGGGTTATTTTTGTTTGTTTGTTTATTTGTTTTTTCTTAGTAAAATCTCCATCTGTGATGTGCACAGGGCACAGGGCAGCAAGTTGGAGTTCAGTGGTCAAGGGTGGGACACATCTCACCACACTGCGACTGTCACAGTAAGGGTGTTTATGCTCAGCTAGCTAACTCAGTTGTTCTGCAGGCATTTCTACATTTTTATATATATATATATATATATATATAATAACACATATATACGTGTAAGTCCCCAGCCTGTGCCTCTTCAAGGACAGCAGAGGGAGCCCAGAGGACGAGGTCAGGCCCACGCCAGCCCTCAGGTGGGCCACGGTCGATGGTCCCAATGCCACCTCTGGGGACTCTGCCTGCTGAAGCGACAGCAAAGGCTCTGGCTAGGAGCTGGAGTGGTGCTGTGCAGAAGAGAGAGGAGAGGGGTGCATCATTCTTTTGGTGAGAAAACTGTTTGTACGACAGATCCTCACTCTGCTCACTGTCCTGTCGGCTTCTGGGCACCAGGTTGCTCCTGGCCTTGCTGACAGCCGTTGCTGTTCACGTGCTGACTGTGGGTAGCAATGCCGGCTCTGAAATACAGACTTAATGGACCATCATCACTCAAGGAGCTGAACGAAGAAGGGCTACACTCTGAATGCATGGAAACAGGCCACACACCATGTCCGCAGAGCCCGTCACCTCTCACATCATTGCCTTGCCCAGGGCTTGGTGAGAGCGCAGGACAGTATGTCCCTCGGCAGCCTTCCTAGTGTCCCCAGAGCTGGTCCTGCCCCAGGCCCCGAGGGCACTGCTCCCCTCCACGGCTTCTTGCCCACTGAAGCACATTCCCCTTGTCTTCCCAGTCTTTTCTGAAATTGATACTAGTCCCAGAGGGCTCACTGTGTTGGCTGCTGGGTAGGACAATATCTTCATTCATTTCTCAAGCAGAAGCTGTAATTGTACTTCAAACTAAGGTGCAACCACCACTGACAAAAATCCCCCATGCAGGAAAAAGATGGGACTTTCTAATCTGAAACTTTTTTTAAATGCATGTAAACCTGTTCTACCTGAGTATCTTTGCATAAGAAATTCCTGTTGGTCAGTTCTGAGCTTTTTTCAGCTTGCTTTTCTGTAGCTCTGCCACAACCTAGAGAAGGTGGACGGGAACTAGGGGTGAACAAGAGCTGCAGGAATTCTGGAAGAGGCTGCTAAGGTGACCCAACAGAGACCAGGATGGCATTTTTTTGGATATTAGGAAAAATTTCTTCTCAGAAGGAGTGGTTAGGCATTGGAACAGGTTGCCCAGGGAGGTGGTGGAGTCACCGTCCCTGGGGGTGTGTAAGGAAAGGGTAGATGTGGTAATGAGGGACATGGTTTAGTGGGCAATATTGGTGGTAGGGGGACAGTTGGACCAGATGATCTCAGAGGTCTTTTCCAACCTTAATAATTCTGTGATTTTATGATTTTTCTTCTACTTGTTTCCTCCACATTGATATTTAAAATGTCTAGTATTTTTACTGTGCCATTTGTCAGTCCACTACTAATAATTGCAATAATGGTCACAAGATCTCTGGAAGTATTCAGGTGTGCTTTTGTGATGTTTTAAGACACTCAGTTGAATGGTGTTACATAATAAGAAATCCAGACTATTTTTCCTACGCATTAAAATTTTCTATTTTACATCTCTATTTAAAAAGATAGTAGGCCCTGCATCTGGATTACAGAAAAGCAGCTGTCTTTATATTCCAGCAATACAAATACAACATTACAAACTATATACATACAAACACATATATATGCACACACAGCTCAGCCTGCACAGCTGTTAATAAATATGTATTTTACATTTAGCCACTAACTGCTGTTCAAGGTTTCTTTCCAGATGCCCAGGGATGAGTTAACATCACTTTGATTACAGGGTAATGCATTCCCCATATCAAAAGCTAGCAAAAGGAACTCCTTTGATAGCAAAAGAGACAGCCAGTGGTGATTAAAACAAGCAAATGTCCCGGGGAGATGTCTGAAGCAAACTGCAGACCCTGATCAAAGCACAGGTACTGTCAGCAACATAAGGTTAGCGGGGAGAAGCAGTATCTTTTATTAGACCAGCTTGCAGTACTGGAGAAAATGGACAAGTCTTGATGCAATGGCCTTTCTTCAGGTCTATCATTTGGGCTAATAAAAAGCATTCTGTCTCCCTGTATATGTTGCTTCTTCTGCATTTGCAGACCTCTCCTGAGACAATATTCCTACTGCTAAGGTAGACGTAATTTTTATGACAGACATGATTGATGCCGCACTGTCTAACAGTTTATGGGAATAATTTAAGATCCCAATTATTTCAATACAGAAATGCAGCTCCCAAAGAGATTTTATCTGAATTGTTGAAAGAGAGCTCTGTTAGAGAAAGGAGACACAAAAAGTTGAAAGATGTGTTTGTCAAATCCCAAGAGTTCTAACATAACAATGGCAAAAACCTATTTTCTAACATTAACTGTAGCACAAAGTTGTCTGACGTCTCTCTCACAGTCAGTCTGTGGCTTTGTGCAACTTGATTGCAGTGACTTCAGATTTTTATTTGCTTCTTAGTCTGTAGCCACCCACCCTTCTGCCCTGCCTGACTGTCTGCTTGCCTCACCAAATGAGATGGAAAAAAGCCCTTCCTTCACCTTCACCCAAGAGCTGCAGGATGGACAAGAAACACATCCGAAAGCAAACAGAGAGCTGAGAAGAGCCCTGTCTACCTCAAATGTGTGGGGGATTCACTGCTTTTCAGCTCTCCCTCATCTCTCAGCAGCAGTTTCCTCCACCCTGAGGACTTGTAACCTCCATGGGGAAGGAGGCTGAGCTAAGATCCTGAGCCACATATGACACTGGAAAGAGAAAAGAGTGGGATGGGGATGGAGAAGGGAAAGGTTAACTGGGATGAGAATTTTTGCAAAGGCAACATTTGACATAGAGATGGGCAACAATTTTGAGAAGGGCGAGCCTTAGGTTCGTGTTCAGGCTATATGAGGATATGAAATGGATTCTTGGGTGGAAATTGATTTATCCTTAAAATAATTGGGTGCCTCGGAGAATTCTGGGGTAGAACTGAACTGGTGGGAGGTGAGTAAGAGCCCTGGGAGCCTGGTGAGTCTGTTTTGTGAGATGTTGTTTCAATCTGCCTCCCCTTTACTAAGGTGTGCTCAAGGTTCCTTCAGGGGAAGGAGCAAGACAAGAAAGAGTGGGGCAAAATGATAAACCATGTCTTTATTTTTTGTGATACTAAAATGAATATTTCCATGAGGCATTTTGATCGAAGGTAATGCTGACATATGCTCCAGTTATGGATCTGCCAGTTTGCTTGCAAATTGTCTGTGAACAGGAGAACATTTTCACCAGTCTACTGTGCTGCCAAAAAGGCAGGCAAGCAGGAGTGATACGGAGTGGCTGACTAATTTCCAAATGTCAAGGGTTGCCTTTAACTCTCTCTGCCCCCCAGTTTCACAGAGGCAGGCTGCCCGTTTGTGACTGCAGTGCCTTGGGCAAGAGAACTGTTATTGCTTCCCGGCTTCTGGCTACAGATGCTGCGCGCTGCTCCTCGACGTGTTCTGAAGTCTTGTCACAGAGTAATCCCCAAGGAGCGTGTCTTCATCTGTTTCTTCAGGGACTGCTTTTTCCAATCTGTGTAATATTGCGTGAGGAACTGCCGCAAAGTCCTGTGCAAATGTCAGCTGCACTTTGCTTGTCAATGAAGAGCTGAGCTCTTGTTGCAGACGCTGGCTTTGTGCAGTACCAGCATGTACCTGCTCATTCCTTTTACAGGCAGATAAGGTACGTTGTCTGCAAGACTCTTCAGAGAGCACATCTCCAGTTTAACACTAACACATCTCCAAATGTATTCCTTCTCACAGACAGAAAACACAGCGTTTCCCAAAATAAACACAGCCCCAGCTAGCCAATCTTTCCATGCTCCTCCGGACAAACACCTGGTGGAACAGATGAAATCCTGACCTTTCCCTCAGAGGCAGTCCACAGAGATTGGCACAGAGGAGGCCTCCACCAGGAGCATTGTGTAGCCATGGCACATTAGCTCTAGGCATGTGGTTTGGAAACCCCCATCAGCTCTCAGTGACAGAAGTGATTCCGTAGCTGTCAAAAGTCAGATCCTGAGGTATATGCAGAAATAAACAAGAAACTCCTGCAGCTGTTGGGAAAGAGGGTGTCAGAAATGTCCATCAGTTACTGTCCACCGAAGACTGCTCACACTGTGAGCTGTCAGGGTTTTGACAGCTGTATCCTGTCGCAGCTGCAACTTCTGTGAAAACGCTGCAGGGTAATGCCAAATAAGTCACGTATAAGTGGGTAAGCATGGAAAAGCTACATGCAAAGACGTGAACAAAGAGAGGTGAAAATAAGAACTCTTCACAGAATCACAGAATCATTAAGGTTGGGAAAGACCTCCAAGATCATCTGGTCCAACCGTTCCCCAACCACCAATATTACCCACTAAGCTATGTCCCTAAAACATGTCTTCACTACGCACATTAACTGAAATTTTGGGAAAAACAGGAGAATCAGAGAGCACCCTCTCCCCTGCATGCATTTCAGCATAACTGTTCTTGTTCCCTCCCCCCACCCCCCCACCTTTTGGCTTCTCCTTTCTTCCTCGATGACCCTTTTAATATTTTTTTGGGGGGTCCTATTTTCTCAGCACTGTTTCCAGCAAACTTTTCATTTCCTGTTGGCACATCTTTCTTCCTTACTTCTTCTCCTTCATTATCCCTTGCTACACACCTCACCCAGCTGCTGGGGTGATATCCCCTGAACAAGCACTTGGCTTTTGCTTATTCTACCCCATTTTCTTTGCTCCAGCCAAATCCCTGATGTTCTCTGAGCTCAGCTCCTTCTTCTCTGCAGAAGTCTTAACCTTAGAAGAGGCTGTTCTTATCTCTTCACCTTGTTCTTACTTCACTACTTCTTTTTCAATGTCATTATCTCTCTTTTCCACCACCAACGCAACCACCACAAAGCTGCCCTTTTGTTTCTCGTCTTCCAACCCCTCCTTAGACTCTCCTCATTGAATTTCCCAGAAGGATCCCTGCAAAGATCACAAGACCTGCAGAAACCCCTGCCAAAGTGATGAAATATGTATGGGCTCTATCTGCACAGATAGCGATAGCCCCTTCAAGCCTCCCGTGTCAGTTATGAACTCTGTTGCTCACATGGCATCCTGCAAAGATGATAAACTGAGCATGGACTCCCACAGAGAAAATAAAAGCCAGAAGGGCTCCCCTGGTGCTTCATGTTACGCTGAGGCTTCAAAAAGATACGGATAAATGTATTCAACCTTTGCAAGACGAGGAAGTACAGCAAAATGCTCCAGAATGACTCATTTAAAGGAGCTTCAGGAATGCGATGGAAATGCACAGCACTGGGTTAAGATGCAAGGGCAACATAGAACAGGGTGGTAAAACTTAGGAAACCTCAGAGCAAAAACAGGAGATAGGGAGAAAACAGAGATTGGAAATTCAGGGTTCAGTTAACCCAACTGTTGCATATACAGGCAATCAGGACCAAGGCAGCTTGGAAAGACTCAAGTCTGTCTCAGCACCTTGCCACCCCAGCCTGTCTCAGTGTTTGTCCCTAGACTATAAAGTATCCAACGCTCTAAGCCCTCTGCAGCTTTATTAGTTCTTTGGCCCATATTGCAGTCATCCTAAAGTAGGTCTAGCATGGTTTAAGTTGCAGAGGGCATACGTAAGGGAATATCCTTGCAGATGGGGCTGTAGTCTTTTTGAAAATCCTAAAAGCTTAAAGTAGATAGCAATTTCCCAGCCACTGACATAAATAAATTATGCAAGGAGAGCAGGCTGGAAACGAGTTCAGTCTTCGGGTGAAGTATGAGAAGAAAAAGAGGTCAGATACTGCTGCTGTCTTATCAAAGCAGGGACAGGAGAATGGTCTGTGATCTTCTTACAGCCTTTCAGCAAGTTCTTAGGTATGAACCGTGGCTCTGTCTGGGGCAAGGGTGCTAAATGGTCCTCAGCTCCTCTGCCTTTTAGCGTGAGGCAGCATGAATGTACGGCAAACCCAGCCAGCCGCATCATGGATGTGTCCCTCCTTCACTGCCTAGCTCACCCGGAGCTTTAAAATGATGTGCGTGACACCACCACTGACATTCATTTATGCAATTCATTTTGCATTAGCAAATTTTGCAGGTCAAACTTCTGCTCAAAGCTAATGGATTCGGTTTCAACTGTCTTAAAATATAGCGTGTTTTCTCTGCAGGTCCATTATAACAGTCAGCTTTAGCTTGATCTTTCAACTGTTTTTATATAACCATCTGCTTCTACACCAAAGAACAGATGATGAGAGCTAAACAGAAATTTATTCCTGTAAGACTTCAATAGAGTGCAATGATTTGTTCAGGCTAGCTTCGTAGTGCCTCTTTCCTCTGATATTTATTTATATTTCTGGTTTTGATCAATTAATCAGTTGTGATTGTGGGCTTTTAATAAACTGACAACACAAGAAAAAACAAGGTCTAATTTTCTCTTACAGCTGCAGGCTACCTACCCCATGAGCGTAAAACATTAAAAGACTTACTAATACCACTATTTTTAGTCATCTTTTAACTTACGTTGTTCTTGTTTATATTTTACTTGTGTGTTTAATTAAGTGGCGTATTATTTATTTATCCTTTATTTTTCACCTAAATACCAGTCAAAATCCAGCAGTGCATGGTGGTTGAGAACAATCACCACACAAGCAATGTTTAAAAGAATGTAGTTGTGCAGTTCTGTAGATGGGAAGGAGAAGAAGAGCCAGAGGGGGACAGCGCTTTCTTCAGGCAAGGCTGGCTCTGTCACCCGAGAGGACAACACTGAGACAGCAGGGCACTGCCACTTCCACCGCCATCTGAGAAGTGCCCAGGGGGAGCTGCGCTTTGCTGGCTCAAGCTATTTGCCTTCCCATCTGCTCAAGTTGATGTACAGAAGTGCGTTACGCAACCTGCTGTCTTCCTGCTATGCCGATGGTCGAATGGATGTGGCAGCACACTTAACGCTTCGAGGAGAAGTTTTGAGGAAAAGGAGTGGTTATTTCAAACCAGGCTTTTCAGTCTGCAGAGGTGAAGATACTCCTATGTGACCAAAAAAGAAAAGAAAAAAAAAAAAGACTTGAGGAAAGCTGAAGAAGATTAAAACTGAGAAAGGCTGAGGTGCACTCAATTGTATGGGCGAGGATTAATGCTTGAAAACCGGTCAGGACAATGCTAAAGACAGATTATCTGCACAGTTGGGGGTTTGGCAGTGAAACAGTGCTATTGTACAGCAGCCTGGGGCTTGGTCGCTTGCAGTCCTTCAGATCGTCTGGTACCACCGGGTAGGAACATTTGCAGAGCACATGTTAAGTGCCCTCAGCTAAGAAAACCCAACACATTTTAGTGGGTGCTTGTGAAATGTGATAAAACATTCCTATCAATATTTAGTTTAATGAAATCCCTCCTAAAATTCCCTACATTTTCTGTGATAAAACTATTTGACAGCGTGCTTTCCACAGGCCGGTACTACAAATGACACAGTCTTTCCTTCCTGATCCCCGTTTATGGGGTTGTCACTCACCTCTCAACTTCCACCAACACTTCCCTAGAGAACGAGCATCCACTTTGAGCAGTCAGCATCTCTCCTTGGCTTCCTCAGCCAGCTCCCAAGCTTCTTGTCCACCTCTCTTCTGCAAAACCCTAACGCTTCGGGGTTGGGGACCACTTGCACAATGAGCAGGACGTGTGCAGGCCTTCTATGTGGAGCTTATCCCAGCCCAAGGACCTCACCAAGCTCCCTCTGTAACTAAACTCATTATCAGAAACAAGTCCAGAGCAGAGACAGAAAAGTATTTAAGTTCTGAAATGATTAAAAAACAATGGTATTTTTAAGTTAGCTCTTGTTTATCTTCTGATCCGTGACAATTCACCAAAGTGATATAAAATTATCATCTTATGTCTCTCTCTAGCTGTCTCACAGCAGTATCAGAGCAAAGAATGACTCGGCAAGAACAGAGCTGGTAAATATAAACAACTTCATCAAAGGAGCAGGTGCCTCCGGGTGCACGTAACCTGCTCTTGCAACACTGACAGAATAATGCTGATTCTATTCTGAACACTTACATAATTTTTGGAACATAAAAGAGCTAGTTCTTGCTATTTTTTGCTTGAAGTCGAAAACTGGCAAGAATTGATAAGTATATTGAAGTTATTTCAGGTCATTGGTATTCCAAAAAGTTCTGAAAACTCCTAATTAATTAAAAAGCAATTGTACTCCAGTAATTGACCATGTAAAAATGATAAGTTGAACTCAAAGCATGTAAACGTTGCACTCTAAATCCTATTTTTCATATTGTAGTGGCTTTACGGCCTTGCAAAAATCATGTTTTTTAACCTGTCACAGTTCTTAAAAAAAATGCTGAAGGAGAAAGGTGAGTGAGAAGACAAGTGCTCCTTTTGCCTTTCAGATCTGTAAACTCAAAGTTCGTTAAAGATCTCCGCCGCTTTTGCCTCATTAGTGTTCATTTTGGATGGAAGCAGAAATCAAGCTATTGATGGGGCTTAAAAATGACTTTTAGGATGAATTACACTCAAAAAAATATTGAGCGATGTATTTTTTCCTAACTACATGGATACATCAGTACAAAGTTGCTAGTTATTGATACACAAAGTACACACAAAGAAAGAGGAATCTATGAAGCAATGAACTTGAACAATGTCCTGTTACCAAAAGCTCATGTTCATGGCAAGTGCAGACATCGTTAGTAATCATATTTCTGGTGGTTCCTCCTCAAGCAGTCGCTGAAGGCTTCCATCTTCCTTGGCTGACTTATCAAAGAAAGACAAAGGATGCTTTAGTTCATATTTGCCTTGGCAGAATGATTCTTATTTTGCCAAACTTGCCAAAAAAACTTCAAAAATCCATGTTCTTGCCTTTTAACTCATTTGCACACCTGTTTGTTCCCGTCAGTGGCTGATTAGTGCTGCAGTGATTGGCTTGATCTGATCTCATTTCCAGCACAGATGTCGGGTTTTCACAGCTTCCCTTCTTTGCGGATATTTGTTATCACATTTCCCCCTGCAAGGGCTTTGGTCTTTTGTTTCCTTTTGCTTTGCTTTATTTTTTGTTTCCTTTTGCAACTATAATATATACTGTAGATTGCTTTTTTCTTTCTTTTAAGGCTGCGTGAGTGATGTTCCAGATGGCACCTAGTTGTAACGTGGCAAAATGACTTGAATTGTCATATGGTTTGATCCTGCTACATGTTTTCTCCAACAATACAACAGGTGCCTAAGGTATGGGTAGGAATCATTGCACTCCAGAACAGTTTTCATTCAGCAACTACGGCTCTTGCCAATACTCTTCTCCCCCAGCATTTCTACTAAGGAAGAACAGCTCTGAGGAGCAAAGGAAACCAGAGGGACTTCACAGAGGTGAGCTGAGCTGAGCCTTTGGATCCCCCAGTGCTTTGGATGTCTCTCTCTCCATTTAGGTGTTTCTCTGGGACAGGGATGTCTGCCTGCATGCAATAACCTGAGAAGGGTGACTGTGCTGCGAAGCACAAAGAGCTCAGCCGGTGATGAGAGGCAGCATCCTCCTTCTTGGCAGGCTCAGCTAAAGCTGTTGGGTAGAAGTCAGGGAAGCAACCACTCAGTTTGGAGAGCCTGAGAGGGGGCTTTTTTTGATGGGGTGTGTGTGTGTGTGTGAATTTTTTTTCTGCTGTTTGAAACGTGAACTGCTTTGATGGCATTTCTCTGACAGGTTCACTTCGGGTAGAAATCTGGTATCACAGGTACTCAAGCCAAGAAGTTATTTTCAAGCTTTATGTTTGCTGTACGGAATATATTTCAGTTTTAAATGCTGGTTATATTTCAAAGTTATTCCTTCATCTCTACCGTTACAAAAGTTGATTTCCCATACTAAGTGAGGCTCGGTCTTGTTGCTGTTTGGGTGCCACATACTCAAATGCTGCAAGAGGCAATGAACATAACTCAGCTAGCAGAACATCTGCCTCTGAGTCAGTAATTGCTGAGTGCCCCTGCATTGAATTCAGGGGTCACTGGGCTGCTGAATGTGCTGTTCTCGTATGAAATATGAAACAAAAATTCTAATCACTTGTTGGCCATTAAATAACTGATGACAGTTTTCATCAGAGACTCACAATAGCTTTGCTCCTCTAAGTGTGCCAGGTAATTACATTCTATCTACCTAAATGAACTTTCAATTACAAAGAGTACTTTTCTCCTCTAAACTATTTAGAAATAATGTTATGCACTGTTAAATTACTGTCCTTGACCTACCTCAGTAATAGACAAAGAGATCTGGGTATATGGAAGGATACCTGACCACGGGCTTTGTCGCAGCCGCGATTCAGCATTCAGATTTTGTTCTCAGACGTGCACTTTAGCCTCATGAACTCTGTGCAACTTGAGCTGCTGGGAGGTAGAGCAACCACTGACATCTGCTAATCACTCTCCCCTTCCAAGAGCTTGCACAGACATGCAGGCTGTTTTCACCACCAGGCAGTACTCCAGCACAGGCGGGAGGTGCTAGGTGCTAATGGAATTTGGCCTGGCTCAACTGAAGGATGCGAATTTTTTTTTTATGGCCTCAGTTTTGCCTTTGATTATTCAGCACTAGTCTGTCTACTTGCATTGGTGGAAGAGGAAGGTCATTTTTCAGGAACACAGGTATGTCTGAATATAAAATTACCCCTCTTTAAGAGCAAACCATATAGCTATTTATGGCTGAAGAGTATTTATCTTCTGAGCAGTGTAACCTGCATCTATCTTATGGAAATATGTTATCTCTCAGATTTTTGCATTCAACTTGGAAAAAAAATTCACCTGTAGATTTATTAAGGGAGAATGCAGAAGAAAGAAGCAAGAAATTATGTTTATTAACATTAGCTGAACATGATAGTATATGGAAACTTCCATGTTTGGTTACAACTGGACGCTTTGCAGAGAAATAATTCTTTTTAAAAGTGATTGACTACAACTCCCCACTCAAAAATACTGCAAGGCAGATATCAGACTGCTAGAGAATCTGTAGCATTCTGCAATCCGTAAGCACAAATCATTCTTACTACTTGTGCACATCAGCAGGCATCCCTCTTCAGCAGCACTTCATTTCTGCCCTGCAATTTTGCCTGCAGATTTAGACCTTCCGTCATTTTTACCTCAAATGACCTCGGCACGGCTTAGGCGGCATCCTCAAGGTTTGACCCCGATGCAGGTCTCACTGAAGGAAAGAGTCTGCTCAGTGTCACTAGGATAATAAGACAAATACCCTTAAAGCCTGTAGCTCTGATCCCCTGGCTATCTACTTTCAGTAATCAGATTCTGGAAAGCTGTTACTGGAAGTTAGGAGCAAGCAACCTGTTGTTGGGAGGCTAACAAACTGAACCGAACGGTGGAGCAGCAGTAATAAAGGCCCACTCAAGCCATCATTTTGGAGAGGCAAATGATTCAGCCCAAAGCTTATCAGAACTATACTGAGCCCACAGGAAGCATGGGGGAAAAAATCAAAAGGCACTTTGAGGTCCTTAGTTCCTTTTGTATTTTTGATGCAGAAGGAGACTGAGGGAAGATGTGCAATGCCGTTGAGAGCTGCGGGCATGAGGCTCGTTTATTACATAATTATCTCACAAAACTCTGACGTGTTCTTTTATGCCTACGAATTTCCACATAATACTGGAATGATTAATTCCTACAACATACTATTGTTTCTCATTTCATTTTGGTGGATTTGCTTTTACCAGCTGATAGGAAATACTAAAATGACTTTCTTTGTTAATTACAACAGAAAGAAGCCTCATTCTGAAGAGGAGGATGTGGCAGCAATATGAATTTGGTGGGGTCTAAGTGACAACTCTCTTTTCTGCTAGTTAACATAATGGGGAAGAATGCGTGAGACTGGAGAGGTAGGAAGAATAGACTGATACTGTTACAGCTGATTTAATGAAGTCAGAGGACACAGGAGATTTTAAAACTGGTCTTGCAGAGCACAGTGATGTACTATGAAGAAGATTTATAGTTCGATCTAAGGTTAAACAGAGACATGAACAAGCCAGATTTTGGCATCATTAGGAAAATAAATGGTTGGTTATCTTAACTCCCATCAATTTTACTATCAGACCAAGTCAATGTTTATCCTGAGTATGATCCTTCTATAATCCTAAGCCAGAATTTCTGATATGAAAGTACAGACTTTGGTTGTGTCTTTTCTCTCCACCACACAAACCAGTAGCATTTGGTAACAGATTAAAATGTGAAACAAACCAAGAAAGAAAAACAAAACAGTGTGAGAGAAGAATTAGACCTGTAGTGATTGCAGAAATGTAACTGGCTATTTGCCATATGCACCCAGCCTTTGGATTTTCATACTGCTTCTCACTGCTTTCTGCTGGGCGTAAATTATTTCAAAAATCCGTATCATCCTCGTTGTGAAAAGGAGAGAGAGAGAAGGGAGCTCTGATTGGAGTAGCTGCTATCCATGAACAAAAAGAAGAAACATACCTACAAGCACGTTATTGCTGGCTGGCAGATGCCTTCAGTGGAGAAATTGTTACTCATCCACACTCACAGACCTGTACATACCAATCCCTATATTTAACCTCTCTGATTCTTCCTTCCTTTTGAACCTGTTGCCCTTGCTCCCCCAATCCTAATCAGCATTTTGTTGTATCTACCCTTCCCATCCCCTATATTTTTTTTTATCCTCCTGCTGTCAAAAGTTTGCTTTTCTAGTTCTCTGTAAAAAAGGAGGAGTTAGCAGTCTGACTTCTCTGCAGAAGAATAAAGGGCAGAGTTACATATTAAAGAACAGCTGAGGAAGGCAGCAGCAAGAGTGCACATGTGGCAGCTGTTGAAAAAGGGACAAAAGCAAAAAGCAGGTGTAGGAACTAAGGGGTCAGAGATCATAGCTAGCAGTCACTGTTTCGGACAGAGTCCATGCAAGGACAGGAACTGGTAAAAAAACAGCAACATGGGACAAAAAACAGCAACAAGTATCAAAATTGGGACTCCTTACAATTTTATTTAAAAACACTTTTTCATGTGGTTTTATGACACCTAAGAATTGAACGATCTTTGGCTGAAAATCTAAATTCTGCTTGGATATGCCATTACGTGGAGTTGTGTATCGTGTGTGAATTATGCCCAGCAACTTCTCCTTAGCCAAAGGACCAAAATTTGCAGCATTCCCAGAGCATCACAGAACAGCATCATCTGATCTCTGTTTCTCCACATCAGTGATGAAAACCAGGGGCCTCATGAGAAACAGAGTATGTTCAGGCACTGTGACTACAGGAGGAAATGGAAGAGTAAACCACGCGTCACTAATTATTAATTTGTCTTCTATACGCCTAGTTTGTGATATCTGGATCCTGACCTGTCATTTGCAAGCAGTCATGACTGCAAGTTGACCCAGTGAGAGACATCTTGCAAACAAACAGGACTTCAAAATGCCAATGGCAGTGACAGATGAGCTCTGGTGCATCTTGTTTGGCAAGTTTAAGGTACCCCTGCAGCACAGTGGACAAAATGTGACCTTAGCCACATCACTGCAAAGGCTTAGAGCAAAGGTGCTGCCCTGTGCAGGGTAGCTTAAAGTTGAGGCTCACGTCCTTCTGTCAGAAGGGTGGGGTAACATTCAATTAAAGGTGCCATAAGACATTTTGGGGTTGCTACAATACACGTTAAACTGCTGCAAAAAGCTTTATGTTCTAAGAAAAATCATCCCTAAGAATCTCAAAGTAGACACTTAAAATTAGTAGACATGTTTTACCATGACCTACCTTTAGCTCTCTGTGTCCTGGTTCCCTATCCACAGCACGAATAATAATACCATCTACTATCACAGGGGTGTCATAAAGAAGAATCCATCAGCATTTGTAGATAAGTCAGTTATTACAGGGGAGAGCATTATAGGAGAGGCTGCAGGAAACTCTCATAATTTATCAATCCAATGTACTCTATAGTGAATATATATCATCACATCCAGAAAGAAGAGTATTAGAAATGAGGTATAAATGATACACAAGTATTGTCTATTCTCATAATGAATGAGGAAAGGGAAAAAAAATCACATAAGAATATGAAATTAAAAATATACCATAATGCATTTGCATAAGAAAATGGCCTGGGACACCTCTATTCTGACACTTCCTAGTTCTTTATGACATAAACTACATGATGTATTTTTAATGTGTTTTCTTTTTTAAAGTTGTATCCTTAACAAAGGACAATTGTAAGTAACATTTCTGCATCTTGGTCCTAGGAAATAGCACAGACTGGGAGATGTATACAGCTAAAGAAAGCATGTTCCACAAAAGCACAACAGACAACTGCAAAAGATTCCAGCTTCCATTGTCACCGTGTTGTAACTAGGTCAGACTAAATAAAGAAGTTGGTTTAGATTTTAAAGGCTAGCTAAGAACTCAGAATCACAGAATATCCTGACCTGGAAGGGACACAGAAGAATCGAGTCCAACTCCTGCCTCCACACAGGATCACCCAAAAACCAAACCACATTTCTGAGAGCGTTGTCCAACCTCCTCGAACTCCAGCAGGCTCGGTGCCGTGACCACTGCCCTGGGGAGCCTGTCCCAGTGCCCGACCCCCCTCTGGGTGCAGAACCTTTCCCTAACCCCCAGCCTGACCCTCCCCTGTCCCAGCCCCACGCCGTTCCCTCGGGTCCTGTCGCTGTCCCCAGAGAGCAGAGCTCAGCGCCTGCCCCTCCGCTCCCCTCGTGAGGGAGCTGCAGGCCGCCATGAGGCCTCCCCTCAGCCTGCTCTGCTCGGGGCTGGACAAACCGAGGGACCTCAGCCGCTCCTCATACGTCTTGCCCTCCAGGCCCTTCACCATCTTTGTAGCCCTCCTTTGGGCACTCTCTAACAGTTTTATGTCCTTGTTTAATATGAACGAAGGCTAGGTAAGGTTGCCAACTGAGAGGTGAGTCACCGAGAATCCAGAAAGTAAATTTTTTGACTTTTCGGTTGACAAAGTTGAACAGCAAGCCAGCATAAATTGTTGCAGTAGTAATGATATGGCAATAAGGTGCCTAAAGGCCCTGAGTGTGAAAAAAAATGCACTTCTAATCTAATGGGATCAGGCAAGCTGAAAAAAATAATTATGATAAGCCGGTCTAGATAAAATAAGAATATTCATGAGCTTTTCCAAATAGCTGTCATCTGGAAAAAAAAAAAAAAAAGAAAGAAAGAAAGAAAGGAGGAAGGGATTGAAAGGAAAGCAAATAAATAAGCTATATTTGCTTTAGGAAGCAGAAAGATAATAATGTGCCTACATTGTCATCAAACTGAATCAATATTTTTGCTGTCAGACACATTTAGCCTGGAAGGCCAAGGGTTTTCTTAATGCTTTTAATCTACAACAGGAATGGCCTGAAATGCGTTTAGTGTTATAAATGCTAACAGCACTATTTTATTTTTCACAATCAGCTGGGGCAGAAGTCACAACATGACAAATGGAAAATAAAAATCCTCTTGACTCTAATGTACAAAGCATTAAAACTAAGAGCAGATCATCTTAAAAATCAATCCCTGAAGTAGCACATAAATACAAATAAGGATTGGAAAAAGATTCCTCCACTGTAAGCTGGTTTAAAACAATTGTCTGGGGGGTTGATGAGACTGAAATCATGAAAAAGCCACATGAATCTGTGCAACGAAACACAAAATGGTGTAGAAGCTTAACTCTACTATTAAAAATCATTGTATGTGGTTATTTTTTGAACAAAATATTACACAAACAAAGCGAGGTTGTGGCAACAGGACTACACCTTTAACCATCTGTTCCTGGCAGCCTGGCCGTGCAATGGCGGTGTGCTGCCAGAGCTCCAATTTTATGTGCTGCTTTGGGTTTGGTTTTTCAGTCTCCAGCTGTTGCACAAAGGAGAAGGTCTTTCTGCCAGGCACGGAGGCTGTCAGAGTTAAAGTGGGTTAAGAGTTAACGTGGGGTATATACAGTAAGGAAGCATCTGCTCTATATAAAGTCAAGAAGCTTTTAACTATTCAATGTGAAGTCACGAAGCTTTTTATTGTTCAATATTTAACTTTCCAGGGTTTTCAAAAATCCACTTGCCTTGGCATTGTGCGAGGCTCTGAGGGTTAGTTAGGCTGCCGACCCCAAACCGGCAGGAGTGTTCAGCAGACTCCGGAGGGGGGCCCGCCAGGGGTCTGTATCGACAGGGAGGGACAGAGGGGAGGCAAACCATAAAGGTCTGCCCAAGAGCTGCCCGACCCCAGCGCTGCGCTAGCGCCCGGGGCCTGCGCTAACGAGGCGGCGGCGTTAATTGCCGCGGGCAGCGCTACGGGCGGCACCTGCTGCGCGCTGCAGGCGGCGCCGCCGGCACGGCCGGGTCGGCGGCAGGCGGGCACGGCCCGGCCCGGCCCAGCACGGCCCGGCCCAGCACGGCCCGGCCCAGCACGGCCCGGCCCAACGCGGCCCGGCCCTCGGCCCCGCTCCCTCCCCGCGGCCCGTAGGCGGGGCGGGCAGCGGGCGGCGCCTCCCGGCGCGGTGCCGGGGCGGCCCTTCCCGTCGTCGCTCGCCGCCGCCGCCGCAGCATGAGCGGTCCGGGGCTGCCGGGTCCCGGCGGCGGCTCGGGGCTGCCGCCGCTGCCCAAGAGCTTGAGCGGGCTGCTCAACTCCTCCTCCTCCGGCGGCGGCGGCCAGGGCGGGCGCTGGCGGGACCTGGAGCGGCTGTACGTGCAGAAGTCCCGCATCCAGGACGAGCTGAGCGGCGGCGGCCGGGGCTCGCCGCGGCCCCCCAAGCCTCCCAACCTGGACGCGGCGCTGGCCCTGCTCCGCAAGGAGATGGTGAGGGCAACGGGGGCGGGCGGGGGGCGCCGCATGACGGCCTCCGGGCGGCCGAGGCCTGCCCGGGCCGGGGCCCGGCCTCCGGGGCTTTGTCCCCCTCGAGGGGACCGAGGAGAGGGGTTCCCCCCCCCCCCCGAAGGCGCCCGGCTGTGGGGTGGGCAGCGGCGGCCATCGGAGCGGGGCGCCCCCCCCCAAGGCGCTGTTGGCGCTTAGGGAAGGGTTAGCGCCGATTTCGCCCCGTCCAGGTGGAGCAAGCCCCGGCAGGGCTTTTCTTGCAGGCTTTGTTTTGGTTCTGTAACGCGGTGTCAGTGGCAGAGCTCCTCCGGGCGGTTGGCACGCCTCTTGATTAAACACTAATTTGGGTGGTGGTGCGCTGCTGATGCCAGATGCGGTTGTAATGACTAACAAGTAACAAGCGTTACGCGCCTAGCATTCTGAAACAGGGCACGAGATGGCTAAAATCTGCACGTTTCAAGGCTTATTTCTTTTTTTTTTTTTACCATGCTAAAAACATGGTTTGAACGTGAGATACTGCTGAAAGACCTTTCTGTAGCTTCAGAAGGAATATGCAGCGTGCTGCCTCAGTCTGCCATGAATGCTTCAGCAAGTAATTCAGATAAAGTTTGAGACGGCCCTAAAATTGCCTGTTTTGAAGCTGTGCTGAAGTACAGGCAGCACAAGTGGCTGTTCACCCCAGGGGCTTTTTTTCCCCTATAGCCTTGAAAAGGAACGCAAGGATATGATCCTGGTCATCCTAATCCTTTCCAGAAAAGCAAAGGTAGCTCTTATAAAAGCCTAATTTATTTTTCCTAATGGAAAATCAAACAAGATGCTTCTTAAAGTCATTTGACACTCACATCCCCCTTTGATACTCAGTTACCCTTGATGATAATTTGATAAAACACTTCTGAAGAAAAAAACACTTTGCCTCCAAACACATCAAAGGCTTTCAAGCAACAGGCTCCTCAGTTCCAGGTGTGCTTTTTTGTGGCCCATACAAATTAGAGAGAGACTCACATCCTAATAGCCCGTCTTTCATCAAGCGGATAATAGCACATTATTATTTATATTGAACGTTCTTCCTTGCACCAGTCAAAGATAGCATTACAATTGGGTAATGAGCTTACTTTAAAAATTCAGCACTGAATGGGGAAGCTATGCATAGCAGCATCTTCCCCTGCAAGATACTCTGTGTGGGTTTTTAAAGATGAGAAAGTGTTAGATTTAGATGTTTTGCGGGGGGACAGAAAAGTTACCTCAGAACCATGATCATGAGGAAAAGAGCCGACAGCAGGGGAATGTGCAGTGGGTTGCCTGGTAGGTGCTGTGAGGAAACTTGAGTCAGACTCAGATTGACTGGGATTAAAAACTTCATGCTTGTGCTAGTAAGCCCAGATGGTTGTTCAAGCTTTTACTACCTTCAGGATCGTACTTGAAAGTTGTGAAGAGAAAGATGCTGTGTTTCTTTTTCAGCAGATCTACTGTTCTTGTTTGAGTGTTTGACGCTGGTGACAGCTATGGCTGTTAAGGCCCGCTGAATTAATTCTGCTGAGCAATGTCTAGCTTTGAGATTAGAGTTAAGTGTAGAATTAATTGTTGAAGTGAAGTGCTTCACCAAGAAGGAAATTCTCATGCATTTCTTCGGAGACAAAGATCTTGCATCTGGAATCTCTCTTCCATCTCCAGGTTGAATTTCCATGCTCAATTCATTCCCTTTACTCCTAATCACTCTTTGAAAAATTCCACACCACAGCCTTGGCCCTCAGCGCTGATGCAAGTTTGCTTAATCTTTCGGATGTTTACATGTAATAGTTCTAAGTCCAGCTTCACAGAATTCTTTCTTACCTGAGGTGAGCAGTTTGTTTAGATGGGGCAAGCCAAACTCTGCCAGCCGTAAAGGCTGATGTTCAGACTTTATTCTTGGGCAGGTAAACATTCGTTAGCTTAACACCTCTGAAGAAATTACCTCAGTAGGACTTGAGTAGATAGAGGGGCCCGGATATGATACAGATACCTCCTTTTCATTTTCCCTTGTGTAGTCTTTCTTGTTTTGGTTTTTACAAATTTCTGCCTAAGGGGATTTGCCCAGGTGCTGTTCTCCTTTTAGAGAATGCAGGAAGACTTAGAAGACATTACTAAGTGAATTTTGTTTCTTTGCTTACTGCAGAGTGTTTGCTTAAACAAGGAGAGAGAAAGCAGTAGTGTTCTATAAATAAAAAAAATGAAAAATGAGATGGGGAAGAAGAGCAGCGTTGATCTGAGGGTATTGAAAGGCACATCTGTAGCCTGCTGGCCACTAGCATAACATTCCAGAGCTTGTTCCAAGTCTTGGCCTAAAAGGCATGAAAGCATTAATGTTCTGGTCTATAGGAGACATGATGTCTGGGCTTCTTGGCCTGACCAGGTAATACACATTGAATTTGAAAGACAGTGTATCCTATCTAAGTTGGAGTGGCACGGTGTGTGATGCTTGTTTTTCCTACTACCACCTTCAGAGAAAGGAGCTCATAGGATAATTCAGGCTGGTAGGGACCTGGGGAATGCCAGAGAAAGATCTTCGTATTAACCCCGTGTGGGTTTCTTATGTGCTGAATGTGTTTCTTAGAATTTAAACACGTAAGGAAGGGTTTTTGAGAAGAATTCTCATTCTGTATAACACATAACCTGGCTGTGAGGCGGCAATAAATGCTGCTTTTTTTCCTCATGTTCAAATACAAATTATAGCAAAAAAAAAAATACTTTATGAAAATGAGACTCACTTGGTATATAGCCTGTCGGCTTAACACTTACTATTCTAAAATTTAGGCGTAACAGCTGCTCCTTGAAAAATGTTATTTTGGGTAGTGGCGTGAATTTACTGCAAGAGGGAACCTACACTTAATTTGATCTCGCCTGTGTAGGTGAAAATGTCAAAGGAATTTTCTGATCTGTTGCCACAGAGGGAAACCACTTCAAGTTAAATGACTAGCTTTATTTTACTTTTCAGTGTAATGTACGCACTTGTGCCTGAAATACAGATGCAGGCCACAAGGTAACTTTCTTTAATGTTGCTCCAAGTCTTTAATTAGACCTGGAGCTAATATTTTAGAAGTTTGGGGGACACAAAATATTAGGGTCTTCAATACACATCAAGCCTGTGCACGTCAAAATCTGGGAGTACCCAAAAGGCTCGAGGAGCACACAAAGACATGTGTCACAGCTTGCAAACCTTCCGAGTGTTTTTATCTGATTCAGCTTTGGTTTTGCTGCCTTCAAGTGGCGTGCTGTATTGTGTTAGACACGGGGAGCCTTGTCGAGGCAAACACGTCAGCTGCCTACGTATGTCATATAGAAAAGAAAAGCGACTAGAGAGAGACCTCACCATGAAGTGGGACACCGGTCAGAGCTGCATTCGCAAAATTTTATCCAGGCAGTTTTAAACAAAAGCAGATAGATGTAGGAGAGATGCGCGGTGATATTGGAGAAGTGTCTTTTGCATTGGTGCAGTAAAAGCATTATGCTGCCAATGAAATCGAACTTGTAATAACGTTTTCTTTTTTGCTTGGTTGTTTTTTTTCTTTCTCTCCCGCTCCTCTCCCATCAGGTCGGCCTTCGGCAGCTAGATATGTCGTTACTGTGTCAGCTCTACTCCCTGTATGAGTCAATTCAAGAATATAAAGGTGCCTGCCAAGCTGACTCTAACGCAGACTGCACGTATGCCATGGAAAATGGTTTTTTTGATGAAGAGGAGGAATACTTCTAGAAAGAAGAAGATTAATCTCCAGGCTGGCCTAGGTTCCTTTGTCCTTCTCTCCCTGTACTACACATCACTAAGAATGACTGGAATCTCTACGGATCTCTCTTCCTGAGGAGGAACACCCAGCTACCCCAACTGGTGTTAAATTCACTTATTTTAACAGGCTGTCAGTACAAGTTACTCATGCAAATACCACTTGAGCAAAGTGCTGTACTATAACTTTTGAAGAGTTCTCAAACATGTTTGACAAGAGTTTTCGGTTTAATGTGCAAGGTGGGTGTTTTCAACTTACAAATATCGGTAGCTTATAACTGGAATTTTGACCATAGAAGACAGCAGTGACTTCCTGAGTTGTAATAACTTCATAAGGGGGGGAGGGAAACCTCCGCTGTGGTGTAAATAGCTGTGATTTATTTTTTTTGTCAACAGTATTGATAAATGCATTTTGAACAGGTATCTGGATGCACGCACATCCTCAGCTCTATTAAGCTAGTTCTGCTCTTATCAGCTGCATCCAGTTTTGTACTGGGTGGATTGTTTACACAGTATAATTTTTTTTTCTTAAGCTAATTTTGACTTTTCCTTATACCGAGCTTACAAGCTGTACATGTGACAGTGAATGCTATCAGCAGTTTTTTTTCCTGTTGATCTAATTCACTTTCTTGGTACTGCCACTTGGCATTAACTTTTATACTATTGTCTGGATTTCTCGCATAAACGTAGTTCTTTGACCTGCTAAACTCTGTTCTCAAATGGTTTGCTTAGCTTTTGCTATACTGGATAGTAAAAGCACCGATTCAAACATAGTTTGTCTGCCACTATGTGGCTTGGAAATAACGTGAACTCTTGTGCAAGTGTTCTCGATCATATGAAGAATAAGGAAACCTCTCATATGACAAAATGGGACAAATTGCAATATTTTATACTGGGTGAACTTTGTTTCTGTAAGGTAGACTACAGCTCTTTTTAAAAATGCAAAATAAGTATTTTGAGCACATATTTTGCATACGTTAAAACTTTTTATACTAACTTGTTCTTTGAAGTATAACTTATTTTTGTTTTCAGAACTTACTAAAGCACTCAGTTTTTGTTTTTTTTTATTTCGTAGTGTGTACCTGTAATGCTTAATTAGCTTGGAATATATGAGTTGCCACTATCTTACTCTTCCCCCAATTCTGTTTTTAAATAAAATCAGCACCCAAAGCGATTTTTTCGTTTCTTAACTTTCATTTTAAAGATTGCTGTAAATCACAGTGCCTGAATCTTGACACAAGCTAATAATTAAGGGCTTAAATCTCAAAGGGTTTTTGCATGGTTTATGTCTGGCATGCATACAGTTTACAGAAAGAATTGGAGACAAATTCTGGGGTAGTTCCTCTCTTAGTTTTTAGCAAATGCTAGGATGTTGCAGTGATAAAAGCAAAGAGACTTCCAGGGTGGAGTTTTTGTGCATTCTCTCTAAAACTGGCTTCTTTTAGTAGAATTTAATGGCCACAAGAGTAAAGACTGTGTTGTAATTGTGTATGTGCTTAAGCTCTTAAACTAGTCTGTGAAAATGGTTGGATTTTGTTGTTGTTGTTAATTCTGGTCTAATTACTTCACTCACAAAACTAAAATGAAAAGGCAAACACAAATAATCCAAATGGCTACATCCATATTTAAAATGTGTGTGCGTACACATACACACAAGCATACAACTTCATGCTTTGACCTAGGAATGTATCCGTTTTGAATATAATTTGCTGTGCTTTTGGTATTTATATGAGGCTTTTTCTAGTCTGTTGAAATACTGCTATTTTCTTGCTCTTTCCCAAAAAAATAAAAGCATGATGCTTAGCATAACATTTTAGTGTGTGCATTTTTAATTTATTATTTAAATCTGAACTGGTGTCGTATGTGCCCTCCTGAAAAAAAAACAAAAACCAAAACAACAACCTGTTGTCATGACCTCTGCAGTGAAGCAAGCCATTTTTAAATTAGAATGGAAAAGGTTCTGTCTGTCTATATTTGGAGTGGGAATTTCCTGCTTCTGCTTCAATTGTATTTTATTTTGAATTAAGCATAGAAAATTTGTCTCTGCAAGAATTAAAAATGTTTTACAAATCCATAAGCAGTGCAATTCATGGGCAATCCCACTGGTGAGCATGGACTTGAGAAAAATTCACAATATTTTTTTCATGTATAAATGAAAGTTAAAATTATCGAGGTAAATGATTTTTGCTTCTAATGCAGCATGCTTGTGAGTTAGGGAATGTGGAATGTTTGGCTGGTATTTGCTGTATGAAAAGAAGCATAAAAGTCTCAAAGCTTTATTCTACAACATTATTTGTACTGGAAAAAAGGGTGGATCGTTATGACTTGCTAAGTTTTCAGCACCTTCTTTGTTTTAAGACTACCTTGCATGGGAGAGAAGTTATGGTCTATGTTCCTTATCCAAATTCAAATACAGTGAAGGCTGGCTAGCTAGTGAAAAGCTTTAAAAACAATAAATTTCCATCAGTAAACAATTGTTGCAGAGGCATATTTCTCTGCCTGGTGTTTTGGCTGCTGAGCTGTATCACTTCACCGCATTATAACAACGTGAGGTAGAGAAATTGATTTGAGAGAGAGATGCTTGGTGGGAAAATACAGCTTAAATACTGAGTATTGGTTACATGCAGCTCCGAATCAGAGTTTAGTTATGTGCATGATAGAATAAGCTGTGTTACTACAAAAG
The DNA here is from genome assembly GCF_040182565.1 of Anser cygnoides. Lineage (NCBI taxonomy): Eukaryota > Metazoa > Chordata > Aves > Anseriformes > Anatidae > Anser > Anser cygnoides. The sequence goes on along the minus strand of NC_089875.1, from coordinate 44,962,159 downwards.
CTTGCTGCTCTCAGTCCCAAACATGTACTGGTAACAACACTTCCCATTTTCCCTCTGTAATCCCACTTTAAATTACATATAACCTTTTAAGGATATAACACAAGAAACTCTTGAAACTTTTTGTCTGTATTGCTGGACTCTAATACCTTTAGACTTCTATCAGACAGTTTTCTTTCTTTCTGTATCAGGAAGTATGAATGCAGCTGGAACCAACACAGTTGATTTAATTTGTTTTCTGTAAAGACTCTACGGCCTTCTTAGCAGTTGGTTCATTCTAGAAAAGGGCTGAGTCCATAGCTAGTATAGTACTGCAGTAGTAAAATGGGGACAGCTTCTGTTTAAACAAGGAAAATGAATTACGTGTTGCGGAGTACTTACTGAAGGAGTCCAGGACTGACTCACAGTGGTATCTCCCTTCCAGTAAAGTGAATGAGTGTTAATGTTTAGTCAACTCCAAAACCATTGAGGCTGCAGTGTACAACATGCCTCTCGCTTCTTCCATCTCCTTCCTTCAGCACAGCTGTGTGTGTGTCTCACCATGCCCGTGACATGGTACGAGCATGCTCTCCCACCAGACCAAGCTGTGCTGCATGCAAGAATCCCAGTGAGGGGAAGGAAGCTGGGTCTGCGGGGTGACCTCACACAAAGGAAGGCTTCAGAGATGCTTCTGAACACAGAAGTAGCTAATGCAGTGAAGGTTCTTCTGTTTCAGACTGTTCAGACACATTGCTTTGTACCGAGTGAATACCCTGTAACGGGCAGTCCCACACAGCACAGCCAGCTTAGCCAACATGGCATTAAGAGATGGAAAAGACAGGCTTTTGAGAAAATAGGGACAATTTCCGGCTGCTCAGAGATGGAAAACTTAGTACCATCGCTAATTCTTCACTAGTCTTTTTCCAGCATGGCTATAAATGGGGTAGAGTGATTAGGAATAGGGAATTACTAGGTCTGTGCTAGCTGTTTGAAGGCTTTTTAACAACATACATTCATTCTATTGCTATGACAACTACAGAGTCATACCAGTTGTAATTAAATCACAGTCTAGTTGTTTTGAAATGTTCTGAGTCTGCAAATAGAGAAAAATCTTTTCAGAAGATGTGCTCTGCTCAGCAACACAAGTATCATACAAAAATAGATGGCTGATGCTCTGACCGCATTAAGGGATGAGCATTTAGGTCCAGCTTCAAGTCCTGGTGAATTCACCATCGGTCCTGTTGATTTTGATGGGATGGAATTGGAAGCGACGATCTGTTCCTGAAATCAGAACTGCAGCTCAGCATCATTTATCTCCATGACTGAAAGATCTGCATGGTATCTCCAGCAACCTATGCTAACGTACAAGTGGTATTCAAATAAACAGCACAAGTATTTTCAAAGGTATTACTTTGTAATGCATCAAAACTTGCCATAGGTGATCATTTGATTAACTTGTAAAAAAGAAAAAATTGTTGCTTCACTGAAGTTTTCCAATAAAGGTGGAACAAAGCTGCACCCTCTGTTTACAGATAGCTTGGGCTCATCTTTCAGATGCTTTCTAAAGGTGAGTCCTTAATACAAAAGTAATCTAAAATTTAGTGTAGTTGTGAAATCAAAAGATGGGGAGAACGAGTATTCAAAATTATTATTATATTTGCAAATATTAGTTCAGTTCCTAACTATAGTTAACCAAATTATTTTGGAAAGCCTTCTAAAATAAGTTGATTTTTTAAAATTGATTATATTTCATTGTAAAGAATTAGGCTTGCAAAATTTTAAATGCAACAAAGAGAATGGCAAAACTCCCAGAATCTCTATAAAAAGTTAACGATTAATCCACTCAGTGTCTATTTACTAACCAAAGGCTTTGCTGTGCATTTAGTCTACTTCCTGGATAAAATTTGGATAAAATTTGCAAAGTTGCTCTCTTTCTAGAAACTGTAAAAATTAGCAGCTGGTAGAGGAGAGAGGCTTGCTGGTGCTTCAGCTGCCAGACTCACAGGTAAAACTCAACTTTTCCTTCCTTTATGGTCACCAGCAGACAAAAAGCAAAAGCTCTACAGCAGCCTCCATGCCTGCCGCATCTTCCCTAGTTTTGTCTGCCAGACAAAATAAATGTAGGTGGTGTGGGAAGGAGGCGAGAGACCAGCACGTCTGTTAGCGTGGATAAGAACGGGGTATATTGCATGGGGGAAGAGGCTTAGGGGAGAACTCAGATACTGCCTTTTGGACTAAATGGGATGTTGGGAGGTGTGAGTGTTGTGGTGAAGAATACCAGTGCTTTCAGAGGACAGAGGTAAGTGCAGTTTGGAAGGAGATGCCGACTACCCAGGACACAAGTTGTTGAACATCCCGTGTTTCATTAGCTCTGCCGCTCACAGCTTGAGGGATTTTTCGTGTTGTCTTCCAAAAGACTTTAAAATCTGGGTATGCACTTACTTGTCATGGATTTCTAATGTCAAAGTCATTTGTTGCAGATGCATAGATTTGCGTAACTGGAAAGAATGCATTTTATTTGCCTTGCTGTCTAACTAAAACCATTAATTTTGTTTAAGGAATTAGATTGTTCTGAGGGCAAGGGGAACTAACTTCCCCACTCTGTCATTCAGCTGACTGCTGGTGAGAAGTATGAAGTGGGTGGATTCATAGGTGTACCTGCCAAAGGGATTCCTACCAAGAGGTATGTTTTCTTGTCTAATGTGCAGCTTTGTGTCTTTGAGCCATTCTGAAAGAATTTACTCCTGTTTTCTTGACATCTGCCTGTAGAGAATACATCACCACAGTAGTTTCAGGTTCATATTCTTTTTCATATAGTACACACACTTTCTAAGAAAACAGCTCCTCATGTGTCTATTTTCTATCCATTGTATTTGTTGGTTTATTTGAATCTTGTAAATTTAACTATAGACAACACTGCATGACCTAAGGAAATAACTATCTTAATCAATATATATATATATTAATTATATATATGTATATATAACTACAACTCTGCCTTACTTACAAAGCCATCTTTACATTAATTTTAACATTTTCTGGGAGTTTTAATGCTCCATGTGCTATGCTAAATGGTAAAGCTTCCTAAGAAGCTGTTCCAACTGGCTTCCTGGCTACTCTAACCCTGTAATCAGCTCTGCAAACGTGTAGGGTCTGTTGCAAAGGGCTGGCTTCTTTGGTATTCTGAGGTTAAAAGAATCTGTGAAATCTGTACACATGGTTTGCACACAGTGATAAGCTATCCCAAGATCAGATTGTCTGGAAGAGCAGACATGGCCCCCAATGTACATTTGCTTAAGGGCAGATGTAATAGATTAAAACTGTAGGTGAGTCTCGATTTGTGCTGGACTGGCGCCTGCAACTTGCAGGGCAATTAAGCTTCATAAGAAAGTGATAGTATTAGAAAGGAGTTCTCACTTCAGACGGCCAGCAGTAAATTTGGCTGTTTGTTTTTAAATGACAGGGTAATTTTGGAGGGGATGAATATTCACTGCAGAAGTCTGTTGCTCTTACTTTTTTGGCTTCCTTTCATCCTTCCTATTCAGGAAAATTCATTAGATGAATGTGGAAACAACCAGCATTGAGTAATCGAGCCCACATCTGATTTCAGAGGAATGTGCTGTTAGCAATAGAATTTACATTTTTCAGATAAGGCTGGTATGTAATTTAAAGAGACAAAGCCATTTGCTTTTGAAATACACGGGCGTGTGACTACTTCAACTCTTCACTGAACTTCTGCCATGGTTTTAAATGCATTAATGCTACAGCAGTATTAAGATAATGTCTTTAAGATTATGTAATTTTCGAGAATTCCTCAAGTTAAAGTGAGAGGAGAAATCACCTGCAAATTGTGGATTATTACGGTTCTAAAAATGTGACCAGAGCAGACTACATAGGTTGCTGTTTGGAATTGTAAGGGTATAGAGTTTGGTTGTGTGCCAAACTGCTGCCTTAAATTGGTGTGAGCAGAAGTATTTCAGTCATTCTCGCAGCGCCAAACACTCTCTCCTTCAGAAATCACAGGCGTTTCTTCCATGGGTCAGAAACTTCCCTGTGATTATCTGGCTAGACACATGAGTAATAGTTTGAGAGCTCATTTTGGCTCAGGATACCGAGCACTGTCACAAACAATAAAGGTGCCTGTCTGCGTCCTGGTAGCTATTGCTTAAACTGTTCTGACTTGTCAAACAGCAGAACCTCTTAAATCATTTACAAAAGGGCAACATAGTAAGGTCATTACCTCACTTACAAAAGTACCTGTACGATGCACACAGTAAGCTTTGTTATTTTTTTCCTCTAAACTCAACCCTTTATGGTGTTGAGTTTAACTGAATCTGGAATTCAGTTAAAACAAAAATCTGTAGCACCAATTATTTGTACTGAAAGCCCCCAGAGCTTACAATTTCATTATGGTTGCTTAAGATATTGGAAAGTTCAAGCATTGCATACAGACGTGAATTACTAAGAAATGAGGCAACGTTCTGTATAGGAGAAGTACAAGCTTAAACAGGACCACATGTATCACTTACTATTAAATACCATCATAGGCTGTTCATATCATGGAATAAAATGATTTTTTGTGTGTTGCATTGCACAAAAAGTAAACTACCTAAAGATTTAAACACTTGTTTGGTATAGGGGAAGGACATTTTATCAGAATGAGCTGAAAGAGAAATAATACATTGTTAGGATGAAAATTTGTTTCTCATAGCACAAACATATCCAAATCCTGTTATCACTTGTTACCTTTTTGTGTTCTGAACACAGCACAACTGTATTGTAATGGTCTTGATATTCCTTTGTTCTTCTGTTTGTTACTTTACAAATCATGCAGATTCTTTGCTGATATCTTTCGATTACCCTTGCTCTTTCTGACTGACTTAGCCACATTGCTCAAATTGGAGAAGTATTTCCATAAATACATTCTATCACACCATATATTATTCCTGCAGAGGGAAATGGAATATGTAGCACCTATTCAGTATATCATTTATACCTTTCTTTCCGGGCATTTTTAGCGGAGGAAAGACATTTATGAACAAAGCTCTAGTGTATTTTGGGGACAGTCATTGCACTTGCATAAAGGATTAAAATTTAATGATAAATGAGCGAGGTAGAAATTTGTGGTAATCTCAAGGGGGGAAAGGAATTCTCCTATCTGTTTTATGCATTTCTTTTATCTTGCCTCATGTCTTTTCTGTAGGATTTGCTTGAGGTCTGAGTTTTCATATGTAAATAGATTTGTCTTGTCTTTAGTGCTTTGTATGATTACACAATGGGACTTTTTTTACCCGTGCCACTTATCACTAGCCAGTCATTCAGAAAGTCCTTTCTGTTTCTGTTGCAAATGGAGAATTGCTCTAGTGTTTCAATATAACTTCTCATAGAGAATAAAACTCTTTTCTATGCCTTTAAATGCAGGTGTGGAGAGACAAAATATGTCAATCAGCATTAGAGAAGCCAAGCATATCTCACTATTACTGCATACGCTAATTTGTAAGAGTCTGTTTAAAACTGTGCTGACTGTAGAAATTTAGACGACAATTTATTTTACAAATTAAATGGGTGTTTGTACAGATGCATTTATTATCCAAGAACAGAGATCTCAATTCACCATTCTTTCACTGCCTTCTGAATTAAATACTTGACGTTGCAGGCAGCGATCATATTTTTGTTTAAACTTAACTGTGTGTAATCCAATGTGTAAGCCCCAATGAGAAGTCTGTAGTAGATTTGAAGAGGTACAGACTGCCTTATTTAAAGTCCTATACACTTTGCAGTTCTATAGCTGAGGAATCGGATGGATTTTAATGTATCGGGCTCAGCAAGGCTGTTGCAGGGGGTAGCAGAGTTTTTGAAGCATGCAACCAGGAGGATAAAAACAGAGGACGCTACATAGCTAAGAGATCAAGCCACCATCTTCACAATAAGTAAGTCCAGGTTTAAAAGCTGAAGAACAGGACATCAAACTGTTGCTGCACATAGCAAAATCCAGCAGGTCTCCTAATTTAGGGAAGACAGCTGAACTTTGGCTCCTCTGAGGCAGGATCTCCGGCTGCCAGCCAAAACATCTGTCCAGAGTACCAGTCCAGCCTCATGGCTGGAGGAAGGACCAGATGATCTCTGAGCTCACTTTTAGCCCTATCTGATTCTGTGAAAACAGATCTCTTCCCCCCCTGACAGTGGCAGAGCCAGCTGCCAGCTCACGACAAAGAGCTGAGTGCTCAGGAACAGCTGTTGCGAGGAGTTTAGAGAAGCCAGCACTTTTCTGTATAATGGCATGAAATTACAGATGGCTATCTTCCACTCAGCCTTTAGAAAGAGGAAGGATCTGTGCACGAGAACTTCCTGTTTTGCTGTCCTCTATCAGGACATAATGTAGAGGATTAAAAAACCTCTCTGAACTTCCTATCAAAGAGCTCCTGCAGCTGAATTAGATTAGCATCACCACGATGGCATTTTTTTTAATGAAAACAGATGAGTAACAGTGAGAGAAGGCAGAAGTGATCTATATACATTTTTCATGCTGTTTTATCAGGGACTTTTTTTTTTTTAATGATACTATCTGTTACTGTTGCACAGTCAAACTATTGTGAGGATAAGGTGCCTTCTTCCCCAGTGGCATTTTCTTTCCATGTAGAACCTTTACATGGTGCAGCTGTGTTCACACTGGCAAGGTGGAATAGTTAGAAGTTACACAGTTTAATACATAACTAAGGCGGAAAATGTACAGGCTATAAGAGGATCAATTGACCTTCCTTTTCTCTCTTTGTGTATACATGCACACACATGATTTAGATAAATTCCACTGTTCAATTGAGTAGGAAAGTTTTTTTGGGGAAAAAAACAACTTAGAATGAAAGGAGTATAAAATAAAATTTGAACAGAATTGAGTTTTAATGAAAGCTAATCTCTTCATGTGGTTATGTAAGGAAATGTATATATAGAGGAACCATTGCGTTCATCCCTAGCAAAGTTCATTTGTTTTTCCCTAGCAAAGGTTTTGACCAATCTGTCTACCCTTGCTGAACAAACACTTCAAAGATCAGCACTGTCTTATTTTCGTATTGCTCTCTCCCAGGACAGAATGAGTAAGAGATGGGTTATGGTTTCCTAGCTGTGCAACTCACCTGTCATTTCCACACTGCGAAGTAGGAGAATTGTCCTCAGAGAGAAACAGAGATCCTTGATATTGAAAAAAGATGATAAGGAGTGTGCTCAAATTGATATATTTACTTTTGCTCTCAGTCCTGCAAAGTCCAAACCATTTTTCCTGATTCTGGTATGTGGCACTTTATTATGCAGTGGAGGCTCTCCTTCCTAGTCATTATTACATTATTGTTGGCTTTTGATTTCTGTTGATCAAAAGAATGCTGTACTTGTACTGAGAGAAAAGAGATGCTATCTCTGCTGTAGCCAAGACATGATACACTGGTGGCTTTGAAGGTAAGAACCAAACCCTTATACTGGAAGCAAAGTGAGAGACCAAAGAAGGGATCAAGGTTTGGGAGTGATGCAGGTATGACAGCATCAGATGGGCTACAGGCATGTGTGGCAGGAAATCACTGTAAAGGTAATAACCATGGCTGCTTACAAACGGAGTGAATTAGCAGTTCTAAGAAGAAAATGCAAGGTGTGTACAAGTGCTTCTGTGTTAACATTTTGCTTTCTTGTTTAAATTTGTGCAATGTTAATGGATTCATTTGCTGAAAAGATACCAATAGTTAGGAATATTTTTTTCAAACACCAATTTTTATTAAAGACATACCTGTGCTTTCAACCTCAAAGTCTCATACTGTCAAATAAAACAGGATACCTAAATTCTCGTTTCAGATAGCTGAAAGTAAGATCAGTTAATGTGCCAGCTCCCACCCCTCCAATTTTCTTAACTAATTTCAGTTTTATTTCGGCACATATAATAGCTGTGATAACTTAAAATTCACGATAAGGAACTCATGATTTGATGTATATACCACTAAAAGTCTACAGATACGTATGTTATAGAACGGTAGGCCAGCAAGGGTCAGAATTAAAACTTCCCTTAATGTAACAAAGAAGAATTCTTTAAACATATCAACTTTGATATTCACATTCTCTGGCCCCTGGCATCCCTGTTTCCATGTCTGACATACACGGTGTTGACTGACTCCCAACGACCTGCAGCTCAGAGGACTTAATGCTTTTCATCTTTTTAAGCAGACATCAACAAATTAATCCTCTCCCAAATCCTGTGATGGTGGAGGTACAGTCATTTTATGGAGATACATACGTGACTTGCTCAAGGTCACAGCAGCACTCAGTCTCATATCTGGAATGAGGATTCAGGCCCCTACTGTTGTGCTCAGATAGCTGTGGCATGCACTTCTGTGCACAGTATGGACAATCCTTTTGCCTAAAAATGTATTCAGAATTACAGTTACAGATTATAAAAAAAATATGGGAGTCATCTGGACTTATTTCTCCAGCAGCCAGCATATATTACAAATTATACAAGTTCACACTCATTATGTGAAGGAACTTAAACCACAGTTTTTCCAAGGAAAAAAAAATCTATAATCTGAGGAGCAAATAAAACATAATTGGCACTATTTCCTAGCCATTTTGCAGGCCTGCCATTTATTTATACAGTGCTCAAAAGAGCTTTACAAATTTAGGACTGCAGATCGTATTTAGGGAAAAGATTTTACAAAGCTCCTCAAGTTCAGATCTTCTTTCTAGCCAGCTCAGTAATATAGTAAGCATTATTGGAAAGACTAAGAAGGTCAGCAAAGCATTTTAAAAGCACCATGAGAGAATTCAGGAATCTTGTCATATATTCCCTCCTGCAAATTCTAACTGCAGCAATGTGGGTTTCAAATTAATTCAGTGTCAAAATTCCCACTGATTTTTAGAAGTGAAGGCACGTGTTCACTACGCCTTTTGCCATGTGGGTTTTCTCTAAACTCACTGAGGCTACTCAAAATAATCTCAGCTTGCATGACTGTTTATGTCTTAAACAAGAGACTGCCATACTAAAATAATTTGCATTTCATAGCTTTCCTGGTGGAATAAGTGAATGGACTTTGATGCAAGTCATGAAACAATTATTTGTGGGCTGATTTTGATCACTAAGCTCATTATAACATGTCTCCAAACTGAAAATGAGTAAGACTTTTAAAAGCCTGAATTAGTGATTTTCCAAAAAATAAAAATAGTGCGTTTATGTTCCTTCCAGTTTTTAGAAACAATAGCGCTTTACTCTTAAACTCCAGATGGCACTGTGGTGCTTAACATTACCCACTTGTGTGAGAGCTGATGGACTGCAAAAGCGCTCAAGTTCCTGAAAAACAAAAGCTTCCTTGTTTTAAGAGAAATCAGCTGCTAATAGTTTTCCAGTGCAGATGTGATATTATACTTTCAACCATGTGAAGACTGGGCTAACAAATGGCAGCTTGTATGCCAGAGATAGGACTTGTCATGTAAGAAAAGACTTGTCTACACTTGAATGAGGTCATGAGGGTCATGAGGTCATGAGGCCTTTTCCTCACCAGCAAAACCTAGAACAACATGCACTATTACAGAATCAAGGGAGAACTTCTGCTGAGGCATGCCCCTTCCTGTTCACAGCATTTATCTATTTATCTCTGTATAATTGGTAATTCTGTTTGTAGGAGTGCATTTTCAAGGATGGGGTGCAAACCACTTGGATAATAAGGTTATCAGCAATTTTTCTAAGGAAAAACAATAGACTTCACTGTTCTGAAAACATCATTTGCCACTTCATGTTATCACTTAGACTATTACAAAAACATCTAAAACGAACAATATTTTTCCTTCCTGTTCACCCTTAGAAAATTTGAGTATGATGTTCATACATTAGTTAAGTCATTCACTCATACTGTTTTATAACACATTCATAACAGCTTAATCTTTCCCTACACGTTAACTTTTATTGAGACTATCCCCTTAGTTTTTATAATCTTCCCAACTCTTAATTTGGTAGAAGCCTGCCTGACAGCTACATTCTTTTAATTCTTCCTTCTTAGCTTATATTCCATTTCTTCAATGTGGTACAGAATAATTTCTAAATACTTGTTACTTGACCTTTGGACCCAGGTAGAGTTCACATTGCATAGTCACTAAACCTTTGCTCAACCCAAGTCTGAGTAACATCACGGATTGTTCTGTGGATTTAATCCGACAGAATTCTGACCTTTCCTCCACTTATTTCCTTCCTCTATAGGCTCCAATATCCCATTAGATTCTAAGCAAAACTCACAACTATTTACAGGGGCTTCATTTGCTGGCTTTTATTTTTTTTAACCCAAATAAACCTTTGCACATAAGTTAATGAAACAATATGAGGATATGTAGAAAGGGCAGGCTATTTTTACTACATCTTCTAGCACAGAAGACTATTTTATTACAAAAAAAGTTTATGAAAGATGATATAAAAAAAAAAGGAATAAATATGAGAGACATGACTATTTTAAACAGGCAGGCCTTTGAAACAGTCTACGTTCCCTCTGAAGCACCATATAGAATCCTTTCCCAAAGCTATCAAATGTGCACCCCACACACATATGCAGAGGAAATTCTCAAGTCCCCCTGGACTGACAGAATATTAGTGCATTTGTCATTTCAGTTCTGGTAAATTAGTAGTCATAAAACCACGTAATGCAGAATGCCCAGATCATGATGATGCTTCTTGAAGAATGAAAACATGTGCAACACCTACATTTGTTCCACAGCTGCGTAGTTTTAATCTTCTTCTCCTTCCTCCTAGTTGCATAAGAATAGTGGTGGCTCCTGATAACATTACAGAGCACAAAACTGAGATGTTATCACTATATGTGACACAACATTACGCACTTCCTTTGGAATGTATTCATGTCCATTCTGGGTCTTCTAAATAAAACTCTAAGTGTCCCAAAAATCTTTGTTTTTTATTCTAAGTAAACTTTAAGAAAACTGTTTCTTCCCAAATTTATATACATTGTATTTACATTTTTGCTGCTGAATAGGTAATATGTACATTACATGTCATATAAAATCTTTTCTTTTTATTACCTGCAATTAAACGTGCTCCACTCAGCCTTTTGACTGAAATCAGTGCCAGAGCAGATGAGACATTTCTTAAAAACAAAAAATCTTGTGTGTATACCCATGATGCATAAGATTAATAATAATAAAAAACTAACGTAACAGGAACAAACAAAAGCATTGTTTTTACATCATTAGAAAAAAATAAATAAATTGTGGGTGGGTGGGGAGGAGAAAGCAATTCCTGAAGAGGGACATACCAGACAGTAAGAAACTTTATCAGTTGCAGGTACTTCTAAGATGTACGGAGAGCTGGGTAAATGCCAGATGACAGCTACAATAACAATGGGAATTAGCTCAGCACACACCAGCATCTTCCTAGTGCCTATTCTTCTGCCACCCTCTCTGCTGCAGCAGAACTGCATTCCCTCTTACGCTCTTGGCAGAAGGAGAAAGAAGAAAATGAAAGCAGTCCAAATCAGCATCCCTCAAGGTTTTCTAAAAGATCTACTGCTCTTTCCCTTTGCACCATCTCAACCTGCAGCATCTGTTGCAATGACACGTGCTGGGTATTGTAGGAGGAAGACAAACACTAATCTATGCACCTTGGGCAACATACTCTTCTTAAAAAACTTTTGGAGGAGGAGTATCTCCCCAAATGTAATTATGTAAAGCAGAGCATGTTCTAGATACCACGTTGACAATGCTGCTGCTCACCCAGTGAACAACTTGCACACCGACAGTCAGTTGTCTGGTCACTAATTGACACCAGCAGCAAGGTGGAGCCCTCATACTCCTTTACAACTACGTGCTTGCTGGAGTACTTGAAGTGTTGACTTGTGTTCCTAAAAGAGGCTGTACTGGTTTTTTTTGCTTTTTTTTTTTTCCTTTCTCTGGCCTCACTGTCACATGCTCAGAAAGATGACAGATTTAACAAATCGTATGTGAGAGGTGTCAATCTCTGATCTATTAAAAAAGAATCAGCAATCATTTGCTTTTCTAACAGAGTAACTTAACGTTGTTGCAAGGGTTCTAAGGAGTCTGATGTCTTCTGTGGTTATAATCAAGATTTACTTTAAACCTGTTCAAATTGAAGATGTTGCAAAACGTTAATTTTGTTAATGCATTTTCCAAAACAGAGATAGGAGACTGCATGTGGGAAAAATGAAGTAGGGAAGTAGTACCTGAGACAGTACAGCCTTCCAGAACTGAAGCAGGAAAATTAAACACTGGATGAAATATCACGGAAACTGGTCTGCAGAAGAGTAAGTTTAGTGTCCTAACTACTGCCTCGAGAAAAACAGTTCTTGTGGGTCATCTAGCACTCTCCTTGCCTGTTAGGGAAAAAAATGCAGAACTTCTATAAATGTTTTTTTTATTAATACAGTCTAAACCTTGTTTCTTTTTCAACAAATAATACTCCATAAAAGAACATTGCTGAGCAGCCTCATACTTCACTTTTTATGAGATCACATAAAATTCAAAGCCATTTAAAACTATATGTCCTAGAGATTATTCTAGAACTAAATATTTTATTATTTTGGATTGTTATATAAGCACTCAAGAGCAACTTAGTTTATTCACTGCAGTTTCAATCTGTAATACTTGCCTTTTCTCTAAAAATCTGTTCGTATGTGTTCTCTTCTCTCTGAAAATCTGGTTTTGTGGAAATATAAATTTTGCCTTTTACATTTTTCCACTGACTTTTTTCCTTCCTTTTAAGGGAAGAATTCATCCCCATCTTCCTGCCAAAATGCAGTGATGGTTAGCACTGCTGAATTTTTTCAGTGTACCTTTTTTTCTATTACAGCCATAGCTATACAGCCAGCATTATAAAGCTATTAGGATAGCGACACATTCATATTTTTAATGCGAAAAACTAAGGCTGAAGTTTTATGGCTCATCAAATTAAACAGCACACCTTCTGAAGTTTCTCATTCAAACTCATCCTAAAAACAGTCTACTCACACCACTAATGAAAATTTTTGTTATCGATCATCTTCTTTATCACTATAAAAATAGTGTCTTCGGAGGCTGCTGGCAGAGATCATTCTCAGAAAACGATCACTATATTGTATTTCTTTAGGTCTGAGCTGATATTTCAAACGTCCCATCCCATTTTATGGAACAAGCAAACCACACCATTTTCCAAAATTAATCCAAAGACGATGGCCAACCAAGAGAGCATTCGGTTCAAGTTCAATGTAACTGCAAAAGAAAACAAATGTATTGATTTCCAACTAAGAAGTCCACAGAAACCATGTGAGAATTCATATTAATTTGTACGTGTAAGAAATCACACTACTGTGTTAAAATCTGAATTCCAAAGCCATGCATAAAATTAACATGAAATTTTCATCTTCCAGACACACAAATAATTCTATTTTATGTTTCAATGATCCATGCTAAGGTGTCTCAAACTGTAACTGATGTATGCAATATAGCATATACAAAGAGAGAGTGGATAAAAAAAAAAAACAAGAAAAAGCACCTCTTATCTAAGTGGTTTTTTAAATTCATTTTATATGAAAGTCTAAATATGACTGTTTTAGGCTAGAGCTATGTCAGTGACGTCTGATACTGATATAACAACAATAAAAGTGACTTATCTAACAGCTGTATTCTCACACACATTCTACACAAATCATAAAGTAACAAAGCAAAAACGTACCTCTAATTGCCTGAGAGTTTGATGTCAAGACAAATACTTTTATAAACACAAGGCACAAAGGCGTGTAGTCATGTTCCCAAATAACAGCTGGAATTAGCAAAAGTTTTCCATAGCTAGACAACAGCAGTGCTTTGAGAAGTAAAATGAAGTCAGACTTGGTTTTTAGCATCTCAGGTCTCATCCACCACAAGGCAATAAAGATGCCAACCAAAAATGAAGTTTGTTCTAAGAGGAAATAAGAGGAGATGGAAAGAGATTATGAAGCACCAAAATCAAGTCCTTTTTGAAACATTTTAATGAAATACTTTGCGTCAAATGAAACTGAGACACTGCTATTTAAAAGATATATGTAAACATGAATGTCCTCCAGCTCCTATATTCATTGTAATAGTCATATATTACTATTACTTACCTAAACTAATTCTGTATCATTAAATTCAAAATAATCCTATCACAGATTTCTATATGTAGCATTGTCACACTTGTAATTTTTGATACCATACAGCACAGGCAGTTTAATACATGAAACTCTACTTTTCAACAAAAGGAGAGGGTTGTTTTTTTTTTGCTTGTTTGTTTTTTTCCCCCCAACTGTCTGTTAGCCTGTAAAACAAAGATCGTCAATACTTTTCATTTTTGAAAAGGTCACCAGCAATGAACCCTTTCCATGCAGCACAAGGAGAAACACTGAAGTGAAATTATCATTGAGCTATTAGACTTTTCTTGACACCTTGTCTCTGCGTAACACTGGAACTCATGCAGATGTCAAAGCAACTCTCACAACAACTGGCTGAGCTCTATACCAGTTTTCAAACTACGTAAATGGTTCAGACCACGATTCTGAATATTGCTACTTTTCAGTGATTTGATACCTAATGCTGATCATATTAGTCTGAATTGCAATCAGTGTTGAGATATGAATTTCATAGAATCATAATCATAGAATAGCTTGGGTTGGAAGGGACCTTAAAGATGAACTAGTTCCAACCCTCCTGCCAGTAAATTAGAGAACATGTGCATAATCATTTAACCATGCTGGGTCGGACATGACATCTATTCTAATGTGGTCTTTTTGCAATACAGGCTTGCTGAAAGACTCATAAAATTATTGAATGCTTAAAATGTACACTTGATAGTTAAATGAAATCATTTTTACCTAAAGAAGCAATACCAAACATTCTATAAAAATCCCATTCCTTGGCATATCTGATTAAGTCATCAGGATCTGTATTTTGGCTTGAATCCTGTAGTTGGAGCCACCTGAGATAAGCTTCACAGAGCAAACAAAATACGCAGAGCTTACCATGAATCTGGTAAATGAAAGAATAATAAAAGCATTACTGTTAAATCAGCATAAATTAAATTAGTGTTAAATTAGTATTTGATATACATTTCTATATCTCTAAACAAACAAGCTCTGTAGGTTTTTTCTGTTTGCTTAGAAATATAAGCAAATTACTTCTGTTGAGCCACTAGTTTAGCACATCATCATTTTAACATCAATTAACCTGATAGGCAAATTAGAGGGTGTAGAAAACTGTATTAACAGTTCTGCACAGAAGAAAGTACGTAACTAGTTTTTAAAGCCTGCTCTTTATTTATTTGGTTTTTGAATTGTGAAAACTGTTTCAGTAAGGAATATAAAAACAAAAATTGTGCTGTAGCTAATAGAGCTATACCGTCAAAAACTTCAGTGTAACGGCATCTACTCCATTCAGTGAACTGGTTTAAGTACCCTTGTTTTTATTTTTCCCTGTGGCAATCTGTATCTCCATTAAAATAAACTGGTAGTGTAGTTAGACCAAAAACATTTTTTTGGTTCAGACAAGGGTGAGGAACCAACCAATGGAGGAATATAACCCAACTAAACTTAGAGAATCCTCCAAAGTGATGCAAAAATTATGTCATGAGGGTCCATGCTTCGCATATTGCAACATTAAACACAGTCTATAAGCCAACGGGGAGGGGGTAAATTCTGATTTTATACAGATTTTTTAATAAAAATTTAATAAACCAATGCAATTTCTGTGAATGCCTTTTTTCTTTTTTAGTAGAGACTAGTTATGCTGATTGCATGTACATGCACAGGCTAAGCAAGTTTAAAAATTCAATTCAATTTTGACAGATGGTATTTCCACAAATGGAACATTCTTCCAGAAGCCTCATGGAAAGCATCATCACCAGTCTCCAAAAGCAATGAATTAATTACAAATCTTTAGTCAGATTTCTGTTTGAAAAATCAGGCCAGTATACCTATCTACATTGCTTAACACTGGACTAGTCAAGAGATATCAACATGAACACAACATATGCTTATGCTTGCATCGTTTGTTGTAAATCAGCTTCCCTTTCCTGGGAAATCAATCCTTAAAGGAAAAAAAAAAAAAAAAGGAAATCTGTCAGAACAACTACCTCTACACTCCAATAGTATGGGGCCAGCACAACTAAGTTGACTCTGTAACTGCATCAAGAACAAGGATGCTTCATGTGAAAACTATTATCTCTTGCTACAGTTCTGAGGACGTGTTTAATTACTCAGGAGGAAACTCATGAGAAAGTAGTAGCATAGGTTTAATTGGTATTAATTGGCTTAGTATTGGTAATATGCCACGTTGTACTACTATAGCTCATTTCAAAAACAATTGTTTCCATCAGAAATTTAAGTTGGAAATGAATTTCAAATTAAATTTTTCCCTTCCAATGAGTCCAATTAGGACTCTTTAATATGTAGGATGATAGCTGTTTTTACTGGTATTGCAGGGAAAGTAACTTTATCAGTAACAGCTAGAGTTTGAGACTTCATATATTCTATTCACAATATTAGACCCTTAATTTTTTTGAGAACAAAACTGGTTCAGCTTGCTGGTAGCTGTGAAAGGGAACAGTTCCTGAATTTTACAGCTATTCCAACCAACTTAACATATGTAAATATTATCTTTAACACAAAATAGTCATAAAGTGGGGGCATAGCAACTTACGTTTATCTTTGTATTGAAAAGAATGTGTCTGTATGCTTGTGCTTTACATAAAATTGCATTAATCAAGATGATAACAGGATCATACTCAATGTATTTGTCCACAGGTTTCTGGCAGGATTTCTGAAAAATCACAAAATAACAAGAATTAGGGAAAAAAAAAAGAGAAAGTTTATGAAATGTTCCTCTGAGCTTAGCACAACTGCATAAATGCAAAGTAGCTAGTCCATTCTTATTAGTCTTTCCTTAATGTAATCTTAATTTTCAAAAGGTTTTTAATCCATCCACAAAAATTGTACCTTCCCCCTTTGACACTACAGTTGATACAAAGATTTCCTTTATAAGCCAGAAAGATACATTACCTATTTTTGTAGGCTTCAGATTAACACAGATCATTAAACTATGAAGGATGTACTTAGTTATCATTTCCTTCTTTTTAAAGAGATGCCTGATCCTCCTATCCTACCTTATCCTTCCTTTCAATAATTTTTTTTCCTGTTGCATTGCTCTTCCATACCAGTACGTAGTCCAGATGCTTCAATTCATTTTCCGTTACTGAACAAATACCAATATGTTTGGAATACTTAAAATGTAGTTTTCATAGAACCATAGAATGGTTTGGGTTGGAAGGGGCCTTAAAGACCACCTGGTTACAACCCCCTGCCATGGGCAGGGACACCTCCCACCAGACCAGGTTGCTCCAAGACCTCCCCCTTGAGCACTTCCAGGGATGGGGCATCCACAGCTTCTCTGAGCAGCCTGTGCCAGGGCCTCACCACCCTCTGAGTGAAGAATTTCTTCCTTATGTCTAATCCAAATCTACCTTCTTTTAGTTTAAAGCCGTTACCCCGTATCCTGTCACTACATGCCCTTGTAAAGAGTCCCTCCCCAGCCTTCCTGTAGCCCACCTTTAGGTATTGGAAGGCTGCTATAAGGTCTCCCCGCAGCCTTCTCCTCTCCAGGCTGAACAACCCCACACAGATACAGCTCCCACACAGATACAGCTAAAGAGTCAGAAGCTGCTAATGCAGGGTGGTAAGACATTAAGACAATTATTTCTCCAATGCATCTGATCCTCCTTTTGACACCGTTCCCCACAACATTCTCCTCAAGAAACTGGCTGCTCGGGGCTTGGACTGGCGTACGCTTCGCTGGGTTAGAAACTGGCTGGATGGCCAGGCCCAGAGAGTTGTGGTGAATGGAGTCAAATCTGGTTGGAGGCCGGTCACTAGTGGCGTCCCCCAGGGCTCGGTACTGGGGCCAGTCCTCTTTAATATCTTTATCGATGATCTGGATGAGGGCATCCAGTGCACCCTCAGTAAGTTTGCAGATGACACCAAGCTAAGTGCGTGTGTCGATCTGCTCGAGGGCAGGAAGGCTCTGCAGGAGGATCTGGATAGGCTGGACCGATGGGCTGAGGTCAACTGTATGAAGTTCAACAAGGCCAAGTGCCGGGTCCTGCATCTGGGGCGCAACAACCCCAAGCAGAGCTACAGGCTGGGAGATGAGTGGTTGGAAAGCTGCCTGGAAGAGAAGGACCTGGGAGTATTGGTGGATAGTCGGCTGAATATGAGCCAGCAGTGTGCTCAGGTGGCCAAGAAGGCCAACAGCATCCTGGCTTGCATAAGAAACAGTGTGGCCAGCAGGTCTAGGGAAGTGATTGTGCCCCTGTACTCGGCTCTGGTGAGGCCGCACCTCGAGTACTGTGTTCAGTTTTGGGCCCCTCGCTACAGGAAGGACATGGACGTGCTCGAGCGAGTCCAGAGAAGGGCGACCAAGCTGGTGAGGGGTCTGGAGAACAAGTCTTACGAGGAGCGGCTGAGGGAGCTGGGCTTGTTCAGCCTGGAGAAGAGGAGGCTCAGGGGCGACCTTATCACTCTCTACAGTTACCTTAAAGGAGGCTGTAAAGAGGTGGGGGTTGGTCTGTTCTCCCACATGCCTGGTGACAGGACGAGGGGGAATGGGCAAAAGTTGCGACAGGGGAGTTTTAGGTTGGATGTTAGGAAGAACTTCTTTACCGAAAGGGTTATTAAGCATTGGAACGGGCTGCCCAGGGAGGTGGTGGAGTCACCATCCCTGGAGGTCTTTAAAAGACGTTTAGATGTAGAGCTTAGCGATATGGTTTAGTGGAGTATTTAGTGTTAGGTCAGAGGTTGGACTCGATGATCTTGAGGTCTCTTCCAACCTAGAAATCTGTGAAATCTGTGAGAAATCTGTGAAATCTGCTGGTTCCTGCTGGGTTCACTGGGATTAGATTGTCATCAGCCCCTTCGGACTTACCGACTCACATGGGTGGGTGCTTACTCCTTGACTTGAGTCAAATGGGAAGAGCTGACAAGAGGCTCCTGTTTTAAGTTAACAGAATTGCTATGGAACAGTCCTACAAGAGGCTCAACCAGCAGATCTGAGGGGGAAATAACTTGTAGGAACGAGCAGAAGAACAGCAGCAACTGAGGCCGCACCTCAGGACATGAGTGCTGTGCTCAGCGTTGGGCCCCTCACTACAAGAAGGACATGGAGGCCCTGGAGCTTGTCCAGAGAAGGGCTAAGAAGCGGGTGAAGGGCCTGGGACACAAGTCCTGTGAGGAGCGGCTGAGGGAACTGGGGTTGTTTAGTCTGGAGAAGAGGAGGCTCAGGGGAGACCTTATTGCTCTCTACGACTACCTGAAAGGAAGGTGTGAGGAGCTAGGGTTCAGCCTCTTCTCACAGATAACTAGTGCATAGGACTAGAGGGAATGGCCTCAAGTTGCGCCAGGGGAGGTTCAGGCTGGAAATGAGGAGACATTTCTTCTCAGAAAGAGCAGTCAGGCATTGGAACGGGTTGCCTAGGGAGGTGGTGGCGTCACCGTCCCTCTGGGGGCTTTTAAGGAAAGGCTGGACATGGTGCTTAGGGACGTGATTTAGTGGGTGATATTGGTCATGTGGGAGTGGTTGGAGCAGATCATCTTGGAGGTGTTTTCCAACCTTAATGATTCCATGATTTTATCCAACCAACAGCCATTTTGGGGCTTTCCTCTTGATGGGGGCTTCCACTTTGCCCCCAAGAGGGGTTTTGAGGAGAACCGTGCCACGGCTGCCTAGCTTGGATGTGGCTCTGGCCACGGCTCCTTCTCACTGAGAAATCCAGGGCACAGTCCCAAACAAACATGGCGGGGGCTCAGGCCCACCGCCCTGCTGGTCAGACAGTCCCCCCGTGTGGACTGCAGCGGCAGCAGCAGGCTTCGAAGACCGCCTGCCCGCGTCCTCCCCAGCCTCGCCGCGGCCTTTGTTGCCTGCCGGTCTCCCGGCGACAGGCCCTGTGAGCTCACACAGGGCCGGGCATAAGAGCAGGCTGCGGCTGGGCACCGCTGCTAGTGCTGGTGGTCACTGCTGCGAGAGCTGTTGGTCACTGCCGCTAGTGCTGGTGGTCACTGCCGGAGCTCTGCTCAGCGTGACAGCCGTCTCCAGTGTTCTTTTGTGTTCATCAGGAGAGAGCAGGATGAAGTTCGACCAGGCTCTCCTCCTGGCCATGGCTCTGGCCGTGGCTGTGTTCCGCGCCTGTGGCCTTGGCCTCTGCGGCCACCGCCGCTGGGAAAGGGTCAGGGTCAGCAGGAGCCTTGGCATCAAGCACCAGGTCTCCAACTGGCCCTGCAGCCTCGGCCTTTCCAGCTGCCCCAGCCGGATCCGGCTCAGGCTGAACACCATGGTCCCTTCAGAGGGCCCACAGCAACGTCCCGTCGGCACCGAGCGCCAGCCCTCCGAGCTGCCCTACCCCCTGGGCCACTACTGGGAATACCTTGCCCAGGGCAGGAGCGTCTGGCTGCTGTGCAATAACCGGGACGCCATCTGCCTCCTCGGCGTGGGGCTGCTTGCCCTCAGCCTCTGGAGAAGTGCGAAGAGATACAGCAGACAGGTGAGTGGTGGAGACACAGTGTGCAGGAAAGGGCCAACCTGTGGCGAGCGGACCACAAGGACCTTGGCCACGAAGGCTTCCCAGGAAAGAACAAAACCCAGCAGGCATAAAGAAGCCTTAGCAGGCCCCGAGAGGCCCTCTGCCTCTTCCCCAGCCGCACGGCTGACAGCCACTGGGAGCCCCAAGCATGGGCCAGGGCCTGCCGGTGCTGTTGTGAGGCCCCGTGACTGCCCGGAGCAGTGCTATGAGGCTGGACGCTCCAGAGGAAGCCGAGCCCAGCAGGACAATTCTCCACCCCGCGAGCCCTCAGCCATGCCCTTCACTGTGCTGCTTCTCTTTTTGCTTCCAGGGAACGGTCCGGTGGGCCTCAGCTTCCGTGGGGACAGACCACCGGGGAAAGGACGCTCTGGGTGATTGTGCCTCGCTCTGCCGGATGGAGGCCAATGCTGCTGTCGTGGTGAGGTGCCTGAAGCACCTCTACCAGCTCCGCCTGCAAGAGCTTGGGCTCCCACTGCCCAGGAAGAAGGCACAAAACAAGCACAAGAGAAGAACGGTCCCCTTGCATACCCTCCGCAAATTCATCTAGAGCGTGCATGCCGTGTACCGGTGACAGGAAAGGCAGTGCGGCGAGTGAGTGCTGCTGTCCATGGGTTTGGGGAGGCTGATGCTCCAGGAGAAGGGGGGAGAGGAGCTAGGAACCCATGGCTGTGGGTTGCCCCGCAGGAGCCCATGACCCAGGAGAAGGGGCCCATGTCCCTGTGAGGTGGCAGTGGCCAGGGAATGCCCATGACCTGTTGGGTTAGCCCTTGGACTTAGGACCTCCAAGGCCCGTGCGAGGGTAGGCATCGCACCGGGAAAAGGGGCAGGTGGAAGGAAGTGCCTGGCTAATAATTCTGGCACAGCATTTTCACCCATCTGACAGTCAATTCTCTTCAGATTGACAGCGAGCCGGTGAGGCAGGACACACCTCAGCCCTCCGAAGGCTCCCGCGGTGAAGGCACCTCCCCTGACAACTGGATGCCAACATCGCCCTGAACACCGCCTCCCTGCACGGGCACCACCGACAATGCCAGCTGTCCCCTGGTGGGCTGCCCGTGCTCTGCCAGCACAACAGCCAGCGGGGACTCGGCATTCATCTCATGAGGACCTCTGAGAAGTTCCCTTTTCCATCCTCCCAGAGGCACCGCTGGGACTGCTGGCATCCCAAAGGACATGGCTCTGCTTTGTTGCTCCACAGAGGACAGCAGGAGCATGCGTGTGCAGCAGAGCTGGCTGGGGGACTCCTGAACATTTCTGTTGGTAGCAGACCACATCTCCCAGCTGAATAAAGATCATCCATACAGGAACTTGTGTCCTTTTGGTACCAAGGGGCTTGGGGCAGCAGCCACACGGGAAGCAGTGGGGCAGGTGAGGGCTGCTGCTTGTGGGTTTTAGAGAACTAAATTCTAAAATTTCTAAATCCTAAAATTTGTCACTAAAAATAAATAAATGTCTAAAAAAAATAAATGTCACTAAATTCTAAAAATTCACTAGCAAATTGACTCAAAAGACCAATTTCCATATCAAGAAAAGCATCTGATCAAATGTTTGATAAATCAAATAGACTGTCTGAGGAATATTGCTACCACTAATCAGTGCTTCTAGGTCCAGCTCAAGAAAAAAACACAACAAACTTACTTGGATCAGAAAAGAAAATACTATGTATAACAACAGCGCAGAAGGTAGACGGAATGAACTCAAAAATTGACTCAATTAACCAACCGTTGGATGGGTCTAACATTAAAGTCAGAGAGATGGAAGAAAGGATGTAATTACCAGAAGACCAGTTACAGCATTTAATAAAAGAGAAAAATCTACCACAGAAGAAATCACAATTATAATTAAAGGCAATGTCTTGCTTCATTTCCTTCTACGGGAAAATCATGAACACACTCGTATAGGCAGCAATTTACTGATGTCAAATCTCTGGGTTGACATAGCACAGGATTTTTTTTTTTTTAATAAGTTTATTCACACAAGCACTGGCCAAGCACAAACAAAAGATTTTTCTTCAACACAGCGTGTGTTGTAAAGGCTAAGGATGAAGGCTATCCCCCATGCCCACAAATTCATTATACTCTCAAATTTTCCTAGAACTGAACGTTTTTAGACCAGGGCCCAAAACCTTTCTGGAAGGAGTAAAGAACCATCTTTTCAAATTAAGGGGGTCCCATCCAAACACCTGCAGCTAAGAGCTACTGAAAAGTCTTCCCTGACGGCTGAGAAGCATTTTAGATAATTAAAATATGTCAGACCAACCCTCCAGGCAAAACAAAACATCTAGAAATTCTACCACAGACATCCAGGGAAACTGCCATGAATACGCAAGTAGCAGCATTAGCCATGAGTTTTCTGCTCTTGAGCTTCTGGCTGCCACAACCAAATAAATCTTCTGCAGCTACAAGAATGATGCTTAATTCAGTATATCAGCATACCACCACCGAACATTTAAGAATCCTATTTCCCTCGTGTTACTTAACGGCAAAAAGAAAATCTGCCATATCACAAAAACCAGTCAGTTTCAAGGACATTTCACGCAAAGACAGGAACATACATTAATGTCTGCCTGTCTTCTCGAGTTAGACCAGCATCCTATTCTTAATATACTCTATTTCTGTTTGAGTATTAACCATACAAAGGAAAAGTCCTTTGCTTATCCAGCCATTGACCTAGCCAGAGTGAGTCTTTGGGAGATTCAGGGACTTGTGAGATCTTCAAAGCATCACAATGAAGAAGACTTGCATGTGTGCTGACAGACTTATGTGTGCAGACAAAATGAAGACAACATTTCTTATATCACGAGGACATTACAGAATAAAAAAAACCCTCCAGAATGAAATTTTCTCCATGCCTGACTTTGCTTTTTTTTTTTTTCTTTTCCCGCTGTAATACTAAAACGTCTGCCACTAACCTTAAACACCTAGCAAGCAAACTTGTGACTAGAGCCTGACTTCAGCAAAATCCATGCAAGCAAAGGTTAATGCAGTTCAAGTGCATGTATGTTTATCCTGACAGCTTTAGCTAGTTAAAATGATGTAACTTTATGAACATCGATAATCCCTAGCTCTTTCGCGGGGATTGCAGAATTGCTTGCATGCCTCCTTCTAAGATTTCAGGCAGGCTGTTTAGAGTGAACTAAAGTACTGGTGCTCACGTCTAATTCCCATTGTATAGCTGTAGACAACAGCCCATTCAGCATAACCAGTAAAGTACATCTTTAATGAAACTGAGCTTTTTCAGGTTTCTTTGGGTTTTCTCAAAGAAACGCATCATTTATCACAACCAGATCTAAACTGACTGAAAGGAGTATCTGGATTTCTGCATGTTTTTAAACAGTTTCTAATTTCTTCCTTAAATATGCAATTGACATCATAAACAAGACATAACTGCTATCTTTCCTTGAAAAAATAGATGACTTGGATTACAAGCTACTTTCAGGTTATGCTGCAGAAGAGACAGCTCAAATGTGACACCATTAATTCCACTGACAGATTTTCTTCTAAATTGCTACAGTTCAGTTTATAAGAATGCTTGATACTAACGCACCCAAGTCCAATAAATACTTCAATCCTCTAAAAAATGGCATTTTGAATGTATTTCAGTATTCCAATGAATGAAAATGAACATTAATTAATGAATTATTGATAGTATTTGAGTATGCTCGTCTGTTGCTTCAAAAAACAAAATTTCCACTCTGATGATTTAAAAATGTGCCCAGTTATCATAAAGTATTTTATTTTAAAAAAGACATCTTTAAGATTGCCTCTTCAAACACCAGTACAACCATGTTCTTCATAGTTCAGCATACAAGATGCTTTCTGATCAAAATGAGAAAAAAGATCAGAAAAGTAATATATATTTTAACAGCACAGTTTTATTAAATAAGAACAAAGTAGTAAAATGCTAATTCTTACTGCATTTTTACCAGCCTTTTATAAAATTCTGTTCAAAAGGCGTACCTATTCTTTATTCATCAGAGATACTCAGCTGTGAACACAGTCCACAGATTTATGCAAAATAAACGATGGCGTATAAATATTTGGGGAAGTACCTACTGTCACTGAAGGGCTAAGTTCCTAAAATATATGAACATATGCTTTTGAGTGCTCTTTTCAACATTAAAATATACTGGATTTTTAAGTAGAAGTATTTTAGAATGGGGCTGGGAGAAGGGAAAAGCATTCTTCTTGAAAAGAAGTCTAGAGCATACCATAGAAAATAAACACATATATTGAATAACCAGGCTCCATCCTGAATTAAAAATAACACGAACACTACATCACAGCAGGAATATATTTGTAAATCTGTGGATATTAGAAACACCAGTGCAACAGTTTTATTTTAGTATTCTTTTTTCCAGTATTTGGAGTTTGGCAAAATTAAGCTACAATTTTTTGCTGGTCTACCCGTACAGCAAATCTTAGCATTTATACGGGTTCAACATGAACACAAGTTCAGTTACATCGGTTCATAGGGCAAAATAACATGTGCCCATTATTTTGAGAGATTACCCTTAACCCCAGTGGCACCCTTAAACAATAAAACGTAATCAGCCGTGCTGCTTTCAGGAATGGGTTCTTTATGAGGGATGCAGCTGTCATAATATGCTGAAAAATAAAACAGTCCACTTTGAAATGCACTCCATTTCAGAAAACTAAAATTAAATATGTTTTAAAAATATTTTTTCCTACATGAAGCATTTTGCAGCAGTGAGGTGCTCTGCAGATTGAGTTATGTAAATACAATACTTTATTTTCCAGGATGATCTTTTTACTCTTGGGAGATTTTCCACCTTACCACATAAATGCTTTGCATTCAGAGCATTTATAGTCTTTCTGCCTTGCTGCAATAAAAGAGCTTTTCAATTATTTTTTAATTGCAGAAAAGCTAAATGAAGTGTGCCTTGCTCAGGCAATTTGGCTTTCTTATTACAAAACACAAGGGGGATCCTGGCTGAACGCTATGCATTGCAATGGATAATTTATTTTCCTTTGTTAGGGTCTGAAACTATTAACAATTTTGAAACTCTTTTTAAACAAAAAAGTGATTCAAAATCAAATACAAAAAAAGAGCTTCTCCTTCTGTTTTTGAATCGAGTTTACTAATTCCCTTTTATATTCTTTCCACTTCAACTGCAGAACTTACCTGAGGTTAGCCCAATCTGCTTTTTTTTTTTTCCTCCTATATCATTAATTCCATAATGGCGGTATTATCAGAACGGTATTTTTTGTTACTGCTGTTACCAGTTGGTTCAGAACATATTAAGTGAAGATTCTGCTACGTTACTTACACATCGTGTCAGTGTTAAGGATTTGAGTGTTAAAAATCATTTCTATAACAAACCACCTACACTTGCTTTGACCATCACTTCTGGGTCAAAATAGGGAAAACGTCAGCATGTGACGAGTGATACAGCAGCCACCAGACCTTACCTTCACTGGAGCCAATTCTCACACACCCACCCCTTCTGCCCCCTAATTATCACCCTGAATCAAAACAAACAAACAAAAAACCAAAACCACTGAATAGGTGTAAACTGAGGAGGTAAATTTCCTTAAAAATTACTATCCATTTATAAGTACCTGTATGTTCTTTTTAAGGAGCAACAGTCCGCCTATTCTTTGTAATGACATTTCCACAGCAAAATACATGCAAGATGAGAAAAAGGTCCTTTCACTAAATGCAAATCTCAAGTAAGAAAGAACGCAGTCTCAGAGGTCTGGGGTTGGCTTCTGCTGAAACTGGTCCTGATTAAACAAATTAGATTGAAAAAAAAAAAAGATTGAACTTGGAAAAATTTGTAGCAGTTAGCCACCCTGCAGAACTTCTAACAAAAGACATGACTTTTCCATCCCGAATTTCATGGTACTGAGTGGAATTTTATGTTTGATAAAGGAAGAACGTTTCCTTAACTTTTTCAGTAGCCTTTGCAAACTTATTTCCAGAGTACATATTAACACCTGCTAGGTCTGCTTGTCTGCATCAGAATGACAATACAGAGCTCTAAGAAACTTATTTTTTGTAAGAGCAATATAAAATACTACTGGAACTAAACTGAAGCAGCGCCGTGAATATTAGATTGAAATTCCAACATTGCACTCTAATATTGTGGGCTGGAAACAGATGAGCCCTAGTGAAAGCGTTTAGTATTTGCCTCTGGAAAAAATTCCATTCTTCTCTCGAGCACATTAAACAATGGACTACAAAATAGTGGTATTTTGCTTGGACATACAAATTAAAATCTTCTACCTGAATGAATATTAGTCTCAGATCATGTTAAACACATCCTAAAAATAAATGTAAAGCTAGATGGAAGATCCTGTTGGGAGAACTCAACTTCAACCTCAAGATGATGTTCCAAATAGTGCTGCATGACAGGACCATCCCGAGAATGGCAAAGACCTTCTAGGTGCTGATTTATTAGCTCATCAAGGAGCACTTTAAACTAGGATTGAGGCAAGTTTGTAGGGTCAATATAGAATAGTGATGTTCGTGGCAATGTTCTACATTTTCCTTATTTTCTGGAGTTATAATAAGTAGAGGAACCTTCAATTTCATATTAAATTAATATGAAACAAATGGTTTGTAGTTTCCTTAAAGTGTCACTATTTTCAAGGACTACTTGAAAATTGGAATGAGATACAAGTATCCTACTGCTGTTTAACAAAAAAATTATTTGGATAATGTCCATTGTTTTCGCTTTGAGTATGATTATGCAGTCTTTCCAGGTAGATTCATTTTTTTTCTTCTTTATGCTACAAAGGAATACAGTCTGACTCCATGCTCTGATTTCACAAAGGGTGTTCTCAGGTCAAGTGAAGAAACCTACTAGTCCCACCTTAGTCCTCCAAATTTTCCCAATTACCTTCAGATTTTCATAACAATTCCCTCTGTAATTTAGGGTCTACATTCCAAGCTGTATATACATCTGATCTAAATGATGTTTCACTCTGATAAGTAGGACCTTTGCATTTTTTAAGTGCAGAAAACTCTACTATTACTATTTTCAGGTTAACGACAAACTCACTATAACACTGCCCTTGAATTTCATGAAGGTTATCAAGCGACATTCTGTGTTTGGCTAGTTTTTGTTGTCGACAGCACGATGCTGAGTGTTACTGTGGTGACAAGAACATTCTCCCAGATTAAAAGGAAAAAAAATGCAACAAGAATTGCCCTGTGCGAAACCATGAGATCTTGATAGCTGAAGATGACAACAGTGCTTTCCCACAATACGTATATAAAGCTGAATTTAGATCAGCTCACTTGAAGGAGCCTTTTGATCTTAACAATTTTCTAACATTCTGATCTCCACTTGATAAATTGTGAGCTGACGTGCTTCTTATCGCCTGTTCCTCACATGGCCTGCTCCTACTCTCAGCCCATCCTGGGTGGCCAGAAATGGAGAGAAAGGGTTAGAAATTATGTGAGACCACCATGTAAGGGTCCCTAGGACTAAGACAAATTGAACCATGACAACCCACAACATAGGTGCAGGAAACAGAATGACAGAAATAAGAATGGTAGACATCTGGACCTGTATGGAGAAAGGTAGACTCAATTCCAGTTCATTACGACAGTGTAGTTCATTTTTATTTTACTCTGTTCTTTACGCTTTCAAAAACAGTTTTGCATTTGTGACGAACACGGCAACTAAGACTTTTGACTCTGATCTTAATGGGATGTCAGAGCTCCAAGAGAAGAGGGGTTTCTGTCATCAAATGGTTAAATGCTAAGAGGAACGAGTGCCATCTACTGGATCCCAGTTTCCCTTAGAGATTATCACAGCCAAATAGTAACTGTAATTGATAACATGGTCTCACAAGATGTACTAAGTCTAGTGGGATATGGCTGCAGGCATAAACATTACACTTGTCTCTTCGCATCCAACTTGTCCTTGATTTCAAAGACGAGCTTGAAGCTCCACAGTAAACTGAACAATTGTTATATAATATTAATGCTAAAAAGCGACTAAAAATTTGTCTTTCCCTGCAGTGTGCAAGCCTACAGCCAGCAGCAGCCAATTTCTATTACCTATTTTGTCTTCCACACGACAAAAACTGTTGCTCTCTCCAGTTTTTGAAAAACCTGTAGAGATTTTTATGTATGTTTTTTGCTATTTTATGCTCTACAGTAACAACCCATTTTAACATTTTAATCTTTTGCTATCTCCCCAGATATAAATCAGCCACAGATCTCTACAAACTGACTGCTTCCAACCTCTATTTCTGATTTAAGAAATGAACTACTCCAAATTTTACAGTTGTACAGCAATTTCGCCACAGGTTTCACACAAACCTGGTCACCACCTCACGGTTAGCCAACTAACCCAAATTCCAACCAAAACAAAACAAAACAAAAAAAAAAAACCACAACGAAACACCCCCCAAAAACTCAAACCACCTCAGAACTAAACACTGGAGGGGAGTCCACCTAAATGGCATAAAACCTTGACAACAGTAACTCGGAAACAGCTGAAAGCACTGGTTAAAACATTAAGAGTTTATTTATGTTTTTCCCTGTGCAATCTCCGAGAAAACAGAAAGAGATAAAGTTGTGATAACGCCGGTGAGAGCCCGCAGCCCCCCCCCCAGGTCCCCTCAGGCCCGTGGGACTCACGCAGATGGCGATGCGGAGCACCCCGCGCTGGTAGTCCCGGTACAGCTCCTCGGCGCCGCCGCTGCACTCTACGCAGCGGTACGCGCCCGGCTCCGCCATGGCGCCCGCCACCGCCTCCCTTCCGCCTTCGGAGGCGCGGCGGGGACCGGCCCGCCTCGCGCTGCATGCCGGGAGTTGTAGTTCTCCGTAGCCGCTCTCCGGTGAGGCCAGGGCGGGGCTGGACTCCATATCCCAGGAGGCACGGCGGCGGCGCCCTCCTGCCCGCCCGTCCCTTGGCGTCCCCCCCCCTGCGAACATGGCACCTGCCGGCGGCGGCGGGCGCGGGGCCGCCCGGGGGCTGCGGGCGGCGCTGGCGGTGGCGGCGGCGCTGGTGCGGGCCGCGCTGTCGCTGAGCGAGCGGTACCCGGCCGTGTCCCTGCTCAAGCAGGAGCTGCACCGGCAGCGCCAGGGCCCGGCGGCGGAGTGGGCAGAGCAGTACGCGGCCGAGTGCGGTGAGACGGGGCCGGCGATGGGGCTGGGACCGGCACCGGGGGGTGGGGATGGGATGGGTTGGGATGGGAGGGAGCCCCGGGGGCGTCAGGGTCCTGTCAGCCCTCCCCGGGGTCCCCCAGAGCCACACGCGGCCAGGGGAACCGGGGATTTCTCAAAACGCCTCGCTGCGGGATCCTGGGTTTGTGTTTTCCCCCTCTAGGTGCGTGCTTTTCTCCTCAGAGCCTGAAGCTCTTGGGGGTTTCAAGGAGGGGTTTTACTCCAGCTGCTTCTCTTTGGGGTGGGTGTAGGGCTGAGCCCTCCGTGAGAGCCACATCTGGTTGTGAAAGCTCTCCCCGCCGACCTCTGCTCCGAGTCGTCCGGGCTCAGCGCAGACCCGAAAAGACTTTCACCCGGCGCTGAGATAAAATAAAACCTGCGTGACGTGCGGGTTAATAAATGGCAAGGCCTGGGGTTGCGTTTCTCCCCGGACTGAGACGTGAATGGTAGGCTCAGGACGCTGCTTCAGCGCCGAGTTTGGGAGGTTGGATTGAGAAGCGATGGTGGGTGCGCTTGTAAAGAGATTCCGTGTAACTGGGATCGACAGGAGGTACTCTGCGGCGTGTACCTCTGCTTTTGGCGTTCACTGGCAATAAGATAGCCTTTAATTTAAAAAATATATATATACTTACTCTACTTGCCCTAAAACAGCTGTACAGCAGTCCACTCCTTGCTATTTAAATCTTGTGGCTAAATAAATTGCCAGCTGAAAAATTCCCTGAAGCTCTCAGTTCCTAGGTCAGCTTTCTCAGGAGCTGTGAATCTTGTTGTCTCAAGGCATTTCTCTTGCTGCCTACTGTGAGGTCCAGGGTAGTTTCTCTGCTGATCCTACTGAAAGCTGCTAATAAAGCAGCATGGTTCAAGTATGCCTGTATCTAACCTGTAGAGAAAGGCAACTCTGTTCTTCCTGTATATATGGCATCTTCGTTGCCCTGAGAATTGCAAAGGTCAAAGGGTGCTTTTCCCCCTTTACCTTGCACCAGGTAGGCTGTTATTATGCCCTGCCACCTTCTTCAAAAACTCTTTCATTAAATGTTCACTGCTATACAGAAAATGATTCTGGAGTTAGTAGGCTGTGCCTGCATCTCTTTATTTTGACATGTGAAGCCAGATTTGCTCAGCGAGCCTACGCTGACGTCCCCTAACTGTCACTGACTTAAGAGCACCAACACAGAACAAGTAACATACTGATGGTGCTGCCCACGGCACAGGAGAGAAATGTTTTGGCCAACATAAAGAACAGGGCGGTGCTGAAACCTCCCACCAGC
Organism: Anser cygnoides; assembly: GCF_040182565.1. NCBI lineage: Eukaryota > Metazoa > Chordata > Aves > Anseriformes > Anatidae > Anser > Anser cygnoides. The sequence goes on along the minus strand of NC_089875.1, from coordinate 44,931,169 downwards.
AATGATTTTTCTGGGAGCTGTGGCTGTCGAGCCATGGTTCTTATAGGACTTTGCGACTTCAGACTTTTACCTTCTGTTTTCACTAGCCCTGCTTCTGTTGTAAAACTTCTCCCACCCAGTTATCATTTATGGCTCAACTTAGTTCCAAGTTTCTGTTTACAGCGAATGATTTTAGGTGCTCTTTGACTTCCTTATAAGAAGGCTGTTTCACTTTGTTTTTCCCCTGCGCTTGTGAGAAATGGGGAGTTAGCTAACTGCAGACCTTATGTAATCAAACTACAAGAATAGCACTGCCTGTAAAACTTAATGAGAATGCACATACACCCTCCTTCAGCCTTTCAAATTCAACATCAAACTTATTTCCACTCTTGTTTGTAAATATCTGATATTTGTGATATGGAATCAAGGAGGTAATACTGTGTTTGCTTTTTCTTGTTTGCTTTTACAGTGTTTCAAGCTGATAGAAGCTGTAGGATCTGAAGATTGGAAAGCTAACATCTCTGTTGGGCTAGTAGTCAAAGCACCACGTGGATTAGATAGTGACTCCTACCGTCAATCCAGGGGCTTTTTTTTTTTTTTTAAATTCTGTTGCTGTTTATTTGTTAATCTTTTTCTTTGCTGTCCTAACAAGCTGTGTATCATTCCTAGATTTGAATGTAATGTTATCCTTAGTAATATACCTGTGAGGGTCTTGTAAATATTTAGTCAGTTATAGTTTACTATGTTCTCTCTACTTTCTGCAGTCTTTGTTACCTCTGTGTCCTGGACTTCCAGTAGCAGCTCTTTCCCTACCTCCATATCATCCCTTCCATTAATTTTCTTCTGTAGGTTTGGAATGATGATTTGGCCTTCAGTTTGTTGGGCAAGAGAACAGGATCACTGTGCCAGCTGGGCACAGACCTACCTCGTTTTTTTCCCTACTTGATTCCAGTTTCCCTCCCCCTTTTATTACTCCCCAGCTCTTTTTTGGGGGGGAAGCTGAGATGAACATGAGGAAGTGTGAGATGTGGTAGCAGAACATGTGTGTGACTTCTTGAATTCCTAAAGGTATTAATTTTCTTTTTTTCCCCTAGACTCATCGTTTTTGCACTTCCGTGAATCAGATTGTGACATAAGAGGGACTTCATCTTGCGAGTCCGTGCTTTCTCTCAACACAGAAAAAATTCTGGTATGCTGTCAAGAATACAATGTACAAAACAGTTTTTAATAGATTGTTGAAGTGACATCACTTTAATTCCAACTGGTTATGCAGTTAATTTTAAGCAAATAACTATAAATAGAATCTATTAATCAGCAGGCATAGGTCCCCAAGAGGCTTAAGTACCAATGAACTAAAGTTGGTCACGAAAGAATGGCTTCGTAGTACTCCAGCATGAGTCTTTAAGGCTGTCAGCAGTTTAAGCCAGTCGAAGCTTTAACAGAGCAGAAAGTGTATAATGGGCTTGCGATGGTTACTGTTGCACCTGTAGGAGGTTGAAATATCTGTGTCATGGGTGCAAGCGATGGGACTTCTTCTGACTAAACAAGACAAAAATAAAAACCAAAACCAGAAGGCACGACAAAGCACAGTCCTCTCAGTAGAGGAAATGAAGTTAAAAATGTCATCTGAAGCTTAAGGTGTTAATCTGTTTTCTGTAAAGTTAAAGATGTACAGATGTGCAGTTCAAAAGTAGAGAACTGAGCAATGAGAGAAGTTAGTTTTTCCCTTCTTACTTCCTAGAACAGTTTGGCAGGTTAATTGAATGAGAGTTTTGTATTTTTCTAACATGTATTGCTCTGCTAGGCTTACAGCTACCTTTGGGAAAAAATATGAAAATGAACAGGGTAGAGTATGTCAGTAATTGGGTGTTTGTCTCTGGCAAAATCAGTTTCTGCAGATAAACTATTCGGGCAACACAAGTCTTAGGCTTTGTTCAGCCTGTTGTATTCTCATCTGTAACCAAATGAAAGTTCTTAGGACAGCCTTTTTTCTTTAGCATGGCACTACTAAGTTAAACTTGTCTTTATTGCTGGGGCTATTTTCTTTTTGGTATTTCATTTTGTGTTTTAGTCTTCTGTAGTACCCTTCCCTTTGTAGGAAACAAAGGAATAGTTAATGGGGCAAAAACAGAAACTCTCCTATGAGGTAACATGGGTGTTAAACTTCTAAAACTTCATGTTAGACAGGTGTAATACATAAACAGCAACCACTCCTGAAATACCGTCAATGTTCTTTCATTTGAAATATTCAGTTAGCCTTTTGTTAGAGAGGATAGCTGCAGTATCTGACTGAAGAACAATTTTTTCTCCCTATGGAAGACTAGGATTGAATTTGTTTTCAGTTAGAGCAGTCACAGTAGTTTTAACACTTTGATTTAAAGCATTCTCTATTAAAGTTGTGTTAAATTCTTTATCGTTGTTTGCTAAACACTACAAACCGTGATGTTTTACAGAGTCAAGCGAAGTCACTTGCAGAGCAAAAAAGATTTCCATTTGCTACTGATAATGACAACACAAATGAAGAATTGGGTAAGGTTTCTTATATGAGTTTTGTGCAGGTGAAGTACATGCTGAGTAGTAGTATTGAATGTTTTGAAGCTAAACTATTGATTCCTAAGTGATACATTAATTTTAAAACTATCCTAAAAAAAAGTGTATTTTCTCTGGTTGCAAAAAGAGAAAACAGATATGTCTTCCTAAAAGTCCTTTTTGCTGTGCTCACTGGAATTCTTCATTGAGTCTGCTTAAGCAGGTGTTCAGAAATCCTTTTGATTAAATCCCATTAAATAGCGTCAACTACTTTCTACTTCCCTTTTTTCTGTTGCTATTGATGGCTAAAACTATTCAAGCATCCAGAAAAATCTCAGTGGGATGTGCTTTCTGACACGTATAGATCTTGGATCTGTTTTGCCCTCTCCACACGCTCTTCTCATGAATGCTTACAGGTAGCAAGAAGGCTTTCTGAATTTCTGTCCTTCTGCAGTCCTCTACTTGTTGATGTTTTTTCAAAGCACACTTGGGGCAGAAGATGGAGGCATTTCAAAGAAAGCAACAAGAAATCCTTTTCCCAAAAGCTTTGAGGAAGAAATTTCTTGCACTGCTTCTCCAAAATGGTATCCTCTGAAGGAAGCAGGGGCACTACAAGGCAGCAAAGAGATTGGTGAGAATGTGTTTCAAAGAAGACAGCAAAGGGTCTTTTGTATAAGAGCAAAGAGAGTCTTTCCTCATAATTTGTCTAACAAAGTTAAAACAATTGGGTAGTTATTTGTTGATGTAACTTCTGCCTTCAGGGATTTATCCAGCAAAAGTTAAGGGTTTAATCTTTCTTATTCCTAGCATACCTAACTATGTTACCAGAATCTTTCAGGCAATACTGAACTTCCAACCAGCAGAAAATATTTGATGCTTTAATATTTGCGCTGTAGACTCTGAAGACTACGTCAGAAAGTCCCTATCCTCATGTTTTGCCTGTAGGCTGACGTCTACCTACCCACTTTATTTCAAGTATGTCATGGTGTGAGGAGCCTGGGTCCCTCTTGTTTCTGTGCTACTCCTTGTAACTGTTCTGAGGAAAAGTAGTGTGGAACGTATCTTGCATTCTGAAGAAATGTTAGTTTCCAAATACGTGGACAAATGGATCATTGTTAACCCTTAGATTTTTCGTAATGAAGTACACTTGTAATGTTTCTAGTACTTGAAGATTAATTGAAAAGCTGGAATTTAAAAAGCTGATATTCTGTCAGCTACTGTCAATCACTTGCCATAGCTTTACAGCCTCGTGTGTTTTGCCAAGAGTCTTGAGTAAAGATAAAACTGAAACTCATTATCAGCAAGGCAAGTGGTTTCCATTTTCTTGCTTCCTTAGCTTTTTTCTTTAATGCTAGCATGTTTGAATTCATTTTCTTTTTATTTGCCGATTGTTCTGTGTGTGGGGATTGGAACCGTAAATATGATGCCAAGAACCATGTAGGCTTGGAGGATAATTAAATGACAAAAACTCAACAGCTCTTCAAACTGTCCTTGATTCTTCCTGTTTTCTTTCAGTTGGTGGCTATGCTACATGTCTGCACAGAGTGAAGCTTTTTATGTATTGAGGAAAATGCTTATATTGCACACGCACTTCCTTTTGTGTAAAAGAAATGCTCCAAGAATTAAGGAGTCTCTGGATTAAATACATTTCTCACTTCTTTCATTTATCTTTTTTCTTCCTTTAATGAACGGAGTTTAGTGACACTGCCTAAAGATTGTGGCCTGCCTGAAAAATGTCTGTCCCCTATAAAAATATTTCTGTTCTAATTGGCTTTATTTGTCTGGTTATGTTTGAGTAAATAATTAAGCTGATAGACCTCATCCATTCTGCTTGTATGACTGCTAAAACTCACTAGAAGTGTGGGGAAAGGTAAAATTCCAGTGCCGAGTTCTGCTGTCAGCTGTTCATGTGAACTGCTGAGAGAAATATTTTTCTTTACCTTTCATAGCTCTAGTCTGCAAGATGCTTGCTTTTTGTGGGCAGTGTGTGCAGATCTTAGTCCAGAGCTAAGATCTGTGAAAGATTGTTTCATTAAGTGTGTTGTAGGTATTCAGCTGTCAAAACTGAACTTGAGTTGCATAAGCACAACCACAGCTTTTCAGTCTTGTGACTTGACTATTTTTGTATCTTGTGAAGATTACAGGAACATGTTACTAAAAACAGTGGTCTGTTTCTTTTTCAAATACTTAGCTTCTGCTCCAAAGGCAGGGTACGAGAACTTTAAAACTTTTCATACTTTAAAATGGGTAAGGATTCTGTGTTTTTTCAATCTCAGTTTTATGAACAACAGAATCACTTCATTTTTTCTAGGTGTTTCAAGTGAAGGAAAAAATTGTGAGCTATTAAAGTTTAGCAAAAATTATGCAAACAAGTAAAATCAGATGCTTTCTAATGGAAGGATCAAAAAGCTGTTAGTGTTAGCCGAGCTCACATAGAATTGAGAGTTCATGTAGGGCTACCAAATGGGGTCCTGGTGCCTTTCCTGGTCCTAAGTACTTTAGAAGCTAACATGAACTATTTCTTAAACTGCTTGCAAAAAAAGAGGGGGGTGAGGGACAAAACCCCAATTCTGATGATTATAATACAAATTGAAGTAATTAACAAGGGGTAGGTAATGGTTGAAGAAGGCAGTTTCAGTGGCAGTTTAGAAAACATTTGACTAATGTAAGTTTCTAGTATATACATTTTATATATATTCCTGTAAATGCAACCAAATTGTAAATGTATATGCAAAGAAAACCAGCTGTTTTTTTATGTTTTACTTACACTTCTAACTTCTTGTTAGCAATTGCTTACGTGTTGATTGGCAACGGCCTGTATGATGAAGCCATACGACAATTTTCAACAATGCTACAGGTAAGCTTTCTTTTTGGACTCCTCAAGCTAAATATAGTATTTAAGAAAAAAAAAAAAAACACTTTATGAAATTATCCGATCTAACCTATGGCTTTTACTAAACCAGATTGAATTAAGGGTTTTAAAAAGAGAATAACAGCTCTGATATTTATTTTTTGTCCAAGCATAAGCATGCTCTTAAAGTCAGGTGATTCAGCATCTTGGTTAGTTGGTGAGTATTTTTCTCATCTGTACGAGTAATTTTATGACATTTCATAAAAAAAGCATCTTCAGAAACTGATCTGTGCGAGACTGAAGTTCCTTTAATTACTGTCTTAGTGTGTAGACTGAGATCGTTTCATTTTGCTGTGTGGTGGGGGGGAACATGGGAGGAGATGGGCTGCAGTTGGGGCGTTGCTAGTAACATAAGGAGAAAACTGAGAGAGATGACTTACTGCTAGTGTCAAGTTCCACGTTGCGTTCTTAGTGATAATGCTTTTGTGTGCTGAGTTTATCCTTTTTCAGTGGTAAGCATTTGATGAGTTTGTAAGTAAAACCTAGCTAATGCTTCAGGATATTTATTTCTGATCAAGGTAAAGAATTCAGAATCTTCTATGAACTTGGGTAGCCACTTTTAGAACAAACAAACAAAAAAAAAAGACAATAACAAAAACCCAATACCTAAACCTGATATCAAAATACTGTGTTTGTATGGCCAAGAACCTGTGACTACGAGAAGTATGTGCCTCTTTTTTGTTCTGAACTGCTTGTAGTGCACAAGTGGAAGTGGTGAAGTAGTACTGCAAGTATCATGAGTGTTTTAACTCAGATGGCATATGGCTCATACTTTGAGTGAAAGTATAGCAATTCAACAAAGTTATTATAGGGAACTTATCAGAGGACAAAAAAGCTATGAATCAGAACTTTTTTCAGTTATTTAGAGATCTGTCATTGGTTTGCTTCTAACGTAAGGAATGATTTAACTTTTTTCTAATGAAAAATCCTGCTTCTAAAAATCACGAGTTATAAAGCTCTTCCTGCCTTCTCTTGAGTAAGAAGGTAAAATAGAAAGTGAAGATAAGCAAGATATAACAACTGTAGAAAGTAATTGTGAAAAGTGTGCATATAACAGAGTAGATTTGTAATGCACACACTTCAGTTGAAATCATGATATCATGATTGCATGCCTCAAAGAATGTAGAGTCATTAAGATCGTTCACTCTGTCTTCCATAAGACAATTTTAAATACACTTAAAGTAAGTATTGGAACATTTAACAGAACAAAACATTCATGCTTAGTCATTATATTAAAAGTAGGAAAGTTACCTGAACTTGACATTGGCACGTGTACAGTGGGATCAGCTGAAGTCTGGCAAACTGTCAGCATTGGTTACACCACTTATCTGTTGTTTAGTCAATGCAGTAATTTGTTTCCTGGCAGTTGTCCCAGGTAAATGAGACCAGGCCTATACTACAAACTTCCATAGCACAGCTACGTACCTGGTTGCAGGTATTTAAATAGGCAATTCCTGACTGGATTTCAGGGGAAACCCTAACTGCATAGGCCTACTTGTGCCAAGAAAACCAGTTCTGCAGTTGTAGTTCTTCATATTTGGGTGGGAAGCCATGGCCGGATTACATTTTATTGCACAAGATGTTGTTTAACTAATAGAACCCCTCAGAGTCTAAACTCCTTTCGTTTCGTGTTATAAAACTAAATCATAAATACAACAAGAAGAAAGGAATATAAAAGTATACTTGTAACTTTTCTGTATCTCACTGTTGGGTGCTTTTGCTATAAAATAGTGTTTAAAATGCATTTCTCACATGAAGTCTCTTCTCTCCTATCAGATTTGTTGGAGATGTTTAGCTCTTTTTCCAGACAAATACTACCCAGTAATTCCAGTATATAAAACTGGAAGTTGTGAACATGTGAAAGTATAGGGTGTAATACAATCAGTGTAATATCTTTGCCTGGTAGCTGTGGTTGTTCATTGCTTGCTAGTTGATAGCAACAAGAATTAAACATTTATTGAAGAAAGATGCTTATTTTTTAACTGATCATTACATTTGTTTTTAATCTAACAGGAAGAACCAGAACTGGTTAGTGCAATCTATGGACGAGGGATAGCATATGGAAAAAAAGGACTCCATGTAAGTAGATGATTATTTAAAGTTATAGGTGACTGAATTATTTGAATATAAACTATAAGAAGGCCTGTTACAGGAGGAGCTTAGATTGATCAGTACATACCTATCAAGTTCTAAACTCAATGCTATAGGCGATGCAGAAGTGTCCCATTTCCTTCCCTTGGTAGGTGCTCTGTAACCTAGTGATCTAGTGGACCGTGCTACGCAGCCCATGGGTACATTCTTTGTGGGACTGTGAAAGTAAAGCAACATGAAGCAAGGATGCCAAAGGAGAATAGAGGAACAATTGTGAGTGGTGAATAGTAAGGCTGAGAGCTGGGAGCGGCAGCTGCTTGAAGGAGTTATCAGACAAGATAATGAGCAGCGTCTTCTAAAAGGCAGGTTTCTGAAGCCCCACAGAATTTATCTTTGTATCTGGTCTGTATTTGGAAATGAAAAAGTCTTTTATTGCAACATGGAAAATCATCAGCTCTTGCAGTCCAGTAGGCTTTATATTGCTTCTTGATGGACATGCTTCTTCAAATCTTATTGAACAAATTAATACATATCAAGTTAAATTACTTGCATCTGACGGCTCAAAATTTTCCTGAGCCAAAATAAGTTTTAAAGTAGATAGAGTTTATGTAGCCTGTTAACTCATGATTGAGTGGTCTCTGGGTATTCTAGAGGGAAGAAGAGTTGAGTAACTTCTTGAAAATTTCTTGTGTGTAGGATCTTTAATTCTTTAGTGGTGCTGACAGGAGCTTAAAGTCCCTCTTATTTGCATATTTTTAACAGCAGCCTGATTTTTTTTCTGAGTTTTTTTTAGATGTTGCTACAGTTTTGCTTCATAAAATGAGGTTTCTGTCAACAACACTTTTGAGACACAAAGATAGTGTTTAGCATGTTAAAACTGGTTATATAGCAACTTGCTATGTAACCAATCTTTTGTAGGTGAAGTAAGCCCCATCCTACAGTATACTGAGGAAAATATAAAAACTTAGACAAGACACTGATGCCATCAACTGATTGCCAGAACTCCTCAGATTGGCTTATAAATGGTATTGATGAAAACACCGGTGTGAGCATGCGTGTGTTGGAGTTCATGTGAGAGCTTGAGCCAGCTTTGCTGCCAAGAATAAGTTATTAGAACTGCAACACAAAATTGATGTTTACAAGCAGAGTTCATTTTTCTTATAGCACATAGGTGTTTTTCAGCTATTTGTAGCATGCTGCATCTTAATCTTGTTAGCAAAGGTGTGAAAGGCGTTTAATGTAAATCGATGCACTTTCAGAGTCTTAGCCAAATTAATTGTTCTTCAGTGTTCAGAGTGTATTACTGTAAGTATGCACAGTTATTTATCTTGTTTATTTCTCTCCTTTTCAGGATATGAAAAATGCTGAACTTGCTCTTTTTGAGCTCAGTAGGGTAATTAGTCTAGAACCAGATCATCCTGAAGTATTTGAACAACGAGCAGAAGTGAGCATTTTTTTTTTTATCTTTTCAGATCTTTGGAAGTAGTTGCAATTACACAGTGTTTTCAAGTATAATTTTCCATGTAATTTCTGGAATGTTTACTTTTAAAATTAAACATACACAGTATGGAGTTGCTATAGACAATAGAATAGCATGTGTTATGTCTAAGTGTATAGTTATTTATAAAATATAAGATACTTATTTATAAATAAGTTTTTTAGTAATCTTGATCTAAAAATATGAAAGGCATTCATATAATTGGGACATGGGCAAATTTTGACAGGGGGGAATACTTTGCCTAAACTGAAAAGGTTTGAGAACATTTTAATTACGTTTTCTGTTGAGTGTGTTGGAATTACTTTGAAATACAGTATTTTGCTTTGTTTATCTTGTTTCTATTCAAAATACTAAGTTCCTAAAAATGATGATGGTTGGAAGTATACTGGTATTTCAAGGGAAAGATGCTTTCAGATTTTCTATTTCATAAGAGTTTAGAAAATAAATAATAGAATTTTCTGTCCTGTTCTAGCAAATACAGTTATTCTGTTACAGCTGAACATGAAAAAGAATAGTCTTCATATTTCTAAACCTAATCCATTCAGCCTGCATGCTCTAAACTTATGTTTTTGTTGGCTCTCTTAGATACTGTCCCCACTAGGACGAATCAGTGAAGCATTATCTGATCTCACCAAAGCTATTCAGCTACAGCCATCGGCACGGCTTTACAGGCATAGAGGCACTCTGTACTTCATATCTGAGGTTAGTGGATTTGGGTGGTTCTGTTTGGTTCTGGTCATGTGGGTGTTGCTGTTGTTGTCTTTTTTTTGTGTGTGTGTGTTTTCTTGTGTGTTTTTTATACCTGTTGCTACTTTTGTTCAAGACCATCTTTCCTATTTAAATGGAGGGGGGGGGGAAGCCTTTTTTATCCTGTATTTAAATTTCCAACAGTTCAAAGATATTATTCAAGGATTTCATCTGCATTTCTATTTAATGCAGAGAAGCAGAGGGCAACTACATGGTTTACCTTGCGTGCGTGTCTCCAATTATTGCGTGTTTGAGGAATAGGATATGGATAAAGAATTAGATTTATAGCCTCCAGTTGCATTTAAGAAGTATTATTAAATACCAGTCTAAACAGGAAAAGTTATGGCTGTCACAGTAACTACTATATATGCTTAAAAAAAATCTAATATCCTGTTTTGCTATGTAATCAGTTTGTGTTGATTTTCTTATGCTTTGAAGATAAGTTACTCATTTTAAATTAAAGATTGTCTGAATTCTAAATAACTGACAGCTCACTGTACTCTGATCTGTCTCTGTGTCTAGTCTTTTTTTCCATTTACTTTGTTTTATACAGCACTCACCGAAAAGAAAGTTGAAAGTGCATTATCCATTCCTTATTTGTTGATATTCTGAGTGGCAGTTTACAATCATTGCTGCTTGGCCCTGAAAGTAACTTCATATGTCAAAGAAAATTCTGTAGTTTAACTTTACGAGAATACAAATATATATTACTCTTTATTTGTGTGGTGTTTCTTCTGTCATCTAAAATCCACTTTATCACAGGATTATGCAACAGCCCACGAAGATTTTCAGCACTCACTGGAACTGAACAGAAATCAGCCTATAGCTATGCTTTATAAAGGCTTAACCTTTTTTCACAGAGGACTCTTGAAGGTAAAGTTATGTTAAATAACAATTCTCTATTTGAGGTTATTTCCAAAAAATAGTTGTAGAAATCTCATTTGGTGTTGATATACATATTTCTCTCACATAAAAACTTTTTAAAGGCAAAGGAGTACAAGCAAAATGAAAATGTTTTTGGTCCAATTCTAACAATGTAATGCTTCATAACATGACATGTAAGTACTGCTGGTCTTGATGGATATTGGTAAATCAGTCATAACTGATTATGTGTTTATGTGGTGCTTTCAAAGATGTTTGTATTTTGCATCTCTGCTAAGATCTGCATGGTTATATTAAACTCTTTTTTCATGAAATGGAGACTCCTTAGAGGAGTCTATGAATGGGAAAGGGATGAAGAGGAAAATAATGTTAAATTCTTTCTTGAATGAGCTAGAAACAAGCTATTATTCAAAGAAACCAGGAATACAGAACCCTGCATCCGTACCTGTGTATTTTAGTTATAAGTTGATTCTGAAATGCTCATAAGTAAATAGAACAAGTCCTCCGCTAAACCATATCACTAAGGGCTACATCTAAACGTCTTTTAAAGACCTCCAGGGATGGTGACTCAACCACCTCCCTGGGCAGCCCATTCCAATGCCTAACAACCCTTTCAGTAAAGAAGTTCTTCCTAACATCCAACCTAAACCTCCCCTGGCACAACTTTAGCCCATTCCCCCTCGTCCTGTCACCAGGCACGTGGGAGAACAGACCAACCCCCACCTCTCTACAGCCTCCTTTTAGGTACCTATAGAGAGCGATGAGGTCTCCCCTGAGCCTCCTCTTCTCGAGGCTAAACAAGCCCAGCTCCCTCAGCCACTCCTCGTAAGACTTGTTCTCCAGACCCCTCACCAGCTTCGTTGCCCTTCTCTGGACTCTCTCGAGCACCTCTATGTCCTTCCTGTAGCGAGGGGCCCAAAACTGAACACAGTACTCAAGGTGCGGCCTCACCAGAGCCGAGTACAGGGGGACAATCACCTCCCTAGACCTGCTGGCGGGAACATAATTGCTTCCTCATATTCTAAAATGAGCAGAGAAGTTGTTTCCTTTTTCAGTCAACTGAAACCAATTTGAGAAGCAAAGATGTAACTGTGATTCCTAAATTCCAACAGAGTGGATTTTTTTTTGCCTTTACTAACAGCTTGGAATTCAGTAAAGGTTGTATGAAGAAAGCCTGACAGAACCAGGAGACAACCCAGAACTCCTGGGTTTCAGCCCAGTATCTTTCATAGTTTATCACTACCTTTTTTGTATCCAGGCTGGTATTTTCCCCTCACACACACACACTCAGTGTACAAGGTGAGAACTCCACGTTGTCATTGAACTTACTGTCTGTATCTTATCTCAGTCAAGTGAGGTACTTACAAATAATAGTTGGATTGAATTTCTGATTCTTGGTGTAGACAGCCAAAAGCCCAGAAAGTGAAAATGGAAATATAACTGACAAGAATAAATAATGCCTCAGTTTTCAAGACAGGAACAATTCCTTCTTCTTTCAGATTTGCAAATTAACACAATTCTATGCATTCCTCCACCCCATTGGAGAAAGTATCTTACCCATTATTGCTCTTTCATCCATCTCTAATATTCTGGTTCTGAGAGACTGGAAATGCAGAGCCACTCAGTAACAGGCATACCTCTACTCCTGTTTATCCTCTAATAACTTACAGTCGGGATCAGACTGGTTCTTAAAGCAAGGCTGTACAGTTCATCTCTTAGGTTTTACTAGGCTTGCTGGAAACTGAGCTTTGGCTCAGTTTGGGAGGGTGTTAGTTTTTGGGGGGTGTTAATTTTTGAGTGAAAAGTCATTGCTTTCGGGGATAATCTTCTGGCATTTAAAACTTATCTAAAGCACACAAGATGGTCAGTAATGCTAGGTGACTATTGTACATTTTTGTTCAGTAAGTATTTTGGTGCTTCTAGTAGTTAGTACTCAGAATATATTTGATGCCTGTTCTAAATAAGAATCTTGATAGGGTTTATACTAACTCTGTACAGGTAACTTAAGTCTTAGAAAGTTTCGATGAATAACTAAATCCATGACAAGTAATTATTGAGGATGCTAAAATGGAATGGAGGTAATAAGCGACAAAACTTTTCTGTTATCTCTCTATAGGAAGCCATTGAATCTTTCAAAGAAGCTCTGAAGCAGAAAGCAGACTTCATAGATGCATATAAAAGTCTAGGACAAGCCTACAGGTAAGGACATTCAGAAATAGTTTTAAATTTCTTCTGATTGTGTTCTTTAAAAAGCACTCCTAAATTTCACACGTTTCACACGTTACAAAACCGTGCAGAATCATGTGTCCTTGATAGCTCCTATGGCCAGTATGGCTATGTCAGCATGTGTTCAATACAAATAATTTTCAGGTTTGCTCTGTAGTTTTAATTCAGTCCCCAGCAGCTGTGGATCAAAGGTTAGGTGAATGGCAGATATCAGTAAGATGGGAACATAAAATAGACATCAAGTGAATATCTCTGCACATTGTAGTTCTTTTCCCAACCTGCTGTGTCTTGTCAGCTTTTTATTTCATATTTTAAATTACTATTTTTGGAAGGTACTGATCTGCAGCAGAAATGCTGTTGCAGCATAAACATCTTCTGTGTATCAAGGGTTAAATGGGGTAGGGATGGTACACAAGCATTTAGTACAGATTTTAGTTACGTGGTCATGTTCTCTTCAGGCTGTATGCTTCCTTCAGCATACAGAACGTGTAGTATTTACTGAAAGCAGTGAATTACACTTATTACATTATTTTTTTATTATTAGCTTTGTGGACTTGTCCCTTATTTGTCACAGTCTCTGCATTCTGAACTCAATATAATGGTTAGTTTCCTCTTGAGTTTTTCTGTGGTATTTGTTACTGTGGTGTGTGACTACTTTTCAGGTGCTAATGAATTGTCAGTAATTTAGCCTGGAACATGGGTAGGTGCCTTTTTACATTTCCAATAAATCCTTTAACTCTATTGTTCTGTGTTTGGATGTGAGACTCTCTCTCTCATCTGTTCTATCCTGTGTCCAAGAAACTTCAGTCTGAAGAAGTTTTACTTTGAGGGATGGGGGCCGGGGGGAAACAAGCTTTTTAAAGTTTCATTTTGCAGTGGATTGTTGTCTTACAAAGCAAAAGTCACTAAATCAGAGCATTCCAATCAGCTGAAGTATGTTGCTTTTCTCCCTTCTCACTGTCCACTACACTCAAAAGTTCTCTGGTCCTCATTAAATAATGGTAGAAGGATTGTAAAGGAAACTGTTCGTTTCTTGTTTTGCTTGGTTTTTGTTTTATTACACTTAATATGCAAAGCATAATTACTGTTGACTCTTCTAAAATGCTCAGCAGTTAGATAAGGAATCTCAGCCAACAACCAGAAGATGAATGGAATATTGTTTAATAACAGAGGGGACTATAACTAGAGGCCAACTATGAAAGTCTGAAATACTTTCCCATAAACACACAGGTGTTATGATAGGCAGAAATAATATCTGAGTTCTCCAGGACAGCCGTTAGTTAACTTTAGCTGACAGATTCTTTTTTCCTTCTAAAATTGTGTATTTTAAGTTCACACATTCTTTCTTCTACATTTCAAATATGGTGCTTAAAAAAATCTTTTAAAGATTTTTTTTTTTTGTAGTGGAAGTAGGCAATTCTGAGTCTCTGATTTGTCCTTCTCCACATCAGTTATGGCATTTTACTTAATTTCTGCTTTGAGTCTAGTGACTTCTGTGTTCGTGCATGTGTTTGAAACAGAAGAGCTGTGGTTAATCACTGATCTATCTAAAAATTCTTTTTGGCAAATGTATTTAAAACTAGTTAATGTTGTTAGTCTTTTCTAGCATTGCTAGTTTGGATCAATTTCAGGTAATGTAATTTGACCTAGAAAGAACTTCAAGATCTTAAATTTTAAAAATCAGTCTCCTGGATAAATATTTGAGGAAAAAATTACTTGTGTACTATTTCTATTTTTGTTTATTCTGGATAGTAAAAACAGCCACAGAGAAACTAAAAGCTGTCCTGACCATGGAGTAAGTCGCTACGTTTGTTAGTATGTTTGTAGTTTCATCTTTCAAACACCACACGCTTTCTTCTTATTCAACATTTTAAGTATTTTGTATATTAAATAAAGTGTTTATATAAAAAGGTTAAAAGATCTGTCACAGATTTGCAAAAAATGCATTCTTAGAAAATGCAGTTTTGGTTCTGTTAGGTTCTGAAAGCCATACTTAGAGTATTTTTTTAATGGTTTATGTCCATTCAGAATTGTGGAAAATTTTTGTGGTCTTGTGGCATTGCATATTAGAGTACACTTTTCAGCTAGTAAAAAACTGTGTGCAGCTGTTACTACCGTTGAAGAACAGTTAGAGAATTACCGCTTTTCCTAACGAAATTTTCTATTAGTTTTGCATTCCATTTTAATGATATCCCCCATGGACACATGGAAGTAACTTTTAACAAGTAATTTTGTTGTCACTGTTACCTTCTGTATTCTTCACTTTATACTTTATGGAATTCCCTAGGGAACTTGGCAACTTTGATGCTGCTACAGAGAGCTTCCAGAAGGCTTTGCTGCTAAATCAAAATCATGTTCAGACATTACAGCTCAAAGGAATGATGCTTTATCATCATGGTAGCTTAGATGAAGCACTGAAGAATTTTAAGGTATGTAGTGTAAGACGCACTTTAAATAAGAAATCAAACTATTTTAACAAAAATGAGTATACAAGAAATGTTTAAAAAAAAGACAAATTTCAAGTTTTACATTCCGAATGCAAATAGGAATGTGCATTTGAATTAAAATGCAGTTTCAGTCTGTCATAAAAGATTTATTAAAACCTTACAGTTTAAAATTAAAAATAAAATTTGGCTAAAACTAAGATACTTCCTCTAACTGCTTTATGAATTTCTAAAACCCTGCTCTGGTTGAAATGTTTTATCTGTTTTTTGAAACTGGTAATTGTGTTCTAGATAATATTTTACTTCATGTTGAAACCTAAATGTTTTTTTGTTCCTGGGGGAAGAAAGGATTTAGTCTTCTTCATAATTTTAAGCTTAAACTATGCATATGAAGAAAGTTCCAGCGTTTTGGAACAATAATTTATGAGGCATTTTCTGTGTTTTGAAACAACTTACAGTATGTAGTTATCCACTGACCTTGAAAAAAAAGTGCCTAATTCCATAGGTAAATAACATCTCACCCCTTTCCATGGACATTGAGTAACAGCCTCATTTTGGAAGCAGAACAATAATGATACAGACACGTGGTTAACATTTGCTTTCAAAACAGTAATTGGAATGAGATGTGGACATGACTATATCCCTTTCTGAATGAGACTGTGCTTATTCCAAGGATAACACTTCCTTAGTCATTACATATTCCTCTTGTGTAACACAATTTGTAGATACTGGTATAATTGAAAAGATGCTTTAACTTTTAAGGCAGAGATGCTCCTCTAAAGAGAGGTAATTGTTAGAAAAAGAATCAGAGCATTGTTTGAATGAATGAATGTCAATTTGCTATGTGTTTAACATACAGTAAATATTTGACTAACGTAATGAAGTATACTAATGCATGAACTAATGAAGATATCACACCATTTCTCCAATCCATATGTTGAACTAGTCAAAAAAAAAAAAACACATTAATATAGTGAGTGTTTTTTTCTAGTTTCATTCAACTAATGAAACTAGTGCTATTATCATTAGTGCAAACACTACCTACTTTCATAACAATTAGTGTGATCAAAAGCATATTTGCACTGGCAGTTCCTTTTCTTTAGTAAAGCTGGAAATGTTTTTCTTCACTAGCAGTTAAGTGCCCAGAAGAATTTGAAAGAAACCTTTGATGGAAAGTACTTCTTAATAATCAGTAAATGTTTTCATTAGTGGAGGTCTTCTGATGAAACAGGTTAGCTTATTTGAAGATTCTCATTCTCTGTTTCTTGATTTGTGGGTGCTTTATTCCTTTAACCTTCTAGAGATGTCTACAGCTAGAACCATACAATGAAGTATGCCAGTATATGAAAGGACTCAGCCATGTTGCAATGGGACAGTTTTATGAAGGCATAAAAGCTCAGACTAAAGTTATGTTAAATGATCCATTACCAGGCCAGAAAGCCAGCCCAGAATATCTGAAAGTGAAATATCTCCGAGGTGAGTTGAATTTTTTTTTTCCTTAAATCCTGTAAGAACCCTGAAAGTGCAAGTGTGGTTATAATTATGGCCATTTTAAGGAAACATTGTACATCCTGAGGAGCACTGTAGAGTGTATCATCCAAAAAATGTACACACTTGCTTGTTCATGCGGTTAAAAGCCAGCACCGTAAACCAAATGCATGTTTCTGTGAAATGGTAAAGTGGTACTTAGCTAAAGTAGGCTTATTTCTGTCTTGGAAATTAGCTAATAACAAAACTTGATTATTGAAGAGTAATACCTTATTTAAGTTATGTTGGATGACCGACAAATATATAATCTGTTTTCTGGTCTTACATAATTACAGAAGTAGAATGATCATGCAAACAGTATTTAATTTTATTTCTTTCCTCCAGAGTATTCTAGATACTTGCATGCACATTTGGATACCCCTCTTACAGAGTATAATATTGATATAGATCTTCCTGGAAATTTCAAGGACCACTGGGCCAAAAATCTTCCTTTTCTTATAGAAAATTATGAAGAACAGCCAGGGTTACAGCCACATATAAAGTGAGCAATTTTATTTTTTTTAAGCCTACTCAAAATGCTTTTTTTTCTGCTTGACTTTTAACAATGTTATTCTGAGGCACTTATACTGTGGAAATCCAGTGAGTGTAGGTTCTTTCCAAAATTGTAGTGACTGGAGTTGATTCAGTTCGTAAGAGAGGAAGAATGAAACTTACGATGACTTTTTTTCAATTTGATCTTCACATAAGCATTGTTTCACATGATTGTTTCACATCATACAGCTTTAATGATTTACCATTCTGTTTTCTTTGCAATTAATGTTAAGGCATTGAAAAGTTTGAGATGCTTAGTGCAGTGTTATGTAGCACCCTTACTACAGTTTCTTGCTATGTGCTAAATTATATTTTGTTAGAGGTGTAATTTCTCAACTGTTAAATAGATTTGTTAATACCAGATGGGTTTCACTGGGAAAATATTCTCCAGTATAATTTAGATAACCAATATTTTAGGGGGAGCATAATACCAGTTAACAGAGCAGGGGATTTATCAGACTAGTCTTTGGAAATATGCACTTAAAGGAAGGATAGCAATTTCTCCTGATATAAATGAATTTATAGACATATTCTCACTTATTCCCTCTGTGTAAAAGTAATGCTGAGTTAAAAACGTATGGCTTTTGTGCTAAAATGATAGATTCTATTACATATACACAAGAAGCTTTTTCAGAATTAAGGGATAATTTGCAGAATAAGACTTCCAGTTTCTATATGTATGCTTTCCTTACTTAGTGTTGAGGCTTCTCAGGTAAGTGTGACGTTGAAGGACGGTGTATTATTGGTTAACTTTTAGTGCCACTTACTATGAGAAAGTCTGAAGGCGTAATAGTTTTTGACAATAATAAGATCAGTAGGATGAGGATTTGATTTGAGATACTGAGTATAACTGCCATATACTGTGTATGTTTAGTGAGGTGGGAGGAGAAATGAGTGTCAAAAATTTAATTTTTGAGTATTTCCCACGTGAACAGTATGGATTACCAGACAAACAAATTGTGTTTTATAACTTCCAGGACCTATGTTGCCAAGTTATGTCTGATGTATGTTTTTCTCCTCTGTAAGAGATGTGTTATTTCAGAATTTTGAAAGCTATAAGACTGATGTGCAAGAACTCATATGTGTAGCTGATCATCTGGGTTCCATGATGCAGTATGAGACACCAGGATTTCTTCCAAATAAAAGAATACATAGAGGTATACTGAAAAAGCTCTGTGAATTTAAGAATTAAAAAATTAATGTGGTTACAATTTAATGCCATGCCTTTCCTATCTGCAAATTGGTCTTAAGCTCTACTCACTTCAAATACTTATATAAAAAAGTTTAAAATGAAAATAATTATATCAGCAAATTTTCTGGAAAACACGATCTCCCAGTTTTTGTTGATATGGACAGTTTTTTCTGTAAATACATCACTTCCCTGCTCCAGTTTTCCTGTCTGTACAAAAAGAAGTGTGTGGTTCTAATTGCTTTTCTGTTTTTGTTGTTGTTTGTCCTTCTCTCCTCCTCCTCCCAGCAATGGGATTGGCTACTTTAGAAGTAATGCAAGCTGTGCAACGGACATGGGCAAACTCAAAAGTTCGGATGAATGGGAAAACCAGACTGATGCAGTGGAGGGATATGTTTGATATTGCTGTGAAGTGGCGAAGGTAATGTTAAAGAAGAGAGAAAACAAGCCTTAAGTTGTAATAATGTTGCATGCTTCAATTAACCAAAGGGCTGGAGTCCGAACAGGTAGAACAATTGTTCTTTCTTTGCTAGAAACAGGTGAATAAACTAAAGGGAGTCAGTCTTAGCCTATATACTTGAATGTATTTTTGTGCATATCTTGACCCAATCTGAAGAATCCAATGCATTCCATAAAGGGCTTTGTAACAATAACTAATCTAAATGAAGAGCTCAGACTGAGGCATTCTGGGGTTAGAGGGATTCTTTACTTGGTGTGCTGTTTCGTTTTATTTTTTTTAAATTCTTCATGGAAAAAGAGTAGACTAAAACAAAAGTGTGTCGCTAATGTGGAGAGGATGGATGAGTGTTTTGGTAGGTAAACACAAATAGATCATTCAAAGGTAATTAAGACCAAACCAAATAATGTGTGTTTTTTTAAATACGTCATTATATCTTCTATTAATTCTCAATTACTTTCACATTAAACTGTTATCAGAAGTAGAAATACTTTTTTTAAAAAAAAAAAAGTTCTACAGAATATATATTAAATCGTCTTGAAGACTTTTTCTTTTTTTTTTTAATGTTTACTTGGTTTTTCTACCCCATCTCTATGGAAAAATTGCACAAACTGATTGCTGGAGACCTGAATCTGATTATCTCGTGCCATTGCAAATATCAATTATGTTTTTTTCATTAGTGTACAACTAGCAAGAACATTTTTTGCATAAATAATTGTTTGAATAAATTCATTTTTTGTTACGTTTTTAATCTATGAAGTTATTAGCAAAATACTCCATAGTGCTGCCTTTCTGAACAGCCTTTTGGAACATCTTGCTTTCCCATTTGGAGATTGATAGGGTTGGCGAAACGATTGCTCTAGTTTTGTTTCAAATGCTGCCCAGTTGATTGAGCAGAAGTTGTCATAGTTAGTATTGTTTCTGAAACTGCTGGCCTTGAAGACAACAGACGTTTAACAGCAGTCTGTGACAATCTTGTCAGCTGAAATACTCAACATTCAAACTTTTTATTTTTTGTGTGATTGATTCTCATGAAATAATTCACAAAAAATGCAGTAATATGGCCATGTAATGATGATCAGATTGGTCTCATCACATCAGGTTCCTCAGTAAGAAAAGTTACTAGCTTGGACTCTATAGATAAGACCAGTGGTCAATATAACTTTGCATCCTGTCAACAGCAAGAGCTAGTTGCAGGTTCATAAGAAAAAGTATAAAACAAGCACAAAACAATCATCCAGAATAGTTTCCCAGTCTGTCATAGTTTTCTGTGGCTTGTGCGTTTTCTTGAGTCAGAGGTGACCAATAACATACTCAGAGTTGTAGAATCGTAGAATGAGGCAGAGCTTACATTTTTCTGCTGTTACTCTGGCAGTAACAGCTGCAAAGAGCAAGAAGGAATTGAGGCATGTTTGATTTTTTTTTTTTTTTTTTAAAGTCCAGAAAGACAAAATACAGCAGTCACCTCACTTGTATTGGTTTAATTCTTTATAGGTTTTTGGTTCTTAAAAATCTCTCCTTAGTTAACACCAGTGCATTAGAAACTAGCATACTGCAACGTCAAGCTCCCTACTGCACAGTATTCAATTCTGACATGAAGATTCCCATGACCTTCCAAGCAGTTAAGTCAGAGGTGACTCAGTGGACCTGGTACTAGCCTTGCCCACATTTTTAGTTCTCATGCTGTGTGGGCATTTATTTTTCTTAATACATCACTGATACTGAACTCGTTAATACTTAAGGTGAGCAATTCTGATGCAAAAAATTCTCCGCTAGAGCAAGTGAAGGCTGCCATAGGAGGAATCATGTGTATACCTTTATCAGTAGGAAGACATTCTTGTTTGTCGATTTAATGGGTTCTGTTGGCAATGAGAATCAGATTTTTCTTTTGTTCTATGCACCCTAAAAACGGAATAATTGTAGGCACATTTGACTGAAGAATCCCAGTTACTGTAGGATAACTTATTTTCTTTGTTTATATGATAGTAGCAGCTAGAGGCCGCAGTGGAGTCCCTATTATACTTATTTCTTTTGTAAAGTAAAAGACAGTTGTGCTGCAAAGAGTCTATGGTCTAATAAAAGGCTAAAACAGGTATGTGAAACAAACAAGAGGGTGAGGAAGGAATATAGTAACACTAGTGTTAATAGTTCTTGCGCAGATCAGCGAGGTATAATGAGCCAATTATTAGTAGCAATCAGATTGATAGCCACTTCTTAAAAATAGACCTGTGTGAGAGAACAAAGTTCAATTAGAAATATTACATGGAGTGAAACATGTGCCAATGTTAACGTCCTTTGTCTTTGTAGGATAGCAGACCCTGACCAGCCTGTGCTTTGGTTGGACCAAATGCCTGCCCGAAGCCTTAGCAGAGGTTTTAATAATCACATTAATTTAATCAGGTATGAGAGTTTTGCCAAACAGCTTTTTCATACACACCAAGGCGCTGTACCAAAATTTACTGGTTGTTCATGAAACAGCATGCACATTAAGGACATATGTATCCAATACTATATTATTTGCTTTAATGTTTATTTTTTATTTTCTAATGGAATATTTATTTATTGTGCACTCTTATTTTTCACTCATGACATTTTCTCTTCCTCCTGGATTTCAATTGTACAACTGAGTTACAGCAAGATAAAAAGTAGTACCTGGAAGGTGCATATTTTTACATGCTGTTTTTAATTCCCAAATGATCTATTTTTTACATTTAAGGTAAAGTTAATCACAGCTGTAATTATTGCAGATGATATTTCTTGAAGACTGTTGCAATTATAATGAAACAGAGCTGTTTTATTGCCTTTATTCCCAATTTATAACAGGGAGGAAACAGTTTCTTTAGTTGTTCTCAAAGTAGGCCAAATTAAAGCAAAGATGACAAATAAGTAACCTGTCAAAGGTAATAGGTGCATTTTCAAACAAAGCTCAAATTAAAGATTGAACCACTGTTGTACGTTCCATCTTCTCCCATTCTGCAAGACTCAGTATTGTACTCAAGGTAGTGCTACCTCCCACGAAGTGGTAGAAGTGTGAGAGACTCAATGTGGCAACATCACTGTCAATCACAGGAGCAGAGTGTTTGTAACTAAGTATGTAGCTGGATTACATCTTTTTATTTTTTTCTCCCCCACTATGGTAAATATTGAATCTTTGATCTGTCATTCTGCTTTTATATCTACTTCTTCCTTTTTTGAGAATCTGCTTGGAAAAAGCAGGACAAGGGAAGCAAAGCCTTCTCAAGAATTTTCAAGTAAAAAAAGTGATATTCTGATGTTCACAAAGAGAAACTAATGATAATTCCTCCATGCTCATCCTACCATTCTACAAGGCTCCCCTTTACTTTAAGTAGCGATTACAATGTAGTTTTAAACTCCAAACTGCAATTGGTGGTTGCCCTTCAGGGATATACTCATTATTGGACAGTCTTAGGCTTAGGCTTCTGTCTTCCCTCAAGTCAAGTGTTACATTTGGGCTCCAAACTCTGTCCATCTTTGCTGCATTCCTCTCTGCACACACATAAGCTCCAGCTGAAATCACAACAATCTATTCTTTGAGACAAGCGTGTCTTCCATGCTGCATCCATTTCTGTCTGTTTTTATTTTAAAATGGGAGAGGGGAAAGCTTAATTCTTAGGTAGACTAAGCTGGCAGAATACAAGGGCATTAATGTAACAACACTTGATTACTATGCTGAAATAACTTTTAATATTTATTCTGAAGAAGTGCACCCTTGTTCAAGATCTCTGTCAGCAACTGTTTTTCACAGCAAAGCACATTAATTACTAGTGTTCTCTGCTGATAGGAAAACAAAACTCACAATTTACTATTTCAGTTATTGTGGTGGTTCTGTAGAAATTTAAAATAAGCATTATGAACTTTGAGAATGATAGGCCCACAGTTTTAATCTTTTGGTTTTGGATCAGCCTTGACTTTTGGAGATCTCATCAGCATTTTGATTGTGCATTTTTTGACAGCAAATTAATGATTATCAGTGAATTACCATTTGGGGGCTTTTTTAGAGGGAACACTAGATATGAAGCAGCCTTAAGAGTTGATCATGGTTTAGTACTGGCTGCTGACTGCATCCTTTTTGATTCTAGGAAGCAATACTTGTTTGATGATTCTGCACCCCAAGTAATAGCTGTTTTCACAGAATCACAGAATCATCTAGGTTGGGAGAGACCTCCAAGACCACCGAGTCCAACGTCTGACCTAACACTAACAAGACCTCCACTAAACCATATCCCTAAGCTCTACATCTAAACGTCTTTTAAAGACCTCCAGGGATGGTGACTCCACCACTTCCCTGGGCAGCCCGTTCAAATGCCTAACAACCCTTTTGGTGAAGAAGTTCTTCCTAATATCCAACCTAAACCTCCCTTGGCGCAACTTTAGCCCATTCCCCCTCGTCCTGTCACCTGGCACGTGGGAGAATAGACCAGCCCCCACCTCTTTACAGCCTCCTTTAAGGTACCTGTAGAGTGCGATGAGGTCGCCCCTGAGCCTCCTCCAGACTGAACAACCCCAGCTCCCTCAGCCACTCCTCGTAAGACTTGTTCTCCAGACCCCTCACCAGCTTCGTTGCCCTTCTCTGGACTCTCTCGAGTACCTCCATGTCCTTGTAGCGAGGGGCCCAAAACTGAACACAGTACTCGAGGTGCGGCCTCACCAGAGCCAAGTACAGGGGGACAATCACTTTCCTAGACCTGCTGGCCACACTGTTTCTTATGCAAGCCAGGATGCTGTTGGACTTCTTGGCCACCTGAGCACACTGCTGGCTCATATTCAGCCGACTATCCACCAATAAACCCAGGTCCTTCTCTGCCAGGCAGCTTTCTAACCACTCATCTCCCAGCCTGTAGCGCTGCTTGGGGTTGTTGCGCCCCAGATGCAGGACCCGGCACTTGGCCTTGTTGAACTTCATACAGTTGGCCTCAGCCCATCGCTCCAGCCTATTCAGATCATCCTGCAGAGCCTTCCTACCCTCGAACAGGTCGACACATGCACCTAACTTGGTGTCGTCTGCAAACTGGTTAGCTTTCCACAGTGGTTTGTTTCTGATTTCGAATTCCCTCCTGATGACTTCACATGGGGCTCACTCCCATCTGGAGTACTGCTTTCAGCTCTAGGGCCCCCAGCACAAGAAGGACATGGAAGTATTAGAACAAGTCTAATAAAAACGACTTTCTCTAATAAAATGACTTTATCTAACCATAGAACACCAGTCTTTTGTTCTTTGTTCCAAGGGAATAGGATAGTTAACGGTTCCTGACTTACTAATTTGTTATGGGCCCTACTGCCAGAAGCTCAGATAATACTTAGTAGCATACTAACTTAATAATGTTTTGACATTCTGGCGAAGGGCATCCATTGTCTTGGAAGTATGTAAGAAATATAACTGCAAATACTGGGTGTAGTTCATACCAGTAACTACCATTTTTTCAGTTGTGCTGATTCAGTGTCTTATTGCACATAACATTCAGTATTCCTGTTTTGCCATGCATCTGTGCAGTTTATTTGGCAAAAATGAGGGCTAGGTAGCTCTAGGAGGGAGAGGGAGAGGAGTAATCTTTTAAACTAGCTAGCCACTGAAAGATTTGAAAAGTGGAACTTCCTTTCATTATTTTAGTATTCATGAGAGATCTAGTCACACTGAGCTAATGCTGTCTCTAGTTTGTTTGATATAAATTGTACACCAGTAATTTCTGTGTGCAAAAGTATTTGGATTAGGTACTTGTTAACATATGCTTTTTCTTTGCCTCGGAATTCTTTGTATTTACAGTCCACTATTGAATGATTTCTGGCAAAAAAAAAAAAAAACAAAAATGTTTTGCTGTGGAGGCACTAGGGATCAGTGAATTCTGAATTCAAGATTCTTTTCCAGAATGGTATAGTGATTGAAGAGTGTCAGAAAACAGTTTTGTTTTAATTTGGAGAGCTTTTAATAGAAGGTATATAAGAGAAGTCTTGTACTTCACTATGTTTGATAGGCTTCCAGATCGATCTTAACAGTTTCAAGATAGAAGTATATTGGCTATTGCTGCTTCTTTGTGGGTCTACACACAAGCACAACTCTGGCTGATCTCTCTTCTGGCAAGTGATCAAAGTTACCAAGTTTTATTTAAATTAGAGTGAATGTTCTTGAAAGTTTGAGTTATTTCTGTAGGCATAACAAGGATTTGGGATCAGCTAAACATTAATAATATACTCAGTGTTCTTACCAAAAAAAAAAAAAAGTAAAGAAACTCTCTAGAAGAGTGCTGCTTTTGAAGTTTTGGTAGTAGTGCTTGTTAAACAAGGAGAAAGTGGTAATATACAGAAATTACATCTGACCACCCACTAAAAGTCTTTTCTCGGTACTGCTGCTTCTAGGTAGCCTTATAGAACGATAGGTCTGGTTTGGATGTATTTTCCAAGATGCCACTTAATTAAAATCCAGTTCCGTATTCTGACATGCTTCTGCCTGTTGTACAGATTTTTTTTTTATACAGATGGAAAATGATGGGACGTACAACAAGGGCAAATTATGCACAGAAATTTATCCTTCATCCTTTCTCTTTCTATTCCTCCCTCCATTTCCTATGTGCAGATTATGTATGTATTCTAATTCTGTTCAGGTTTTTAAAGACTGATTCTGCAATTACTCTGAGACCAGGCCTACTAAAGTGTGCGATGGTGGAGTGAGACTTTAGGGAGTTAAGCCGCCAAAATCACTTACTCAGGGTGAATAAAAGCTAGGTGTGAACACCTTCCTGTGATTGACAGTGGTTTTGCTTCCTCAGAGAGCGATAACGTTTGCTTTATAAAATCTTGTTTTGTAGACTGGGAGAAGAGGAAGGACTTCTACAAATGCAATAATGGTATGTAATTTTTCCTCTCAGAGTGGTTATATAATACTAGTAGGTTTTTATCAGGTTTTTATTTATACTTTTCTTAGTGTTCTGTGGGGGAAAAAAAACTTGTTTCCTTGTTCAACAGTTACTGTTCCTAACTGTTAGGAGTCAAAGCAAAATTACTTCAGTATGTAGGTGCTTAGGTGAGTAAAGAAAACTGTACCTGGAAATGTGAAAACTGTACATGGAGAGCTATGTTAGAGCATATTTAGCACATATGTTGGCAAATACGTAAAATGGGGAATGTCAGTTTTCAAAGTAAATCAGTGTGCACACCGATAACTCTCTTAGCTCTGCAATTTCTACTAGTCTAAATAACTGTCTGAGAAAATTCTATCCTATTACAAATAGATAATTATCATATAGATAATGGATATACTGAAAATAGGGGAATACCCGTGAAATGCAGTTTATCTGAGAACAACTGAAAGTTGAACTTTTTGCAAGTTCACTTGGGAATCTACATCCAAAGTTGGGGATGGGCAATTTGCCATTTCAGAAAAACCTCTAATTCTTTCCTTTGATCTAAGAGCATCTGTGGATAAAATATTGTGAAATTTTAATGAACAATGTTTGCCTTAGCCCTAGAATGTTGGGTTGAAAAACAGAACTTTAAAGAGAAACTTTTCTTTTATTTTGTAGGGGACAGGTCATTAACATGCGGTACCTGGAGTACTTTGAGAAAATTCTTCATTTTATCAAAGATAGGATCCTTGTTTATCATGGGTAAACTTTTGATTATCTTTTTTCACTTCTCCCTGCGTGCTACTTCACTCCTCTGGTAATATTGATTTGAAATTTACATAATAATTAATTTTGGGAAGTCCAAGTGACGTTTCCTTAATTGTATGTTCTAGTTTTCATAGTGTCTATAGCTGTTATATTTCCTAATAGAAATACAAAATCCTATTATTTGCCACTTAACCTAATCAGAAAAATATTGTCAATTATGGTATACCTCTAATTAAATAATGGTATTAAATTTCTACCCACAGTTTTTGCATGAGTGGGTCTTAATTCTTTCTATAAAATATGACTCATTAAAGATGTCTTCCCCCCGGTAGAATAGAGTACAATTCCTGGTAAAATAGACTACAATTTCTCTGAATATTAAGATTAATTGATTAAATGGAGGGATAAATCCCACCTTTTGGAGTGAGGAAAAGGAAGAATAGAGGATACAGAAAGCACTTTTATATAAAACTGGTGTTCGGCGAGTAGTTTTATCAGAACAGGAAATCTTTACTACCTTTTACATAGATGGGTTTGTAGACTTTGTGCTTAAGCAGAAGATGGTGGTAGAATCTTAAATAGAAGACTGTAGATAATCTTAAAATTGATGTTTATATCAATTTCAAACTGATCACTCTCTTATGAGTAAAATGTCTTCCCAAGCTGTGGCTTATTTGTGACAACAATGTTCTGACAAAGTTTAAAAAATTAAGAAACTCTTTAAGTCCTCTAATTTTTCTTTGGCCTGGTAACTTCTCTTAAATATTATGTTCTATTATTCTTTGTGCTACGTGAATATCAAAAATAAAAGTACAGAAGAGCTTTATAGCAGTTGAAAACATTTAAGTTTTAGAACATTTCTGATAGATACTGATTCATAAGCTTTGTAGTAACTGGAACGTCTATCTTCCATTGAGAGAAAGCTTTTTCAGGCTGAGCCAGTAGCCTTTGGGCTTGAACCAGAGCAATTTGTGCAGTGGTTTTAAAAAAATACTTCTGTTCTTAAAATCTGTGTACAGTCATAAATTTCAGAGAGCTAGTTCAATAGGTTTCTTCACTGTTCAGCTGTGCCTGCACCTGTAATATATATGTAACTTTTGAGGCTACACAAATGCATGCATTTTGGGAAGAGCATTTCTAACAGTGCTGATTTTCTTCTGTCTTCTCTCATCAACAGCCCCTGCCCCCACACACATGCAAGCACTGTTCAACACTTCAGAGTGGCCAACCACAAAAAAGATAAACTTGAAGTTTCAAGTTGAGGTTTGAAACTGAAAAAATAAGCTGAGATGATCTAGGGTGGAAAGTTCTTTTTGAAGAAAGTGCCTCTCTTATGCTAGAATAGGTGACCATGGGGTCAAGTATGAAGAAACTCATTTTCAGAAAATAAATAAATACCTTTCAATAACTCATTGTGCTAACCATCGGTATTGCTAATTAAGTTAAAGCTAGATGGATTTCTGGAAATGTTACACGTGCTCAACCATTGTGATTCCATATTTGATTATTTCTTTTTCCAGTGCTAATAATCCAAAAGGACTATTGGAGGTTCGAGAAGCTTTGGAAAAGGTACATAAAGTAGAAGATCTTCTTCCCATAATGAAGGTAAATCAAAGAAAACATTCAAAATATGCTGAAAATAATACAGCATATTACGGGATATATCCAGTTCCCCAGAACGTAACCACAGGGTATAAACTTAAAAATGACGAACTGGAAACACTAATTCAAGCTATTTCTGCCTTACCAGCCAGAAAGGTTTGTGGTCAGATCTTCTGTAATGGGCTCACAGCATATGTGTACAGTATGAAGGAAAAAAATAGAAGATATGTCTGAAAGATTAGGAACATCAAAGGAACAAGTTCATTTGATGAACCTAATGTAGAAAAGTTGCAACTAAAGCTGGCTATAGTCACTGATAGCCAACCTGAAACTGTGTTTTACATTTTTGTGCTCTGGAAAAAGGAGTGAGGGAAACCTGCAGTTTTACTACTTGCTGGTGATGGTATCTGCAGAAAGGCTGTGGATCATGAGAGGTGCCAAATGAGTTATACTCTGATCTCAACTTAAGCAATGAGGCTTAAGCTGGATTTAAGTAACAAGTCGTCCCCTCTCCCGTAACTCCCTTCAAATTAATTTAGGATGACCCTTATGTAATTATTTGTGTTTCCCCAAACACTGTTACAAAGTATTTCTTTTAAAAAGATTGAGCAGAACTTCATTTAGAATAGAATAAAATTTGGGAAGGAATATTCATTCTAAATAGAGACCAACTCATAGCTTTCTGTTAGTATGTCTGCATCATGGTTTCATGGACAGATACCAAGCTGTCGCTAATCAGTCATTCTGACTGATTGACACAGAACAGTTCCTCAGAAGATGCTTTTACCTTGCTGCTACTGCTGATACACCAGTTTTGCATTTGCTCACTTGTGCGCTATAGGTATCTTCACAAAAGCCACATGGCTCAAGCGCTGAATTTTTCTGTGGGGCGTTTTTAATAGGTATTATAAATAAAAGGGTCTAAAAAAGTCATAGCTTTGGAAGTCCATCCTTTTTATACTCCTGTCTTGTTCTTGGGCTTTGAAGAAGAATCCACGTGAATACCAGCTGAACCTAAATAAAGTTGTGATGCAGAGACTGTAGATGTTAGGGTGGATGGGTGATTACATGTTGCCTACTGCCACATGAATGTGCAAATACAGCCCTGTAGAGCACTTCTTACGGCTACTATAGAATCATAAGCCAGAAAAAAGAGAAAAGAAATCCTATTAGTGGAGTTAAAAATACAGGTTACTCCAAGACAATGATGAAAATGTATAAACATAGTGGACTATACATGACTTAGTTTGTTATAAATGTTTCTAAGAACTGGCAGCAAATATTTTTCCTGGTTTTCATAACCTGTACGTTTTGCTCTGGTTTGAATCAACTGTATCCTATTCTGAATTGCATCTAAGTGGAATGCTGTTTCTCATTAGAGGCTTTTAGATTTGTTTCTTCAAAAATAAATGCAGATTCTCTTTAAACATAACATTCTGGATCATAAGTTCTATCTTAAAATAAATAATTGTCCTAGTAATTCATTCAACACTATTGCACAATAGTCATTAATAGTGCCTGTATAAAATAACTGCCTGCTAATATTGACGCAGTTTGGTTATTCAGATAGCTGAGGAATGTTGTATGTCAAAAGCTGGGCTTTTGGCTTTACTTAAATACAGTTTTGCCTGGTTTATACAATTCTTTGGCTGCAGTGCTACATTTAGATAATGTAGCTTTGTAAAATTCTTAAACTCTGTGATATTTTTCCTTCTGATGAGGATAAACATTAATTGAAATTGGATCACAGTTAACAAAGTGTTGATATGAGATTGTATTCTGGAATCCACAGTTAAACTAATGCAGCTACTTCTTAGTGTAAACATAAAAGGCAGACTTTCAGATTCCTGCTTTTGCATTTACATTGTTTCACCAAATGGTTACTGTCAACATGCAACTTGGGGAGAAATCTGTGCAGTTCAAATTGTTTTATACAGTTGCTTTTCACACATCATGTAGTTTTATATTCACTATATAGTTAAAGTTGAATGGCAAAATGCCTTATTCGGTACTTAAGATTTCCATCCAGTAGCAAATGAAGAATGAATGAAATAATGTAGTTGACAGTAACTCTTTGCACTGCTCACCCAGCTTGTCCACTTTCATTTCTTCTCCATTTGTAAGTGTTTCAAAACAATAGAGGCAGGCTGTCTCTTTGCATTTACTCTAATATTACTTTTTTTTTTTCTTTTGAAAGCAGTTTAACAGTAAAACAAGAGATGGGTTTACTGTGAACACAAAAGTCCCCAGCCTTAAGGATCAAGGAAAAGAATATGATGGATTCACGATTACCATAACAGGAGATAAGTATGTTTTGGGGGGCTCAAATACCTTAAGTAATGATGAAGTATTGAAGTATTTATCTTCTCAAATGCCATTTCTACTTGCATAAAGTGGCATTTGTTTTTTCACTGGTGACATTCTTGCCACCATATTTTTTTTATTTTATTTCAGCACTTCTGATTCCTGTTGTGTTCCCTGACAGAGAGGGAATATGGTTAGTAATTATGGAGTTCAGTTGAGATGATTCTCTAGCATAAGTGAAGAGATACCTTGTTATTCATTTTAGACTATAAAAAGCCTAAAGGAGGAAAAATGTCATTCTTTATCCATATTAAAATACATTTCTTGTTGTGAGACCTTGTCTTTTATTGAGGCTGAAAAGTCCTGAATGGAGTGGAAATTTCTTTGATCAAGGCATGGAAAAGACTCTTCTGTTTGGATTTTGGCCTTTTCATTTTCTGTATTTTTTGAGATGTTTGCAGACCTATTTTTGCCAGTTTAGACTACGTTATTCTTCTATGAGGATATGCTCAGGTGGGACTTTGGGCTTATCTCATTGAGTGAGATAGCAAATTTCTCACTGTATGGATACTGACTCCTTGTCTTCTCAAAGAGCATTAATCTGAATCCATTTAGAACTAATCAGAAACCCCTTCCAACTACCAGCTGAAAGATTGACTAGACAGTTCGTGCTTTTGGTTTATTATGGGATTTTAAATTCTGTGCATTGGATTTTTTCCCAGAACTTGAGTGCTTCTAACGCTGGGACATGGAAGCTGAACTTCTATTCTAAAGTGTTAACATATCTCCTAACTTCTAATTTTATATTCTAAATCGTATGCCTGTATACACTGAAATGAAACAAAACATGCCTTTACTATTTTAGAAAGATATTTTGGTATTAGTAAAATGGTATATACTATTTACTTCTTACAAATATTCTTCTATATTAATCTGTTTTAATCCATAGTTTATAATCATTTTTTTGTACCAAAACAATTCCATTTTGGTAGATTCAAGTTTGTAAAACTGTATTTTGCATTCTATACAGGAGTCTCAAAGCCAAGAATATGTTTTAAAATTGGATAGCATCTTGCTGTATTCTTTCAGATAAACTTACAACATGGCAAAATGTTTCTAATTTCAGTGTTTGTGTTTTTTTAAACTAAAATGTGGGGGCAATGCACATAATATCATGCTTAAAAAAAATATAGGAAAAAGTCATGATGTAGTATTTAACTGTTACATATTTGTTACTTAGCCTGTATATGTGCAAAAAAAAATTTATCTCTGTTCTTGTTTAATCTGTTTGATAGAGTTGGAAACATATTATTTTCAGTAGAAACTCAGACAACAGAAGAAAGAACACAGCTGTATCATGCAGAAATAGATGCTCTGTATAAGGATCTAACAGCTAAAGGAAAAATTTTAATTCTGTCTGCAGAGCTGGGGGTAAGGCTGTTTTAATGGAAATGATGAGTTCCTTGATGAAATTCTATTATGTTTTTATACCTTGCGTTTAACAGTCAATGTCTTAATACTTTTCGACAGAGACCTTAAGTAATAAAATAGACTGCTTGTTTAAACCCAGTTATGTCAAATATTATAAGAAATTGCCATAATTCTGTCTGCTACTTAAATTTGCTCCTGATTTGCTGCAGTAATTGGAGAGAGTCCAGACAAGGTCTTGATATCACAATGTGTTCTGCTATAGAAGTAGTGGATATTTTTTTCTCCTTTGTTTGCACAGGTCTATGATCACTGTTTCATTGTTCTGACAAGCACTACTTAAGATCGTATGCAGCTTTGGTTTATAGTGGCTGGATGCAAGATGGGAAGTAACGTGGAGTCATGAAAAAAAAAACACTAAAATTGTGTTCATGTTGATTTCTGTTGTAATGAGAATTTGACCAGATTTAAGCCTGCACTTTCCACTTTTCATCCTTTGACACCGTATAGGTGAACAGTTTCACCTAAATTTAAAATGTATAATAAAATGAAATGCTTATATATGGTTTTCACATTTGAAATGGTAATTCTAAAAGTAAGTGCTACAAGATTTTTCCAAATATGTGTTCATACGTATAGTAACATCTGGATATTAGACCATCTTTAATTCTCTTTTTGTCTTTGCTTAGGAAGCAGATGCTGTGTGCAACTTGATCCTGTCATTAGTTTATTACTTCTATAATTTAATGCCACTTTCAAGAGGATCTAGGTTAGTGGTTGCTTTTTATCACATCTGTTATCTTGGATGCACACTGTAAAATGTCCATGTGTTACAGTATCCTAATATACTTTTAATATGAAAAAAAAATTAGAAGTTGGACCGTCTGTCCTGTACAGTTTCTTATTTTATCTGCCATGATGATGAACACTGATTTTGTAGTGTTTTAAAAGATAGTTCATAACTGCTGATAGTAACTATTCATAGCTGCATCTATATTTAAAATGATGAGTAGTCTGTATTTATGGACTTCAGCTCAGGGATTGAAAAGTGTCTTTTTTAAATTGTAACATTTGGGTTCTTAATCTACATTGTCAGACCACTGTAATTTAATTCAAAGCTTTACTGAACCACGGATTTTATATGAAATATACTTTGGTATAGCTTAGAATAATATTTACTTTACATTTTATTAAATTTTTTTTTCAGCTGTTAGGGTCACCAAACGAAACATAAGAATAAAGTGTCCCATATTTCATTGATCTCTTCAACTGAAATTCTAGTTTAATTCAAACCTGGCTACGTGTATGACTGTTATTAATCTCTTTTCCACAGAGCACTTATGAGCTTTAAGCTTATTAATAAACACCATTCAGTAGTATATAAATAAATAATCAAAAGACTTACATTTCTTTAATCAGCTTTTATCGTGCTGAATGAAAAAAATAAAAAATTGTTTGAGTTTCACAATTAAAAAAAAAAGTTTAATGTTGAACAGTTGAGGCAGGGGAATCCCTTTCTGTTCTACAGTGCCTCTAGCTCTGTTGCAGTAAAGTTTATAAACTTTTCTGGGCTACAGTTAAGCTTCTTGGAAACAGGAGTTTGCTTTGTATTCAGCTGTGTGGAGTTTTAAGAACTCAGAAGTCTGAAATTATAATTCTGACTACTGTAGAAACTGTTCTTCAGTAGTTAAACTTCATAGGATCCTTATTCCAATGGTTTTGGAAAAGAAGTGATTTCACTTTTTAAGCGTGTTGCACTTTATTTTATTTCTAAAATAACCAGCACCATAACTTTTGCTAACCTTCTGTAAAACAGCAATATATACTATATAATATATATATAATATATAATTTGTGTTTTTTGCAGTCTAAAAGAATGCTATTTTAAAGCTATTACTTAGTATTACACTATGGAAAGACTTTGACTCTTTTTCTCTCTCATTTTTTTTTTTTTTTTTTTTTTTTTTTAAGTGTGATAGCTTATTCAGTGATCATGGGAGCACTAATGGCAAGTGGAAAAGAAGTATCAGGAAAAATTCCTAAAGGAAAGGCAAGTATCAAAACGCACTGCTTCAGCCTTGGTGGAGGAAGTAGTGCATGTAAATTTGAGGAAGGAACTATAAGAATGAACAGAAGTTGCACACTTATTTGCTGGAGATGAGGTAGCCTGAGAGAGTTTTAAAGATTCCACTGCTGATCTGAGAGCAGGTGAGATGTAGAAATACTATATACAGTAACTCTGCATAGTCAAATGGTAGCTGCTTGTGTCCCGCAGTAATTAAACCTTTGGAAGTGAGGCAGTTCTCGCGTGCTGAGCTGCATTTTCCAGCTTTCTTTCAAAAGGGTTCTGAGAATACTTGGGCAGAATTAGCAGCTCTTCTGGACACACAGCAGAAATTCTTTCTTTACTCTCAGTGTATTCTTGAGTACTTAGGGCTTAGCAATCAAAAATGTATTTGCAGCTTCTCGTAATATCTCCCCCTCCTCTGAAATCAATTTAAAATGTAGTCAGTTGAAAGGTCGGATTTCATTTAAATATTATAACACCTTGCTCCATTTCCCTTTCTTTATTCAACTAATGGTCTGTTAGCTGTATCACCTCTTCAACATGAACGGAGTGAGAGCACCTCTGTTTCTTTAATGTATTGCCAAAGAATCAGCAAAATTTCAGTGAGACTCAGTGTTGAAGAAAATACCCTGTGCGGATAACTGAAGAAAGAGCAACTTTCCTTTCTATTCTAGAAAGTCCTGAAAACAATAAAGTCTGTCCTTTTAGTACAATGAATTTAGAAGGCTGATAACATTAAAAACAACAGCAAAAACATAAACATGGACATAAAAAGAATATATAATAGTTGCTTTTAAGAGCAGATAGCAAAAAAGCTTCACTATCAGTGGGCTGCTAAGCTCTGCTAAGCTGATATCTTCAGTGTTTTGTAGGAGTTCAGAATAAGGTTGAATATTTACTTATGTGGAGTTTTCTTGTTTTGTTATTTTATTTTAATGCGTCTTCCTAGGACTTAATAAGGTAGTGCATTTTGCTGCGTGATTTTATGCAATCAAGCAATGTTTCAGGATTACTCAAAAACAGGATTTCTGACTTACAGGAAACTTCAAGGCAATTCTTATGTTTGAGGCTTTTTTTTTTTAATTATTTTTTTCCTGAAATAGCACCTGAATTGAAACAAAACCGTTTTTAGAAAGGCTTTAACTAGCTGGAAGAAATTGTTTTGAAACCAGGAGTTTCTGACAGATTTCTTAGAGGGGGATTTCTGGTCCCAAGCTTATTACAGCGTGCAATATCAGACCGCTCTGAAGCCAAAGATGTCTAGTTGTCAAGAGTCCTGTTACTGCCTTGGAAGGTCTGTCAGTAGCCATGGACTGCATATTATTTATTGTGGACAGGAATGCAAACCCACAGTCACATTCAGTGCTTGGCATGCATGCTGCTTTTCCAAATTGTTTGGTGATGAGGGAGAAAATAGCCTGGGCGCAGATTAGTTAGCAAGCTTACTCCTGTCCCACCAAGAACAGAGGTAAGATTTGATTGGAACCCTTCCTTAAATTCAGCCAGAATTCACTAAACAGTTTTAATGAAGCAGTGTGTTTGAGCATTGCTTTGCTGAAAACTTGCTATAAGCTGTAGATATGAAGTTTCCAGAGTTCTTCGCTGTATGTAAGTAAACTCTAAAAACTTGTCATGGAAAGAAGTAATACAGAATGCCCGGAAAATCCAGTGCAAGTCTACCATTCCTATGGTATGATATTTTGCAGAATACAGTATGTGGAAATGTAAAATATCCCGGTTTTATTTGTTAGTTGGACATTATAATAATTCTGAAGATGGTCCATATTTTCTGTCACCAACTCAGTAGTATAGACATCTTGTTTAGAGGGAGAAACTATATTATGTCAGAAAAGGAAAGATACATTTTTAAAGTTGAAGTTATCTATTAAGAATATTCAAGGATTAACTTCCTGGAATTAGAGAACTTGAAACTTCTCTCATTTCTTAAGATCTTTTTAATTTTGTTGCATTTTCAGCTTGTTGATTTTGAAGCGATGACAGCACCAGGATCTGAGGCTTTTAGCAAAATAGCAAGGAGCTGGATGAACCTAAAAAGGTAAATCTCTTTTGTTCTGATGGTGGAGGAGGATGGGGGTGGGGTAGTAGAATATGAAAGACTTTAAGTCAAATTTAAGCCTATGGTGAAGAAGTGACTTAGACATGACGAATTTAGCAAATGATCCAGTCTATTTTTAACTTTCAAATCTTGTCTTAACAAATCCTAATTTATAAACACTTTTCTAGGCTAACAGAACATTTGTCTACACATCCAGTCATCATGTGTTACCACTGAGAAAATTCCTTGAGTTAATATTTTCTTCATTTTGTCCAATGGTATAATTTGCCTTTTTTCCTGTAGTTGTTATTTATGAATCTTGTGATTGAGTGGAAAAAGGGGGGGGAGGATTCAACTTGGTGGTTCTTTCCGTTCTTATGGATCTTTGACCTGTACACTGAAAGTGATGTATTTATCTGTTGGTGCTATTTTGACTTGGAGAATAAGTATTTTCAAAGTAAATGGAAGTTTTGAATATGCAGTATTACATTAATATAACTGTATGACTTCTGTATTTTTATTTTTCTTAGAGTAGTTTTTGAGTACTGAACATGTTAATTCCTTGTCAGTGTTACAGAACTGTTGCATTTGATTTGTCCCTTCGTGGATATTCGCCATACAAAATCTAAAAATGGGGCTAGAGACAGAAAAACGGTATCTTTTAGGTAAAGGTCAAGTCACTTAAAGGGTGCTGAGAGAACTGGCCAATGTCCTTACAAGGCCAGCTGTAATCTCTGAGAGGTGTTGCGGGTCTGGGGATGTTCCTGATGACTTCAGGAAGGAAATCTTGCATCTGTCTTCAAAAGGCCTGAAGAACAACCCAGGGAAACTAGAGGCTGGTCAGCCACGCTTTGGTTCCTAGGAAAGTGATGGAGTCCTCTAAAGCACTTTGGTCCCTAGGAAAGT
Source organism: Anser cygnoides (assembly GCF_040182565.1). NCBI lineage: Eukaryota > Metazoa > Chordata > Aves > Anseriformes > Anatidae > Anser > Anser cygnoides. The sequence goes on along the minus strand of NC_089875.1, from coordinate 44,894,148 downwards.
TACGGAGTCTCAGCTTTGTGGAAAGGGACCTGTAAGTCTTGATAAACCGCAAACCAAATGTGAGCCGGCAACAGAGAAGGCCAGCAGCATCCTGGGCTACCCTAAATAGATTAGGAGAGATGATTTTGCTCCATTCAGCACTTTAGACCACACCTGCATCCAGTTTTGGGGCTGCTGGTACAGTAAAGAAAGAAGGATAAACTGGAGCAAATTCAGCAGAGGACCACCAGGATGGTAAGGAGGCTGGAGCACATGCCTCAACAGGAGGGAATTGGGCTTACTTAACCTGGAGAAGAGAAGGCTTTGACCTAACAGGAACTTCCCAGTTCCTGACACTGCCTTAACCACACAAAAGTTATGTTTTCTAATTGGAGCAAAGTCAGCTTAAGCTATTTCAACCCTACCTATGTGTGTCTGACCCTCTCAGTTGTACTGCTGAAATTATTTGTGGGATCCCATAGCAAACCAGATCAGGAAACTGATCTGTGCTAAATACTGGTTTTGGCAAGGTTATTTTTAACTGAGACTGTTTCACAGCATAGGATTTGCTGGCTCAACTGAGAGATGGGTGAGGAATGAGCCAGAGTGGAGAAAATGCTAAAGCTGGCTTTGCTTGATACTGAGAAAAGTATCTGTGGAACCACAGCCCAAAGAACTGGAAGTAATTATATGATGATAATTAACCTGGGGAGCTAATTTGTCTGTGGTATAGAAATAATAGTGCATAAGGTAAGTAAGGTTTGAAGACTTAGAGCAATAAAACTCTACTTTAAGTTCTGCCATTCCAGAAGGCTCTTATTTAGTGGTTGTTTTCATTCTGTGTAGTGAGGGCAGTTCGTGAAGTGAGGAGTCATGAGAAGCAAGAACTGGTGGTGATCAACAGGTTCTTGACTTCCAAGTCCCAAATGTGTTGAAGTGCTTGAACAGAAATATAAGCTAATATGTTAACTTCCAGGTAAATTATTCTTAACACAGCAAAAGATTAATATATTTTTTAATTTTTTTTCCTTTTTCAGTATTTCACCTTCTTACAAGAGTCTACCATCAGTATCAGAGACTTTTCCTACCCTGAGAACGATGATTGAAGTACTAAATACAGACTCGTCTTATTGTCTAAAAAAAACGATAGCTGTTGTGTAATTTATACAAATAAAAGACCAAGATAAGCTGCTGCTTAAATTATTTTGAAGGGGAAAATATGGTCAAACTGGGTTTATTATTATTATTATTATTATTATTTTTTTTGATAAATAGACTACACAAACTTATTTGAGTAATGATCACTAGAAAAGGGGATCTTTGTGACCAGTAATATTAAAAAGGAAAAAAAGGAGAACAGTTAACTTCTTGTATCCTGACATGCTCTAACAAGAAATACAGCTGTTCGGGGCGGGGTGGGGGAGGGGGTAAAATGAAGAGCAATAAGAAATTTCCATCTCACTTATGTTCTGAATGTTCTGGAAGTGAAGATTTACTTTTAAAAAAGTGCATTGAAAATACCACTGTGCAACTTCCCTTTTTATTTTTTTTCCAAAGCCTCTGTCTTCCGCATGGAAAACCTCGAGAAAATGTGTGAGTAATTGGTAAATATACAGACATTTCATGTAATGTAATCCAGTGAAGGAACAGATGTCAGCTTAAAGGAACGGGTTCTAGGAGAACATAATTTGGAAACAAAAACAAATGACATTCGGGGTTAGCTTCTTGGTGAGTAAATGTCAAAAACACAGCAGCAGTGCATTAGTTCCTCTTTCCATGTACCCATTGGTGGCGGTATCTGGCAAAAGATATCAACAAACTTGAGCGCATATTGGGAGAACTACCTAGGGCTCCCTGGGTTGTTTTTGTTGGAAGGGGACTGATGGAAAGACAGGCTTCCTGTAGGGTAGAGCTAATTCAGTTCAGACAATGTGGACAATACCAAGAACCAATTTCTCATTATCATAGCCATATTACTTCCAGTGAGTCTTAACTGAATTGTACTCATTTTAGGTTGAGCTCTGTGACTTTAGATCTATTTCTCAGGTTAAATGAACTCAGAAAGGGCAAGCAATGTTGGGACAAATGTCTAGTTTCCTCAGTGACTTTGTTTTTTTTTTTTTTCTGCCTTAATATTCAACACTTCTGAAAATGTACAGAGCTTTTCTGTTTTAGATATAGATTTCAACTCGTTTAATATTGATGATCTATTCTGTGATTGCTACTGCCATCTTTTACACAAATACTCTATACACTTTCTTCCAATTTTCCAGAGGTTAGGGCTTTGTACAATAGCAACTATCTGTCCCAATCATGCAGCGCAAGATATTGTAAAGAACAAGTTATTTTCCAAGGGAGAGGTGAAAATATCCTGTATACCCCTTTTTTTCTGGCTACAGCACAATGCAATCCGAATTCCCTCTTTAATGAAAAAAAAAAAAAAAAAGGGAAAGAAATGCAGCAAAGCCTCAAGGATGTTGATATAGCTGAACTGCTTTATAGTGGGGCTGAGAATAGTATAGATTATTGAAGGGAAAGTGTTGATTATTCTGCACAACGTGGTTCTGTATTGGATTCAAAGTGAGCTCTGTGTGGGTATGTATGTTCAGATTTGTGTAAGTCCTGGAGCAAGGAAAAAAAAGCCACAAAATTAGTTAGAAGCTTCTCTGAGTACTGACAGCCAATTGGGGGGGAGGGGAGGGGCTTAATTTAAATTCAATATTTGTTAACTTGATCACTGGCAGCATAGGAGCTAGCTGGTAGCTAAAGTCTTGAATGTTCGTGTGGGTTTTCCTAGAGCTATTTCTAAATGAAACCTGAAAAGTGAATGTGTACTATGTCTACATTAGGAAGCAGCACATCCCACCCAGTGTGAGTAGAACACTTCCCACACTATTAATTTCAGAGGTCTTTTTCTATACTTGTCTATTTTGTGAACTGACTGCTCACTGCATTTGGAGTGCATGTTAGCAATGCATCTTCTGGTCTGGACTTCTTGGATGAAACAACACGTATTCTGAGACCTTCTTGTGGTGGGAAAAAAATGTGGTAAGTGGAAAAGATGAGGAGATCCACTTCAAAAATGTGCTCCTGATCAAAATAAAATCGTGATGCATATGTATCCACAGGAACTTTTTTTATGAAGTCTTATATTCTAAGATTACATATTGAAAATATTAGAGTAGGGAAAGAATGTGCTTTTCTTCTACTTAGCACCTTCTACCATCCGTTGCCAAAACATTTTGCTGCCCATGTAGTATGTATGTCTCCAAGAACAAGTGCTATTATAGTATTAACTTCTAGCTTATAAACTAGAACTACTAGTTCAGTTGGAAGGGACCTGCAAAGATCAAGTCCAGCTGCCTGACCAGGGCTAACCAAAAGTTAAAGCACATTTATGAGGGCATTATCCAAACGCCTCTTGAACACTGACAGGCACAGGACATCAACTGCCTTGCTAAGAAACCTGTTCCAGTGTTTGACCACCCCGTTTCTACAGGGCTGCTGTCCAGCCACTCATCTCCAAATCTGTACCTGTGTCCAGTGTTACTCTGTGCTAATTTATGGTATTGTTACTATACTTGTAAGCAGAAGTTACATGTGAAGGCAGGAGGAAGGAATAGGAAGCATTAAAGATGTTTTTTAATCCTAACTTGGATATGTCTGAGTAGGTAGGCCTAGGATCTGTTTCAGGCTTTGCATGGAGCTTTGTTCTGGAGCTACAGAGATGTCAAGGGTAGATTTGATGGAAAAACTGACCCACCTCCCAGCCAAGGGAATAATCCAGTGTGCAGTATCCTGAAGTCAACATCTGTTTCTCAAGTATCAGAAGGCAAGTAGAATGCCTTTATGTGAGCACAGTTTTCTTAAAGCCTAGCATTCTCTGCTCCTGCTTGTTTGTAGGGAAAGTATTAAATAAGTTCCGGTATATATATTTGATCAATGGGGTACAAAATGTGTATGCCCAAAAAGCAAATCTAGGAAAAAAAGGAAACATTTAGAATCCACATTAGTAGCCATTAGTGCGCTTCATTGTATTGCTAAACATCTGGAAGGCTAGGAATAACTTTAAGAAGGGAAGTGAAACTCATCAGAAAAAAATAGAAGCAGAATTTCATATACTGACCTAAAATTCATCAGCAAACCTATAATAAAGGCAAATTTGACCCTCTGTCTGGTGGGTACTAATGGAAATGCATTTTAAACTTTCTTGGTCAGAATTTATATTAAGACCTAACTTGGGTATTCCGTTCTAAGTAAGGGTAAAGTAGGCTTGTGAGTTTTCATTGAAAGAATTGAGTTATTTCACCACACTTTTACTTAAGTACCTTTCCCTGCCCCATTATAAATAAGCAGTGTTTGCTTCTATGATGCCTTCTATTTAAAGGTCTAAAAGCTTCAGAAATATCTATTAGATATCATTATGGCGGAAAGGAATCATTTTATTTCTACGTAATGGGGAAAGGTTCAGTAAACAGGAAGAGATTCCTAAATTGATGCCTTGATTGTACTCAAAAACTGTGATCTTTCCTTTAGACCTGTACATTTTATTATTATTCACTGATAAGGGGGAAATCTGTTTTGGTATTGACCAGGAAGTTTTTGGAACTGTAAAATAAGAGCTGTTTTGTTTTATGGCTTTGTTTTATGGCCTTGATAAGAGGGAGTAGAGAATTGACAGTGAGGAAGAGGAAGATTACCCAGACAAACAAGCTGTGTACAGCTGTCCAGGTTTTCTTCTCCTTATCGATTTTTACCCGTGTGCCTGACTTCATACCTATCCCCTTGCTGACAGATAAAAAGATTGTTAGTGGCAGATGAAGGGAGGGTAGGCAAAGTGTGTGTTGCATCCGCGTGTGTGTGCATGGGTGCTTCAAAGGCTTGTTTCTCTGGGCAATACATATGACTAAGAAAGTGAGCTGCAGTCAAATAATGTTCTCAAACAAGTTTAACAAACAGAACAAGATTATATAACTGGACTGGTATGTGAGGACGTGGAGAACTGTAATTATCTCCTTAGAAGTAGATATGTGGAGAAATCTAATTATCATTTTTCATCCTCTCCTGTGTCATCTTAGACAACTGGTCTAGCTATCTTTTGAGCTTTTAAATGGGAACACAGATGCATTGCAGGCCCAACCCAACCACTTATCTATTAATATTACAGAAAGTATGAGGAGAAAAAATAGGTTAAGCAATGGAAACCCATTAATCTGAACCTCAGCATTTGTGAGACTTCATAATATATTTTAAAGATCATAAAATTTCTTGTGCAACTACCCAGCACAAAAGGCAAAACAGATTTAGTCTCAATGTATTTACTTGTCTTTGGTAAGCCTCCTTTCTGTGTGTGTTACCACACACAATTAGGACTTGATACAGAGTACACTCGTGCAGAGGATGAAGAGGTCTCTGAAAGGGAGAAACAAGGTGGTGCTAGCCAAACTAAGGTTAGTAGTCTAATCTTGCAATGGAACTTGCAGGTTGTATGGATGGGTTAACAAAATGAGGCCCAGAATAGCAGATAAGGAGAACGCAATGTCTGAAAGTACCTGAAACGGGTTGGAAATTATAATCAACAAAATCAAGTCTCTTATAATTTCTCGATACTGAATTCCAGATTTTATTAGCTGCAACCTACCTAAAATTTACTGCTATCATGTGGCTGTGGGAAAGGCATATGAAGTTCTTGATTATGTAAAGAATATTTCGAAGATGTTATATTACAGTGATGGGCTCCCCTCTGGGATACTGATATACTGGGGAATTCTGGTATACAGCTCCAGCCAGCTGGGGTCAACAACAGACTTCAGCCAGCAGCACACACAGAGAGGCTAACGCTAAACAGGGTGCTGGAGTGAAGGTTGGTTTGACACAGGCTCTCCCTGTAAATGCAGTAGTAGGAAAAATACATTTGGAGAGAAGAACGGAGGTTAGAAAGAACCATGCTCTTGGCACAAGCTGGTCATAATGCTGGCAAGATTTCAGAAAAGGGGGGCAGTTTGGTAATGAAACTTTTTTTTTTTTAAGATGTTGGTTTTGTACTGTACTCTTGCTCTACTTCATAAACTCAGGAGCAGACTCATGCTGTGGCTGTCAGAAATCCCTTATAATTTATGAAAGAGGCCAGTGCTACGTGGAAAAGCAGCAGTCCACAATTGTCTTCCCTAATCTCAGTGACAGAAGCAGTAGTAACAGGAGTGCTGTGCCACATTGAACATACACTACTGCCACTGTTCTTCCCCGGCTTTCCACCCCTCACTTATCCTAATTCATTGAACATATGAAAGAGAGAGTTCTTCTTCCTCTGGCAGCACACCTAAGACAAAATAAAAAGCCACCAGCAGTCTCAGTCCGTAGGAGACGCCTTTATTCTGGCGTTTGGGGTATGTCCTCAGAGCTCAGCCCCACCACGCTCCGTGTTACTGATGGGTGGAGCCGTTACACTTGGGCTGCGACTTTTTGGGGTTTATTTTACCACATAACACAGTCGCTTTCGAGCGGCTACCTGCCGAGCCTGTTGGGTTGGACGAAAGGGGCAGGCCGGCTCCTCCAGGGGGGCCGGCGCGTGTGAGGGAGTAGAAGACATGAGGGGGCTCGCCGGGGGCAGGCGGGCCGCCCCCCGCTGCTGCCGGGGCAGGGACGGGGCGGGTGGGCACCGCAGGGGCTCTCCTGGGAGCCGGGAGCGCTCCTCCTGCCCCTGTCCCGCCCGGGTCCCGCCGCCAGCTGCGAGGCAGGAGCCCCGCGGGCACCGGCAGCGCCGGGAGCCGTCCGGCAGCGCTGGGCGTGCGGGAGGCGGGCTGGGGGGCGGCGGCCGGCGTTTATAGGGAGCGAGGGGAGGCGGTGTCCGCAGGAGCGGAGCCGGGAAGGGAAGGGAAGGGAGGAGGAGAAGGGAGGAGGAGGAGAAGAAAAGGGAGGAGGCGGTTCCCGCTCCCGCCGTGCGAGCGCGGCCGGCTCGGGGCTGTGCGGGGCTGGCGGCGGGGTGGCCATGGCCTCCATGGCGGCGGCGATCGCCGCCTCCCGCACGGCGGTGATGAACGGCAACCGGCCGCTGGACGAGCGGGAGCGCAAGCGCTTCAGCTACTTCTCCTCGCTGAGCCCCATGGCGCGCAAGATCATGGCGGAGAAGGAGCGGATCCGCGAGCGCTACGGGCCCGAGTGGGAGCGGCTGCCGCCCCGCCAGCAGGACGAGATCATCGACAAGTGCCTGGTGGAGCCGCACGTCCAGGCCCGCTACGCCGCGCACCGCGGCGCCGCCCGCCCGCCGCCGCCGCCCGCCTCCTACCCCAGCCTCCGCCTCAACACGGGCCAGAAGCTGGTGCGCTTCGGCGACGAGGTACCCGCGGGCGGCGGCCGGGGGGCCCGCGCCGTGCCCCGTGCCCGCCCCCGCCCCCGCTGGGCGCGGCCGCCTGAGGGGGCTCCGCCATGGCGGGGCCGTGAGGGGCCGGGGCGGTGAGCCCCGCTGAGGAGGGCAGGGCGGGCGCCCCTCGTGTCCTCGGTGGCCGAGGGACGGGTTTCGGGGGGCTCCCGGTGAGGGGCGGGAGCGGTATTGTTCGCCCGCTGCGTGTGCCCAAGGGCGGGGTGCGGTGGTCGCTGTACGCGGCGGGGTTTGGTTAAAGGCAGCCCGCCGAAGTTTGTCCGAGATAAGCAGGAGCGATCCCGGAGTGGATTTTATTTAAAAAAAAAAAAAGGCTTAGAGAGGAGGTCGGTGGCAGCGCCTTCCCGAAGTTGTCCGCCCGGCGAAGGCTGGGCTGGCTCTGGACGTGATCCCCTGCTGGAAAGGGACTGCAGGGAATGTTTACCCTGAGTTAAATCTCTTCCTTTTTGCGCCTAATTTTAGATGCGGTTAAAAATACAACGCTGAAAACATTCCAGCTCTTGGTATTTTTGACACCTTAGAAAATGTAGCCTTTTCCATGTTACGTGCCAGGAAAAACAAGGGTGTGGAAAGATAGATGACAAAAAGTATGGATTTTGAAGTTCCTGAGAGCTACCTGTTTAATGGCAAAGTGTGGCAGATGCTCCAGGAGAGCACAGGTATGAGGGTACCCGGTCTGGAACAGCTGGTCCCCGTACGGAGTGTGCTCCCGTGGAGAAGGACTAATAATTATCTGAGAAGACCTAACGGTGCTCTTCACATCCTGTATCCCTCTTACTCCTTGCATGAGATTTCCTTTGTTTTGTTTTGCTTTGTTTTTAAATCTTGGTATGATTACAGAGCCAATATCTCCCCTTCTGTTCATTTGATTTCTTAAAGTGACCTATTGTTAATTAACTTACGTGACTGCTACCAGAACAAGGCAATCTGCTCCTGCACTTGTAATCATCCAATTTAAATTGAGCAGTGCTTCTTTTAGCTACCTCACCGGTATCTTGTGCACTAAGGTTTGTGAGAAGTGTTTGAGGCATCGTGGTTCCTAACTGGCTTTGTGGTAGGAGGCTGCTGCCTGTGCCTTGTGTGCTGGGAAGGTAGGACAATGTGCAGCACACACATCGCATCTGGAGCCAGGCAATGTATGCTCATGTTTAGTTTTATATAGTCAGCGATACCAGAAAGTCTGGGCAGATATTTTCTGGTAATAAACCATCACTTTTGGTGAAAGAGAGTGTAGAGAAGGACATGGACAAATTGGCTTGCACAATCAGTCTTTAAAGGAAACCTAAACTTGAAGTTGCTTGTGAAAGGACTTAGGTTAATGACTGTGGAAACTGAATGCGTTCAGCTTTCCCGGTCTCAGGCAGCTCTCCTGTGCTTTCTGCTTTGAATTATGTGGATCCAGAAGGAAAGAAAGCATGTAGTAGGTTGTTGTGCTGTACCATATGGAAATAATCATTTCCTGCTCAACAAAAGTACAACTAGAGAGTCCATCTGAAATTTGGCAAGTCGTTTTCTTTTTCCTCTTCCCCCAGAATATCACTATGATGCAAATAATGTTGTCCTTAGCCTTTTTGTAACCATTAACTAAAGAAATCGCGGCTCATCAAAATACTTGATGCAAAGCGTTTAATTTTGGAAGCATCTGCCTCAACTGACTTCCTCCTTGACTTCCAAGCTGAAGTTAATATAAATTGCTTTTCTGAAGAAAGAGATTCCACTTGTTTTGGCATCCTCCATTTCCATTTTAGTTCTTCCAATAGCACTATTGAGCCTTGGAGCTTTTCCTGGCTCCTCATCTGATAGCTTCCTCTCCCCCAGCTCCCCTTCTGGCATCCAACCTGATTTTTGGACATTTGCCCTGGCTCAGTAATTGCTCCTCCGCGTCCTACTGTTACAGAGCCACCGCGGCCAGTGCCTTGCTGTTACAGGTCAACTTTCCAGGCTTGCAAACGCTTTGCCTACGGAGCTCTGTTACCGTGCTGCCTTCTGAGCTGACAGCTTACCGAGCCGTGCTGCTGCCGTCTGTAAGTTGTAGCTGCTGCACGTACCACGGTCACCTAGCACTTGCTCGGAGGGCAGTTAGGTTGGTCCTGGCTCCTGTCCCTGTCTCTTGGTGTACGGTATCCTGAGGTAAGGAAGCAGAGAGTAGCCTGCATACCCCAAAACCACTGATCAATATTGCAGCCCTTACAGCGTGAGTGTGCTGGTCCAACGATGTCCTTGTTGACACCCGCTCCACCAGTGTCACATTTGGCCACAGAAGCATTGCTCATCTTCCCTGGTAACTACTGTTGAAATCTGTAGAGATCTACCTGTGCTTGCTTAAGCATGAAATATTAATCTTCTTCTTGTGTTCTTTGGAGGACTTGGGAGAAAGCAAAGCAAGGATGAATGCTGAAAATACTAATTTACCCAGCCAGAACTCAGCATTTCCTTGCCACTTTAATGCACGTGGCCACTTTGATAAGCTGGTACAGAGGATATATTTAGTGGTATATATTATATTTCTGGACGGTTCGTTCCCTCTTTCTCCTCCCACCTCTTCCCATAGATCTTTTCTAACACCAAACTGATTTCCTGAACTTCTAGTGCAGGACTGCAAGCTCTCAAAATATAAGCATTCTTACATTTCCAAAACATCTTTCAGTACATTGCCCGCGTGGGAAGGCTGTGACAGAAAATAGATGCACGGTGGCAGGCAGGACCACAGCATCCTGTAGTGTTGATCCAGTTGTGTCGTAGTGCCAGAGTGCTGTGGCACCATGTATCGCTGCTGGCAAATGCCTGGAACTGCCTGAGTCCCACAGCTCCTTCCCTTTCGTTACCTCACCCTCACTGCAGCATTGCCAGACCCCAACATAATACCTGAAGATGTGTGTGCACTGTGAATCTCATGTGCTGCTTTTTAGTATGCCATCCTGCTGTCAAAGAACTGAGCGTACTTTCAAAAGTTACAAAAAGCTCGATGAAAGAAATGGAAGGACAGGAACTGGGCTCCCTGACTCCACTGTTTCACCACCACAGTTTGCCTGGGTGGCACCCAGCATGGTTGACGTCTACCTACGTGCTCCACACTGTCATGGTGATGATACACCTAACTACAAACAGCAGCCACTGACGTGTCCACCGTCAGCTTCGCGATGTCAAGTAAGACTTGCAAGTTGAAACAGGCCCCAGAGAACACCAGCGTCATATCCGTGATGGGGTCACAGACCTTGCTGTTTTCCAACACCTGCTCTTAGCAAAAAGCACCTCTTGCCTCTCGGGTTCTGTTTTTCTAGAGTCATGTGCTCTAGGTCAAGCATATATTTTCGTCTCTTCCAGGCTAACAGGGTCATTTACACCCCCATGAAAGATTTTTTGTCCTGTTTGCTAAAGGTTAAGTGACTTGTTATCTGCATGTGGGCACAACAGAAAACTGTCACTTCACCATCATTGCCTGTGTCCAGACAGTCTACGTCTTTTGGCCAAGGGCTTTTGGATGCTGCAAGCTTCAAGCAGAGCTTCATCTTCCCTAACAAGGCTCCGAATGCTGGTGTTTCTCCAGCTGGTAGAAAATAGGGTTAACTAAGCAGAGAGAAATCTGGAAGTAGAATTTGGGATTTAATGTAAATGTAATAGAAAGGGGTTATTTTTGAAATACATCACAAATTGTGTTAAGCATCTGACTTGATGATAGTTGATGCCATTGGATCCTCCCCCTTTAGTTTAGTGCAGGACAGTTTAGATATTTAGCTTACGGCAAATTCTGCCATCTCTCCATACTGCCCCTGTTTATCCACAAGTGTGACGTGCACGTAGATTCAAGGCCTGATTATTTTTATCTTTAATTATTTTTTTAAGGCATATTGTACTAATGATAACTAAACTTTTTGTTGAAGAAAATGCCATAGGTACTGAGCAATTCAAAGAATTGGAGTAACGATAACTAAACTTTTTGTTGAAGAAAATGCCATGTGATTTAGAAAATGTTAAATAGTTTATACGGAGAATAGACAGGTAAGAGAGTTTTGTTAGTTTCATCCCATCTTTTAATAGGGGAGCTTGACTTACCTACCTGAAGGTGGGTGCTGTGTTCGTGTTGCTTAGCCTTAAGAAGTTTGACACCAAGCCAAAGGATCAACCCTTTTATCTCCTACTTAAAAATGCCTTAAAGCAGCAAGTACTGAACATAGCAATAGCTTTAATGTAATGTCTGTTATAGATTTGTGCTTTTTTTTTTTAAATAAAAAACGCAGTGCAATTTTTGAGTGCAGTTAAACCACAAGAACCAGCAAGTCCTGTTCCGATAATGCTTCTGAGATGCATTTGCCAGCACAGGAACGCATTTCATGGTAGTTCTGGGATGGCATGGTCATTGTCAGCTGCTCTGAGCAATGCTTGTGTCAGACAGCCTGGCATCTTTCTCCCAGTGTCTTCCATTTCGAAATTCTCATGCTGTTTGGCAACACAGTGCCTACACGTAGCCAGCATAGTATATGAATCTTTTTAATATATTCTGCAGCTGGTTGTTGAAGTCAAGCGTATGACCAGATTTTTGCCTCTCTTTCTCTCTACCCCCCCCCCCCCCTTTTTTTTTTAAGCTATGAAATATGTTGCATGAGGCCCTCTTTCTTACAAATGGGTTCTTTAACACTGGTGAACAAAAGTTTATTTATTTGGCTTCTTTCTGGAAGAGAGCTTTGTGTGCTGAAAACAAAAGCTGATCAGATATGGATCACGTCTTATCCGTGCTGATGCTAAATAGCCTCAAAGCTATATTTTTACTTTTTTTTTTTTGGAAAACATCTCACTCCATTTACTTTTGTGAATATTAAAATTGTGTATGTTTTTGCTCCCATTTTCTTCAAGCATGAGAGAACTTGTTTATTGCACAGAAAGCAAAATTCTTTCTCAGATTTAGTTGGTGATCAGACATCAGGCACATCAGACAGGAAGCGGCAGAACTGCGCTGTTCTCCTGCTGCTCACTTGGTCCTCTGCGTGTCCTCTGAGGCACAAGAGGTGGAGGCCACAGACTTCCTTCCCTTCTGTGACAGTGGACAGAACTGGTAACTGTCTATTTAATCCTACCTTCAAGGACACTTCAGGTAATGACAGACATCAACTCCTTGAAGCTTCGAATCATGTGTTATGAAATAGACTGCCAGATCCAGTGGAAGACCTCTTCAATAAGGGCAAAGCTCTTCAGATTTACTGGCTGCGAAGTGCAAGCGTGCTGGGAAGTGAAGCCTGAAATACAATGAACCCTATGTGGAAGAAAGAAAATCTGTGCTTTTCTTTCAGGGACCTCCTCCAGCCTAACAAGTGTCTACTACTTACATCTTTAGAAATTACCCAGCGAAGTCTTAGGTCTTGTCTCTGATAAGAACCTTTAAACAACCAGTACCAAAATACCGTTAGCTCATTTTGGGAGTGTTTTGTCTACCTAAGCTGGAGATTGAAGTTTTGTGCCCACAAATTCAGTGGTTGTTGAAGACAACAATTTCTAGTAAGTGGAAAGCTGACTCGCTCCGTTCTGTAGGGAGTTGTCTGTCCTGGTGTATGGCAATGTCGTACGTTCACTCATTCTTCCCTATGCTGCTTTCCTGTCCCTCTTCAGGCAGCGTTTTGTCAGCAGCAGCACCAGCATCTTCTCTGAGTTGAGGATGTGCAGAGAACGTTGGGTGAAGAGGCATCTCCTCCCAGCGCTGTCTATACTTGTCCCAAATACAGGAAAAGAAAGAACTGGCCATCTTGGATCCAGGACGACATGGCCATGGGATCCAGGACAACATGGCCGTGCCTTGCTGCCAGCTTTAGGACTGGTTTGTGGCTGCTTTGCATGTTGCGGAAATGGACCTGTATCACAGTCCTTTACAAGGGCTGTTTGGGCTTAATGTGCTCTCCTCGTTACCAACACAAGTTTTCCTTTTGTTGTTTTCCACTGGAAATGTCTGACAGTTAATAGTAGCTCATTTAAACCACCCATACGTGTGCAGCTGGCTGACCTATAATCTGTCCCAGTTTATTATTGGGATCAGTCTCATACTAAGTTTTTTATCCCCTGCTCTCCGGTTCCTCATGAACTGTGAGCCTTCTGACAAGAAGACGAAGCTTCCTTTAAACTCCTGAGGTAAAATACACTGACAACTCTGTTAACATCTGGAGCTCTGAGGCTCCGTGACAGCATGTGGGAATTTGTTGGACTTCATTTGTATCCTCTAGCGCTGTGGTTGAAGGCCAGAACTAATTTGTCCAGACCCCACGTGGACACAGGGGTTATAGTCCTACCTCCAGTGCGTTGGACTTAATCCAGCAGCTGGGCTCACTGAATGCTCTTTCCAACACGTGCTCCCCCTTGGGCTGTGATTCCTGTCGTGCATCCTTCAGAAATGGGGTTACAACTCTGCCAGTTTCAGATGTGAAAGATCCAGTTCTAAAATGGTTTTGAAATAATTTGTCAGCTCACCTGCTGCAAGGCATCCCCCCTAAGTGCTATGGCATTCCCATGTGGTCGGCAGCACTGCACAAGGCAAATACTGATGGAACAGACAATAAAAACAGACTTTTACTCACTTTGTTTCCCTTAAACAGTAATAAATAAGAGTATCCGCTTCCTAGAATGAGAGAACCTAGTGTTACGCTTGTGTTTGTGGCAATTAATTTCCTGTGTCAAACTTCCTTCTTGGTCAGAATGGTTGGTCCAGCAGAGCCCAGGCTTTCCCCTTCAGGTGGTCTCTGATCAGCCCGGTTCTTTGGATTTCAAAAGTATTTTCATCCAGCCTCACCCTAGATGCTAAGATCTTGGCCAGTAAAGAAGTAGGCCGGTGAATCTTGTTTTTATATCCTCACAAAAGAGTGAGGGATTACTGTCATATACCACAAACACTTTGCTGCTAGAAACCCTGTGTTTCACAAGTGAGAAAGAATTGGAGATTGCCGTGTTTTCATGTTTAGATGGGGGATTCCTGAGCAGTGGTTAGCTTAAAACACAGTCTAGTTCTATTTAGAAGTGTGAAACGAGCTTTCCAGGCCTTGTCCTGTCCTCTCCTTCCTTATGCATGGTTACTCCAGGACTTTTTACATCCATCCATCCACCCAGCCATCCTTCTGACTCCTGTTCCTCCCCTGTGGTGGCAAAGCAGCGTTATACGTAGTGTGGAGGGTGCATCTCATTACCTTGGCCAGCACGAGCATCCAATGTACAAATAAGTCTCAGCCATGACTAGAACTGAAAGTGCAACCATTTTATTGCAAGTTGTGAAAAAATGTGCACGATGTGTGTTTATTTATTTATTTATGTTTCACCCCTTCTTTCTTGATGTGGGTTGCGTGTCTTTCTGGAGGGCATGCTATGCGTGAAGAGATTACCTGAATTTCTCGAATTGGGATTATTTTCGTAATAACACCTTCTTGAATTTTATTCCATTACTCATTCTGGCCTTAGTAATAAAGCTGAAATACAGTAATGATCAAAACCAGCAGAGTTCACTCGGAGCTCTTAATGAATTCCCAACCACTCTCTTGCAGCATTACACGTGACCAGAGTCTCCGGTAGTCATGAAACCTCACAGTACTTTCCCAGGATGGCACTTCTTGGATTCATATGGGGATTTTACTCTTGCTTGAACAGCACCAAATACTTTGAACCGACTGTTCTTAAAGTGCATAAAGCTGTATCTTGTCAGGGCCGGACCCAGCTGTGGCTTGGAGGGATGGACGTGCAGCTGTTTTGCTGCCACGAGGCTGTCTGCTTGCACACTCGCTCTTCCATCTGTGGAGCGGGGGAATTGGGACTTCATTTCCCTAAGGCCCCTGATCCTCTCCTTAATCCTGTCCCTGTGTGTTGCTAGTAGCCACCAAGGAGAATGTACAGTAGAAAATTGGAGATATAATACATTTTAAAGCGATTTATAGAGAAATCATTTCCAGAAGTTTAGACCACGTTAAATCTTCATATACTTGGGTTAAATTGTCAGGTTAAATTGGAATACTAATTGGTAGTCCTTCCCTCAGAGAACTTGCTTTCAGTCGGTCTTAAAATGTAATCAGTGACATGTAGAAGCAGCGCTCTCACTCTTTAGCTAGTTCTGTGGTGGCGATTATGCTTCCAGCAGCGCAACATAACGTTATCTGTGTGATTCTCTGAGCAGGTAAAGCTGTTCTGATTTTTACATTCTTGAATTTTATTTCAGGACATAACTTGGCAAGATGAACACTCGGCTCCGTTCTCCTGGGAAACGAAGGTGAATATGCAGCACTTTTATCTTTAATGTTGGTTTGTCATTTGATGCTGGTCCTTCTGCTTTTGTAATATCTTCATTTCGATACTTGATAGGCCAATGTCGCCTCGATTCTATGAGAGCTGTGTAAAGTGACCGTACTCAAATGGAACAGGGCTGGTGTACTTTGATTTACGGTAACAAAAACACAAAATGTACTTTCTATACTAATGTTCTGACTTCAAGTGCAGGTGTAGAACTGATTCATTCCAAATTATTTGATTTTTTTTTTTCACAGCGAACTTTCAAAACAATTTTCCATGTTTAGTGAGGACAGAAAATTTAATCTTGAAAACATGCATCAGTTATTGTGTAAGCATAACTGCATTTCAGTTTAGAAGGCAGGAATTAAAGTAGTTAGGGAATGAGGTGAGAAAGGTACATATATCTAGTAACTTCATTAGAAGTTCATTTTTTGTTTTCTTGTAGACTATCTTACGCTTCATCTTTTTGTTACGTAGTAGAATATAGTAAAACTTGTTAACCTAGGGCTGTGCTGAAAGCATTGCGTTCTTTCCAAAAGGCAGCTCCTTCAAAAATAATGTGTTTTTTTCTGTGGTGGTTTTATATATATATATAAATATATAAAATATATATACTATATATAATAATATCTATACAATATATACACACATATACATATATATATATATAACTTTGCCCCTGATATTTTGTTAAAGCATTATTTACAATGGGATTCTCATAAAGCTGAAGTAGAGCCAGATTTCCCCATGTTTGTGAACTTGCAGTGTGAGGAAACACACACAGTTGTACCATGTTTCTAGTGGGAAAGCACAGCTCGCTGCCTTTGTCAGCAGGGTGTGGTGGCCATGTTAATTTAATCACACATTTCAGACTTTTTGTTTTCTGGATCTGTCTGCCAGAGAAAGCTGCTTTTCCCCACTTTCCTTTTTTTGCCCTTGAAATATGTAGTTATCATGTATGAGCTTACGTATATAATCTTAGGCTAATGCAAGGTAATTACCTGGAAATGCCAGTGAACGCTAAATTAATCCAGTTGACCCAGCCCTAAAGTTGTTGTCAGCCTTCCTGCTCAAGGTCACTGCCTCTGGCTAGCACCCCATCTGCGCTCTGCAGATGTGGATTACCCTGTAACTTGCTGTGGCTCCTGGATCCCTGCAGCCGACACTGCTACAGTTCAAGAGAAACCATCGCCAGTCTTCAGGGGCCTTAAAACTGTGTTATAAGCTGCGTCAGGAGGGTTTCTGGCGGTGGGAGCCAGCTAGCTCAGTCAAGCCCTCCTGTCTTTGCAAGACTCTTAGAAGAAGCAGCCGCAGGCTTTTAGGAAAATACTAGAGGGGCTTGTAATGTGTGTGAGCTTGGGTGAATCAGTCAAGAATAGTGAGAAGAGCGTGGAACTCATTGACAATAAGGAGAAATAAATCATATGCTGGAGACAGTTACGGTGTCTCTCCTGTACTTTTTGATGCAAACCCCAAAACTCAGTCTTGGGAACATGGCAGGTGTAATCATATTTCCAGGCTGCGTCTTGATACGATTTGATAACATCTGAATACTTGCACTGGAGATGGTGCTGCCTGTAACACGCTGCCCAGTGATCCATGGTGAGCTGTACCTGTGGTCAGATGGGTTTTCTCTTAAGCTGGCAGTTGTCTTTTCAATGCTTGTATGTTTAGTGAAGCTTTTTTGAGCCCAACCTGTGGCTTTTCTCTTGCTGCTTAAGACTATTTCTACTGTCCTCCTGGTGTCTCAGAGTAAAGGATGATGCTCCAGTTTCTTGCCTTTCTGTAACGAACGGAGGATCGCAGAATGACATGCAAACCCTCATGTGACTGCTGAAGAAAAATGAGGTGGGGGGAGGTTGCTTTAGGAATAATTATTTGTCTCAGCTAATCGAGATGTGCTTCTGGCTTTCCCCTTCCCTCCTTGCTGACCGGAGATAAAAGCTGTGCTTCGGCTGCAGGGTGAGAAGCTGAACGACCTTTTCCTTGAGCAAAGCTCCAGAGAATCCATTTTGTCCTGCCTCGTGGTGTGTGGGTTGGTTGCTTTGTGTGGGTTCCTCCTTTTGTTTTCTTCCCAGTGCCTTGTCATGCTGTGGCAGTCTTTCAGCCCAACCCTTCAGCTGCTGTGTCTCCTGCTTCTAAAGGCTGATGTCTTGCTTCATGCTTACTCTTTGATCTCTTCCCTAACCAGTACTTCAGCAGGAGAATACTGGAACGCAATTTCTCCATGGGGTAGTGCCTGAGTAGAAAATATTCTTGCTGTCAGTCCAGCATGGGGAAACAGCAAAAAAGCTTGAGTGAGCCTGAATAAGGTTGCTATGTTGTGATGCGTGTTCAGAGTCTTGTGAGCCAGATCTCCCACTGTTATTTTAGGCTATCAGGCTCTTCCCATTTCATTAGCTCTACCTCAGCACGGGCTGTTCTCTCTATAATATTGTTTTCCCTGATCTCCTGCTCAGGAAGAGTTGTTTTGTTTTGTTTTGTCCACATTATTGCCTGTGATGATGGAATGCCTTCATTCTCTTGCAGCTTTGTACAAATGTGCTTTGGGTTACCTACGGAAGGGAATGTGACATTTAATGTCTACTTTTGCAGAGAAGGAGAAAATAGAGATTTAAATCAGTAAAGCCGATAGGCTTGATTTTTATTTTTAACGCTGAGACTGTACGAAAAATATAAAGTAGCGAAATCAGTAGTTGCCTGTAGGACAACTATTTTAGGACAGCTGAGAGGGTAGTGAGAACAGTAGGGAAGAGGGGAAGGTATGTTTTCTGCAAGTTGGAGCTGCTCTCAGCTGTTGCAGTGATGACAATGCTGCTTCCAGCTGATTAGGCATGGACACATTTTTCTTACAGTAGCTACTGCTGCGAATTCCCTAATTTCGTGGCTGTTCCACTTACCATGAGAACAGTGTACTAAATTGCTTTCATTTTGGACAGAATGCAGTTGGAGGACTCGATAACCTCTCTTCTGTCAAAAGTAAATTTTCTGTGCTCTCATTTTAAACACAAATGTGAGGTAAGGGTTAAGTTGTTCATGTCAAATATGCGTATGAGTGTCTCTAGGATTTTAAGCTGTTTGAAGTCATTTGTTCAAATAAGTTCTTGTCTTACCTCTTTGCTTTGTTTGCAGGTTAAAAAATAGAAACAATAAATTTTTGAGCTAGCTGTTAGGCAGCATTTGAAGGATCTCATATTTTTCATGGAAAACTGTAGCACTTCTCAAAAGGAAAATCACTTAAAAAGCAACATGTTCTCATGGCACTGCAAATAAAGTGACATTTTAAAGCTAGGGACAGAGTTGGACAGAGTGATTTGGTTCATGGGTGGAGCCCTCATGAATATAACACATCATGAAATGTGGGTTACATTTTTTTAACTGAAGCCAGGTTTGTGAATGTTTTTTTAAAGCCAGGTTTGTGAATTTAGGTCATTCTATTTATGGCTTCAGGTTTAAGTGAGATGAAAGCTGACATTCTGGCTGAGTTTAGGCTTTGAGGTTTCTTGGTCTGTTTGATGTAAAAATTCAGTGAAACTCGGCACGGACTTCAAGATACAAATGGAAAACAAGAATTGTGCCTGGTTTTGGAAATAAAATTTGTGAAACTTTTCCTGAACTCAGAACTTTCTGTGTTGTTTGCTGTTGTTGTTGTTTTTTAGTTAATTTAGTAGTGGGCAGAAAATATAATTTCAGTCTGCTGCCTCAGCTAACGCATTGAATACAGAGAGCAGCATGGGAATAAGTTGGAATCTATTTCTAATTCATGCTGTTAACTAAAATAGGTTTCATTCCAGATATTTAAAACAGACACACTCTCATCGAAAAAAATTGTTGGTCTTGCTACAGCTGGAGTAGATGTAGAGGTAGCTTTAGAGAGTCCTTGCTGTAGGTGTGGGGTTTTTGTTTGTTTGTTTTGTTTTCATTTTTGTGTGTGTGTGTGTTTGTTTGTTTGTTTAAAAAACTCCTGACTTTTCCTCCTTCAGCTCTCTTCTACTTACAACAGCCCCTCAGATGTTAGTTGAAAAGAAAAGCCTTCAAGGTGTGATACTTAAAAAAGGACAGAAAGAAAATGCATCAAGCTTCAATCCCCTCCAGTAATCTGTTTGCTGTCTCAGTGTCTGAATTCACCTTCTAATGTCTCTATGGAAGTGATCTAATTCCAGCAATGATTTAGAAAGAAAATAAAAAAGTACTTCTTATTATAAAATACATGGTATTATACAAATTGTGTTTCCTATATCTAAGGGCTAAAACTAAAAGGCAGTCTTCAATATCCTGACTTACACAAGTCCTAGCTGTTATTTTTTATTATTTATTTAAATAGGAAGAAAGTAGCAGAAAATATTTTTTCCCTCCTTATTTAGTAGCCTGATGTTAGATTCATTTTTCAACCTATAATTTGGTGCAGTTATTTTTATCGAGTTGGCATAAACGGCAATACTTTCTTGGAAGGTATGAAGAGTGATGCCTGAGATTTGGGGTTTTTGCTTCCCCTTTTTTATCTGGACTACAGATATTTAAAAAAAAAAAAAACACAGCGCTGCAAGACTACTGTTGAGTTTCAATTCTTGAGCAAAAGAAAAAAATAAACTGTGATAATAGTAGCTGTGTTCAAAGTTTATTTTAATCTGCATGGCCAGTTGTTCTTGGCTAAGGATTCAGTCACCTGCATCAACCTTTGGACATCTGTTTTTGAGTGTAAAACCGTGCACATACCACGTACTGATACTCTTGAGTTTGCTCAGGCTCACCAGTAAGAGCAACAAACTTGTGTCCAGATCATGAAATTTCCCCTGAAGCTAAGTGCTGCGCGTCTTCCACATTATCTCTTGGTATGGACTAAAATTACTTAGATTGTTTTTGCTCTATTTTTGCCCTTGCCATTAGTCTCTGCTGACCTAAGGATTTCTTTCTGAAAAGCTCCTGAAAACACCCACTGTGTGCACAGGAAACAAAGCAAAAACTGCAACTGCTTTGTGTCCATGTTTATTCTGGTTTTGTCCATTCAGCAAACCAAAGTCATCTTCTAAAGTCATCTTTTTATCTTTGCTTTCTTACCTCTGCATATATCAGGCTGTGCTTAAAACAAGTTGCTTTTGACAGCATTTCTGCAGTCTTTGTCTCAACGATTGAGATTTTTCAGGCTGCCAAGCAAAACTATTTGTTTTGGCTGTGTTTGCGTGTCTGTTTAGTAAAATACTACACATTCCTGATGAGTGAATAAGTTGCTTAAAAACAAAAATAAAAGCTCCTGGGTTCTTTGTGGTCATCTTGTTTATAATATAGACTTAGGAATGAGACGTGATTCTATACAGTGTTGTTAAATCATTAGGTTCCTGAAGTGTGTGGTTCGTCCCTTTCAGACTACATTGTTTCCCAGGAGCATATACAGATGGTTTTATGATCTGGTGGGTCATCCCTCCCTCCTGAGGGATACTGAAGTTAGGTCTCAATGTTTTTAATCCAATAAATAAAATTGATAGATGCCTTTCCATGGTCTTTAGAAGGAAAGATGGATACACAGATTCCTAAAAACTACAGTTTTGAATATTGCTTCTCCTTAATCTATTGGACAGAGAGATGATCCAAGACCTAAGCATCCTTTACTTTAACCCTTTCCTTGCAGGTGTTTGGGACCAGAGGGGTAAGATTTAAAACACAAAAACACTAACAACAGACTTCTAAGTTTACTCTGCCTCAAAATACTACTTTGTGTGTTTGTGTCTGCTCGCTCTCTCTCTCTCTCTCTGTCTCATGCATTGAGAATTACTTGCTCTTGCAGGCAATATTGAAAATACTACTGTTGTTAATAGCTTTTTTTTGAATGTGATAACACACAGAAATTGCAGTTGGGACTGTACTAGCCTGTCTATAAACTATTGAGATACTTTTGGAGCTGAACAATTTCTAGAAATATAATTTGGGCAAATGGTAGGAAAGGAAGTGTTTTTATTTTATTCCTTAGTTGGGAAATTAAAGTCCAAAAATCGCAGCTTATTCAAGATCATACAAAGCCTATGAAAGAGATTGGTTTTCAATCTCTGGAATTTCAAATTGTGCCTAAATGTCAGTTTTCTTTTGATTATCTAATCTTATCAAAATGTTCTGGGTTTGTTTCCCCAGAAAGACTGTTGGTAGACCGCCACAAGTGCAGTTCTGCTGCTAAATGCTCAACCGCCGAGCCTCAGCTCACGGCAGCGCCATCAGCCTCATGAGAGCAAACGCACAGCACAGCTCTCTTTGGAATAGCTGCTGCCGTGAGTCTGGCTGGGGCAAGAAGAAACATGCACCGAGATGTTCCTCTGACTGACAAACTTAAAGAAAAAGGAAATTATTTGGGGGGAGTAACAGTCGCCTCCTTCCCTCTCCTGCTTGAGCCATCAGTTGCCAATTTACAATCTGATTTAAGAAACTGAGAGGAAAACACCAGCTAAACTCACGTTTCTAGGGTCTAGCTACCTGTTAGAATACACAGTAGTACTCATGGTTTAGGTTTCTGCATTGAGTGTTTCTCAGATGAGTCTTCTCTATCTCTGTGTGAAATTTTCTGCTGCTCTGTTTCTTTTCCTTTTTTTTAGTGTTTTATTACCAATTTTGTGACTT
The DNA here is from genome assembly GCF_040182565.1 of Anser cygnoides. Taxonomy (NCBI): domain Eukaryota; kingdom Metazoa; phylum Chordata; class Aves; order Anseriformes; family Anatidae; genus Anser; species Anser cygnoides. Next base: position 44,871,941 of record NC_089875.1, on the reverse strand, counting down.
GAAAGATATTACGTATTAGTCATTTTCTTTCATCACCAGCATTTCTCAGGGGTTCAGACATATTAAATAAATTTAAAAGTCAAATAGAAACATAATATGTTTCAAGGAAAATAGAAAACTTGTGACTGACCCACAGAAGCTCCTGGGAAGCAGAAGGATATGTCTGACCTCACAGGGCGGCTTGCACAGACTGCTGAGGCCCTGTGCTTTCGGAGCATATCAGTGTGGTTTTTTCTTGTTCGCCTTCTTTGGTTGGGTAAAGAAAACTCTTGGAGAAGTATTTTCAATCAGATTATTCCATGTGAAGTGTCATGCTATGAACTATTTGATTTCCAAAGCACGCTGTGACACAAATATGCGATCTTAAACATCATGTGGGCCTTTCTTGTGAAGCTGCAAGGTATGGTCACCCGCAGCTGTGCAGTGAACATGGTATTAGAGACTGACCAAGAAGGGCAAGGTTAGCTCTTTTTTATTTCAAATGTAGATAAAGTAGATTTAGTTTAAATTAGACAGAACATCTACACAGAAAACCAATGTAATGAATATTCAAAAACTTCCTTCACCACTTGAAAGATGAAAATTTCCAAGAATTGAGAGCAAAATTACAAAAGCTGTGTCCAAACTGAGAAGCAGATATTTTTCTTTCTTAAACCAAGATTCTGTTTTTTGTTAGATTTAATCTCACACTTCAGCTACTCAAGCTGTGGTCTTATTTTGGTACATTATTCCCCAGAATCAGTTTTGGGTTGGGATGACTGCTTCATCCACAGTCCTGTGAAAATACAAAAATAGCATAACTTCATTCTTCTGCAAGGCCTTCCTTCTAAAAGACAAAAGCATATCTTCTCCCAAACACGCATCGACGAGTGGGTTGGAAAGGGTAAAGCTGCCCGAAGCTCTGCTGTGGTGCCACGCTCTCCTCTTCACCAGAAGCAGCCCGCTGCTTCCAAACCAGAGCTCTCAGCTGACATTTGGGCCCTTGCGAGAGAAAATACAACATGACCACAGGAAGTGGCTTTTGCACCGCAACATAAGAATTTTCCAGGAGACCTGACGTTATTTGTGTATCCTGCTACTGTGGAAGGGCAAAACCATCTTGGTGGTTTTGCTTTTTTTCTTATTTTTGATCTAACAGGCCCCCGCTTGCCTTCCGTCAGTGTTTTGCCCAGATTTTGGTTCCAACACCAATCAAGTAGATGTGGGGCTGGGGTGGCCCCTCTCTGCTCTTGGCACTGACCCCCTCTCTCTTGAGCTGAGGAAGGAAGGAACCATTTTACTGAAACTGCTGCTGTGATGGCCCTCAGCTAGTGCCATCTCTAGTGTAAGCCTTGGGACAGGCTACGCAGAAGAAGGAAAAGGCTACTGCTGAAGGACAGAAAGTACCACTGTTTTAAGTACGTTGTCATGTAGGAATTAAGTCTTCCAAGGTGCAGTAAAAACAAACCCAAAAAAATACGTTTTTCTTTTGTTATTGGGTAAACGCAGGTCCGCTTTATATTGTGTTGTGGGTTTTCGTTTGTTTTGTTTTGTTTTGAGCTTGGATTTTATCAGCTGTGAGTCTTAATGCATCTTAATTTCAGGGTGGTAAATCTCAATTCAATAGTATTGCCAAGTGACCTCAGGGAAATGAATCCCTATAATTTAATATAGGGAATGGCAGTCACTGCGAATAATCTTCAGCATCATTGCACTCATGGATGGTTTAACACAGATTTATCCCCTGTTCTTAACTTTAAGGCATGACTTTGGGTTTGAAAAGAAAACTAGAAAACAAAGCATTGTGGTTTCCCTCTCTGTTTTCTGAGGGTGGAGCAGGGAGTTGAGCTCTTTGGTAAGGACTCTCACGTATTCTTGCACTCACCTGATTCCAGTCGAGCTGTAATTGCTCACAGCGTGTTTATGTTCTGCCTCATTTGATGACACAGTATGTTCCTAATGGAAGCATGCAACCTGGTGCTTCCTTGCCTATAACCTTGGAAAAATACCCAAGGTATCTAATTCTTTAGAAACTTCAGAAGTGAAGTCATGATTCATGGTCTGAACTTTTGGGTAGACCTGTGCGGTGTCAAGAGTTGGACTTGATGATCCTTAAGGGTCCCTTCCAACTCAGGATATTCTATGATTCTATGATTCTATGATTCATGTATGCGTAGCTAGCTGCTGACAGTTCAAAACAAATTTGGTTTATAAATAATCAGTTGCAGGGTTAACATTTGCTCTTTGATGAGAAGTTTCTGAATACTAAATACTAGGTGTGCAAGTCCTAGATCTAGAGTCCATCTGAACTTAACATGTACAATAACAGAGGTCTCAAACACTTCTAGTAAAAATGATAACCAGTTTGGACTTGTTTTAAATTTAGGTCTGCAGATGCTATTGCAATTTTATTCAGGAAAGGCCGGGAAAGAGAGAGAATTGGGAAAACTTTACAGATTTGTAATGAACTTTGAAATTATCAATAGCTAACAGCAAAATCTAGTATTTGAAATGTCCTCTAGGCTTTTTGAAGACTAGTCAAGCCCATAATGACAACAGTGTAGCTCTAACTGTAAATGCAATTTTTTTTGCATTGTTTGTTCCTTTTTCCAAACAAGATACTAGGCATGACATTGTTCTTTTCTGGTGCTTGCTGTGGTGCACTATTCCTACATACAGGAACACTTGCGTGTTCCTCAGGGTGAAATAAGGCTTAACTTTTATTAGCCTAAAGTGTCCAAATGACGATCAAGAGTACTGATGTGGCAGTAAGCAAAATGAACGTTTTGTGGTACTGCGGACTTTTAGGTGGCTCTTGCAAGCTCTGTTTCATGCCTTAACTATGGTCACTTGCTTCCCTGACCCTGTATAACTTCTCAGAAATGAGTACAGCCATCCTCATTGCGAGTTAAAGCGAAACAGCTCTGGAGTAAGTGTTGAACTGGACCTGCTGGAGGTGTTTCTCTTACTTCAGAGATGTACTTCAGGCATTAGAATTGTGAAAGCTGCTTGTTACACATACCCGTTGCATCTAATGCTTTATCTTGGAAGTAGATGGAGTTGTAACATGTTGCCAACCGTATTGAAGACCTTACTGGAAGACGGCCTTTTCAACTGCTCTGTAAAGCACATGTGTTTTCGCTTAATCTTCTCATGTAAAACATCTGTAGCTTTCAAGATGCATCCACATCTATTCTAATGTTTTAGAGCCATGCAAGCTATGCACTTCTATCTTGGGTGGCACTGAGTAACGCAAATATGATTGTTTTCTCTCTGCCTGACTCCTCTACAGCAGGTCCAGGACTCCTACATTTGCTTGCATTTCAGTCTTTTGTTAGTTATTATAACGTAGCTAGAAAGATAGACATTTATGGAGAAAATGAGTTAGCTTTGCTGTGCGGGAGTTGCCTGGCTGTTGGTAGAGGTGTTATCTATATGCATCAAGATCAGAAGTTCAAAACTGTCGTTATGAAGGGCTTTGAAATACTCTTTTTTCTTTCCTTTAACCTTGAACAGAGTCAGATGGAGTTCAGCGTTGCATCTCTGTCCATACAAGAACAAGGTGGTGCCCAGCTGCAAAACGAACAGAGGCAGCCACTTAAAGCAGCACCTGGTGTCCAAGTCCCTAAACCTTCTCAGGCTGCTAAGACCCCTGGCTCTGATGGGTTGATAGCACCCAGAAAGGATGAGGAGTCTTCTTTCTGGAAGATAAATGCAGAGCGCTCAAAGTTTGAAGGAGACAAGTCTGAGTTCCAGTCCCTGACGCCCAGCCAGATCAAGTCGATGGAGAAAGGAGAGAAACCCCTTCCCTCTTTTTGCAGACAGGAGTCTGCTCCAAAGGAGATGGCGAAAGCCGAGAAGCCCAGCGTAACTAAACCAGAGAAGTCCGTGACCCCCAGTCTACCTTCTGTATCTCTCGAATGGGAGAAACCTCGACCCTCTCAACTCCCTGCTAGTTCTCTAGATGATTTCTTTCTTCCTGACCCACCGCAGTACCTGGCATCTTCTAGGACAAACAAGGAAGATAACGATGGTACTATACTTTCAGATCCACAAATGCCTGGACAGGTAAGGACTGCTGTATCCACGATCCTTAAATTGAAAAACAAATATAACACATTAAAATGCAATAAGGTCATTCTGGAAGATCAGGAATTCCATAAAGCATTAAGCCATAACTAAGCTTGCTGGCTTTTTATCCTGCAACTTTAGGGAAGTCTATATAACCAACATGTTAACTGCTATTGTTTGTTTAAATCAAGTGTTTTTTAATGGAGTAAAATTCATAGGATGAGGGCATCATTTGGATATAATAACAGAAACACTGACATGGCATCCGTTGGCTGACTGACAGCAAGCTACCTAACAGTTTAGGGTAAAGAACTTACTATATCAAATAAAAAAAAATAAAAAACTATTTTTTTCTTGAAACAGCAGAACACTTATTGGAAAAAGCTCAACTTGAATAGTAGATAAACTAGAATCTAGGCTACTTTCTTGCTACACGCAGCGTAACAGTGAATGGTGAGCTCGTTTCTCAGCTGTTTTAAGCAGTAGCCCGACAGCCACTTCCCAGTGTTTTGTCCCAAGCAGCTGGGCAGCTTTCAAAAGTATTTTCTCTTAAAGTCCAAAATGGAAATGGAATGAGCTCCCAAAATTAGCCTTCTGAATGTGTTTTTCTTTTTCTTGAAGAAAAACAAATAGCTCAACAACAAAAAATATCCTTAAGCAGCTCAATAGACTGTTGGAGCTATTTAAAAAGCAGATGCTGACCTGTGAGAAAAGAAAGGGAACAACAGGATATGACATGGTGAGGGAAAGAAAAGAAAGAGATGTGAAGCCTAAAAACTGAAGCAGAGAAGGAGAGTCGTTCTTGAAACAAAGCCATGCGTTCCTGTTTGGGATCTGTAGCACTGCAATCAGGCATACGCCTGACATATTACTGTACACCTCAAGCATGTCACGTAGCTTTCTCTTACCATATCTTCACACTGGTGATTGTTTAAATTCCGAACAAGATGATGTAAGGTCAGAAAGATGCAGGCTGAGGTAAATACTTGAAAGCAGAGTGAGTGGCAGCACTTAGGAGAGAACATTACTTAAGCCACTTCAGCACTTGGAGCCCTATGTTTAGTCATTATTTTTTTTCCTGGAGCTAAGGCATTACACTTCTGAAGCTGTTTTGCCACAAATTGTGACTGCAGTAGTTCTTTAATTTTAGATAAAGATTCTGTCATGATTTCCTACAAATTAATGATTTGTACAGCATTAATTCCTCTGTGAATGTTTTCTAGCCAACTGGAATAGTTTGAAAAGCCAGTTTTTCCTCTCCGTGCAGAAACAATCCTCCCATGTCAAAATGTGAGCAGAGTAGCAGAGAAGGATCCGTGAAAGAATTTTCATTTCCTTTCTGGATTCTTTCCCCCAAACAGGGAAGAGATTCCAGAAAGAGGAAATGAAGATAGGTCATAGTCTAGGAAGAGGCTCTAGAGACTCAGACGTGTCCCTTGCGCAGTCTTCCTGAAAGGTGGAATCGTCCTAAATGTCATGGCTGGCAGTGCAGTGCTGCAGGAGCAAGCACGTTCTTGGTAAAATAACTTGTCAACAGGGTTTAAAACATGTAGTTTTCTGGAAGCAGCTGTCTGTCACTGTAACAGACAATCCATTTGAATTAGTAATGCCTACATTCTGTGGTGGTTTTTTTTTTTTTTCATTCTCTGCAATTCCCACTCTAGTCTGAAAATTGATGTTTATGAGTTTTTCCATGGGGAGAAAATAACATTTTGCCTGCAGACCACTACAAGGATTTTTTTCTTATCTGGAGTTGCCTCTTTGGCCATCGTGAGTGTATCTTCATGTCTAGCATTTTCTGGCATGGGTTCTTAGGCATGCTAGAGCAAGGTGAAGGACTTGAAATAGTGGCAGACAACATTTTAAGCTTTCTTTTGCAGATAAGCAGTCAAGTACTGAGTTTGTAATACCATAATTAACAACTACATCTTATTTCATTTTTTTTTCTCTTGCAGACTAGTACAAGCAATGTTATCTTGAAGACTGGCTTTGATTTTCTAGACAACTGGTAAAAGATGCATCAAAATAGTTCAAACCAATTTTGGGAAGGAGTGGAATATCTTTCTCCTTGTGTGTTAATTTACTAGTATTTGTGTCTTTTTCTAGAAGTAACTTTCAAACTCTTAAATGTTGCCTTTGTATAAACTTTTGTAATACCAGATGCATTTTTTTTTTTTAAACAGTGATAGATGTGTGGTTTCATTTGGACTTATTTTTTAAAATCTGTCAAATTTTTTTAGTAGCCACTGTATTGAGAAGGTGGGAGAAGTTACCAAATACACGTTAAAGAGAAATAAATGAGAGTCTCCACATCCAAGAAGTGGAACCTACAGAAACAGGTTGCTATTTTCAATTGAAACTTTGCTAGCATGGCCTGTAAGTAATAGCATAGCATAGCATATGCAATGGTTCCAAATAAGCAAAGAACTCCATAGTTCAGATAACTAGCAAAAACAGTGTGAAAAATACACATACAGAAGAATTGTATTGATTTCTTTATCTCATTTAGTTTGAAAGTAACTTTTATACCACTTTTCTGAAAATACTTTTCTTTTGAAGAGGGCAAAGGCATTGCCAAAATGATGGATCCAAAGAAGCACTGTGTCTGTACCCTACAAATCTGCTAAATTAACCAGAAGAGTGTTAGAAAAATTACCTGGGAAAATGACGGGTGTTTCTGGTCTTTGGATTAAAGACTTGGGGGTGGAAGGGAAACAAGACAACACCTTATGATTGGGAGAAACTGTCTTCAGGGAACACAAGCCTAATGATTTCACTGCCTCCTTGCTAGAGCGTAACTCTTACCAGTAGTGCTGGATGTACAGCATTGGTAACTGCTGGAGTGTGGATTACCTTTGTGTCAGGAAACCACTATGTTTGTGGGAGGTCATAGCTGTATGAGGCTTCTTTGTTTTTTTAAGCAGCTTATCGTCTCAAGGACTTATCAACTTTGGTGCTTTTTCCTCCTGGTGGGTAGCATTCGACATCTGTGTTACATTTGTTCCCGAGGTGCAAAGAGGCATCTCAAGGTGGCCCTCAGCAGTTGCGCTTTCGAATGATCTTTGTGTGGTGTTTTAAATGTAGAGAACAAGGTTAGCTGTCACGTGAGTCTGTTGTCTCTGAAATGCAGCATGATTTACACACTGACTCTCACTGTGTTTACCTCACCTTGAAGCCTTAACTTCCCCTACGCACAACCAACGGGTGGTCTGCTCCGATGCCAAAGGTCTGACCTTCCCTTTACCTCAGCAATAGTCCCGTAGCATTTGTTTGGGGTAGAAGGCAAAACACGGGGCTCTAACGGCTCTCGCGGGTCCCCGCCAAAGCCATAAGAAGGTCACCATCTACTAGACCGTAATAGTGCTAGGCTTCTCGTGGGTTAGCGTTTGGCATTTGGTTGGATGCCCGTGGCAGCTCCATGTGCAGAACCGGCTGCTGCAGGGTTCTCTTCTGCCTGCTGTGAGGTTGTTACAAGAAGGATTGGAAATGTACTGGAAGAGTCCTCGCCTCTAATTGCTGTACCGCCTACTCCGAACAAGCATTGTGTGCTGATAGAGCATTAAAACTTAACTTGGTGATCAAGGAAGATGCTGTGTGCTGCCCTCCTACCCCCTAAAAAATAGAAGCCCCAAACCTCCAGTTTTTCTAGTAAGTGTTTTCTTAAAAGGTTTCGTAGCTGAGGGGGCAGATTGCCAGAGTATAAGCCATTGCACAGACTTATTTATGGAATTCTGAAAGCTTCTTTACATCCTTCCTGAGATGTACAAATTCCTGTAATTCGGGATATTGTCTCTGCATTCAGCAGTTCACAAAATACTTTCATTGTTTCTATTGGCCTAGGCTTTACAGCTGGCTTTTTCTTAGCTGCCCTTTTTTTAGGATTTCTTACAAGCATCCAGCATTAATGCAGCTTAGAACAACTTCAGCAAAACCTCCTTAGGTGTTTAATTATTATTGACTTGCACCTTCTTTTCGAAGCTGACAAATGCTAACCCTGGATATTACATTTACCATTGAATCTAATTTTCTATGCATTCAGCTGTTGAAAAGTTTTAAATCCAATGTAAAGATGTGCATTCTAATCTTACTTTGATAGGGGCAGATCTTAAAGCAAAGCCTCCTACTGTTGAGGAGCGTTACATTAAATCTCTGCCGACTACATTGAAGCTTCTTAAAGAAGAACCTGGGCTGTCTGTCTCTTCCATTGGCTAACTCTACCCTAATACACATTGGGACCAGCTGGTAGAACATGCTGCAGAACTTTTTACTTATCCTGGTAGGTTTTTCCTGTGCTTTGACAAGAGTTGATGCTCCTTCTTTCTTTCGTATGTTTTTATTAAACATTCTTACAAAAAAGAAAATTGTACTTGGTCACATTTTATATTAACAATGTTTTAATAAAGTCACTTTAAATAGAACACTCAAGGCTTTTGTACTGCTTTGTGTTTTGTCGCTTACACCCTGCTCTCCTCAGTGCCATTGGAGTTGTTTGGTACAGCTTGAATTTCCCTAAGAGGCAGCCAAGAGCAATCTGGTCTAGAATTTAGAAACTGAGTTTTTCATATCAGAAAAAAAAAATCTCTACACTGCAGCTGGTTTTCAAACTTCTAAGTGAGATTGTTTGGGGAAATATTTTGCTTTATCATTTTATCTGACAGCTGGGGACAGGAGATTTGGGACTTCTGTGAAGACTGTAATTTATTTTAACTTCACTATAATGGACTTTAAACTTAACACACAAACCCAGTATCTTCAGTTAGTCCAAATCAGTATCTGGAGCAATACCGTAGGAGGAATCTGAAAACTATACTTAATGGATATGACCAAAAATAGCATCGACTGTTTCACACAGTTATGCTGTCAGTGGATGGTTACCTACAGGTTTTAAAAGCACGTCACAAAAAGATGCTGGCAGAGGCCACCGGGTAGCCTCACTTTCTGCCTTCTGTCTTACCCTTTGAGAACTTGCTGCGTAAGAGACTCAAACATTTAGCTACAAGGATGGTTCTTTTTCTGCATGCCCACCTCCACTTTTTACAGAAGTGTATTTTGAAAAGCAGCTCAATTTGTTTTATATTTGAGCTAAATTTCTATCAACAACTAAAAAGGCATTTGAAGAAGAATTTGGTTTGGAGACACTGGACAGCCAATTAAGGGGTGGTGTTCCAACTGTATTTAGGATCTGGCTTACACATAGCTCGCCTCAGCCTTGTTTGAGCTCCATCTTAACTTTTAAAAATCCATTCTAATAAGGGCAAATCCACAGCCTCTGGGGGTTGTCTGGGCAATTGGAGTCAGCAGGTCTCATAACTGAATAAAGACAGTGTAGGAAATGCTGTGGCAGTCTGCCTGAGACCAGTAGGTTGCAGATCAGGTTAGTTACTGGTGACCTGCCGTAGTTGCTGAGGGTCGGTGAGGACCCCAATGGCACGCTTGCTTCAAGCAGTGCAGAGCTGGCTTCCAGGTCACCGCTGTGGGTGCTGAAGCGGCACCCAGCAGCAGAGTCCTGTTCACTGCTCAGCAGCAGCATCCCCAGAGGGCTTGCGAGTCACACGCGGGAGATGCAAAACCCAGCTCTGCAGGCGTTGTTCACAGACAGGTCCCTGGACTTCGCTGCCCAAGTTTGCTCATGACCTACTTGTAGCAGTATGTGCTTGTTACTGTGAGGTACAAACCCAGCAGAAGTGAGAAAGGATTATGAATGCATATCCGAGACAAGCCCAGAATTTGCTGTCCTACATTTATGAGTTAGTGCCAGTGAAAGCCTCTACAGAGCAGGTAAGCCTGGCATGCCCGATTTTTTGCAACAGGACTCTTTCTACATTTACAATGAAAATCTGTTATCATCCTGTTTTCACAAGTAGGCTTTACATCTCAGTACTTAATATAACCATGTAGTTCATAGTGAGGATCTGGAACTTTATCTGACCTCCCACCACCAGGGGAGCCTTGGCAGCACCCTCTGGAGTCAGAGTGAGGTGAGAGATGATTACGAGATCTGTTTGCAGCCTGGATCCTGCAGTTCCCTGGCAGCACTGAACAGCATCCAAGGGATCATAGAATCATAGAATATCCCAAGTTGGAAGGGACCCATAAGGACCATCGAGTCCAACTCCTGGAACCGCACAGGTCTACCCAAAATTTTAGACCATGTGACTAAGTGAACAGTCCAATCGCTTCTTAAACTCCCAACAGGTTTGGTGCAGTGACTATGTCCCTGGGGAGCCTGTTCCAGTGTGCGACCACCCTCTCAGTGAAGAACCTCTTCCTGATGTCCAGCCTAAACTTCCCCTGCCTCAGCTTCACACCGTTCCCGCGGGTCCTGTCACTGGTGATTGTGGAGAATAGGTCAGCGCCTGCCCCTCCACTCCCCCTCGTGAGGAAGCTGTAGACCGCGATGAGGTCTCCCCTCAGCCTCCTCTTCTCCAGGCTGAACAGGCCAAGTGACCTCAGCCGCTCCTCGTATGTCTTCCCCTCCAGGCCTTTCACCATCTTCGTCGCCCTCCTCTGGCCACTCTCCAGCAGTTTCATGTCCTTTTTGTACTGTGGAGCCCAGAACTGCACACAGTACTCGAGGTGAGGCCGCACCAGCGCAGAGTAGAGCAGGACAATCACTTCCCTCGACCGACTAGCGATGCCGTGCTTGATGCATCCCAGGGTACGGTTGGCCCTCCTGGCTGCCAGGGCACACTGCTGGCTCATATTCAACTTGCTGTCAACCACAACCCCCAGATCCCTCTCTGCGGGGCTGCTCTCCAGCGTCTCGTCGCCCAGCCTGTACGTATAGCCAGGGTTGCCCCGTCCCAGGTGCAGGACCCGGCACTTGCTTTTGTTAAACTTCATGTGGTAGGTGATCGCCCAGCTCTCCAATCTGTCCAGATCTCTCTGCAAGGCCTTTCCACCCTCAGCCGAGTCCACAACTCCTCCAAGTTTGGTGTTGTCGGCAAATTTGCTTAAAACACCTTCTAGTCCTACATCCAAATCATTGATAAAAACATTGAAGAGGACTGGCCCTAAAATGGAGCCTTGAGGGACCCCACTAGTGACCATCCGCCAGCCTGATGTGGCCCCATTTACCACAACCCTTTGAGCCCTGCCCGTCAGCCAATTGCTCTGATGCTGATCTGAGGTCAAATTTATTGTGAGAAGAAAATCTCACAGTTACCTCATCTCTCTCCTTCAGCCCTTTGTCCCCTAAGATCCCCTCCCAGGGGCATCGGTCCTTCCCATCCTCATACCTTCTGTCCAAGATGAAGACACCAGGGGAGAGGCCACAGTTCATCCTGCTCCTTACCAGCACCCTGAACTTCTTGCCAGGACAAGTGCCTGTGTCCCACACAATATGGGTACCCACTCTTAGGGCAGCAGGCCGCGGGCCGGCCAGCCACCCATTATCCCTAGGACAGCTTGGCTGAAAGCCTGGCAGCCCTGTCTCTGCTCACCTCCAGCCCAGCACACTGCTTTGAAAGCTTACTGTTTTGCCTTAAGCATCACTCTAGGTTTTACTCCGAATGTCTTCTGGGGCAAAAGATTCCATTAAGCAACTTCTAAATCGCAGCATTTATCAGCTCTGCTGCCTAATGGCTGTGAAACTTGGACCTCATTTTGGAGCAGAGATACAGGGATAAATGCCCTTGGCAGGTCAGTGTTTTACTGGGATGCCAATGAGTCAAAAAACATGTAGCTGCTCCGAAAATAGCATGCTGCAATTTTCCTTTAATGCTTGTCTCCAGAAAGAATGAGGGAATGAAAAAAAAAAAATAGGGGGGGAGGGAGAGGGGAGTTGTCTGTGTTTTTTGGATGGCTTAACATTTCAGTAACCAACCAGAGGTTTACACAGGGGCCTGCCCTCAGCCTTGACTTCCCTTCTTACCAAAAGTGGCAAGAGTGCCGGTGACCCTGAAGTCAAGCTGGCCATCTGCCTCCTGGGTTTGTGCTCTGAAGTCAAAGACCCAGAGTGAAGGCAGCCTTTGAAAATTTCCCCTATCAGCCAGGCACAAAGTGTTTTGTAGGGATTGCTGTTGTTGCTGTGAAGTGCCAGCTGCTATGGAAAGGTGCAGTGGCACACAGCATCGTCACGAACGAGAGAAAAGAAAGAAAGATGAGAGAAGAAGGAGCAAAGTTCAAATAGGAGTAGAAAATTCACCACTGCTCCTCTCCACCATGACATTTCCCTGCTACACAAGCTGAAGCATTGGCTACAGTTAACTTGGTGGCAAAATTTATTTTCACTTGCAGGAAGCCTGGATTTTATTACAGCTGTTTGTTATTAAAGGGCTGACTGGACATCCTGCTCTCCTTGCCACATTTTTCAGTTTGTATCTGCCAAGAAGGAAACTTCTGGTGTGTGCCTATAAGCCTATGTTTAAGAAGCTGCTCGGGCCTCTGCGTTGTACTGAACCCTTTGGCTTCCACTCTCACTTGGCTGCAGCTCAGTTCCTCTGGAGCAGAGAATGACAGCAAATACTTGTGGCCACTAATTAGAGCTTATTTTCACTACTCCATCCTGGATTCTGGAGAAACTGAGCTGCTGCTGGCGATCCAGAGCCCCTGGAGGAACCGAGCTCCTGCCCACCTAGGTGAGCTGCTGCCGGGCCTCGCAGCTGCCCCCGAGCCCTTCAGCAAAGCCCTTCACCCACAGCCTGAGGCACGCTCAGCTGGCCCCACAAACTGCATCTGGCCAAAGTCACAGCAATCCTACAGGGCAATGAGAGGCTCTTGGCCCGCTGCCCTGCCAGCACAGGAGTGTTTTTTATTGTGTGTCCTCTGGTTTGTCTGCTCTGGCTCTCGTCTCACCAAGGGAATGGTCTTGCTGTCACTGACAGTCCTGCAGTGACTTATTAGCAGGGTATCATGTGCTTGCTTTCCCTGAGGCACACCTGACGTTAAATTTCACACAGACCCCCATGTATTTCCTCACAGATCAAACCATGTTGAGTGCCGAGTTCTTGGTCAAGTTGTACCACATCTATACCACCAGCCTGGACCCAAGCGTTGGGTCAGCAGGCTAAACTTGATATCAGCTCATCTGATGATGTCGAAGTCCTGCAAGGCAAGCTCCTGGCCATTGAGATATCACCAGTAACAATTCAGGAGCAGAGATGACTAAGAACAATCTTGGTAAAGAGCAAAGTGTGCTCCTGTACAATCTTTCCACCAGCCAGTTCAAATCCAGTCCTGGCTGGGAGCACGTGAAGCTTTTTATGTCTTGCACGAACAAAGAAGGAGCCCTGTAGCCCCTTGTCACTGGCACAAGTGGCACCACTCAGCAAGGGTTTGCTCCCCCCCAGCTCCCTGCATGGCAGGAACTTGCCCAAGCTCAGGACAGCGAGCCAGTGCCCAAAGAGTCACCGAGCCAGGTCCCTCAGGCCTACAGCTGTGCTCTGGTGACCAAGACCTGTCTCCCAGGCCCAGCACCCCCTGGTCTAGGTCACTGCTAGCAGACAGCAGTCCATTTGGGTTGTGTGGGCTCTTCTGGGCTTTAGGGATTTTGGCACTGATGGATGGGGTGGGAACCGGGAACTGGCAAGGTGGGTCCTGGCTAGGTGCCCCCAGCCTCATGGACTGCATCCAGCAGTCGGTGACTGCACTCACAGAGAACTTCAACTGGCATGAGAAAAATTGCAGTCTTGACCCCTTTCAACTGTACAGATTCAGCTAAAATCTGCAACAGCAACAGCACCGAGTCCTTCCTAGTTCCTTCCCAGCTAGTCCTCCAGGGCATTTCTTTTTGCTAGAAATTCCATTAGCTTTTACTGTTAAGTTCACTGCAAGGCACTTCTGGTTTTAATTATATAGCCCTTATAATGCTTCCTCTGGCACTACCTCAGTATGGAAAAAATGAGCATAGGATGTAGACAGATAAAAAAAACAACAACTATTAATTCCAGCAATAACAATGCCAGATCATTATAGTTACAAACAGATTTGTCTCTGTAACCCAGCGCAAACAGCTGGCTTTCAGTGTTTTTATAGGAATGTACTAAATATGACAAAAATGCCTTTATCTGGGGGAGCTAATTTTAGATACCATTTTTAGCCAGGCAGTGGAAACACTTAGGGAAGAAATGATGGAATCTCCAATTAAAAAAGCACATTGCATGATGCATTGCATCTATCCTTTCAGACGTGCTCCCCTCACCGCGTCCATCTCGCGGGAGCCTCTGCACGTCCAGCAGCGTCCTTCCGTCCTCTCGTCACTGGAGTTCATCCCAGTTTCCATAAAGCCACCAGCCTCCAGACCCCCCGGCCACAGCCGTGCCCACCCCACCATCCTCCTTCTGTCCAGGCGTGGGTAAAACCACGTTCGATCTCCTTGAAGCTCTTCACCGTGGGGAGGAAGGGCCTGTGCAGCACTGCAGCAGCAAGGCACTGGCCGGTGTCCGGCCTGCAGACCCATGGCCTTCTGGGCACACGAGGAATGGGAGGAAGATATCAGAGTGGGGTTATTTTTCCCTCACAAACCCAAACCACGCATTTTTCCCAGCCCCAGCCCTTCCTGCCCATGACGAAGCAGCCTCCCGCGCTGGGCCTGGGGAGGCCGGGCCCCTTGCCTGCCCCAGGGGAGGTCCTTTCTCATCCGAGAAGGCTCCCAGTGGCTGGTTCGCCTCCAGGAGAGCAGGCGAGACGTGCACATGTATTCGCCGTGCACAGCAATGTAAACAGAGTAATTACAATCTAATTAAAGAGAGGAAAAGTGTGCGGCACATAAATAACTTGTAACTGGAGAGGTGCTGGAAAAGATTTTCGAGTTATGCAGAGCTCTGCTCTTCAAAAATTCATAGGCTCCAAGTTATTTCTGCCACGTTAAAATCCCTTTTGACTTCAACAGCCTCAGCACTCGCAACCAGATACCTACAAAATGTTCTCATTTCAAAACTGCTTCCCCAGCACCGATCTCCTTTTTGCTTAGTGTGGGTTTTTGTTCCTTGCGCAGTCCTTGCAAGAGGCAGCAGGACCCTGCACTGGTGGTGGTTGTGGGGACGGGGTGTTTGTAAGTCCTCAAGGGCACAAAGTGTCGACTGGATTCAGATATATACACATATATTTTTAAATTCAAGAAATTGGGGCTGAAAAATGCAAGCTCTTGCTAACAGAAATCGAAACCCTGAAGATCTGCCAGCGTTTCCCCTTTTAGGGATGCCCTGAGGGCCAGCTCCATCCGTCGCACTGTTTTCGGAGCAGGCTGTGGCACAGCCCACTCTTTGCTGGCCCTTTCGACAGCAGAACCTCCTCCAGTTCCGCAGCCGTGGTGGAAGCCCTCCAGTGAGGGCTGTGGGGGCTGTGGGGGCATCACTGCCTGACGGCAAAATTAGTGTGACCTCAGATACCGCACACCACCTCGAGATGCCCTCATGAGATTTCCTGAGGGGATGCAGGTCCTGTGTCTATGTTGTCAACGGTGTTGTTATCTTTTGAGGACTGGTGAGACAAAGGCCGTGGGGGCCTGTACATCAGCTCAGTGCTTCAGTTTGTTATAGACAAAATAGCAACTTCCTTGCAAAAGTGATTGCAAATAGCAATGGTAAAGACTATGTGCTCATGCCACTTGTGGCATTTCTCTGCCTCAGCTAGATTCGTGGCTATGGTATTTCCTTTTACAAATTGCTCATGGTGCACAGCTCTTCACTGTTAAGAGCCAAAGAAGACGCCCTTTCAACTTTTTGTACTGCATCAATTGTAGCCCAGTGAATGAAGCTGCAAGTTTCATAATAACAGGACATCATTTTGTTCCAGCTTTGAAATTATTCTAAAGAGGTTTTCTACACTGAACTCTTTCAGATTTTCACTGGATATCAGAAACTACACTGAGACTCCTCTCTGGAGACTTTGAATGAAAGCCATTGACTGATCTTAATATCAAATGGCAATGCTCGCCCCTAGGCTGAATGCCTGCACACAGCTCGAAGCATCATCTTAACCTCCTTAAAAGCAAAAAGCGTCAGCTGAAGTCACGTGGAAGCGATCTCATGGTGGGAAGTGCAAGGAACAGACATTTGTAAGGCACTTGAGATGATGGGAAAGACGCCTTTGTGAGCACTAGCTGAAAGCATGGGCTAGCTACGGAATAAATGTCCCCATGCTTTGACAGGCTTCATGCTGGGTCCTGCACAGAAATGCCACAGTACTACACAGGGACGGGAATTCAAATTCCTGAACAGATTCCTGCAAATTCCCCAAAATTCCTGCAAAATCCTGGACCATGGGAGAAGCTGGGCACACAGCAGATCCAATGTACAAAGCAACCTCAGAGCTTCAGCCCCAGGGCCAGACGTGGAGCTGGGGATGTCCTTCTGACGTGCAGTTTTGCAGTCTCCCAGGCAGCCTGAAGGGCAGATCCCCTTGGGATCCAGGAGCCACACTTCCACCACTAAGCATCTGCTTGTGGCTGTCCTGTCCCAAGCTGGGCATGGATGCTGCAAAATCCCCATCCTCCCGACATCACTGGAAGCAACAGACTCCAGCAAAGCCCCAGTTTCACCAGAGGGTTTGTCACACATGACAGAGCTTGGGGAGCTGGGTTTCTGCATCTCTCAGTGCCTGGCTCACCCTGGTGTGACAGGGAACAGGGGAAGGGCACCGTGCAGTGCCAACACAATCTCCAGCCACAGCACAGCTGGCACCTCCAATGTTAGCCCCGGGAGCACTGGAAGACCTCTTGAGTTGCAACATACCTTGATAAATTGTCTAAATCGAGGCTGCTTAGCCTAAAGCTGGCCTTCAAACAAGTGCTGAATTTTAAACTGAGTTTTGAGTGAAGCTGAGACTGCAGGCAATTGCTTCTGCAGAACAAACTTGGGCTTTTTTTTTTTTTTTTTGGTAGCCTTTTCCCAGCTAGTTTTAAAACCGGACAATCCACATGTGGTGAGTCAAAAGTTGGCTGTCAGTCAGCGTAGGGACTGGCCACCTCCCTGCTGGGGGCTATTGCTGAAGACTTTTACACAGACTGGCCTACATGTATGTACAATAAAGTTATATATATTATTTATGTTACAGATTTTTTTTTTAATGTATATAAATGTAAGTTGATGTATATATAAATATGCATCTGAAATGGTGGTGTGCCACTTCTCTGCTTTGTGCATCTGAGCGATGCACAGGGGCAACAAGACTGCAGGGAGGAACGTGGTTCTGCTTAGCGCAGAACTGCAGCATTATAAAACTAATGTTACATCTCCAAAAGTCTTTAAATCACTAATTCCCGCTCCTGTGGCCGCTTAGTGTTAATGTTTTTAAAGAGCTGGTTTTTAGTAATCAGGGAAACTACAAAATTAACAGCTCTGGAGACTTAATTGTCAGAACACTTTCAAACATTTATTAGGGAAGGAAATCCCTGCCTGTAAACAAAGCCAGCACAGGGTTATTTTATACTGGGAGCAGTAACAACACATCAAAGCATTCATGAGTCATGAGTTAAGGCCACTAAAATTATCAACATGGTCTGAACTTCAAAAAGTAATAAAATAGGGTTGATCTTTGTTTGTATTCTAGTTTCTGAATATTTAACCTGCTCAAATACCATTTTCTAGATTTTATCTGTTGCCATAAAAACCAAACCTTACAGTAGAATTCCCACTTTCTCATACAACCTCTGGACCTGAAGCTTTTTGGAGAACACAAAATCTAGTGACACCAGCACTTGTCTGGTGCCTTCTGGGATGTCCTAGGTCCAGGTGTTGGGTGATAATGGCACCTCGCTGGAGAAATTTGCTCTAGTCTATGGAGGGAAATAAGGGACATTTGCCTTAAGACACAGTTGCCTTAAGCACATGTCTTGTCTCTGTGATGCGGGTCTTCTGAATACACCCCTGCATCTGCACACAGCAGAGTGGTCCAGCCACTACCCCCCCCAGACCCCTGGCCCCTCAGTCAAGCCATCCTCACTGGGGTGGCTGGAGTAAAAGCTGGCCATGTCACAGAATGAATGAGGCTGGAAGGGACTTCTGGAGATCATCTGGTCCACCCCCCTGCTCAAGCAGGTTGCTCAGGAGCATGGGACCATGCCCAGGACCCATGGACACAGGTTGCTGCATCCCAGCAGTAAAGCTGCTCTTCCAATGGGTTGTCACTTAAGGGACACCTTGTGTCTTAAAAAGAAAAACCTTGCAGGAGAATGAACCTGGGGTGCACCAACCCAGGCGAATGGGGATCTCAGAGTGCCAAGTGCTAGCTCTGCCACGGAGCTGTCAGAGAAGCAGTGGTGGGACACGATTCTGCAGGGAGGTCAGTGCCAGCAGGACGAGCTGCAGGATACAGGAAGGAGGAGAGGGTGTGAAGGGTGCTCATGCGTTTCCTGTGTCTGAAGTTTTGCCATGTTGGCCTGCAGATTTGGTGGTCACCCACAGGAATTTGTTTTCTTAAGGCTAAAAGAAATAGACTTTCATAATTATGTTGAAGCATTGAAGACCGCTCACGCTGCCCCTACTTTTTCTCCCTTTCTCTTCCTTCCCTGCTCCCCCAGCACTCTTTTGCACGACAAGAGTCTTCTTTACTACCAAAGAGGCATCTGCTTTAAGGCAATGCAAAAGTCAGACAGCTGCCCTCTAGGATGTGCCTGGAAGAGAACAAGGTCAGACATTGACCATTGTCTTTCTTCCCAAGGAACTGGCCAAATTCTCAGACTCATGGGGCCAACATGGGGATTTAAATACCTGCATATGGACAGACTTGCCTTCCCAGAAGAGCTTACCCTGTAAATCACTCCTTGACGTCAGTACAAGAGCCCTCTGCAGAACAGGCCTCTGCTCTTCAGACGCTTGAAATGAAATGTGTGTGGGCCACGGTGCAGGCTGCTGAGGGAGCCATCACTCCCCGGCCCCTTGCTGGCTTTCCCTGCCAAACCAAACCCGGTGCCCATGTTTTTTTCATCACCTTGAATGCACATCTTTCCCCCAGAGCTTTTGCAAACTGCACCGTTACTCCTTTTCAGCTGGACAGCCAGCCATGAACATGTTTTCAATCAAAATTTCTTACTGTAGCTCTTGTTGGCTCAGAAAAGTGCTTCGGCAAGCTTGAGGTTTCCTGCCCCTGGAAGGAACAACATGTGTCTCAAAGAGCGCAGTGGGTTCTCCTGGAGAGATGTTACCCTTCGCTGTAGAGAAAGTTGGGCTTGCTAAAAGGTTCAGAAACTGAAACAGCCATTGTGGTGCTAAAGATGTCCCAGAACTCCTGGCCTTAAGAGGGATTTTGGCATCAGCGCAGGACATGGCTTGGGTCACTGCCATTGCAGTGCACTCATAAAGGCACTTCTCAACCTCTGCTTCTTGTGCCCAAATGTCTGCCTTCCCCAGTTCAAAAAAAGATAGCGTATATGACGTCCTTGTTAGGGATAAAGTCAGGCACTTCAGCTGAGCCTGGTGGGGCACAAAGCTGAGCTGAGAGCGTCGCTGTTGCTACCCACCCACTTGCCTCTCTCCAGTGCCATAAAAAGCCCTCACTGAAATGGGAGGAATACTTATGCACGTTTTCATATTGGAGGAGAGATCTGCAGGGACAGCAGTTTCTGTACAACGGCCCCTTCATTTCTCAGGGACCCAGACCACTTCTGTCTCCCTTCTGCTTGAACCGTGTCCTGTTAAAACTTCCAGTAAGTTATTTATCAGGTAAATATGCAAACCAGACATTCATCATAACATATGGTGACAGTGACTGAGAGCTACCCTGTTAATTGCTGACCCCATTTCTATTTCGGTCACTCATCACGCCCTCTAGGAAACGGATGGGATCAGTCATGATAAATCCATCCTCTGCAGCACCAGATAATCTGTTTTCAAGCTGGAGCAGCCGCTGAGCTGCCTGCCCTGGCAGGCTGCAGGATGGCCACGGGGGCTGCAGTGCAATGTGGCTGCTGCCCAGGCTTAGCCATCAAGAGGAGCAGAGACTGCATCCCAGCTGCTCCATCTCCAGGCTGGGTGCCCAGTGCCAGGCCGTGGAGCTGGGCACGGCTCTGCTCTCCGGCATGGCTGCAGCTTAATGGGCAAGGCCGCAGCTGGAGGGGCCGGGGGAACCAGGCCTGTGCCCCCCGGCTGAGAAGGGAGCTCAGCCGGGACCCCCAGCGAGCCAGGAGGGGAGAGGAGGCCTGGCGCCCTCCAGAACAATGCAGCAGTTTTCCCTCTGGGCAGTCTGTTTCCACTGTATTTGTGTCCCCAGCTGCTTAGCAACTGGATAAAATTGTCACAAAACGCTGGCGGTGCCCTCCCCGACAGGGCAGTGGCAGGGCCGTGTCCCGCGGGGCCGTCTGCCAGGCAATGTGGCCATGACTGGGAGCCCTGTCCCTGTCCCCGCCCTGTCCCCACCCCCACATCTTGCTTTTGTACATTTTAAATAAATACAAAGACAAAATGGTGACAGGGAGCCGTGGCTGTACGTTCAGTGGGCCAGAAGAATGGGAAGGAAGGGGACTGGTGCCTGTGGCCAGTCTGCCCTGTCTCCCTCTGTGGTGTCTAACACTCCAGGAGGGGCCCAGGCTTTCTCTCTCGACCCAGGAGGCCGAGTCCTCCTCAGCGGCACAGACCTCCCTTCGAGGGCCACGCAAAGGGCAAAGGATGAAAATTGGAGTTGTTGGGAGGGCAGTTTATAACACACTTGCCCTCACAAGTGGCTGACGTGCAAAAGATAGTTGTTTGCGACAGTTGACAGCTTTAGTTTACCTCAATCAGCAAGTATTTGTAATTTATTTTAAAAATATTGAAGTTCCAGACATAACTGGGGACGTTATAAACTACCCTCAGCGCTCTGATGTGCTTCCAAAAGATGCGCTGCCATTAGCTGAAAAGCACAAAGACTCAAGTATTTCCAGGGAGAGGCAGGGAGATGATGCAGCTGAAATGAAAATGATTTAGATAACTCAGCTATCTCTTCACAAATATTTAATTTTGATGAAGGGAAGCAACCACAACTGCTATAAATTGGGAGAACAGCCTCATCATTTCAAGCATCTCTCCTGCCTGATGCCACAACACTACAAGAAGGAGGCTTTGCCAGCAGTATGACCGCGCTTCACTTTTTTTCTCTCCCCCACCTCCTGGCCCTTGTAATGCCTCAGGCACCCACTGTGTTGACACATCAGGTGTTTGGGGACCAGCGTTAAGTCTCGTGGGGATTAAAATAGGGCTATGACAGAAATGCGATTTTTCTGAGGGAGGTGTCGCTGCCAAAGACTCTCCATTGCTGATCCCAGACAACATCTGGCCTGAGGTTTCAGCAGCAGGTTTTAGAGAGGCATTTTTGGTTCTGGGAGAGAGTGGAAGAGCATGCTCAAATTGCAACCCTGTAGCTAAGTGATTTTTCCCCCAGTAACATAATTATGAAAAATGCATCTCATGTTCCCCATTAATGTAGCCATTAGCAGAGAGGCAGGGCTCACAGCATGAGCCAGTACTCGCTGACAAGATCTGTGTGCACAATAGGGAACACAGAGCTCTCATGGCTTTCAGACCACCCTAAGTGATTAGCCCCAGCTCTTGTACAAAACCAAATGCATCCACATCTCATGTCAGAGAAGGCAGCAAGGTCTGGCTTTAAACTCAAGATTCTTGATTAAAAGAAAAGAAAATTGGAATGCCCAGATCCCTGATTCTGGGCACCAGGTTGCCCTCCTGCTCAAGCATCTAATGGGCACAGCGCTGAGAAGGGCTACCATGTTCTGATGGGTCTGTGAAGTCAAACATCTCTCACTCACCTACTCATTTGCTCACACAAACAGTATAATAATAATAATAAAAAAACTTACAGGGCATTATATAATCCTCCATCTTCAGATGCACTTATTCCTAAGACTACTTTTTCCTTTTGAAGCTGGGTCTTACTCTAATTTGTAAAGGATTTGCACGTTAACTCTCAGATTCCCTGGCATACAGTCAGCAGGAGACTGCTCTGAGTGGGAAGAAAACACTTAGGGGTGTTTTTTTCTTAAATGCATGAATTTTCTCTTCAATGCAGAGATTTTTACTTGCTCCCCGTTGCTTATATCAAACCAGATTTCTCCAAGGCATCCCCAACTCTCTGTGGAGACACAGAAAGCTACACTGGAGGTGCCAGGCATGGAGATGTCTCTTTTCTTCTGCATACCTTGTGGGTATCATTACAGAAAGAAAATATATTACAACAAATTTATATCAACATTCAAGCTTACGCAGTGAAACAGATAATAATCTATGAATTCACTCTGAAGTATGTGTCCAAATAGTTATAGAATGGTCTGGATTTTAATGCAAACTTTCACAAACTTGGACAGCTGCCTCCAGTGCTGTTGAAAGGGCATACAACCATCACATCTGAAAATCAATACACCTGATGGGGCTGAGTACCTCAGTTCATGAAATACTGCATTAGCTTTCTCTCAGCTTCCAGTTAGCTCCAGAGCATTTTCTATATAGCTATAAGATTGTAATTGTTAGGGAAAAGAAATGGGCATTTTAAACATCGTGATCCTTGTGTGTTTTTTTTTTTTTTGTTGTTGTTGTTCTTTGAACTTAATCTTTACTATGGTTTGATTTTCATTCCAGAATTGCTTGTTAGGTCTAAATCTAGAGAAAATAAAACCCTGTCTGCCTCAGTGATCCTGGACAGTAGGGAATGCAAAGCTCTTCTAAGAAGGGCCATCTGTTTCACTGCAAGAAAAGTTTTAGAAAACAAATTGAGACAGTTGATTCATTATAAAATAGACACAAGTTATGAAGATAAACATAGAAACAAATCCAGTGAAGACTTCTTAAGTTCCTGGCTGCTATTACTGTTATTTTTTAAGTCAGCGCTGACTATCAATGTCACATGAATAATACAATACAAGAGACAAATGCAAAACAGCAATAGCTGCAGAGATCAAGGCCTTACCAATGTAGTTCACCTAAAATGATTATAGTTGCTCTTCTAAAGGCATGGTTGGTATGGGATACAAGCCCTGACTCTGTGAGGGAAGGCTAGCCCCATGCAAGAGCTCACTGTCTCCAGAGCCACGTGTTTCTCTGAAGGTGCAGGCAAGCTGTGTGCAACTCTGCAGGCTTAGGCTCAAGGGGCACACTTTGGACAGGTTGATAGCAGAGGAAGGACTGAGGGGAGGTGAGATATAACAATCTTCCCCTCAATTAAATCTGTGATGAACATCAGATCTTAGCTTAAACATCCTTCTAAGGAAACCTGGACTAGGGACCTTTGTTACAAATATTCAAGGATGGATTTTCATCCATACATTCCCTAGTCTTCCTTTGTTTGTAGTCTAGCAGACTGAAATTGATGTGGCTGTGACAAGAGACTTGTTATGTAGCCACACAGCATGCCTCAAAATAAATTCCAAATTGAACAGTTTTACACAACCTTGTATTTTTAAAAGCACCTTACAGTAATTTGTAACCAAGCAGCAATAAACATTTTTAATCATTGTAGGCTGTACTGTGCTGAAACTAAATGCAATCTTATTTTATAAAAGACTGTGTTAACTTAGGGGCATTAATTTCAGTCCACTTGAGAAACATGTGTGCCCCATCCAAATACCTCTTCCAGTAACAAATCCATTAGCAGGTTTTATCAAAATTAAAAACAAAATGTGATCTGACTGTGGAGCTCCTGAACACAACAGGGCTGGAGACCAGAAAGGGTGGACAGTACACGTCTTCCTCCACACAAAAGCTCTGGTTAAGTCTACATCAGAAGGGGACCACAGTTGTGAGGGTAGCAGTCATGGTAACGATGTCCCAGGAAACTCCTGACATCCAAGTCAAACTTCTTCAAATGTTCATTGCCAGGTTAATGAACTAATATCAGAAGAAAGATCAAATTTACAATAAATAATTCAGGCCCTTCATTTGCATCCCCACAGTCCACATCAGCTCCCACATTCACTGTGCCAGAGAATTCATTGTGCCTTGCCCCAGGAGACTTTGGGTAAGTATAAAATGAGACACAGCCCACATGTGTAACATAGAGACAAAGAGAACACAAGAAAGTAACAAACTCATGCTGAGAAGCAGAGGATGGACATGCACAGGAGAAGCCGATGTGAGAGTGAAAGACCTCCCCGTCCCAGGCTGGCTGCCTCCCCTTTTCCCCACAGCGAGCTGGCACCCGAGGAAGGAAAAAGCAGAGAAGCCAGAAAGGGGGATGGGAAGCTGTCAGCATGCAACAGGGCGAGGAAGGAAATAGCAAGGAGAAGATGTAATCAGTGTGTGCACTGTAAAATCTGCACTGCTGACATCTATGGCAGATGCCCTCTGTGCTCTCATGGTCATGGATTTCACCTGGTGTCACACAGAAATATCCCAGTTCTAATGTGAGGAAAAAGCTGTAGAGAAGCCCCGTAATTTTGCTAGTGTTTATAAAGCTGTGCTCATACCTCTCCTATATTCAGGTTAATGAACTCCTTATTTTTCACACTCAGTGCCTGGAATACTCCTGAAATGAAAAACAGGACACAGGAGCTATAAATATACCTCATTCGTATTCATATATAAGCTCCCCATCCCACAACGATAGGTGGCTGTGCCTATGAAAGGAAGGGCCTGGAACAACGGCTGGTCGCTTAGGGTTGCTCAGAGGTGGTAGCTACTCTGAAAAATGAACATGCAGGAGGAAAAGTCTTGCTGACTTCAGGCCTTTGTGCAAGTCTATCTTCAGGACTCAACTGGAAGCGGGTGTCTAAACACTCAGATTTGGATGCTTTGAAATGAAGCCAAGCAATTTGCATCTCTTTATATATTTGACTGAACTTTTCTCTCTCAGTAGTTTAACACTTCTATTGCCCCAGACTGAACCGGGAAATAAAGAGAAAAAAAAATATATATATATATATCACAGGAAAGTTGATTGTGACTTTCATCGAGTTGAGTTGAATTTGATTTGAGGTTGGAGCCACACTGATGATCACTTCAGCATTTATCCAGCCATTTTACCTGTCTCTACTACTTCTGCTCTGGAATAAGGGAGACCCTGCGTGCAAATGAACTGACCCTAGGGTGCCTTGATGGGGACCGTAAGGGATACAAGGGAACCATATCTTCAGCCAATTCAGCAGGAATTGAGGGAAGTGGTAATAGTGAGTGTGAGCACTGGGGAGTCTAGGGGCTAGACCCAATAGGACACACAACAGCTCCACTTTTTTACAAGTGAGACTTGGCTACAAGCTGGCTGGGCACCATTGCTGTGATGGGTGAGCCACAAGAAAGTCTACAACAAGGACCTTGCCAACATTCTTCACATGCCTTCTGCATCATGGTGGAGTTTTTGAAGCAGGCTTTATTCACATGGGGAAATATTCCATCAGCAACAGAACATTTTTCATTTTACAGGGGAAAAGCTATTCTAAAAACAAATGCTAAACACAGTTCCTTTCTGTTAGCCATTCAATCTACACACCTGATCTCAGATGTTATGCAATATACTTGGTGACAGCAGAAAATGGGTGTATATATATATATATATATTTTTTTTTTTTCCAAAGGGGAAGAAATTCTAGAGGAAGAAGATACTCACGACTTGCATTCTCTAAGCGAATCAAGCAGTTCAGAAAATCATCAAATTCAATCTGGAACTGTTCATCAGAGTATCGCAGGACAATCAGCTGCAACAGGTAGTTGTTGAGTTGGTATCCTTCCAAAACACACACACACAGGAAAACTGAGCAGCCTCATAGGCCAGGATGGAATCTGCAAATCTCTACTAACTAATCTTGAAAATCAGTTAATGGGAGGATGCGCTATGGCACGCATCCACACAGAAAGTGATCTGACTGCAAAGTTTTTTAAGCTTGGAATGAATAAGTAAATCTGAACCACAAATTTTGCGGTCACTGCATATGAGAGACTCCTTGAAATTTGAATGGATTTCTGCAAAACTACGTGCTTTAATAAAAATACTTTGTGATGAAATAGAAACCCACTGATTACTCTTTGTAACAAACAGGTTACCTGCAGCTCCTCAAGCCCTCAAGTGGACATGGGCTCTGAAGTGTTTTCTTTTAGGGTCTAACCCTGCATGTGTTGAGATAATTAGGTGAAAGGGCCAGTGGCAGCCCACACAGACACACTCCCAAAAGTAATTCGTAAAAATATCCCACTTCCTCTTCAAGACAGCCTAAGGAACAGAAATCACTGTTGCCACTTCTACTTGGAAGTGCCATGGCCCAAGGATCCTCCCTGGAGCGCTCTGCTTTGGAGTGGTGAGCCCCACCAGGACGACTGGGCAAGCCTCTTCTCCCATCAGCTCCTCACTGGCTGCTCCCAGCCCCAGATTGGCCATGTTGCTTCAAACCCTTGTCGGCACAAAGAAATCTAAGGTTGCCTGAGAAAGTGCTTTAACCAAAGGGAAGCCTGGTCCTATCTACACCTCTGTGCACCTTTGGAAAGAGGCTTTGCCAGAAGTCCTTTCAATTTGCCCTCTAGCTCCTAAGGTCCTCCCTGCGGCATAGCCCTCCTCCCAGTTAGAGGGCACCCAGATGGTGTAATTGCTTGCAGACCTCTTTGCCTACAGCAGACCTGCCCAACAAGTTTCCCCAAATAAAATGTAGTGCTTGTCTTACCTGCAGCTTTGAGAGCACTGCGAAGCTCATAGGAGGACATGGAGCCGGATTTATCAGAGTCAAACTGAAGAAAGATATTCTGTTATAAAAAGAGCAGATGGAAAGTTCAGTATTTCCACATGAAAGGAGCACAGATATGGCACACAAAAGCAAGGTGGTTATCTCTAACAGCGTGGCACAAAGCACTTTAAAAAGCTGACAAGATCCATGGTCTAGATCCATTCTGATTTTGTAACTGAGGAGCAATTTGGGTCCCAGTTCTCTGTCATATGAATAGGCTGCTGTGAAATTCAAACAAGTACTGCCAAACCCAATCTTTCAGATATAACGAGTTTCTCTTCATAAAAAATTCCATGATTTTTTAAAAAGTAATTTTATTTGGGAAGGATATATTTTTATTTGTCTTCTAGCTTCTCTCTCCCGAGGCATTCTCTTAATCTCTTTTCAAGTTTTTCTATATGACCCTGAAGGCTAGAAAAAATTGCGTAAGATGAAGTCAAGATTGTCCCTTACTCATTTCCTTTTAGGTATAAAAGATCTAAACATTCATTGTGTAGCTGAGAGGACTGGTACAACTGGTTTGAATTTTGACCTAAATATTAAATAATTATTAAACTGGAGTTAAATTCCTTTATTTTAATGAGATGACAAACATGATTCGCCCTTGGAATATGAGTTAAATTGAACTGTTGTCACGTCCAGCTTAAATTTTTCCATCAGATGTATGTGCAAATCTTCTTACAGAAGACAAGGATTTCTCAAGTCTCCTTGTTAAAAAACAATGCATCTTTTGATAAAAGAGATATGACATTAGGATCCAGAAAAAGTATATGTCATTTCTGATGGGATAGACAAGAAGCAGAGAACTGCGTGTTTTAAATGCTTGGGTGAAGCATGAATTCAGAAAAAAACTATTAATGACCATGAGGAAACAATTACGATGTCTTTATTTGAATATTCAGTCTGTGCCCTGATTCTGAAAGTCTGCTTATTTTTACTGCCATATACAGTGGCAGGGAAATGTGTTTAAAATTAGAATCAACTTTCCCAGACTTCAGTACTGTTGTCTACTGAGAGATCGATAATGGCAATGCAATGACTTATGAAATGATTATTTCCTACTAGTCATGAATCATCATTTCTTCTTCTGTACAACAGTAACAGAAACTCCTTAAGTTTCATGTTTATTGGCTTCCTTGTTAATGTCCATTACATTCTTTGTCCCAAACGTAGTTGATTTCCTTACAAAAATCTGTTATTTCCAGAAAACCATTAAGGTTTAGCATCATGGAAAGCTAAGAATGTCTTTGAAGATCCAAAACAAGCCCCCACACTTTTAAAACTTTTGTTTTAAGTAAAAATTTGTGGCTTGTAAACACTCCTGTCTCTATTTTTGTCTGCATATACATAATAAATTACACAAGGAATAGCTAGTAAAATGGAGAACCAAATAGAATGCATAATGTCACCTACTATCCATTTCTTCAGTTTTTCCCAGAAAACTTTGAACTCAGTGAATTCCAGAGTCCCATTGCCACTGGTCTAGTAATTTGAATTAAGGAAAATGACTTGTTACATAAAGATCCAAATTCTGAGTGAATTTAACATTGCTATCCCTTTAAACATGTAACATTACGTTGGCTGGTAAGCCTATGGTGACGTTGAGCATGATATTGGGATTTCTCATGAGGTGCAGCTCATGACGGTGGCTGTGATACTTGGGGAACATTATGTGACACAAAAACACAGCTGAGCTCCATGCAAGTAAGAAAGACAGATTGTTCTGAGGCGAGAACAGCTTTAAAAGTAAATAGCACATAAATGATTCAGAGAATTAAATTACCTGATTAAAACAAATTGCTACTATACTCGAAGGAGTTAGTCAACCAGTGTGTTATTCAGTATTGTTTTCTAGAGTCCAGGCTCTACTGCAATGTCTCTACCAAAGATCAATGGGAGTTGTGTGGTGAGGCTAGCAGAATCTGGTCTTTAAAGTCTGAAATAATCGTCTGCACAGTAGTGCTGAGAGGTGGTGAATAGATCTGCCTGAACTTACCTCTTCCTGATGAGTGAGGGTCTTCTTAATATTTACTGTGCTGAGCTACTGATGTCCCCCAAGCAGATCTCACTTGCATTCCCCTTCCCCCTTCCATCTTACTTTTCAAGACAAAGCCCTCGCTCAGACGGATGCTAGTTCAGCAATTGTTCACAAAGGCCAACATGTGCTAAGCTGGGTCTAGCCTGCCATTATTTAATAGCATGCTGTTATTTAAGCACCTAGACTGGCAATATTATTGAGGGCACTCACAGATTCCAAGGACATTATCATTCCTACAAAAAGTCTGTTTTTATAGCCAGCCAGGTTCTTCTTTCTGGTTGTCACGTCAATACTTCACCCCCATCCCCAACTCTGCATGGTGACTACAACCAGGGAATTTGGTGGCATGTGACATGGAGGTCATTTGCCAGCATCAGCTCAGGCTTCCATTTGTGCCATTTTGCTCCTCCATTGTGCTCTAAATGCCACTTCCAGAGTGGGATGGTTCTGTCTGCATTCCTCGTGCTTCCAAAGCAGACGAAGAGATGTCTCCCCACTAATTCAAAACTATGCAGAGATTTCCTTGGAATCGTTGCAAATCATGGAAACTGTTTGATTAAATCCTAAATAGTAAACCTAGGATTGCTGTTATGCTCCAGGGTTAAGTGTAGACCCTGGCTCTGTTCCAATACCATGTAAAGATGAGATGTGAACATGGACCAGCTCCCGTCTGAAGCTTGGTTTCTGAGGGAGAAAATATAGGACCAGTCCTCTGTTTCTCATTGTATATGCACAGTGACTGATTTGCACTGAATTTTAACATTATAGACATGGCTTTACCAGAATACAGTTTTGTCTTTTTGTCTGTTTTGGTTTTGTGTTAAAAGTGTTTGAGAGCATGTTACCTTTGCTGTGGACTGGAGCAACAAAAGGAAAAGATAAAAACATCTTAGCTTAACAAGCAAAACAAGTGTTAGATACTTTCCTTGTCAGGACTGATACAATCTTTGTTTTGTTTCATGTGTTAAAAAAAAAAGCTATCAGAAAAGCATACTGCCAAAACCAGCGCTACCTGAAGAGAAGCCATACTAAATTCAACACCAGAACACTGCAAAGGATGAACTTGGTGGAGAAGTACCAGGGCTGTGGTACTCATTGTGTGGTACTCACCTCATGTCTGTGCCATCATTTAGCTTCTCTCACAGTTAGGCACATCCAGAACAAGCATAATTACATCATTCTTTTCATTATCTACAAAGGAAGTCTAGAAAGCTAGCCTAGATGTAGACACCTACACCACAAATGCCTAAATTTGGACAGACAAATCTCACCCACATGTCTGCTTCCTGGAGTTCCAGGATCTAGATGAAAGACCAGATTTTCCAGCTTTTTGTCTGGCTGTAAAAAAACCCACAGCTTTGATACCAGTAATTTTCACCAACCTGTTCATTCTTAATTTTCTGACCCAAAACTTGAATGCACATCTCTCTCTGGTGAAGTCTACTCTTGAGACAACAGTTTTGGGTTCTCTCTTCCAGATCTTTTTCAAATAAACCACAGCTTGAGAAATGCACTGTCCTATATGTAAATAATTTGAGATTTACTTTTACAAGCG
Source organism: Anser cygnoides (assembly GCF_040182565.1). Classification (NCBI taxonomy): domain Eukaryota; kingdom Metazoa; phylum Chordata; class Aves; order Anseriformes; family Anatidae; genus Anser; species Anser cygnoides. The sequence goes on along the minus strand of NC_089875.1, from coordinate 44,841,728 downwards.
CTTAGATTAAAACATCCCCCTCTGAAGTCTGCAGTAGAAAAAGGTCTGTCTTGAAGCTTCTAACACTAAATTTCTGAAGTAAATATAGGGATACAACTTTCACATATTTTTTTTCCTGTGGACAGTGTTCTTCCGTGACATCACCACACCCGTCTCCAATATACATGTCGTCCTGCTATGAACAATTATATTCAGTATTTGTTTAGCTTCACAAGTACTTATTTGAAAGGATACATCCATAAGAGAAATGATGTTTCGGCATGAAATGAGACTTAACTTCTTGAATTTGATGTCCTTTTCTGAAAAAGGACAACAATAAGACAGAAGTAATTGGGCAAATCTGCCTTTTGCAAATCCATAGCAGAAAATAGGACTTCATAAGCATAGACAGCTGGCTCTTAGACCTCATTGTGGGAGGACCTGTGATGAGCAGAGCCATGAGCCACATCCAGGTCTTATTAGTACCACTCCCTGTCTCTCCAGAGCAGAGCAGTAGTGCAATGTAGAACTGGCTTCACTAAACCGACATGGATCATGCTGGAGGCAGGACACACTTGAGGTTAGATCATGGACAATATGTCTACCCAGCTCTGCCCTGGCTGGCTGGAGGCCACCAGGCAATATTTGTAACACAGCCTTTATTTTCACATTCATAAGTGAGCTTAACGGCAGCTTTTATAAAGTTCTTTACAGCCCTTTGCTGCATGCCACTGAAACAGTACAGAGGTTATCAGCACTTACTGTTTTTTAATACTGCATTCAGAACATATTCAAGTTCTTCTGCGGATACCTCCATGTCCTAAATTAAAAAAAAAAAAAAAAGAAGGCAGCAGCATCTGTTACTTGAGTGTTTCTGGAATCAGACATACCAAAAACCTCAGAAAACACAAACATCACCCATCTGTACTTTGCTGCATCTCAGGAAAAGAGAATCATACAAAACCCAGAAAAGGCTAAAAACCAAACAGCTAGCAAAATATTGGAGTGTTGCTGTGCCTAAGGCTGTCTGAAAGCAATCTCAAGATGGAATCTTTGATTTAAAGAAAAATATAAATCCAGCTGGACACGGAACTAGGTCAGCTCCCTCAGGCTTGAATTCTAGCTTTGGTCCTCTGGTTTGCTCGGTTGGGACTGTGCCCTTTTCTGTGGTGACATCTCTTGCCTAAACAACACACTATAACTAAGCATACTGCCCCCCAAAATACAGCATTTTTGCCCCACCTGGCCCTGAGTAGGAGCAGAATTCTCTCCTACTTTCTATGTGTTGTTATGACCCATGAGGGTTTTGCACTCACCTCTCCTGAGATCTGCTCAAACAGTGCCCGGAACTGCTTTTCTTCTTCAGTTTCTTCAGTTGCCTGTGGACTTGGGGTTGGGTTTGGAGGCTGCAACATCAACCAGAGGAAGACGTTTATAAGAATTGTAAAACATGATGTTTCTCCTGCACACAGCTCCTCTTTGCATTAGGGGAGCACAGTATATCTTACAATAAGTGTATATGCTCCTGAACATTGTTATGCTTTGATTGCAGACCTCAGGCCTCACAGGCACCCAGCTTCCTGAGGGGATTCTCACCCCTCACTTCCTTTGCCTGGGGAATCGCACAATGTAGCATTGCTTTGGCTATCTCAAAACCAAGAGCACCTATCCTGGAAAATGCCTCTCCTCTCACCCCACCCCTGAACCACTCCGCTTCCACAGTCCTTGAACAACCCAGCCCAATGAAGCTCTTCCCTTCAGGCAAGCTCTTCAGGGACCTCTGGCCTCTCTTGATGGCAGCAGCTGGAAGTGGCTGTGATTCGGTGCTTTCCACAGAGTCATCCCATGCCTGGAAGCACTTCGAGCTCAGTGAGTGAGCTCAGTGCTGTTGCAGGGGTGTAGAGCCCAGGCCTCAGTCTACACTGATGAGAGATGCCACCACGTAGGGCCATTGCTATAGCTGGGGTGACCATGCAAACAGAGAGCAGTTCTGGTGCCAGAAAACCGGGGAAAAGAAGTCAACTAGCAGCACAGCACAGGATGCAAAGAATTAAGCTTTGTTTTCTCTACCAACAGAAGATATAATACAGGTGACATTTAGTGTACTGTCACCCTGGTGACACTGCTTGGCCATTTACACTTATTTTTCAACCATATCCATGTTCCTCACTTTCTACTAGTCAAGTTCAGATGTGGTCCCTTAATGACACTGTACAGATTTACTTTGACTCTGAACATGGCCCTGAGATCCTAGAAATGGAGATGTTCAGTTGCTTGCTGGTCCCTGGAGGAGGATTTTAATAAAGAAGGACACATGGGATTATGATTTAGCTTGTTTCCATGGGAATTCATACTACAATCAACAGATTATGTGCAGGGATACATTTAAATGGGAGCTGACTCAGATTCAGCTGCAATTAGCACTCAGCAGGCAGGCCAGGTCATCCGGGCACAAAAAGAATTTAATCATTTCACTAGGCACACACTTATCAAGCCCTGAGGATATTGCTAGGTTTGCATTTAAAAATAAAAAATCAGGCCTGTGGAAATACTTTTGCTCCTTATTTTTTAACAATAAATAGAATTTTAATAGCTACGAAAGGCCATCTGCCTCCCCAGTGCTAAGTGGGGTACTTTCAGTGCACCTGTGGTGGCTGAGACCAGCTTCTGGTGCTGTCTGACTCTGACTGCCTTGAAGCAGCTGCAGAAGCATAACGATTGTGATTTTGATTGTTACAGCTCTTTTACCATATTCAGCAGAACTGAATGTTTCAGTCACTCACACAAAGCTGGCAATTGTGGAGCATTCCTGTGAAATGAACATGTTTTAGCCAAAGACAGTAAAAGCAGTGTGTGCTGGCTTCTGCTGAGCTCTCCTCTTGCTATTTTAACTCTGTAGACTTACCTCAGGGAGATCAATGGCAACGTTTTCATCTAGATCCCTGGAGAAAACAAAACCACATTCAGTATCTGAAGATGTTCAATATCTGCTTGGTGTGGAAAGGGCACCAAGTTGCTCATTAACATTTTCCAGAGGTGAAAGATAAAACTGCATTCTTTACTGAACTGGTTACATATAGGTAAAATTAATCAAATGGATTTTTGCTTTATTTAAATATTGGCATAAGCCATTAAAACATACTTTAAGCAGGACTCTGTGAGGGCACAGTCCCTCTGTGTGCTGTCTGCTAAAGGATTAATCTCATTCCGTATAAATTATGCACACTTCTTCCTCAATTTTTAATACAAAATTGTCAAGTGGACAGACTTTATACGGAAGCACTGTTGTACTTGCAGATTACTGAACTAGCTGTGTAGCAGGCAGCTAGCAATTCTTCCCTGTAAGCTTCCAGTGGATTCACCAGGGCCCTATTTCTCTACCTCCTAAACTCCTCTCCAAAAAAAGCCAGATTTAGCAAAAATGGGCAAATGCATCTGCAGACAGATTTTTTCCACACACTTTGAAGGGAGCAGGGCAAACGAGCCTTCACCCAACTCAGCCTCACACAGGAGGGCACACTGCAAACCAAAAGCTCATTTTCAGACCTTTCCTTTTTCTCCTTACTAAGCGCACAAAAATTCTGGAGAGGGAAAAAAACAGGAGCTTCCCACACCAAGGCTCTGCTGTAGGGCTGGACAGTTGGCAGCCAGACCCTTTCCAGGATTCGGCAGCCCCGTGTACAGGAGAGCACACCAGAGGCTCCAGTGCTTGCTGCTGACTTACTCAGTGATGGCCTTCTTCTCCGAGAAGATCCTCAGGCAGAAGTCTGCCTCCTGGTGTGGTTCGAATGTGGTTGGAACAAGGATGTAGTCACCTGGTGGCAGCTTGAATCTGTTGGATACTTCCCTTAAATTGATGTAGGTTTTGCTCCTGGCCTTGGAGGCGTGGTACCTGAAGAAGTCTTTGTTCAGGTGTCCATCTCCACCGGGGCTCTAGAGGGGATCGAAGGCAACATTGCACTGGCTGTGGTGTACTGAGGGCTACTCCTGCCCTCTTCCCAGTCATGGACCCAAACTCTGCCTGGCACAAGCCTGACCTCCAGCTGCAATGCTGACTGTCACACCTCACCCAAGCACTCGCAGAAACCTAGCTCCTGCTTTATGGCAAGGACCTGTTATCAGCGGTTCTCTCCCACCCTGAAGACAGTCTAAGAGGACACTAGGACAATTTCTTCCTGATTAAACATTCTCTGCTATTAAATATCACAATCATAGTTGGGGTGTCACAGAGTGATGAGACCTCACAGTCATCTTCTGCATGGAGAAAGCGCCTCAAAAGATTTTCCGATTCCAACCTCACACAGGGACAGGAACCACTGTGTGTGATGAGCCCCGTGAGACTCATAAGAAGCAACATTCCCTCTTTGGGAGCCAGGCAGGGGACGACACAGTCATGGGGCTGAGGAGTTTATCCTTGTTACCCGTGGGACTCCTAAATCCTCCTATGAAAGGAGTCTATCCTAACCAAGTAAAAATTCTCCATGGGGCTTGATGTAACTGAGAAAATCATTTCAAGAGCAGGGGCCTTAAAAATATCTGATGACTGGCAGTATTACAAATCCAGAGAAAGATGGCAATATTGATGGGGTGGCTACTGCATGCGTTGTAAGAGCAATAGAGTACCTCATAAATAGAGTAACCGATACTTAGCATTTCAGCACCAAACTTCCTGAGTTTGCGGCGATCCTTTTGCATCAGTGCTGCAATGAATGTGCAGTCATCTTGCCCATCATCTGTCTCTGTCAAATGCATCTTGATTTGTGGATTTGTCCAGAAAGTGTCTGCCAATGTAAAGAACACTAGAGCATTTCTTACATCAGAATAATACCACCACTACTACTACTAAAAAAAAAGTAGACAAAAAGGACAATTAAGCTGAGGTTTTGCTCAAATTTATTTTTTCCATTAGTTGTCATGCTTCTTTCCACTCAGCTCTGCAGAAAATTAGCTGAATCCCAAAGTTCTTCATGGAGTTAGGTGTAGAAAAGATTTTGGGCCTGATATTTTATTAAGTTACCATGGTTTTAATAAAGCTGTCAGATGGAATTTTGTTCAAAATACATAGTTACAATGATTCCATAGTGCTGGTGCCAATATGGAGTAACACAATTCAGATCCTTGATGCTACTTCAGAGCCACATAAACATGCTGTCTGAGTTGGATTTTTGTCTCATTTTACACTTACTGCTGCATTTTAAGTGGTTTATTTGGAGCCAGTCCTGCTCATGCAAATGTAAGTGAGAGACAAATCAGATCCAACAGACTTGTGAGAAAAGAAAGCAGTTCTTCTTACCCCAAAGCCTCAAGTTGGACTGTATTTGTACCTTTGGCTGGTTCCTACTAGCTGAGGCTCAGCTGGCCTGACCTGCGTCCACAATCCTGGCTATGGGGTAATTGGAGAGGTGCCTGAGGGTGGGTAAGGACTTCTGTGCCTGCTTCTCATTTTCAAAGCTGCATCTACTTACCTAGAAAGTTTCTGCATCCTCCTGCAGTAGAGCCCCGGACCCAGCTCCCCTCATGGATGGTCACCTCCCACTTGTGGGCAGTGCTGTCTTCCAGGGCATCTGGAGTCAGGTTGCAGATTTCAACTTTATCAAAATGCACTTTGAAGTCTTCAAATTTCATCCTGTATGAAAGATGTGCAAAGGAACACGCAATTATTAACATTAGTGAAGGACGCCCAGCACAACTTCTTCTTCTCCACGGTCACAGGGCCAGACCACCCTATGTGGATCTAAGTGGTTTCAGTGACTGTGGAGATATGATGACGTACACGGGGGGAGAAGCTAGCTTTCATTCTTTGTGGTGTGAAACACAAGCAACCCTACTGTCTCAGTCTGATTTTGACATCTCTTACACCTTTCTTTTTACTATAACTCCACTGATTTTATTAAGGTACAGTTGAGTGTAGGACACGATGAAGTGACACTGGAAAAAAACCTACTGTGGAAAAAGATACTTGACCATCCCCTTCCCTCAGGCTACTATATCCTAGTCCTAAGAGCTACATCCATATTAATGGAGACACAACCAAAGGATGCAGGATCCTGCATGGCAGGCATCCGTACAGGAGCCAAGTCTGCCTACAAATCATCTGTGTGTTCAACACCAGCCACAGGACGGCACTACAAGGGACACATGGCAATGAATTAGTCAGGCCATGGTACGACTAGCCTGTCTACAATGCAGCTAAAGTCACGTTTGGCCTTCTGGTAAGGTGCCTAGACTCAAGTTGTTCACCCTTCTCTCAATTACAGGAGCATGGGACCTTGTCCTAGCAAAAACATATGCCAAACAGAGGGACAAAAGGTACGTTTGGGCTTAAGTAATGGCTCCAACCAGCCCTTAATGGTGATAGACACTGCTTACTGCTACTGTGTCACATAGATTGCAGTATAATTATTTTAAACCCAAGGCGGATACATATACATGTCCATGGGAAGGAGGAAGCAAATGCCAAAAAACAGTTATTTCTGAGTTTCTATGCTGGGCTGGTTGAACCTAGCCTACTCAGCATGCTGAGAAGCAGATATGCCATGTGATTTTAAGCTAGCAAGTAAACTGGCAAAGAGATACTGACAGACCTGCTGGCTGAGGAGCCTGGTATTCAGGACTGAGCAAACAGCCAGGAAAAGGGACAGCTGGAACCAGGCACCCAGCTGGGCATGGTATGCAGCCATGGGCTATGGGAACAGAGCAGAGAAACTGCTCCTCCCTGACATGAACTTCTGTAGCTATCTTTTTTCTCTGGTGACTGGTGCATAACAGCAAAATGGAGTAGCAAGAAATTAGAAGCTCTCCAAGACCACATGAGTATCTGTGGCAGAGGAAGATAAGACCCAGCTAGCCCTTAGTGCAGCTCACTGGACAAAGCTAGGTCAATTTTTATGGTGTATAAGGAATAGGTGTCTGTGGTAGCATTGATTTACACCTACTCTGGGACATTCTACAACTTCTTTTTAGGGTGGGAAGAAACAGCAGGAGTTGTTTTCCTGGGATTCGTCCTCTTTATTGTCAGCTGTTCTCATCTAATGCTAGCCTTGCATGTCACAAACACTGCTAATTCTCACTGTGATGCTCAGTACACTGTAGCAGGGGCAGTATAGCAAAATCTCTGTCTCTTGAGTGCTTCAGCTTCCTGGCCACACCATGCAATTTTGGGCTCTTTGGAAGCATGCTGCAAAGCAGATGAAGTAATTGCACTTTATGGATCAGATTTGGAACCTAACAGATAAAACACCTGCTTTGACTTTTGCGCGGCTGTCCTGAATTTGCACTGGTGAAGGCAAGAGAAGACTCTGACCCTCTGATTTTAGCAGAGAAGAGACTAGGGTGAGTGAGAAGCTGATTTCTTAGTCAACAGCAGGATGCCTCCTTCCTATCTGGTAGAAGCACCGTTTCATCTGCCCTGACAAGACAGATCTTAACTGCTAAAACACAGCTAAAATATGTTCAGGATAGATAATGAGGTCAGCAGGCCCTGAGCGTGTTACCATGAAGATTTTCTGTCCACCCAAATCCAAAGAACAGAAGGGACAAAAGGTCTCATCAGACCACTTTTCCCACCCCATGTATTCCACCACAGCCTTGCTGCCTTTCGGCACTGAGTGAAGCCACTCTGATGATATGATACTTACCCTGCTTTAAATGTCCCATAGCTTTTGGTCAAATTTCCCTCCCTACACTACCTTTCCTCCTAACCTTCCTGTTCTACCTAGGATGAAACCAAACACAATACATGAGAATAAACAGGTGTAATTCCTCTTCTGCTTCTTCTGTTTCAATTAACAGAAGTGAGCCTGTGCAGGAGAAATGACCATAGCGTTGTATGCAGTCAGCACATGGAATAAACCAGGTCCCAAACTTGTAGCACAGTTACAGAAATTGTTCATGAGTGCACAGTAGGTCTCTTGGTCTCCCTGTCACCTTGCAGACATCTTAAAAATGATGTACAAAGAGAATACTTGTTGAGCTTGCTGAGGGTGAAACCTGCCATTAGGTCTACTTCAGTACAAACTTCTAATCAGTACAAACTGGTTGTCATCAACAAGAAGAGCCCCGTTGTACCTGATGTTATACGCTAAGCACAAAGATAAAATGTGTGTCATGGAGAACACGTTTTGAACTCTTGAAGACCCAATTACTTTGCTACTCACTGTTTCTAGCAGCAGGTTTCAAAACACCTTACAAAGATCACCCCAGCTTTCTAGGGAGGCAAGCAAAGTCACCACCAGGAGTGCTGAACAGACTAGATGGAAGTCCCCTGCTGCAGAAGGAGGAATGTAGCTCATTCTCCATCTCCTCAGGTAAACTGCATCAGCAGTAGGAGCAAACTGAAAGCTGGAGAGACGCAGCTCTGTTCATCTCATTCCTCATCTGACCACCTTGAGGTCTTTAGGGGCACACCACATTCACTGCTCATGCAAAGTCTGTCCATGCAGCCTGATGGGGAAACCATCAAGGTGTGTCTTGTGTCTTAGAAGGAGCTTAGAAGGGGCCAAGGGGCAAACACTCCTGAGAGAAATACACACAAGTCAAAAGACATTAGGACAAATAAGTCTGATGGACTGGGTGGAGGGGTTAGCTTGGTATCAGACTTGCCTGACTGGTTTTGGAAGCATTTCTTATCTTCTGCATGTGAATTTTGTCTGCTTAACCCCTTCAGGGAAAATTTCAGTCCTGGTGGCTTTTGTTTCTGCTCTCAATGTCTGAGATGCTGTATGAAGAAGGCCAACATTTGCTTGGGTGTGCTCAAATTTCTTCATTTTTACTGACCTTCTGAGGACTTATTTAACTATGAGCTTAGCTCTGTTGGACAGATAACTTTCTGATGAATTTTGTTGCTCATTTGATGCCTATCTACACACCCGTACCTCCAGTACACAGTCAGGCTTTAAGCCGTACCCTGTACAGAGAGATGTTCTGGAGGAACTGGAGTTGCAGGTAAAGTCTTTGCCCCTTTTTTGTTCATCTCTAAAAAACAAAAAGTTCAAAACCAAACAAAAAACCACTCAAACTTTTTGAAAAAGATGGAAATGCCCTACTGCATTTTCAATGTCAGTAGCAAAATAACTAAAAATATACTGTGTAAAACTGCTCAAGTAATGGATCAGTCACTGGACCTACTTCCTTCCAGAGCTATAAGGGATAAACCATTTTATGTGACGTAATGCTCCACATTGCCTGCATTAAATCTCTTTCCAGACCAAAGGGTGAACTTTGGTTTAACTTGTGGGAAAGATCTGGAATAGTCCTGCTGAATACCTCTCTAGATTTACCTCTGTGTAAAAGAGATAAGCATCTGGCCCTGGAAAATACGACCAGACACACTGTCAGTAGTGCACAGCGTGGTTGATACGGGGTGGGGTGAGGGAATCATGTGCAAGTCAGCCATCTGCTCTGTCTGAGATAGTGAATTTGGCACGAACAGCACTTCACACTTGAAAGCAATTGCTACCACTTCTTTTTTTTCATCTTTTCTTAAATCTTTCCATCATTTCACACATATCCTGGTGTTCTTGTACTTTCTGTAACAAGTAGCAATGCTTCTAAGAGCTCCTTCCCTACCAGTGTATGACTAACATCAACCCTGAAGGCATTTCATAGGCGCTACAGTGCAGTACAATGCTCCCTTCTGTAGCGTGCGTATGTTCCTGGTAAGGATTTAAAGGCTGTTACAACCACGGGCGACACACAGTATTTGAAATATGCTAATGCCATTAACTAAACTGACCTTCAAAATACTTTTTGTTATTAAAATACACATGTACACACACAAAACATGCAGAACCTGTTTCCTCCTAGGAGGAAACTGAGCATTTGCTCACTCAGAAATTTCTTCCTTGTCACCCATTTTGGCCACCAGCACCTCGATTTCTGACTGGAGTCATGCTCTAAAACCCCACGGCTTACCAGAACTCTCCATCATCCAGTGCTGTCTGAGACAAGCGTTTCTGCTCTGATGGGCTGACCAAACGCCACTCCAGAGAGCTGCAAGAAAACAAAGCCAAGCTTTACTATGGGTCTATGGCATTTAATTTTCCCTGGCTCAGAACAACCGCCTGGACACATCAGTAGGCTGCTCTTCATCCAGAAGTGTTTTATTTGAGCAGCACACATAAACACAAATGGCCTTAAGAGGTTTCACGAACCCTGCTGCCACTCCACACGGCGGCAGAGACCCAGCTAATGTATCTGGAAGCAGGACTGGGACAAAGATCCTAAAGCTGCCTCAGGAGCGTCCTGCCTGAGTTATTCCCTGCGCTCAGCACTGGGACTGTTGTCGGGTGGTGGGATTGAGTAAAATATGGTTATCATTAAACCACAAGATTTTTGTAAGTCACACTCCTCCTTAAATCTGTTTGCCATCTGTAGCACCATCTCCTCTTTTAGGTTTCTCAGTAATTTAGGGACAGATGTTTCTACAAACTTGACTCAGTGGGAACAGAATAGGCTCTTTTCCCTGTACAGAGAGAATTGCTGGAGAAACTGGGATTGCAGATATAATCTTTGCCTCTTTTTTACTCACCTCTACAGATCCAGCTGTAGCAGGTCAAAACCAAACAAAAAAAAACACTAAGACTTTTTGGAAAAAAATGGAAATGCCCTACTGCATTTCCAATTTGATAGGATACACAGGGCATTTTGTGTTAGGTTTTCAATTCCAGCAACCATTGCAAAATGTTATTACAGATTCCTGTAGTCACCTGGGAGCCCCTCTGCTTTAGGAGAGCTTTGTACTGGCAACCAGAGCTCCAGAAAACCTCCCAAGTGCAGAGTCAGAGCTCCACTTTGCAGAAACAGCATTTTCAATAAACAACCTGAACTGCCAGATGCCTGTCCTGATCTTAACCTCTCTTTTTTCTCTTTTTTTTTTTTTTTGAGAGATATAATCATAAACATAACAAAGGATTTGAGCTGATGTGAAAATATTTCATTTATTTACATTTAAAGGAGGGCTAGAGATGACTATGTGTCTCAGCAATTTTAAAGGCCCAACCAGGTTATGGTTCTTCTCCTCTACATCTGTGTGAAAAAGAAAAAACTCAGGAGAAGAAAGTGGAACAAAAAGGAAGCAATTTATGTGTGTAAAAATGTATCAAAAAGTGTATGTTTGGGGTGGGAGGGGGGAATGTATTGTTATTTTTTAATGTATATATATTTTTTCTTTTGTAGTATTTATACTTCATTTAACCTAGTAGTAAAAGCAGACTGGTTTTCAGACCAATCCTATTGTGTTTCTGTGTCCTTCCATAACTTTAGCAGGTACCACATAGAGAGGGTGTCATCTAACTGTCATATATATCTATAATACAACCTGCAAAGTTCTTGCCTATTCCTAATATGTTTAGAAACCCAGAACAGTAAATGCAATGACAAACTCATAAGATAGAGGGGGTAGTACAAAATTGGTTTATAGATTATTTGTAGTAGGACTAAATATAGATGTTATGTTACAGGTACTACAGGAACTAGTTTACAAAAAAAAATAAAGAGAAAATCACTCCAAACGTATAATATTTACTATTGGAAGTGTCTTAGAATGAACTTATCCAATTTATATTAATGTATGTTTTTTGCTAATACTGGATTTTGGGGGCTAGACATCCTTGACAATGTTCCATTAACTGAGCAGCCTTGAAAATATTGAGGGTGACACGCTAGTATGGCAGTAATACTATTAAGCACATGCAAACTCCTGATTTATTTTTTTGTGAAATAACTGTGCCTGCAGAAAGCTAGACGTGGAGCAGCAGCTTGATTTTTGCATGGCCTGTATGGCACAGTGGACGCACTTGTCACTCCAAGGGCCGTTCCACTCCACCTGTCCCCAGGGGTTCCTTATCCTTATGAGCCGCACTTTCTGGCCCCGATAGCTCACCTGGGGAAGAAAGAAAAAGAGAAAATGCTGAGTGTCATTAAGCTGGGCTCAAAGTGCACTGCTACAGAAGATGTGGGAGGGAAAGATGGATGGGAATTTGAATAACTCCCCCAGGGTAATGCCTCCCATTGCCTAAAGCTGGGGGACAGTCCCTTGTCTTTTGACCGGGTCTCTCCTTGCCCTGCGCTGCTGACACAAACCAGAGGGGACGTACCTCATCGATGCCCGTCACGGAGTAAGCATGGCCCTTTATAAGGCCAAAGGGGGTTTTGGCTTCTGACTCGGCAGCGCTGCTGGTCTGTAATATGGAAAAAAATGTGAATACCTCTTTTCATAGCGAGATTGCAAGTAGTGTAACTTGGTCCCTTCCAGCCATTATGTGGGAGGTCAGCGGCTAACCAGAGCAGGGAAATGTGAATAGGGAAATTGTCTTTCTGCTCCATGCAGGCAGTGATGGTGCAGTGGTGCCCTTTGAAAAGGAGCTCCCTAGAGCTGTGGGGATTTCTCTTTTGGAGCATTGTACAGTCAGAAGGAAAATAAGGTGGTTCCTGGCTCAGATCCCTTCTATGTCCCTATGATTTTGTATCAACTCCATCCACAGTTCCAGGATATCGATCTAAACTCCCACTCAAATGTAGTTTGAGTCAGGTAAGGGACAGAAAAGGTGCTCTCAGGTGGGGTCAGGTGTTGATATGCTCTCATTTTGTGTTGGTGGGATTTTTCATTTGATCTGAAACTTTCTTCTCCAGTTGTTCATTCTGGTGAAGAAACCCGGCACACACTTGTTTCTGAACCACCTTTACCACTGAGCACAGTGGACAGGGAACAGCAACAGGATTTTCGCTCTTGCTGTTGAGCAGCTCAGGATTTTTCACCAGAAAGCCAAGGACACATGGGCAGCTGCTCCTACCCTGGGTCAGGCCTGCTGGCAAAGCAGTGTAAAGGCACCTACACAGCTGCAACCTGTCAGCAAAGTTTTCTCAGTAAAAGTGGGAGATTTCAGTACCTGGAGGGATAAATCTGATGCATTTTAAGCCCCAGTCCCTATTTACAAACTAACACACTGATCCTGAAAACTTTCTTGAGTCTCTCAAGACCCAGCAGATGTTGTTACAGAATCCAGAGATGAAGAAAATCAATTTTTAGTCTGTGGAGCCTTTAAGTCCTCACCAAGCTATCGCTGGTTTGTCAAGGGACCAAGTAAGACAGGATTTAAAGTTCACCCTCCCCAAGTGCTCATACTAGCATCATTATTGCCTTAAATCCAGTGGCCATCACCTGCTGAAATGTGATGAATCTTTTGTTTTCAATGGCTGTACTAAGGACTACATCGATATTACATATCTGTCAGTTCACAGCTATTATTTGCAGAGTTAAATGTATATCCATCTAATTGTTAATGATTTAACCACCCTTTAAAAAGTAGTTTTTTAATGCAGAAACCACAAAACTAAGCTGAGAAAATCAGACCCCATTTGTTACTTACATCGATAGAGCAGCCCACCATTGAGCATCTTTTCAGAGCTTTCTCTAGGATTTCATAGAAATTGTCAGGAGCCTTTTTAACCTCATACATTTCTCCTACTCCCCCAGTGAAATCCTCCATGGCTTCTATTGTGCTGCCTCCTTTCAGAGCCTCGTAGCTGCCATTCAGCCTGGAAAACACATGCTAACCGTGAGACAGGCTTTCAAAACTTTGAAGAAACCCATGCTTGAGAGCTTTCTCACATGGGTGTAAAATCACAGAAGGGCACTGAAGAGACGTGCCCCAGAATGTACTCAGGAGATAGATGATGTATATTGGGATCCTTCTGCTTTCCTTGATAATTACATTTTTAATTCATTCGTTCCTCGATATTCTTAAAGCCTGGGGCTTTTCTTTTATTAGTGTCAGTGACCATGTTGGCAAGGGCTGGATATCTTTCCATATCAGTGGCTTGCTGCCTGCCAAATCAGTTAAAAATCTAGAGTTGGCCAGAACTATCATCTGAGGTCTCAGCGGGGACACAAATGGTAGGATTCAGGCTTTTATCCAACTCTGTTGCTAACAGCTAGGTTTGTATCTAATGCTGTGATCGGAGCTGGACAAGCTCACAAGCTCTTTAGATCAGGGCAGCAGCATGTGCAAAAAAAATAAAAATAAAAAAAAAGCACTAGATAGAAGCTGTTCACTTGAATTGTGTATATTATATGTACAAACTGTAAATCATATATGTATAGTGTGGTACACCAGACTTACTTGGCATAGGCTTTCTCTAGTAAAGCACTCCAAAATTCGTTGTGTTCAGCTGAGTGCAGGAAAACCAACCGGCCTTTGAAGGTAGGTAATTGATCATCAATCACGACATCCAGCCACTCGTTGTGCTGCCAAAACTATTTAGAAGAGATGGAGCATGAGTTGGTTGACAGCATGACATTTTCTGAGTGTAGGAGATTCGTGTCCCAGTGCCTCTAAGTGTCAGCTAGTGACAAGGATAGGCTTGCTCAGAATTCGTATGTAAACCATTCCTTCCCGCTGTACCATGCTAGACTGCTCTGAAGGAAAGTCAATCTGTCTGAAAAAAAGTCTAAAAGAGTAAATCTGCACCATAGCTCCTTAGCTGGATAATGGCACTCACGTGGTCACCAGTGAGTCACATACAAGTGGTCACCAGGTGATTCAAACCATCTTCAAGACACACATATTACAGACCACAGCCGAACTCTTGTTTCATCTTTAAGGCCTTACATCCTAAGAGGAGTTCGCGTGGAAAATGTGAAATGATCTCTAAAGCCATATTTCTCTTCACAGAACAGACGTGGCTATGTGTGTGCATGTGAGAGGCTGACATAGCCCTCAAGATTGTTCCTCAAAACATAAACAACAGATTAAGTTCAGCAATCCCTCCCCCCCCCACCCCCCTTTTTTTTTGGATGTTTCCTCTGGAGTAACCCACAACCCCACCACAAACCAGACCACAACATGCAATTACCAGCTGCCCAGAACTGTGGTCATGCTGTGCCAGATTTTCATCTTACCTGGAAGTGAAATATTCCAGCATAATCTGGCCCAAAATTTTGATCCAGCGGTACCACTCTTGCTAGTGTTTTTTCATTCAATGTGAGAGAAGCTATGGCTGCTAATAGCCAGCAGTCACCTGTGAATTGAGAATGGGGAAAAAAACTCATTTTCCTCCATTGAGAGGAAAAGAAGATGGTGTGGGGGTGAGGGGAGATGTTGTCACAGTTAGCTGTCACCCCCGTTGAAAAGAGATCCTGCGTGTCCCCAGGAAGTGTGTCCCTGCCCAGCCAGGGCAGTCTGGAGGTGCTGGTAGATGAAAAGCTCCCTTGGGGTCACAGTACCCTTGCATGGGGATCCTTCTCTGGCCTTGAATCCCTCTGCACGAGGATGATCCCTGGCACAGATGGGAGAGTGCCACCAAAGAGGTGGCTGTGGGCAAGGTGAGCATGGGAGGTGCCTCCAGCGTCACTGCTCTCATCGGTTCAGGGGAAACATCCCCTCACGTGTGAGGATATTCCTGCTGCTCTGCGCAGGGTGCACGCATCCACACAGAGGGAATCACTCACCAAGATCTCCTTGGCAAATGTCAGTTCTCGTAGCTCCTCCAAGGATAAACTTGGGATCCTTGACAATGTCCTGGAAGAGTGGGAGTGAGACACAGACGTGACTGAAAATATGCCAGGAAAATGTCACTGTCACTCTGAGCCCAGATGTGAGCCCTGTGTGTGCATGAGCTATATTTTCATGCAGCAGTGTAAGCCACCACAAAGAACTAGATGGGGAATGCTTGTAATTAATCCTTGTAATTAATTATAGTGCAGAGCAATTAAAGAATCAGCTATCCTCATTTTTTCCTAATTAGTTGGCTGCTAATGAAAGGCTGGCATTCTTTATTCACCCATAGGCAATTGTTAAAATAGAGCACATCCTGGTCCAGAATCTCAAAGTTAAGTTACAACCCTGGCTATTTTTTTTTTCCCAACAGCTGAAAAAAACCAACACCCTAAAATTGGCAATTTACCTTCAAACACAGTATTAGGCCTTGTATTTACTTGCACATCATACATAGTCTCATGGTTGCCAGACACTATATGTCCTATTTCCTCCTCAGACAAGGAAACAAAAAAGGCAGACTCCAGCCTTGTTTGTTTTAGAGTCAGTTTTTAGGAGGAGCCAACATTACCCACCCTTGTGTGCTCAGAGGTTAGAGGGACTGCGTGATCACGGTGACATAAAAGCAATTCTGAAGTATCTCAGCTGGACAGAAAAATCACAGTGGCAAACCAATATATGTGGCAGGACTTTGCCTCCCTTCTTCCCTTTCCCATGAACTGTAGATTGAATTGAATTGATTGAACTGGATAGAAAAGGGAAGAAGAGGAGGAGGAGGAGGAGAAAGGAGAGCATCTAATATACTGCTGGGGGAATATTCCTTGAGCTTCTCAGTCTGCCACGATATGCTATTGCAGGCCCTATTGCATGAAATTCTTTTATGTAATCAACAGAAGCTTGTAAAAAAAGACAAAGAGGGAGGAAATATAGCAGAGCACACTCAGTCACTTAACCCCTGCATTTGCCTAGAAGGAAACAGAGTTACTTTTGGTTCCTGTCACTGCATTTTTTTGGGCTGTCAGGGTAGGACACAGGCAATTCAGTTCAGCTTCCCTCACTTACTCCTGGAGCATCTGCTGCTGGCCAAGGCTGTGGCCAGGACAGTGTCCCCGATGAACTGGTACTGCAGTTCTCATCTCAGCCAGCGAAGCCCAGCCATGCCCCTAAGGTAGCAGCCTGACTTTCTGTCCTGTCAGGCCATGCTCTGCTTTGCCGAGGGTTTGTGGATGGCAGTGGGCTGGTGTTGGTGGTGAGGGGGACAGTGTTTTACTGCTAGACAGATGAGGTTTTTCAGCCCAATTTATGGCAACCATCATCTTCCTGCGAGGTGGCTGTGCCCCAGCAGAGATGACCAGCATCACAGCAAGCCTTGCAGCTTGTCACGTCAGTCACCTCCCCGCTACATATTTATGTAGGAGGCAGGGGGGGACAGGGGAGGGCTGCTGTCAGCTGCTTTTTGCTGTTGCTGTAGGCTCTGCCCTCCCCAAAGCTCAGGGGGTGAAGCCCAGCAGCTTTTGTGACCTGGTGACTTTGGTGGCGCAGCAGTTTTGGCAGCACACAAGAAGAAATGATCACCTGGATGGCAGAGGAAAACGGCACACGGCCACGGATGAGGAAAGCAACTCTCTTGAGAAGCTAATCCCTCGGAGGAGATATTCAGGCAGGAAGCAGGTTTGCGTATTTTTTGTTTGCCTTTGCCGGGGAGGAGGTGGTGGCCAGGCTGTGCCATGTCCCCAGCGCACCTGGCGAGGGGAAACCAAACAGCACCTCCTCGTCAGCTGGCCCGCCTGCTTGTTAAACACACCCAGCCATGTGTGACTGTGACGGGATGTGAGCGATAAAGAGCACAGCTCATTGCCTTCAAACACCAGCACGACAACAGCTGATAAGGCAGCTGATCTTTAATAACGTGCCTTATTTTAGCGCTGTTGCTCCTGGAGAACACGATTCTCACAGCATTTAGTGTTACCAAGAAACTCTGCGTGCTAGCGAGGGCTGAGATAAAAAGCCTCTCCACTGACATGGACACAAATGCTGCTGAGTGCTGGGAGAGTTTCATGGCTCGTTGCCTGTTACACAGCCCTACAACTGACAGATGAGAAAATATTTTCAATCTCCCACATTTAAAACAAACACAAATTTTAAAAAAATCAATAAAAAGGAATTTAAAGGACTTTGAATGGACCCATGTCACATTCTCTGCTACACAAAAGAAAACCAAGAGCTATGGTTTATGAGTGGATGTTGCAAAAATAATAGTAAACTTAAAGGGATTTTCAGGCTGGATGGTGTAATAACATGTATCAGTGCTTTCAGCATGCTAAAAGACAAAACCCAGGACTAGATCTTGCATTCATATACAGCATATTCAAAGATTCACCTGCGTAAGGGTATTGCCTAGAATTAGGGTGATGAATTTCTCAGGGATATGAAAGAAGGTGCCTGCAACTCTCCTGCTGCTGCTTTGAAGCTATGTTTCTTTCGAGTCAAAGGGAAACAAATTACATCCTTTGGGACTCTGGCACACATTGGTAGAAGGAGGTCTAAGAAAAGATCTCCCTCTTAGAGATCTAAGAAAAGCTGAGGCTGAGGCTGTTTATGGTGGCCTTATTTTTGTGATTATATTTATCTTTCTGGTTCCAGCATATAGTTCCTGTCATACTGGTTGCCAGTGGCTGTTCATATTAGGAGAATTTCCTTCTTAATTCCTCCTGTAGACCACAGATTCAATTGGCATTGTTAAAACACATTTGTGTTTTTTTTTTTTTTTTAATTCTTCATTCTTCATCTTGTCTCTTGCTTTCTCAGATACTGAGCTACTAGAAATAAATGACAGATATACTAGCCCAACAGTTTAATTTAGATGTAAATTAACAGGACAGGACAGGACAGGACAGGGAAGGGAAGGGAAGGGAAGGGAAGGGAAGGGGGAAGGGAAGGGAAGGGAAGGGGGGAAATAGAATGAGAAAAGGGTCATCTATTTTTCAAATTATTCTAAATTTTTGATAAGGTGCAATTTCAAGGATTTCATTTGTAAAGATAAGGGATTGGCAAACAAAATCACTATATAGCTTTCTGAATCTTAGAGCACTTAAGATTTTTGTAGAAATCTAGACATTCACCAGGTGCAAATCAGTGCAGCTCACCAATTGCAGTGGTAGATGTACAGATCTGGGCTAGCTAGAGGGTCTTGTTTATTCTGTGTACAAAAGTTTGTGCCTGCAGGTATATATATACGTGTGAAAATAATGAGAAAGCTTCTCTACTCTCATTACTAATGAATAAACTGTAACAAGGTGTAAATCTGAGGACTAACATTATTTGGGCCTGCAATTACCCGCATGTACTGTGCTACACTTCAGCTGAGCCAGTGTAAAACACTGGTAGGAAGGCAGTAAAATTCAGCCACCACGAGAAGCAGTCTGAACACCAATACCTAAACGCAGGGGCAGTGCTGCTGGGATCGCACTGTCAAGGCACAACCACTTGGCCAGCTGAGCCGAGGTAATGAACCTGGCACGTGCCCCAGGCCCATACCCTGCTTGCAAAACGTTAACTCAAAATGGTGTTACAGTGCTTGTATTTACTGCTGTAAATATATATAAGTATATAAATGTAAACATAATTGTAACGTAAATGCAAATATATATATATATACACACACACTGACAGCTAATAGACATGAAACTGATTTAGCTTAAATGCTGAGGGGCTTAAACTTTGTCTTTTTGCATCCTTAAAGCTTCCCCTGAGCTTTATTTCTTGCTGTGCTGCTCACAGGAGATCATCTTTTTCTGTGGCAGGCATTGGAGCGCAAAGGCATAGCCTGTTTCAGGTAGCTTATTCATAGTAGAGGTATTTCTGCTTCAGCTTACAAACATCCTGAAGATGAGACTGGTAAGTACAACAGACAGACCACACTCCTATCTCCCTCACTACCACACACAAGGACATAGGAGTTACGTCTTTGAGCAAAGCAACCCCAAACCTCCAGCCTGCTCCTGGGGGCAGCCCCAAAGCCCACCTGGCCTTCGGGGCACTGCCAGACAAGATGGGCAGCAGTGCCTGGGGGTCTGCTCTTGCCTTTGGGGCCATCTCTTGCTTTTACATAGCTGAAACTTGTCTAGCAGTAATAGCTTTAATAATGTTCTGTAGTGACACTACGTTAGCTATCGGACACTAAGGCATTTGAATGTCTCTCGTTGTGGATTAAGTGAAGCCAGAACGTAAACACATTTTAAGCCCATTTTGTTCTTTTTCTCTCTTGGTACCACTATTGGCAAAGGAACATTTTCTACTGATTCTGAAGCTTTCAGACCATGATGAAAAAGAGAATAAATGTTAATCATTAACAAAGAAATGAAAAGTAGCCACAAATTTTCTGGCTATTAGTTAAAGCTAACTGGGGAGAAGGAACCAGGAGCGATGTTGGTTTTGTGATCTGAGAGCATGTGACTGGCGAAGCTTCAGGCTATCCCTGTGTTATTAGTGTCTGTTACGCAAGATGCATTAAGAGATACTCATCGAGCCCTTGGCTACTGCTGAATGGCTCAGTAACCATGGCATGTATTCATGACCTCTCAGTGTTTCATGATTGAAGCAAGTATGTCTCATGCTCTGAAAGTTTGAAGTTTTGAATTTTTTAGGTTTAACCTAAATTATGAATTTCCTCCATTAATGGCAGTTGTTTTTTAAACAGTCATATCATAATAATGTATTTTACCCTTACTTCCTTGCATGCCCTCTTATCTTCATCTTAACATTGCTTTTGCTTGGCAATAATGTAAGAGAGATGCCCGATTAGAAGTTCTTTATGCATGTACGTAAACATATGCACATAAAGTGTGGCTACACAATAAGCTACAGAAGGCAGAACAGAAGAAAATCTACATACAATATCTTAAAATGATTAAGCCAAAGGCCTTCGAAAGGACAAGAGAATATGGGAAAGGCATAGGATTTTACAGGATAGTATTAAAAAATGGATGTTTCAGAAATACTTTCAATAGTTATCAGATTTTAGCTTCTATTACAATGTCCCTACCCTTCCGCTCCCCCTTGCCAGTTGCAAGCCAGCAACACGCAGCTCTGTGGGGTGAAACCTTCCAACCCTCCTCCTTGCCAAGGATCCCAAACAAAGAGCAAAGCGCCCCAAACAATCATTGGATTTCCCTGCTGTACACGGGAGCAGTCCCACCAGATGGTGGGGCATGAGGACATCGTGTACTCACCCCAGGCCTCTTCCAGAGGAAGGGAACGGGTGGCTTTTCGCTGAAGAAGAGGGAGGCGTCGCTGGCAGGGAAGTCAGGGTCCTCGAAGAGGCTGCCCCTGCGCAGGCAGTCCTGCTTTAGCTCCTCGTAGGCTTTCCCCGAGCTGTGGGTGGCACGCGCCTCCCGCGGCAGCGGTGGCGGCCTGGGCTTCAAGTCCCGGAGTAGGTAGGGCATGGCTCCCACCAGGGAGAAACACGGGGGGCTGAGGCTTAACGGGACGGGGGTAGAGGGAGAGAGGAGAGGGAGCAGCTCCGAGCAGCGTGGGAGCAGCACGATGAACACCCTGAAAGCAAACAGGGAGGGAAGGCGGCCGGCTCGGCCACGCCAGCTGCTGGGCCGGGAGTGGTGAGGTGGTGCCAGGTCCTCCCCGGGGCAGGGCTGCTGTGCCCACCCGGCGGTGACGGGCCTGTGTGGGGCTTGGCACCTCTCCCTGCCACCCCTGGCTGCTGACTTCAAGGTATGGGGAGCCACCAGAGCGAAACACAAGCTGCAGGACGGGGTGTAGCCTCTGCAACCGCGGCAGGCTCGCCCTTTTTGTCCAACACACGAAAAGCCCGGCATGATGGATGGTGGGGCTGTCCCAGCAGCCAGGTGCTGTCGCTGTCGAGGGACACCAGGGCTGAGGTGTAAGGGCCAGGGCTGCTCTGCTGAGGGGTAGCCTGGGGCTGGCCCCAGGATTGGGGTGCTAGTATCTTGTGGGGACGGCTCAGGGCAAGGCAAGTGACAGGGTATTTTACCTGGGGGAAGGATTTTAACAGACTGTGCCTTGAAGGATTTCTGTGTGTGTTGTAACAACGGATTTTAAAACCAAATACACATGCAAAACTTGCCACTGAGTTCTGGGTTTCATGACCTTGTTCGTCTCTTGTGCTTCGTCTGCTGCCCAGCGTCTACCTGCCACATCACATCTCACATTAGACAGCAAAACGCTGTCCTGGAGAGGATGTCAGTCCATGCACCGTGGATGCTCTGAAGAAATAACGGCAGGGTTCAGAGCCAGACGGGCCTGGGTACTCCTCCATGCGTGGAATGGCAAGAGATGCTGCCCTGGGAACAAATTACAGTTCCTGTAACACAAAACACAGCCCTGAGTACAAACACCAGTCAGCCTCCCTTTGCTTTAATTGGCCCTTTGGTCGACCACTCGAGCTTGCTGCCAAGGGATGATTTATGGAGAGCAATTAGGTGAAACAGAATTAATTCCTTTCTGTTCTGCTATTTGTCACAGCAGCGCTGTGAGGAAAGCTTTCTTTTTCACAGCATATATTCCCATGTTTATTCCCCATAATTGCATCCATTGTTGATGTCTGCAGGCTCCCTCCTGAGACCAAGTTCCCATTGTCCAAATGTATGGATGCTGTCCAGACGTGTGAGAAGAGGCAGGCCTTGTGCTCCAAATGTGGCAGTCAACTGACCAAACTTTAGGTCTGCAGAACAGACTCCAAACTACCCACCTTGGCTTTTTCTACAGTCAGTATGGAAGAGCAGTGCCTCTAGGAAGTGATTCATTGTGTCCTCATCCATAAGATCTCTCTGGAGATGACCGTGTCTTTCATTTCCCTTTAGGTGAAGCCTCATGGACTAGCTGAGGGTAGATGCTCAGCTATTAAATGTGTATAGTCATGCGAGATGGATCCCAGCTAAGGGACTAAGGCAGGAGAAGGTCATAAGTGCCAACATGAGCCTCAGAGATGTGATGTACCCAACATCCAGCATCCAGTCAGTGGTAAAAAAACAGGAATGCGCTTTATCCCCAACATCTCTGTGTGGGCTAAGGCACGTTCTCACACACCAGACTAACGTGAAGGCCGGGGAAGGAGACGTTCAGCATCCAGGATACACAGCCTCCACACCTGCTACAGCCCAAGGGGAGTGACCGCATATCACCTCAGGGAGTTCCCACTTTTCAGAGTTCAGCTACAATCAAAAATGTGTGGGCTGAGCTCTGATGGGTGCTCTTTGTGCTGTAGGGAAATTCATAAAGTTTCTGTCCTAAGTGAATGCTCTGGTGTGTTAATAAGGGATGTTTTCACACTGCAGCCTTTCCTTCAGAGGGCAGGGACAGCTCTTCCCTCTCCTCACTGTGCTCAAGTCCTGACACTGCAGGAAAGTTCACATCTCTGAGATCTCAGCCTTGGTGTAAAATCTGTCTGAAAGTGGCATGAAGAGATGGCACCTGGAGAGAGCAGTTGGGAAAAAGAGGAGTGAGCAGAAAATGTTAACAAAATATTTCAGTTCTCAGTTATATACAAAACTTTGTATCTAGCTAGCCACACTCAAGTGTTTTACAAGAAAAAAGACTTCTAGCAGTTTTGCTCTTTTACCATGAAATCTCATTTGAAACCAGTGAGAAGTGCTTTTCTCCCCCAAGACATCTCTTGTTATTGCTGCCTCCTGGTGTGGTCTGCGGATCCTCAGGGACTGTTATCGGTGGGAGGAAAGTGAAACATGGGTCTTGGTCTCATGCACAAGAATATCTGCATCCTATATAGGATAGGATGTTGCAATAAATCATGAAATTGTTTTAGGAAAAGAGTGGACCAAAGAAACTGATAGCATCTCTAGCCTGATCCCTTCATTCATTGGTTTTGGGTTAGGGGAAATTATATGTATTAGATTTCTGTATAGTAGGGACTATTAAACTACATTGTGCTAGTTGCTGTGTAGATATGCAATTTCAAGATATTTCCTGCCCTGCAGGAACAACAATATACATATTAGGTATAAGGCAATGGGGAGATAAGAGAGAAAAGGGAAATGTTGTAGAAGTGGTTTGACCTCTGTGTTTTTGAAAGGTGGATATGGCTGGAAGGCTTGACATGAAGGGATTATCCTGATACAAATAAAAGGACAATTACACCTATTTGGTCCTGGCCTCTTTGCTGAGGATAACTGCAGGGATGCCAAGCAAAGCAATTATTTGTGTGGTATTCCACTGGGGACAGACACCAAAATATTCAGATACCTCAGGATACGGGCAGACAAGCAACCAATGTAGAAGGGCTTTAGTTCTTAGACATGCTGGTGCACTGAGAAAAAGCAGAGTAGGTGTTAACACTGGGAAGGTAGGCAAACACAGACGATAAGAGTCTTTGACACTAGGCTTTGTACACTTTAATTTGACAAGCTGTTGCAATGGACACACTGTGACATTGAAGCAAAGTAAGAGCAGGGCTTGTGACAGCCCTGAGCAATGAAGTCCTTTCTCCAGGGTTGCACTGTCAGGGGACAGCAGGTTTCCAGCCCCCAGCCCTCTCCCAGCAGGACTGATAGGGCAGATCTGCCCTTGCCCTGCAAAGTGGGTGCCTGCACAGGTGTAAAGGCACTGCTAGATGAGAGACAGCCT
Source organism: Anser cygnoides (assembly GCF_040182565.1). NCBI lineage: Eukaryota > Metazoa > Chordata > Aves > Anseriformes > Anatidae > Anser > Anser cygnoides. The sequence continues at coordinate 44,817,639 of NC_089875.1, read as the reverse complement.
TCAGAGCAAATGCAATTAATTCCAACAGGCCACCTCTGGAAACCATTAGGCTCATGTGGTCTGCAGATATCTCTCTCTGAGCCACAAGACGAGGCAGGGCTTCAAACTGGCAGTGTAGCAACATCAGTGATGCACAGGCTGGCAAGGTATGCTAAAGCTGAACGCTGTTTTCTTCTCCATGCACCACCATTAGATGCCTGCTCCTGAAACACTTGGAGCTTTATCGGTTATCTGCAGCCTTGGCTCTAAAGCCTGCAGGGAGTGTGAGCACCAGCTCAACTGCCTCTGCCCGCAGACATCGTTCATACCACTAGCTATAGGTGAGGATCACTGGCAGCGAGGATGTAGGCAGCTCTCGGAGCCCATAGGCAAGTGCTCTGTGAAAGATGGGCTCTGGGACCCACCAGCCCGTGGCCAGGAGCAGAGTCTGGAGAGGTGGGATTTTGCTTTTCTTTTGCCCCAGAGGTGAGACCTTTGTTCCTGTTCTCCAGAGCTTTGGGGTGATGAGACTTTTCTCACCATTTTCTTGTGGCACAGACATGGTGCTGGAACAGGCGTTCCTGACATTTCCTTTCCCACCATCATTGCTATCAGGTCAGACTTCCTTGAATTGTCTCCTTTTCACTGAGAAGGCAGAGGGTCTAGTTTTTTTTCTGTGGTCTTAACTGCCAGAGACTCCCATTTTCTCTCTCTCAAGCTGTAATTCAAGGAGTAGAAGGAGACATAGAGGGAACCCAAAAGGCCTGATGTAGGAAACTATTAGGTCCACTTCTCCCTGGCATCCTGCATAGCTTCATGCTACAGCTCTGCCTCTCAGCCCCAGCTTTTTAACATCTGGCGTGTGCTTTTCTTAGTCACACTTACGTAATTCCTTCCCCATCAACACCAGGTGGACCCTGGTCATTCAGGATTTAAAGTTGGTTATTCAAATGACAGCAACCTGATTAAGTCTTTCATAACCCTGTCATGGTTAAACCCCATGCCCTGTCATCAGTTTAACGTTGCAGGGCTTATCCATAGCCTTTGACCTGACTGATCCCAAGTTCTCCAGTACTTGTTGACTGCTAGCTAAGCCCCGCCACTGTCATCTGTTTTTCTCTAAGGGACACTTTTAGGCTAGACGATTTCATTTCGTGCTCCTTCTCCAGGGGTTTGAGAGGCATGACTTGTTTTGCCTCAGTCCCTTTATAGCTCTTCTTATATTTGCAATGATTTATGGATAAATGTTATGTGGACTGAGGTGCCATCTGTGAAACCGGGCAGCTCTCCGACCTTCCTTCTTCCTCTGACTTTGTATGAAGTTATATAAAACATCTTTGTTCTGTCTCTGAGATTAGTCTCATTTTAAACTGCTTGGCGCCCTCTGAACTTGTGCATTGATTTGAATCCAAATGTCACAGCCACAGTCACATGAAACCACACTATTTCTTATACTTTCCATTACTTTGGCTCAATGCAGAGCGTGGACTTCTGCCTGGTGGCTTGCAGCCTGGCAGAGTTTGCATGTGCTCCTGCACGCATCTTTGCTAACTTGGGACATTACAATGCTCCACCTACAGCTGAGACCAGACAAACTGAGCCCAGCTTGGGGCTTTTTTTTTTTAGGACTTTAACGTCAGCTTCCAGCAGTAAGGCCCTACAGGCTCTCTCTGGCCTGTTCTGGGGAGAGGGGCTGGAGCATCCTTCTCTCTCTTTCATTTCCAGAGGCAGAAGAGAGCAAAGGGAGGGGAGGTCAGGAAGGTCACGCAGGGTTTTAGGGGTTGTGCTGGGACTGCAAGCCAGGCCTGAGGACTAGACTGCCCTACGAAATGTCACGGGCCAGCCTAGTGAAAACTGCTGTAGAGCAATGAGAAAAAGGCTACTGGAAATCAAGGGGAGGGACATCAATGAGTGCCCTTTGGAAATCCTGCTCTGGACTTAGTCAAGAAAAAAAAAAGTACCTTGGAGGAATTGCAAGATATCAAAATATCATCCAGAGGAGAAAGCCAAAATTACAGTGAGTGCTCATTATCATTTTGCACAGCAGCAAGAGGTGAGAGGCCACAGCCAGGCCGTTTTCTCCGTATTGTGGAACAGCAAAAGGGCCTTGTCCTAAAGAGGTGCCTGTCCCAAATTCTGTTTTAGGACTCAGCCACACTGTGTGCAGCTCTGCCACCGCTGCCCGCTGCCTGGCTATGAAATGCTGACACAGAGCAGACATCCCCTGGGGCTGACTTGTTTCACAGTGTAGCCCACGGTGCCTGGGGGTCCCTAATGCTCATGGCATCTCAGGACCAGGCAGCATCTCTGCCCTCCCTTGACTCTGTTTGTCCCCTTTTTTGCCCAGCATCGCTACTCCCCTCTGTTGTATACCCAGGGAAAAAAAAAAAAAAAAAAAAAAAAAACAGCAACATGAAAAACATCTTTTTGTGTGCTTTGGTGAGTAATGACAACGTTATCTGTGCTGGCAGCTGAAATATCATTGTTAGACAGCCATCTGAGTGCTTTACCAAGACAAACAGGCACAGCTTTCCGAGCTGCTCTTCCAGGCTTTTGTCAGAGCTGAGCCAATGCTGCTTCATTAATTCGTTACTTTGGAAAGAGGTCGTTTTACAAACAAAAGGGTGCTTTTAAGATTAGTTTTATTCTTTTTCTTTGGACTGTGAAACACCAAGTGGCAGTGTGGGAGCGGAGCCAAGCTACAGCATCTCTTCAAACCCCATGAGTCAGAGGAAAGCCCTACAGGAGCTCAAATTTTCCTGGGAGAATAGTTATAAGAGCTCCCACTGTTTCCACTGTTTTTTATTTGTTTGTTATTATTATTTTATTTGGGAGGGCTGGAGGGGGGATTATGGTTTACAGAGGCTTTCATCAGCATGCGTTTCGGCAGCCTGACTGGGAGGCAGGCTTAATTCTCTTCTCAATAGGAGGACCCTGAGCTGAATTTCCTATTCTTCAGCTTTCTCCCTTAGGCAGTAAGCTAAAATGTAATTTTACCATTAACATGGAAAAGGTGGAAAAATAAGGCAAGATAAAAATAAAATGAATCCTAAACTGCAGCAAACATTTAAGCGTTTGCTTGAAAACCACCCAGTAGAAACAAGAGCAGGAAATTCTGCTCTCTGACTGTTACCACTCGCTGAAACCTCAGAAACTTCAGTCACAAGCTCTTTTATTATTTCCTGCAAAAAGCCACCGGTGGGTATAAATTTAATCTCCCCCCCGCTTGCTTTCAGAACTGTGGGCTGCACGAAGCGAAGGCAGGCGAGAGCACCTCCGAGTGCCCCGGGCCGGCGTGGAGGCAGCCGGGCGCTGCGAGGCCGGGGCCCTCCACACGGAGGCAGCTTCGGATCAGGAGAGGAAGGCGAGAGCCTCTGCAGGCTGCTGGGTTAGCTCCTGCCTTTGCCGTTTTCCTTCTGCAGGCCTGAGCTCTGCAGATAGTCCCATTGCCTTGGCTGGAGCTAGCCCTGCTGGAGCTGATGTGTCAGCAGCCCTGGGAGGCTCTGCGGGGCTCTAGCAGCCAGGGCAGCCTTACTATAAAGCTGTCTGCCCCTCTCTGCCTCACTGCTTTCCACCTCTCTTCATCTGTCTACGGGATCTGAGAGTGGGAGGCAGGCCAACGTGCCCCACAGCTTGGCTGGTAGCAGTTGTGTACCCCTCGAATCAAAGCCAACCCAAACGCCGCCTCCTTACCTCAGGTCTCAGGAGGCTTCTGCCTTTATTTTATATCATGGGTCATATTCTATGATTCTATATTTGGAGGGTTGGAAATTGTGGTTGCTGGCCCAAGAGAGTTGCATTTTTGCCCCCATGTCTGTCTTTTTGTGTGTAGGAGCTTCCTTTTGGCAGCTACAACTCCTGGAAATAAGAGAGTCCCTACACCACCACAGTACAGAATGAGCCAGTCCATTTCCCAAAAAAAAACTGCATCTACCATGTATGATTAAAACGGCTCCTCAAATGAGAAAGGGAGAATGGGGAAACTGCTGCAGACATTCTTCTCAGAGGAACACTGAATAGCAGCCGGAATAGCTGAGTCCTGCTGCTACCTGCCCACCCTGGGCAAGAAGCTGTGGGCAGAGGAGCAGGAGAAGGGGTAGAGGTGGCTGAGGGAGGCTCAGGTGGGGATATTCCAGCTTCCAAAGGTCTTTCTATGGTACTGCTTTTAATTTCACTGAATAGCAGCCTTTTCCAGGCTAGAAAACAACTACCCTGAGTGGTGCCCTGGGGATGCAATGAGAACTTCAATATCCCAGTGGAGCCACCAAGGATTAACCTCTCCAGGTCTCACCAAGAGGATCCCCAGGGAGTAAAAGCTTCACTGAACTTTGTGGTGGCAATCTCACAACACTCAGGGGAGCAGGATGCTTGGTGGCAGAGCCTTCTGGACCTAGTGTTGTAGCATCTCCCAGACAGCAGTCACCTGGCTACTTTCCTCACTCACTGCAGGGAACATCCTGAAGACTTCATGGCTGACCCAGCTGGGAAATCTTGGGAAGGTGCAAAACCCCTCCTTGACACAAAGGCATTCAGCAGGAGCATCTCACAAAGTGCGTCAATCTCACAACAAAGCTTGCTCCAGCTCTTTGAGGCAGGCATCATGCTGTGCAGGCACTGCTGTCCCTGGATGTCATTTGAGGTATTCAGTTACAGCGTGATCAAGTAGGTAATGCGCTAGGCTGAGAGGCAGGAATCTTGGATTCTTGTCCTTGAGGTGCTTCTAACCCACTGTATGGCTGAAGGTGAATCGCGTCACCTCTCCGTGTCCCCTTTCCGTCTTAGGACAGCCCCATGCTGTCCTGGCTGCTTCAGTCTGGGATCGTCTCCGCTCCTCACAGCACCTGCTGCAGGGAAGGACCCAGAATCATTTGCAGGTATTACACCGTTCGATGAGCTCTGCAGGTGGGCAGTCACCAGCACAAAGACCTCCCTCAAGGGGTCCGTTCCTTGAGGAGCAGAAGGAGATGCAGAGCTGGTGACGCTCCTGCAGGGACCTCTGTCCCTGCGAGGAGGGGGCATGCATCATTTTGGGCAGGCCCCAGCTACCTGAGTCGGCCTCCAGCCACCCACTCACCGTGTGTATTTTGGCACTGTCCGGGCTGGCACGCTGCATCCCTCTGTCTCAGCACAGGGATGAGTGCGGGACAGAGGCAGGTGAAGGCCAGGGTAGGAGGACCACAGCGGTTATGCTGGCTAATCACCAAGTCAAGCACGGGTTTGGTTCAGTTTCTGTACTGAAAAATTGGCGGTAGGGTTAAGCTGTACGCACATGGTCCTTGAGTTTTGTAGCAGCCGTGCTGTTCCTCACTGTGAGGCCCTGCAGCAGAAGCGGGATAATCTCTCTTTCGTCATCTGTACTTTGAATGCTATTATTGAGAAGCATTTTTGCAATCCTCTTTACACAAAAAATTGGGCAAGCACTGAGTACATCCCTCGTGCTGCTTTCACAGAAAAGCGTTTCCAGCCAACAAGGGCAGGAGTCAGGTGTACAGAGAAAACAGAGAGAAAATAAAAATCACATACAAAGCTATTCCTTATCAAAGTTTCATTAAAATAGTCCAAAAAAATTACTTTGCACAGCCTTTCCCCACCAGAGATAGGAAAAACAAACAAATAAAATCAGGCCCACGGCAACTTGCCACAGTTCTCACAGAACTGGGGAAAATTGGTTTACTACCGTGCAGGAACCTGCCTGACCCATCAGCAGATCTGTACCCCCTCCCTCTTCCCTATGTATTTACTCTGGATAAAGCCCCTGAGTACTTTGTGTGCAGCAGAAGTGAGAACAGAGCCCAAAGGTCTGGCAGGAGACAGAGACAGAGTTCAGACCCTGGTGCAGTGACTCTGCCACTAGTTATTACAGGTACTTTGACTAAGCAAGAAAAACAAAAAAAACATGACAAGTGGCTAACTAATATTTGGAGCCTACCCAGTATTTTTGAAAAATTTTCAAATTGTCTGAGGCTTATTGATTTTGAAGAGTCAACAGTGGGCTCCTAAATGTGCTGTGCGATGGAGCAGTGCCCAGCAGTGCCCTGGCTGGGGTCAGGTTTGCTAGGTGTGATGCTTCACTGACATAGCACTGCTAAAATAGTATTTCCCGTCGGTGATGCAGGGTGAGCCAAGTTACGCTGGCCAAGTTAAGCTCAGACATCTCTATTTCCATCACAGGCTGTAGACAAGCCCTTAGAGAGGAGCATGTGAGCTGTTATATGGATCAAACTAAAACTCAGGGCTGCGCAGGGATTTCCCAAGTTAGCTGTTGTACCTGGACTGTTGTGTTCTGCAGCCTCTGATGGCTGTGCCCTCAGTGAGTTCATTTAATCTTTTTCTGTAGCAGTTAACGCTTTCAGTCTCCACAGCATCTTACGGCAGTGCCTTCTGCAGTTTATATACGAGGAAGTGAACTTCCTCTTAGTTATATTTTCTGCATGGCAATTTTACTGGGATCCTGCTGATTCTGGCATTGTGGCAAAACAGCGAGTAAGGACTTGGGGCTTGTCTCCACCATTTTACGTTTACACTCCCCATCCCAGTGGTCACTCTTCCAACCCAAAGTGCCTTGGTCTCCCCAGGCACTTGGCTGCTCTGCAGAGATTTTCCCAGGTGTCTCACAAATGCTCTTCCTTCCAGCATGATGCCTGCCTGCCATCCCTGCAGCAACCACTGCTGATAAAGGAATATTCCTTGTCTCCTTTCTGTCAGGTCCTCCCACACAGGCTTCCTCTTTCTCCCTTTTTTCCTGTCCTTCTTGCAGTTTGTTCTCTCCTCTTGGTGCCTCGTCCAGGCCTCATGTGGTCTTCCCTTACCAAAGGAAAAGAGAGGGAAGCATTATGAATATTGATGGGGAGTAGAGATTTGCAATTACCAACTTAAACCCGCAGGTTGTGCAGATGAACTGTTTGGGCCCTGCTTCCCATTCAGGGTACTTCTAGTCTCAAAGAAAAAAAAACCTCGAATATAGTAACAAATGATACATGACTACGTACAGGCTGTCTGAGTTAACCCAATGCAAATTCGTAATCTGCAGAGGTCAGAAGTGCAAGCTCAACCTACAAAGAGCCCATGTTGAGGTTCTCGGCACTGCCTGTGGGCCAAGTCTGTGAGCAGTGTAATTCATTTTCCTCTATCCACGGTAACTTCTTTCTCCATAAATCCCATCCTAACCTCACAGGAGACAGGGAGACATCCTTGTAGTATGTCTGGCCCCTTCGAATTCAGATCTCAGAGCAAAATTTGGGAAGACTGGAAAACAAGCTGAGCAAAAAAAAAAAAAACAAAACAGAATAAAATATTTACTATTGTCTCTGCACAAAGTCCTGAATTTTATGCAGCCTTTCCCAGAGCTATCTGGATCAATGAAAACACTTTTCAGCAGAACAGAGACAGGGTGTTCTTCAGCAAAAGAATCACTGGCTTGCCAATCAATTGAAATTTGAGCTTGGAAAAAAACATATTCAAGACCTAATTACTCACTGTTGGCTGTAAGATCAGTGTTCCCCTACTAGGGTTAAAATTTCCAAAGCAGATTTGATAGCATTTACATAAAGAAGAAGAGGCAGCAACACCACCCAGAAGTTTTCATTGGGAGGCACATTGCTCCCCGACTTGCATGTCAGAAAAGAAAGGCTGGCTGGCAAAGGGATTTCATTTCAATGGCACAAAATGGGTGAGAAGCAAGGCTGCAAGCGGAGCAGTGACCACAGTACCAGCGGGAGCGGGTTTTCAGCCACTCTGTGCTCCCTCTCTGGAGAAGGCAGCTGTGACCATGAATAACAAACAGGAAAAACAGAGGCAGGTTTTGAAGAGAAATGAGGGCAGTGCAGGGGGGAAGGGAGCTCAGGCCAGCTTATGTAAGGGTGGGTATAAAAGGGAGACATGAGTCCTCTCCTGAGATCAGGAGGAGTGGAGCAAAAGAAGGACAGGAACCTCTTCCTTGGACAGCACGTTTGGGAGGTCTGTGTTTATTTATACCTTTATTGTGGCTATTGCAAGATAAGATTTGTTAGGCAATGTGCGCAGGTTTTGGACTTTCTTTGTACAAGCAATGCTTTTAGGAAGGATCTTGCTTTTACCTTCTTGAGTTCCTAGCTTTTGGAAAGTTTTTCACCTATTTTTTTCCCAGTGCAATTTTTCTGGCACAGCTCTCTTTGGGGAAGAAAATCTGTGGACACCACAGCTGAAAGGCAGGATAGAGACTCTCCTCTTGCTGAAGTCTTCAAGCATATGTTCATTCCTAAAACCATGGCAACCCAACAGGAAAAAAAAAAAAGCCTGACAAAAGGGTCCACATATAATAATTGGAATAACGCTTGTGCACTCTACCTTAAAAATGGCTCAGAAGTAGAATGTAAAACTGACTGTAATTAAGTAAGTCTTATTAGGACAAAATATGTTCCCAGGTGTGGCAATGTATGTTCTTCACAGTCTGAAATCTCCTCCTTTAGCAGAAACTGAAAAGATAAATGACAAAGATGTAAGAAATACACTAGTGCATAATGGTGCACTAGACCACGGTGCACTGCAGGAGCCACAGAGTGACTGCTTCTCCTATTGCCTGGATCCATGGCCAGGCTCCATGCATTTTATAGCCGTCTGGAGATGGTGCAGATGCTCAGGGATTGTTCTGCTGCCAGATGCTTCTCAGAGTGAGATGCTCCAGCAGCAAGAGGAGAAAACACCTTAAATATTTCAAGCTGTTTGCTTGGGCCTCATTACATGACAGCATGTCATACAGGCCTATGCTCAGGACTCATTACAGCTAAAGTAATCAAATTGTTCAAATGAAAAGCAGTGCCGCAGAGACAGATATTTTCCATCCCTCTGTCACTTGTGCTTGGCCTAGCAGGGCTTGGCTATCTCTGTCAGCACCATCAGCTTCAGTGGCTCCAACAGCCCAGGTGCACCCACAGCATTGTTCTGCCTTGGCTTGTGGCTTCCTCCTTGAAGTTCCCATGTAACAGGACACCATGGCTCAGACCAACTGCATCATCTGCGGTTTAGCCGGCTATTTAATTGCTTAAAGAGGAGAAAGGGGCACACCAAAGCTGAAGGATCACTCCATAAGCAGCAGATAGATTTCTGAATCCCACTGCTTTTTCTAAATAAGACTTGGGAAGCTGAGAGTGGGAGAGGTAAATTCTCTGTCAGCTGGATCTGGTGACCTAATCCATCTAGTTTTCATCCTCTCCTTTCCACCACATTTTGCTTTGAAGAGGAAAACAAGCAAACTTTTGATCTTCTGGATAGGTCAAGAGGGTAAAAAATGGTAAAAATTGACATATCACACTCACTGATGGGTACACAAGCCACAAGTCAGAGCTTAAAAGCAACTTATCCAAAAAGGAAAAAGTCTGGTCTGACTGTGCAACAAATGCAGGCACAAGGAAATCTGCATTTCTTTGAGTCCAGCACAAAACGAGCAGAGTTATTTTCAGGTCCTATAATCAGTTCTTCTGCGTAATGAAATGCCTGTGTCCATCTCAGTAAATGTGTAACTGCAGGCTACACAAATGCGCTGGTGCGGGTTAAAGGTTGTGTATTGATCTCTGGAGTTTTCTGTGCATCCAGTGATAAATCATGCTCCAGTTTTATCAGGCCCTATCTGGTCCGAACTAACTTTTTTTGGCCTCCCAGCCTGTGATGTAAAGTAGCTTTGTGCAATGTCACTGGAGACTTTTAGAAAGGCCCCTCCTCTGGGAAGGGCATAAATGCCCTGGACATCACCACGCACAGCTCCCGGAGCAGGAAGGTGCCACAAGGAGCCTGTCCCAGAGGAGACATCGTCCACAGGGGGACACCGGCACGGACGGAGGCTAGTAAGCATACTCGATGGATCTGCTCTGCATGCCAGTTTTTCAGCTCAAGTTTTCATGCTTTTCTGAAAGGCTCTAGGCTGACTTCTTTAGGGAAATAAATCACGTTTGCTTCACCACAGATCGGGCCTGGTGTAAGTGCCAGCAGTGAGGACTGCCCCTCTTGCTGTTTCTGCCCGTGAGGGTCAGCATGGTGGCTCAGGGGAGAAGCAAGCTCTGGCACCAGTGGGGCTGGGGAGCTTGCTGCCAGCAGTGGCTGCTGTGAGGCAAATAAGAGGGTGAACAGAGTTGCAACTAACAAGATATAACTATTAGTGTAAAAATACAGCTCTGATTAACAGCATTTTTGGCAAATGATAAGCATTATTCATACAGAAGTGTCATTTCTGACTCATTTGGATTTCAGATATGCAAATCCGAAGTTGCAGATTACAAATCCAAGGAAGGCGCAACAGAGCTATTAGTTATCAAAAACTGGATACAGGAAAAGTGAGAATTATAAACACAGTTTGTCAGTGTGTTTGCGTATACATGTGGATGTTCATATGCATGTGCATGTATGTGTGCCTATGCCTTTTGCATTCCCAATATTTACCAGGTCCTTTGTTCCGAAACACTGGCGACATCAAAGTTCAAGAAATTTCTCTATTTCTAGTCAGGAAAAACAAAAGCAGCAGGAGGTCTTTTACCACAGGAGGACTGCTCACACAGAAGAGAAAACCAGAGTTTATCCCTGCTAACTCTGTATTCAAATAATGAAGGTGCTATGAAAATAAGCTCTTGGTTTCCGTGTTAGCACATTTTTGTAAGGGAGCCCTGAGTGTGTTTGCCTAGAAGCTAGAAAGAATGTTTGCACTGGGCTATGGAAACACAAAATGCTTCGTTAGTGCCAGATATTATGCTGACTAGACATACAAAGTAGGAGAGTTCAGCAGTGGGACCTTACGAGACCTGGTTTCCAAACCCACTTCCCCTGTAACAGCAGGCAAATCGCTTAACTCGTCCATGTGTCAGCAAGATTTAGTGCAGCAATTTGCAGAGATAGCTCTGACTAGGTCCCGGGAGCAATATAGCTGCATTATTATAATGTTTTGCCAGAACTAGCACAGTCTAGCTTGCAAGCCTAACTCACTGCAGAGCACTACCATGTTGCTTCCAGTGCTCAATCTTCAGGATATCGCAGTTGGTAATGTTGACATGCTTGGCACATCCCCACCTGCTGCCATGAAACTGTTGGCCATTTCACCCCGTCCTTTTCAGGGAGCAGGCAGTCCAACTGGCACTCTACACTACCATTCCTGTCTTTGTAACTCCAACGCAGTATGAGCACCTCACCATATAAATATGAGAAACAGCATTTACAACAGGCTGATCAGTCTTCTTTCCTCTTCACTTTTTCTTTCAGCAGACACTGTGGAAGTGGTCTTCCGACATGAACCTGGCAGCAGACCTTCTCTGCTTGCTCCTGTGCCTCACTGCGGTGGCTTGTGACCGGGTCTATGTCCATCCTTTCAATTTGTTTTCTTTCAACAAGAGTACCTGTGAGGATATGGAAAACCTGGCCCAAGAGGGAAGGAAAACATTTGTCCTTGACTCCATTGACTCCCAAACCACACCTGCCTATGAAGATGACCTGATGGACAAAGTCAAGCTGGACACCCCGAGCCTGAGTGGCCGTGGGAGGCAGAAACTGAGCTACCTGAAGGACTTTGTGCATGTCCTGGGCATGCGGTTTTACAATGAGCTGAGGGAAGCACGTCGAGGCCAAAATGTCCTCCTGTCCCCAACCAGTCTCTACGGCTCCATGGTGTCTTTCTACCTGGGTGCATCCAACCAGACAGCCACTGATTTGCAGGGTTTGCTGGGATTTGTTCCCCCATCTGGAGATCCTGACTGCACCTCTAGGGTGGATGGGCACAAGGTCCTTGCAAGCCTGAGGACTATTGAAAGCCTCATCAAAAACAGGGATGAGGAGCTGCTCTTTTCCAAGACACTCTGCCTCTTCTCTGCCCCTGGCATACCCTTATCTGAACAGTTCGTGCATGACTTGTTCCCCTCAGCCGATGCTTTCTACGCCCGAGCTGTGGACTTTACAAACCCAAGTGAGGCAACAAAACAAATAAACACCTTTGTGGAGGCCAAAAGCGAGGGTCGAAGCAAATGCTTATTGACAGACCTTGACCCATCCACCGATCTGCTGTTTGCGGTGGATGTCCGCTTGTCAGGTAAGGGTGAGCAAGCACCTGTGTTGGAGGCAGGCTGGGTGGACAGGTAGCAGCCCTGCTCCTGGGAAGGAGGCAAGGTCAAACAGCAAGGGGGAAGAGCTCAGGTGAGAACCTGGAGCACAGCCCCATGCAGTGTCCCATTCCCAGGGTCCTGTCTCCACGCTGCCTCCCTTCACTCAGCCACAAGCCAGCAAGGGCAGTGGAGAGGAGGTGGAGGGAGATGGCCTCAGGGGAAGTTTCCTTGATCAGGAAACCATGGGTTAGGAAAGCTGTGGTGAGATGAATAATAGAGTACCATGCTTGATTTCTTACCACAAAAGAACTAAAAGTCATGAGGAGTTTCTGGCAAAAATCATGAGGATGTAGGTTTAAAGCAAGCAAAAGCAATACTTTTCCATAGTCTGGAGGCAATTCTAGGTCAGAAAGTAAGCTACCAGTTAGTGAAACTGGAAGAGTATCCAAAACTAGAAGTAAGGCAATCCTTTAATTACCTAGGGTTGTTCCATTACTGCTGTCCCAGAAATACTACTGCACCACAACTCTGAGTGTACTTGCTTTTCAGCATCCTAGTGCCTGAATGTAATACCAGAGATGGCACACCTTAGGGCAGTTTGTGTACCAGTGACTGTATTTCAGTAAATTTGCAGTGAGATTTAAGTTTCTAAATGGGTTTCTACTGATAAAGGGTGGAGCTCAGGCGTGCATTAAATGCTTTTGTGCCTTTATCTTCCCACTTGCAAACTGGATTTCCAGTTTTCTTTGCTTTTCGTGGGTGCTGTCAGAAGATACTCCATAATGCGATCATTGGTCATAGGCAACATTCGTTCACAAGGCGAAGGTCCTGCTTATCACACTTAATTTCATTTTATGACAAGGTCACTTATCTAGTTGACCAAGGGAAGCCAGTCAATGTAATCTTTTTGGATTTCAGTAAAGCATTCAATACGGTTTCTCACAGTATCCTTCTGAACAAATTGTCCAGCATGCAGCTAGACAAAAACATAATGCAATGGGTGAGCAATTGGCTGATGGCTTGGACTCAGAGAGTTCTAGTAAACAGGGTTACATCAGGCTGGTGGCCAGTCACTTATGGGGATCTGCTGGGCTCCATTTTAGGGCCAGTTCTCTTCAAGGTTTTCATAAATGACTTGGATGTAGGACTAGAAGGTGTTTTGAGTAAGTTCGCAGATGATACTAAATTGTGAGGAACTGTTGACTTTGTTGAGGGTGGAGAGGCCTTGAAGAGAGATCTTGACAAGCTTGAGAGCTGGACAATCACTAACAATATGAAGTTTAACAAGAACAAACGCTGGATTCTGCACCTGGGATGGAGCAACCCATACTGGGGGAATGAGAGGTTGGAGAACAGCCCCACAGAAAGGGATCTGGGGGTTCTGGTCAAAAGCAAGTTGAACATGAATCAATGGTGTGCCCTGGCAGCCCAAATGGCCAGCTGTACCCTGGGGTGCTTCAGGTATGGCATTGTCAGGCTCGTTGAGTGAAGTGATTGTCCTGCTCTGCTCTGTGCTGGTGTGGCCTCACCACGAGCACTGTCTGCAGTTTTGGGCACCACAGTATAAAAAGGACATAAAACTATCAGAGAGTGCCCAAGGGAGGGCTACCAAGATGGTGAACAGCCTAGAGGGGACGATACCTGAGGAGCCCCTGAGGTCCCTTGGTTTGTCCAGCCCAGCCCAGAGCAGGCTGAGGGGAGGCCTCATGGCGGCCTGCAGCTCCCTCACGAGGGGAGCGGAGGGGCAGGCGCTGAGCTCTGCTCTCTGGGGACAGCGACAGGACCCGAGGGAACGGCATGGGGCTGGGACAGGGGAGGGTCAGGCTGGGGGTTAGGGAAAGGTTCTGCACCCAGAGGGGGGTCGGGCACTGGGACAGGCTCCCCGGGGCAGTGGTCATGGCACTGAGCCTGATGGAGTTCAAGAAGTGTCTGGACAATGCTCTCAGACATATGGGTTGATTTTTGGGTGGTCCTTTGTGGAGCCAGGAGTTGGACTCAGTGATCCTTGAGGGTCTCTTCCAGCTCAGGATGTACTAGGATTCTATGAACAGGTCTCTCCCATGTCCTAAGAACAACACTGTTGTAAAACCAGACGTGAATAGTCATATTAAGACTTCTAACTTCTCTTGGAGCCTTTTCAGGGGACTAGACACCTAGTTGCATGTTTGAGGGCAGAGGCATCCAGACCCTCAGCAGCAGACGGCCATGGGGAGCCATTTCAAACCCAGTGGGGTTGATTTGCTGTGGTTCATGGCTGTCCCAGTATTAATGGACTCAGCCCCAAAGTCAATACCAGAGCTTTGAAATTTTGTGTGATCAGATCCAAATGCGCTATTGTAAATTAATAAATAATTTAAATGGTACCGCTGAAGAAGCAGCTTATTTGCCTGTCTGGTTTATTTGCCAGATCGGATTTGTTTTGTTTTGTTTTTCTCCCTACTGGCAGCATTTAACAAAACTGCATACAACTAAATTGTGACGTGCAGCACTCATGCTTCAGATAGCAAACTTTCTGCATCCAAATTCATGTTTAATGTTCCAGAGGCAATTAGCTTCCTGGCACTTTGAGTCAACTCTTTATGGGAGCTCATTTTACTTAACAGGAACATAAAAACTGCCTGGAGCTAATCCAAGGTCTGTGCCTTCACACGTCCACCCCTGCCAGAGGGCAGTGCTGCTTCAGAGAAATGATGGGAGCCACCAGTAAGGAGCCTACTGCCTCACCTGCTGCCTTGCAGGCAGTTGGACACTGCTTCCTCTATCTGTGACATTCCTTATGTCCTTCCCAAGACTATTTAAAAAGTTATTATCCCAGCTTGATACATTTAACTCTCTGAATGCTTGGTTCTTTTTTTTTTTTTTTCCCTTTTTGTTTTATTCTGTTACACTCTTGACATCTGCTGTCCTGTGAGAGTAAGTTCCGCAGGTTACACAGGCAAAGTGTCTCCTTTCTGCTTTCAGCTTCCATCCCTCATTCCTATGAGATACGAAAAAACAGTGAACAACTCTTTATTTTTATTTTATTTTATTTTATTTTATTTTATTTTATTTTATTTTATTTTATTTTATTTTATTTTATTTTATTTTATTTTATTTTATTTTATTTTATTTTATTTTATTTTATTTTTTGTTTTATTTTATTTTGTTTTGCTTATACCTTTCACATCTCCTACCCGCTGCTGCTTTTTGGTGAATTTACACTAAGTGGAAATGCCTAAATGTGCTTTTTATACAAGGTTATTTAGTAGACAAGTGTTCCTATGCACACCTTATTATATACTAAATGTGTTAGGATCCAGCATTTCCCTGGATTTATTGGAGAATAGACTATTTAGCAGTACAGCTATGCCAGCTCCTATTTTATACTGATATTACTTTAATGAAGGCATTCCTTTCTTTACCAGAACGTATAAATCTGTTTTCCTAATTCCCCTTTCCACAAAACAGCAATTTCAAGACTCCTGATCTTTGCCCTTCTCACTGATGGCAGTAGTTTCTTTAATGTCAACAGGATTATCTGCCTAACTGGGCAGCAGCACTGATCTATGGCAATGAGCAGATAACATGTTGAAATGCAAAGCTGCACAGAAGCAGCAGGAGGTGAGAGCAAGGCTTCCCATACTTGTGAACTGGGTAAGAAATTTATATCAAGGTTTAGCAAGTGTTCAGGTATGTCCCTCTTGACCTCCTAGGCTCAATCAACCCTTTGGTGTTGTGCTTGCTACTTTCCCCATTGCTTTGGTTCTCAAGATGGCCAAAGGTAAGACCCCAGGGTGAGCTTGTACCACCTTCCCTTGCACCAGCCCCCTGGCTACCTCAGGAGCCAGCTCCAGCTGTGCGAGGGCACTCCTGCAGCTGGCCCTGCCAGATATGGTCCCAAACAAGCAGTCCTAGCACATGGTCGTCACAGCTGCTCATGGGATGGAGAGGAAATCCAAACCGTCTGCATCAGACCCATGAGCCACCTGGGAACCACCTTGGCAGCTTGGGAGGGAGCAGGTAACAAAGCAAGCAGAAAATTCTACCAGATTTATTGCATTTCCTGGTCACAAAGCTGGTAGAAACAGCAGTTTTGGTCACAGTCCTGATGATTTTTCAGACTCTGTTCTGTAAATCTGCACTGCCTCTGCCTGATGCTACCAGAAGGCATATTAAAGACAGGTTACACATGTTTACAGTAGCTAAGTATGATTTTACACACACTGCCCTTACCTAGTGTGGTGTGTTGTTTTTAAACAAACAATATACCAGTTAAGGGGCAGAGGGGAGGAAGGATGAAAGGGAAGATTCAACTTCTTTCTTGGTCTGTTTTTCAGTGAATGCTAAGAAAGCCTTCCGGCTAAAAGAGCCTCAGGAGTTCTGGGTCGATTCGAACATGGCGATCTCAGTCCCCATGCTGTCGGTAACTGGGACGTTCAAGTACAAGACTGAAGCCAGCGAGACTTTTTCTGTGATTGAAGTCCCTGTCAGCAAGAACGCTCTTCTGGTGCTGCTGCAACCCATCAATGGCAACGACCTGGACAAAGTAGAGTCCAAGCTCCCTTTGCAGTCTGTGGCCTGGCTCCAGGATCTGTCCCCAAGGTACAGCTTGGACACACATGTACCCTCCCATAGGAATTAGTGGGACAGGGTGCACAGAGCAGCCCTGCCTGCTCCCTGCTTTCCTATAAGGGTCAGATCCTGTCAGGGAGGGTGTAACAACTAGTGCAAACAGAGATTCACAGAAACTCAGGGACAACAGACACGGTATTAGTAGAAGAAACATCCACTGGCTGCCCATAATCTGCCTAAACACCACGCTTCGATACCAGAGGATGTGCTCTCATCTCTCTCTCTCCCCCTCTTCTCCTCTCTCTTTTTCAGAGAAATTAAATTAACTTTGCCAGAGTTAAAAATAGAAGACAGCTCTGATCTACAGGAACTTCTTGCAGATATGAAACTGCCTGCATTGCTGGGAAAGGGGGCAGATCTCAGTAAAATAAGTGACACCAATCTAACTGTTGGGAAGGTATGGTATATATCACTGGTGTTAAGCAAAATATGCCTTCTGCTCAGCTTTAGCCTGTTTAACTGTAGAACTTGACCTAAAACAAAACAGTACGAGCGATGAGGGATACTTGATCAGCAGGGGACATTCAAGATGACTGAATGGTACTGAATACTGTTTCGATTAATGTCACAGCAGAACAGGTTTGCTTTACACCATTTAAATTTCATCATTACAGCAGGGGATGCAATACAAGCACCACGTCTGAGGTCTGAGCACACTAGGTTCTGTGCACACAAATTAGCCTGCATACCAAGAGCTTGAACAACTCAAAGTACCACAGCTGGACTGAATGATGGAGGCTGCAGTACATAGAATCACAGAATGGTTTGGGTTGGAAGGGACCTTAAAGATCAGCCAGCTCCGACCCCCTGCCATGGGCAGGGATGCCACCCACTAGATCAGGTTGGCCAAGGCCCCATCCAACCTGGCCTTGAGCGCCTCCAGGGATGGGGAGCTTCTCACAGCTTCTCTGGCAGTTATTGGGCTGTTCCCTTGATCAATGTGGGACTGCTCCCAGAAATTGCAAAACCAGAACCGAGCATGGCACATTGCCTCACCTGAAGACAGGTTCAACCATTCAGGTCCCAAGGCAAAGAAAGGGGGATCTTAAAGGGGAGGGCTATCTTCCATTAAAAGGCAGAAAATTATGTTCTAAAAGTGTAA
The DNA here is from genome assembly GCF_040182565.1 of Anser cygnoides. Lineage (NCBI taxonomy): Eukaryota > Metazoa > Chordata > Aves > Anseriformes > Anatidae > Anser > Anser cygnoides. The sequence continues at coordinate 44,799,894 of NC_089875.1, read as the reverse complement.
TTTCAGTGCCTTTGCCATTTTTCTTTTTGGAAGATGTCCTACGCTTGAAGCTTTGTCAGGATAAAGGGTACTAGGATTTCATACAGCCAAAGTGTACAAGCTGCTGTACAGCCTTTTCACATTATGGAGCAAGTGCATCAAGGGCTTATTTGAACATCCATGGAGTCTATCCTGTGCTGGCTACAGCTGATCTAACTTACTGATTACTTCATGTGCTTTTTCATCTACTTAAGCTCTCACTATCATGACTCCCGATTACTTTTATCTTTTCCTTTACAGGTCATAAATAAGGCCTTTTTCAAACTCACAAGTGATGAAACAGATCAACCAGAAGACCCCACAGCACAGAAGAAAGATTTGGGGCCACTCGAAGTAACACTGAACAAGCCATTCCTTTTAGCTGTTTTTGAAGAGAAGTCAAGGGCAATGCTTTTCCTTGGCAGAATAACAAACCCACTGCACACTGTTTAAATGCAAGCACCAAGAACTGGGGCAGAGGGAAGGGGGAAGGTGTGGAGAAGAGAGAAACGATACACATTTCCCATCACCTTTTTCTTATTCATCAGCTATTTTTATGATCATGTGGAGTGGTCTACTTAGCTTTGAGATGAAGCAGGTAGTGTTTGAAATACAGCTTTTTGAAAGCTAAAAATTTGCAACATTCCAATTTTGGTCATCTATTTCATGTGGGGTGGTGACTCACACTCCTCTACCAGCTTCTCTTCTTTCCTTCTTCCCATCTCGTTTCCCTTCTGCCCCTAGCAATCTTTTTCAATGCAGTGGGGACAGAACAGTAGTCAGCAAGCCACTGACTTAAAAAAAAAAAAAAAAAGATTTTATGAGCGCAAGCAGCATTTACTACAGAAAGGTAGAAAAAAGGAACTCTTCTGTTCTTGAGAGGTCACTTTTTGTTTGGTCAGTTTTGCAAGAGACATTCCCTTTCACTTTTTACAGAGAAAGTTTTACAATTATACACAGAAATTTCTAGCTTGATCAGCACTATTTTCCTTTAAAATGCTGCCAACATCATGGGCAAGCTTTGCTTGTCCCACTGAGACAAGATTTTGCCTTAGAAGCAAAAACACATTTATAGGAAGTTTCTTCTTTCTGCAGCCCAGATGGGTATGTTTATTTCTTAACTCCATGGAAAAGCTAAAAATATGGTTTGGTAGCATTAATGAACTGCAACGTATGAATTCTCATAGTGTGACAGCATTATCTCTGAATTTTTAGAAAAAAATAAGGCTTACTATTCCAATACAATTCCATTACTTAGAATATTTTCTAACCTGAGAGGCATTTATTACAACTTTATAGTGAAAAGAACATTACTGGCTAGAGCCCAGATCTGTAAACCTTAACACATCCAAACCATATATTCTTAAAAGAATTAAGAACCAAAAAAAAAAAAAAATAAAAACAGTATTAGTGGCAGTAACCTATACTAACGGTGGTTGTGCTGATATACATGAATAAAATGGCTTCAGCAGTTCAGTGCAACTTCTTAGCAGTGTCATAAAGGTTTGAAACAAACTGGAACCACAGATTAATTATTAGACTTGATTCCTGAATGCAATGAGGAAGACAGGAATTGGGAGTAAGGAAAGCCTGCAAGAGCTTTTCCTTTGATTTCAGTGGAACATAGACTTTGACCTCACAGTTCTAGATTTGTCTTTGGTGCTGATGCCTTCAGACAGTAACTGCGAACCTTTTTGGGGTATGGTGCCAGATGTATCGTGCAGAGCACAGTAGCTCACTGTCACCCACAGTGGCCCAGATTTCCATCTGATCCAAAACCACTAACACCAGTGCCTTGCTGTCGGTTATGTAGATAGATGACCTTCTTCTATCTTAATGGAAAAAGACTGAGGAATATCTTTCTTGAGAATACTAGGATTACAAATGCTATAATTGGATAAATGCATGGATGCTATACTGTATGTATGTATTCCAGACGCTCTAACCCATAAATACGGTGCTTGTATTTTATATAGCAGAAATTAGGTATCAATATGCAGAACAGGCAAGTTGCAAATAAAACCACCTACAAATTGCTTTGCCACAGTTCAGTTGGGTTTCTGTCTCAGATCTCATTCCAGCTTTTGAAATTTGCTGTCAGATTTATGTTTTATAAGACAGTAAGTTGCCAATTATCACACAATACAGCCAACAGTATAGCTGTAAGCATGAAAGAGACAGCTTCCAAGTGTTTATATATTAAAAGTTATTCCGTTTATTTATTTAAGTCAGAATGTAGCATCAGCCACAAATGGAATTTCAGACCACAAAAGCTTCCATTTTTACCATGGAGATGGAGGATAAATAAAAGGGGCCCCTGGCCATGCTGCCAGTAAGCTCTGGTACAAAATAACAATCTTCACAGGTGAGGACCGCACATGGCTGGAGAACTCCATACCCTGGTCAGTGTTACGTGGAGAAAAACAAACAAAATACTGCCCACTGTCACCCTGGAAAAGAAAAGGAGGGAAGAAAGGGCATAGGGAACTAGAACTAAACAGGACAGAGCAAGGACTGGAAAGTGCTGGAGCATTACAGTATAAAAAAGATAAGCTATATGTGTATGTACCCATTTCTCCTGGATATTCAAATGGTAAAAGAAAAAACAACCCACAATTAAATACCTTTGCTTCCCCAACAGCATATATTCTGTTGAGACTTGTTTCTGACATCAATTTTATGTCCAAAATGCTTATTTTATTTTACTCTTCACTCTGTAGAGCTAATGAAGTCCTAACAAAGATATTTTTTTTCCCCTGTAGTTACCAATTTTCTTGATGCCCAAGTTCCAGTTGCAGAAACATTAGTACAGGTAGCAATGTAGAAGTCAAAAAGAACTCAAGACAGACTTTCAAACTCTTGAGGAAAGTTGCCAGGCTAACCATTTAAAAAGGCTCTCATTCTCTTTATAAACTGAAACATACTAGGACATGCTTTCTCCTGGCAATTTTCACACTGTATATAACATAACTGTATGATAAACACCACCAAAGCACAACATCAGCTTCTAGGTCTGCCATTTCTCAATAGCTTTTCCCTTATTGCCACATATATTCTGTCCAGCCTTCTTCTATTTGTCCCATGCAAAAATCCCACTGAAATGTAGGAAACACTTATGGTCTCCCACTGAATTCCTCTGCCAGAGAGGCAATAACACACATTCCAGGTATCCCAAGTGTTGTTCACAGCCCTCAGCTGCAGTCTACTGCTCATCAACAGTCTAGTGAACGAGCACCTAAAATCATGCTCTAACAGATGGGAGATTTGGTGAAAGAAAACAAAAGGTAACAGGCTCTTAACATGTCATCAAAACAACATGGCTTGTCACTGAGCATAGCTGACAATTATGCTGAAAGCCTCTAATCCATCTCCTACTCATCCCAGACTCTCTATCCCTCACATAAAGTATCAATAGATCAGTTGCTCTAGGTTCAAGATAGCCCTCCGGTAGTCCTACCATTTAAAACTAATAACACTTTTAGATTTCCTGCTATATAAAGATGCACCTTGTACTGAGGTAGCTAGGCATGAAGTCACAAGAATTCTGCATGTATTTAGGCAAAATACAGCGCTGAATTCTAACAGACAATATGACATGAATCGGAGTTATGCCAAAATTGAATAAATTCTAGCATCGTAAATTTAAGTTCTAGCTTGAAACAAAACAGGTAGCCAAAATGTAACAGCAAGTAAGTTAGGTGCTGATGATATAAATTATTTTCAAAATGTAGACAACTTTAGGAGCTTTCTGTATGTAGCACTTCTATCAACAAGGTCCATGAAATATATCTTTAAGATAAAAACACTGGAAACCCTAACAAGAGCTAACTATGTCCCATGATGAGGGAAGGGTTGTAAGTGCAGAGCAGGAACAATAAATAGCAGACTCCTATTCCTGTGAGCATTGTCTTTATTCCATAAGAGCTGTCCCTTTGAAAGCTTTAGACAGCCAGCAATAAATATATTTGACTCAAAAACACATGGGACATCAAAGTTAGGACGACAATTTATTACATACTATTTTCAACACGTAAGTTCATTCTTCTACAATATAAGATTTAAAACAAAATAAAAAAACGTTTTCTTCCACTTTTATTCTGTAGTAAAAAGTTTAGAATTTCTGATTGCTTTCCATATAATGGAAAACTATGGTAAACTCTCAATCTTTTGGTGAAACAAGCGTATCTTGACAGTCGATGCACCAATTTGTTGCTTAAGATACAACAGGAAGCACTTCATTGCTACTTATTTGGTAAAATAAAGAACAGTAAAGTCTTTTTTTTTTTAGGGACAGTGTTTATCTTTAATGACATGCTTCAGAAGTATCTAGGATTGTTCCACTGTAGCCTGATCCTTGGCAGTCAGGACAAGCTCTGTAAGGGCTGAAAAGCTTTTTATGTTGCTTGTATCCAGTCCCATCTTCCGTATCTAAAAAGACAACAGAAACATTAGTTTTATTTAGAACAACAGAAGTTTATGAATTGTTTTCCTTAAAACAATTAGTAAAGCCTATGTTTTGTCCTGCACTGATGAGCAAAGAAATATAACTGCATATAGTGCACACAACTGAGCAAAGCTGGATACAGCTTTGCTCAGTTCAGTCTTTCCATTCAACATAGTGTCTCACAGTAAAATATTTAACCATCTTCTAGGCAACTTTTAACTGAAGTCAGTCGTAAGTTTTCCAAAGAAACAGTCAGAAAGAGAACCTTGGCTGTAACTATGCTTTTAATGCACTGTTTTCAAATGAAATTTTGCCCAGAATCCTCATTTGGCATTTGAGGAAAGGCTTTAAGACAAACATGGATACACGCAATAAAAACAGCACAGTAACAAAAGCATTTCAATAAGCTGCAAGAGCCCATTGTTCTAGCCTAGAATTTCTTGTGGGATGAAGACAACAACAGCTTGCTACAAGTTACTTCTTACCTAGGGAATCTCTTGCTTTGACAATTAGAAAAATACAACCATGAGAAAACTAAGACTACGCTAAAATCTAAATGAAACCGTAATAAAGCAATCCTGAAAGGTGTTTGTTGCTGGAACTCTTGGTAATGTCCGCATGTACCAAATCAGCTCCTAAATGATTATGAATAATCTATCCCAGTTTAACTTAAATTCACATTATGTTAATTCACATAATGGAATAGGAATAAAAGAACAAACCCAACTCAAGCTTCCAGTTAAAAACTGCCAAATAGTATTTCTTGTTAGTAAATAAGATTTCCATACTTCCACCCAAATCTTTCTCCTCTGTGGTAAGCCTCAGAAATAAGAAAAGCACCTCCTTACATACAGGAAGAACTTACCTACCTGTTATGCTGTACAGACAGCACCTGCTCTTAACCAAAACTGATAACAACTGCTTGGCAACTAGTGACATGGACTTGCAATTAGTAGTTTACTTTTTTTTTTCCTGAAGCTTATATATAGAAATAATGGCTACAGATCAGTATGCTTATACAATCTGATAAAGCTACTACACCGATTTCCTGGAATATTTCGTTCTTTTACTTGTTTATACTTTGTTGTTTAAGTTTTTGTATTTGGCATCAAAAGAAACTTACTGTTACACAGCACAACAAGTAAGAAATCTGACCTCTTCCAAACTCTTGGGAATAAACCCTTGATTATGCAGTAAGTGAAGGCAGGAATTACCTGCCGAGAACACAAATAAAAGCAAGGCCATAAAGAAGTTCCCATCAGAGCTAAGAAAATACCCCATCCTTTGGTCTGCCCACTCAGTATTTCTTTGTGCTTCTGAGTACTAAGCAGTACTTGAATTCTGAATAGTTAGAAATACAACCTTTTTCATTTGTATAAGAAAGCACAGGAAAGCATGCATTGCTCAAGGAGTTTCTACAATCACTAAAGGTTTCAAGTCACCTGAATTATACAGACGTAAAAACCAACCAACTAAAAAAGCACAAACAAAGCTTTTAAGACCAAAAAACTAAGTTGAGCTTCCACTTCCTCCTGTATCTCACTCCCTTCCCTAAACCAGTAACAGCAGTAAACAAACTTCTTTCTCTTTTAACTTACTTGCTCTCCAAAATACTCGACATCTAGGGCCAGCTGCAGTCGGATTTTGTCATCATCACTCATACCTCCATTCGTACCAACAGGGTTTGAAGCTGCAGTTCTTCTGGCCTGCTTCAGCCTTTTCAGGCTCTCTTCCATTTTCTTAACAGAACTTAACACATCAGAAACAGTTTCATAATACCTAAATGAAGAAAGATTAATGAGAAAAAAATTACATCTACTGCATGCACATCACTACATCATCATCCCTCAGAAAAATGAAGGATGCTGAGAGGAACGGTCTTGAGAAGAAGCTACTGATATTTCCACCATTAATTACAGAGGCCAATCTAAAGATTACAATTCAGTGTTGAAGCCTCCTTCTCATTTTCCACGGTGCAAGAAGTGGTGTATATCCAGAGAAAGCATCAGGCAGAACATCCAAAGAAAAGCAAGCATTACTTTCTCATGGTGCACAGTTAAATGGCTGAACTCACAAAAGACAACATCTCGCAGCAGTATGAATTTGAAAGGAAAGTAGACAGACAAACAAAATTCATTAAAGAACTTAATGCAGATGGCTATTCATGCTCCTCAAGTCCTCAAGATACTAACCAGGAAACCAGAAGATATATGAAGAAAAGCACTGTGTCATGGCTGCCTTATTAAGCTGGGAACAATTGGCTTTTCAGCTTTTTTATTTATTTTTTTAAGCACTAAAATTTGCATTATCATTGTATACAATAAAATTGTCAAAGGAAAGTATAACTCAAATTTCTTGAGAATTTGACCACTATTTGCTGAAAATAACACGAGGTTAAGGACTAAAGTAATTTCTGAGACAAAATGCAAGGTTTTAGTTTACTGTTGCATTACTAGAGTGAAACAATTTCCATATGCTCTATCCACAACGTTGCAGTTTGTGCACATCCCAGCAGAGGTCAGGTCTTAGTTCCCAGCCCTGCTTTTCATCTGTTGAATACAACACACTAATCAAAATCTGAAGGAATGCACCAGGTCAAAAGAGGGGCATATTCCTGTTTTCTTTACAGCTGCGTTAACTCATAGTGTGTTTTATCTTTTCTCCTGTGCCCATTCAACTGACAATGAAGTTTTTCAAAGAATGTTGTGTATGGCTCTTACTTTTGTGTGCTTTCAGAGAGGGCACCTTCCAACCACTGATGAATCATGGGCTGTTTCAGTATATCTTTGTATTCATTTTGTAGTCTGTAGAAGGGCTTAAGAGCACTGTCAACGTAAGGTGAAGCTTTAGTTGGCACTTCCTGGGAGATGGCAGGGAAACAAGTTGGAAAAAAGAACCTTTAATTTATTTACTGAACACACGGACATTATTTATAGCACATATATAAAATGCTGAGCCTGCATGTAAGCCAAGAAATAGATTATTCACAAATAATCAATAGAGGTCTTCATGCACATGGAACAAACCTTGATAAAATCATTCAGCAGCATTATACTATGTAAAATGCTATGAAACAAGGTCCAAAACGACCAAAGCTTTTGGAGAGATGCATGTGCCAGCCACCCCTATTATTGCCCACTTGCTGCTCACGCTGACTTCAGAAAGTTGAACACACACTGCATACACAACAGCCTACCACATCTTCGTTAAAATAGCTACTATTTCATATTATACTTCACTAAACTGAAACCATTGCTCCTTCTATTCTTATACCACCCCACCCCCTCACCATGTTTTTCAGAAGAAAGCTTTAGGGATAACTTTAATATCCCTTCACTACTTTCTTCTGAGCTGGTCTTGGATGCAGAACGCTTCATTTCTCCAGGAGCGATCCATACAATAGCTTGGACAAACCTCCTGCATTGCAGGGGAACAGATCATACCCAGGGCACACGATCTCTGACATCTGAAATACCAGTTACTCAAATTTTCTTATATTGCCAGTTTTCTTACATGAGAACAAACCAGCTACCATAACAACAGTGCAGCTTGGCAAAGGCAAGGCATAGTAACAAAACAAGCCAGGATCTGAACATTGTTTTGGAACCGTATTTATTAATTAGTTTTTATTATTTTCTCACCAAATCAATATATGTATTTTTTCTTAGCCATTCTTATTTTGTTTCTTCTGTGCATGGCATTCCTGAACGAAATCTGGGAATTTTTTCTCACTGAGAAAAAACTTCTTGACATAGCAGGTGGAAGTGTCACTCCCTGCCCCAAGCAACCCATCCTCAAAAAAAAAAAACCAACAAAACACAAAAACCCTGCCAGCCTGCCACTCAACAGCAGCACATCTTATGATACATGCTATGAGACAAGGGAAACAGATTTATCTTATTAACCCTTTTGGTTTTGTACAACAGTTCTATGTCTTGCCCTTCCTTCCATCTCAACCTGTGCTCTCATCATTGTTACCCTACCTATAATTTTGAAAATACCATTCTTTCTTTTCAAAGAAGTAAACAGTAATAACTAAGTCATCGCAGTATTTAATACGTTTCTTGACTCTCAAGCAGATATGGACAGCCCTGAAATAAATCATAAATGTTATGTTAAGATTCTTAGTACAGGCCCTTCTGAGATCTATATTTTCTTCTGCGACCAGCACTGACCTTATTGGTTCTCCTGTATAACCTTGGAATTTCCAGTGCACTCTTCAGGTAAGTGAAAGAGGACTCACTCAGATCCTGGATAATCCTGTTATTCAAGGTAGGCATGCAGGCTGATAAAGAAGTCTTTGAGTCTTCCAAGGCTCCTATTCAAGTAAAAAAGCTGAAGTTTAGACTGAGCTACCCTGCCCAATCGCATTACAGATCGTGTGAACCCAGCATCATCCCAGTCTCATTCACTGTCCTAGATGTCTGCTGGTGTCAAATACAGGATGCTTGCTAAATAAGTACACACCAACCATTTATGAAGTATCTCCACTAATATCAACCATTCCTCAGCCAGAAAAACTACAGGGATACAGGGAAGACAATTAAAAAAGGGTAACTTGACATTCTTTTTTTTTTTCTTTTCAATATTATCAGTGCAGCAAGGGGCTTGAATCAAAAGGCCCAAACCTATCAAAGAAACTGAGGTTGTGAAATTCTTTCTCACAGTACCTCAATTCCCTACGGACTGACTGGAAAAGCGCTTGACACAAAGCTGTGATTGGCAAAAGATCATCTACTGAGTTGGGGATTTACACAAGCAGCTACCTCTCTTATGGACTTAAACATCTACCCGTAATCTTGATTTAGATTTAAGTGGGTCCCTCTCTTCCTGGAGAAGCATCCTAATTACCGCACAAGTTACTTCCCAAAAAAACGCACTTCAGACTCACTGAATTTTAATCAAATGTTTTCTAGACTTCAAAGTAGTTTCTCTTTCACAGAATGGTTAACATTGGAAGCAGGCATCATTAGGCAATAAAACATTAGTGTTTTCAAGTTTCTCATTATAAAACTGCATGTAAAAGCTGATTTTGTTTGGTTAGCAGAGGGACTTGGGAGAATGGGGAAAGAGAATGAATTCAGCCTCTCAGGTTTACCTCCAATACAAGACATGTTCTTGAAGCCAATCATTTCAAGTTTTGGTTTAACCATTTCTAAGATGTCAGGAATCTAAACAAACAAACAGAGTTCTGTTATAAACATATTTAAATGGCTCTTCCTTCATTCTGCAAGTTACAAGTGCTTTAAAAGACACCTTCGCTCTTTTCTGTATTTTTTTTTTGTGTTTATGGAAACCTAGTATCACGAAAATACAATATTAATAGGATTTAAGGCCTATTCATTCAATCTTCTACCTTACTGTTGTCCTCAGGGGAAATAATTTATAATCAACAAAATACCAACCCAGGGGAACTTCACAAGATACAGAAATTTCAGCCTCATTGACTGAAAAACATGAAAGAGTCCCCACTGAAAGCAAATAAATACCACACAGGTCTTTTAAGATTCCGGATCATCAGTAAAATATGATGATAAAACAATAATCCTGATGATAAAACCTTTTCAAGGCTGAAAGATTAAAAACGATAAATATTTAAAACAGAATATAACATTAAAGCTGAATACTGCATCACACTTTGAGACTTCAGAGAGATTACTAGCAAAAAGTAAAACTCTGGGCAGTCACACTTTACATTAGAAAAGAGTAGAAACAATATGCTCTAGGGGTAAAGTCCAGCAGCTACTGATTAAAAGTTTAAATACCTGAAGTGGTTTCTCTGTAATTTGCCACTCAAACTGAGCAGAAAATAGACCCTCCATTTCAGGTGATATTTTCCTCTATCAGACTACTCCGGTTTTAGAATTTAAAAAAAATATTTAAACAAATGCATTATTTTTTTTAGAAAAATGTCATTAACAAAATGCCAAATAGTACTGGCACACAGACTGACAAAGACTTCTGTAGGTAAAGTCTCAAGCACAAACCTGTTCCTGTAGTTTGTCCAGATCTGCAGCAATATACACCAACTGAGTACTGGATATAGAAGGCAAAGGCTGACTTTCTGGAGACGACCCATTCCCTTGGTCCTCGTTAGGGTTGAGGCTTACAGAAGATTCCTTTCTGCCAGCTGGCACTGATTTTTTGCTTTCCTTTGCATTCTCACTGGAAATGGGCCTTACGGATACCTGAAACATCAAATTGAGATGTGAGTCCTGGCAATAGCAAAAGCAGTTAAAAGGTGTATATACAGACACAGCACAATGTTTTCCTAAGTTTTTGGCATTAGAATGTAACACTCGCAAGCGATATTGACATTCCTAAATTACATAAAAAGCGGTATTTTTAAAACAGTTTTGGTGCACCAAGTAGTTCAGTAATTTAGAGCTCTTTTACCACTATACTACAGGACAATTCCATCCTGGAGTAATTATCACCTGTGTGGTGTTCAAATGTAGTGCATTATAGGAATGTGCTAGATCAAAAATTTGATTCTTTGCTTTGCAGAAGTAGTTTATTTTCATATGCCAGAACACAAAACCACCTGTGGATTGTGCCAATTAACTTTCCATTGCAGAGACAACCAACTGCAGGGGCAATAGATTGTTTCACTCAGAGCTAAGAATCAACACACAACCTGTCCCACTACAACGAGGAACGCTCAGATATTTGTGTACAAGAGTTTTGAGCACCTTCTATGCCAACACAGTCACCAAAAAGAGCAGTTTGAGTCTCTCCCTTCCTCCCCTTCTCTCGTGCTTGCAACAAGACTACTCAAGGTCTTTTTTGGTCTCAGAAAACATGACTCATTGCTGTCAATCATCTCCTTTCTCCCACCTCCTCAAGCCCTCAGCTGTAAATCAGATGCCTCGCTCAGCTGCTGTTTTAACGAGCACTTTTAGTAAGACAATTTAGCTGAGAGAACTGTGCTATTCAGTCTCAAGAGAAAGATGAATGGAGATCTTACTGCTGTCTTCAGCTACCTAAGGGGAATGTATAGAGAAGATGCAATCAGACTTGGCCTTGAGATACAGTGACAGAATAAGAGCCAATGGACATGAAGCGCAACAAAGGGATTTATATCAAAAGGAAAAAGATATTTAATTACCAGGGTGGTCAATCATTGTAAAAAGGTTCCCCAAGAGACTGAAATTTTTGCCTTTGACTACTCACAATTCAACCTGTAAAGGCTTTCCGTAACCTTATCTAATCTGGTCCTGTTTTGAGCAGGAATTTGGACCACATGACCTCTAGAAGTCCTTTTCAACCCAAATTAGTCTATCATGCTGTCATTCTGTGACACAGGAAGGGGGGGAAACTTTTATGGCTTAAAACAGGGCAGAGCACAAGATCTTCTGCTCAGAAGCGTGAATTACAATATTGAGTCAGTTGACCACAGAGCAACTGACCTGGATTAACTCACCACCTTATTTTTTTGCAAGGTTACTTTTCATCTGGCTCAGCTTCACAACCTAGTTCACAGTATCGATATGGAAACATATTGATACCAGCAGAACAAAACACAAGATTGTGGCTACTTCTGTCTGTGGCAGAAGCAGCCTTAAACACAGCATAATCTTGGCAACCACCAGACAATAATACTTGAGCAATACTGATATTTGTGCTCAATGACATGTTTTGCACTGATACTTTCTATAAAACAAATTCATGAACTGGTTGAGTGATCTTGTTCAGCATTCTTAAGTTCAGAAGAATAGTAATTAGAAAGAAGTTAAACATTTTGTTTCAAGAGGTCTCTTACTGATGGACATAACTAATCACCAGAACCCTGAGTATGTAGTTCTCTTACCTCACTAATGAACACGGAGTAACGTGCCAAAATTTGCAGACTAAGTTTCCACAGACGGTGTGCTAACAGTGGTAAAAACATTTGATCTGACCAGCACTTCAGAAGACTCGTCCAGACCATGTGAGTGGCCAAAAGGCAATATGAGCTGCCCTCTGAAAACAATCAGGCAACAAAGGTCAAGTTCCTAAGCACATTGTGAAAGATGTAACATCGCTGGTGTTAACAATCGCATTATCTGAGATTTAAAAAAAGTCTTCAATATTTATTGAAAACACGGTAGAAATATCCATATTTAAACCAAATACTTATAAAGTAGTTCACACACTACCATTTTATAGCATAAAGCTAAGGAATGGGTCTGCAAGTTTCAGATAAATGCCCTGAAGTTGTAGGATTTACGCATTTCATCACCATTATTTTTCCCTCCTTACTCTTCAGTTCTATAATTTAGAAGTCCGAAGTAAAAATACACACAAGTTACTCTTAGCTGCCTTCTTCACAGGCATTTACTCCATTAACTGAAGTAACAACTTTTCTGATTACAACGTACTTCTAACAAATACACTGGATTTGTCCTTCCACTGTAATCCTTCCTATGCTTACCTCCTCATCTGCTCATAAATCAATGTATGTTTTTTGAGCAGACACCAACACAAACGAGCTACAGCAACCTTAAATGCTGACAATAGATAGGGCTATGTAGAGGGGAAGATGTCTATAACAATAAAGAAAAGTTTGCCCCAATAACACAGCATTGTCTTTTGGTTGTCACTTACAGGATGCCAATACTTCCTTCTTGCACTGAGGGGATAGTTCCACAAATGTGTTGTTGCTGCTAAAAAGGTGTTTTTAGTAAGTGGTCACTGAACAGTAGTCTTATATTGCCTTCCCTACAAAAATGTATTCTACTGTTTAATGAGTTCATAAGAAAATAGGAAGCTCATGTGAACCCCCAGGATGCATGTTAGTAAATAATAATAAACAGACAACCACTGCTACTTAAAACACTGCTTCCTTCATAATAGGGAAATAATTAATTTTTGCAATTGAAGTTTACCTGGTGCTTCCTCTAGTGAATCTGAAAGTGATGCTTCAAAGGCCCCTGCTATTTCTCTAAATCTGAAAAATAGAAAAGTTTTGAATGTTATAAATCAATTGCTTTAATTGATGCCTAAATGCTTTTTAATGTTCAGTATCTATGCTATCAGTGCACATACACTAAAAGATCTTAAGTGTGTTTTTTTTTTCCCCTCAACATATACCAGGATATAAACCAGACCAAAAGACAACAAGTATTGTAAAGACAACGTTTGACATTTTACAGGCAGATAAGAAACCTATACATTGGGAAATTATGAAAATCATGATTACAAACATTATCAAAACTGTAGCTCAGTGTGAAGTCCTTAGTTTTTTTTTTTATTATTTTTTTTGTTGCTGCTTTTTATTTCCTCTAATCGGTACTGTTTTCACACTATAAGTGAACACTTTGTTTCATATGTGCTTTAGCTGACCTTCAAGCGTGTCATGTGACAGTGGGAGCCTTTAGCTTTCTACATGTTTGTTAATGAACAGTGGCATAAGGTTCTGTAAACAATTCCGAACCAGAAAAATCAATAGTTCCTCACAGGATGCCCTGACACCCCCTCTCCCACCTTTTTTTTTTTTTTTTTTTTAATTAATCAAACCAACCAACCAAAAAATATGAAGAAATAAAAATCCACCCCTCATTTTTTTTGAGGTCTAACAGCAAAATTAATATTAAAACATTACAATACTTATCCATACTGAAAGAAACATTAGGTAAGTACTCTTGTTGTGCAGGAGTTGTAGAAATGTATCCTTTCACCACGTTCTTACCTCTAATGCTGAAATAAAACTATATTTTACGGTCCTCCATAGTAAGGAGGACTTATGGACTAGATGCGTGCTTAAAGTATTTTAAGTAGCGATCTGTGATTAACACACCAGGGGGGTGGAATAAAAAGCAAGTGATGTGACTTATCTGTCTTCTTCAATTGCTACCAACATATAGCATGTATTTTAGAAATATTTGTGAAATGGTTTCAAACCCTCATTCCTGCCCGTGCAACACCTTCATTGAGAAAGCAGTGTCTTCAGGTCTTACGGTGAAGAGGATTAGAGAATCAAAACAGATTTTTAAAAATTATGCAACTCTTGATGAATATTCCTTAGATGGGCAAAAAATATCCACAACGTAGGCTCACTACAGTTCCACTACCAGTTGTAATGACATAAATGAAAGAGATGGCAAGGAAGAGAGTTACTGGCGCTGCTTGTGCCTGCACTGCTACAAAAGAAATGCCTGTACATCCATCTATTCTTTAAAGAATCATTTGTACAGGTTTCAGTGAGGTCTGTTTGTTCTGAGCAATTTCTGCAATTGAAAAAAAAAAAAGAAAACTGCAACCTTAACTGTAAATGTCACAGTGTAAGATAACACTTCAATAAAAATCCTGTATGATTTGAGGATAGTTATATGCTTCAGAAAAAAGCTTTGCTGCTACACATAATAAGTATGCCACATTATTTTCACATTTCTGCACTAAAGAATTCATGGGCAATTCCAAAAGTTGTCACATGATTCAAGTATATAGGAATGATAGGGTGAAAGACAAAGCAGCTGCTGTTATCTAACCATTTACTGAAATAGTGAACTATTCAGATTTACGATAATCTTAACGGAAAAATATTTACTTTTCTTTGTATTAGCCAGACCCCAAAGTATCCGATGGAAAAAAAAAATGATTTTTGAACAGAGAGAAGATGCTGAAGCTTCATTTCCATCTTATGAGCAGCAGTATCAAGGTTTGATCAAGTGGTCACGAATTAGAAAAGTTGCACTTTCAAACAAAAGGGCAGCTTCAGGGACCTATTAATGATGTATGTCTGTTGTTAAGAGGTTTATAATTGCTATAGTTGCACAGACCCTTGCAGTCTGCACAGTCAGCACCACTACTGTATTGAGTGCTCCTGCCCTTTCCCTTGGGGCAGCATCAATATTTGTACAGTGAAGTGGTTTGGAGAAATTGATTAGAGTTGAAAGTCAGCCTTTTTTGCCCAAGGTAACAGTACTTCGTATTGGCTCACTACATAGCTGCAGGAACAGTTGTGCAAGCAAAAAAACAGAAGACGATGTCAGAGGAAGCCAGAAACATCATTTTATAAAAAGTACTGGATCACCAAAACACTAAGACCCTGCTCCCACACCCACACTCCTGCCACTGATTTGTATTAGCTCCAGGCCTCGTAAGATTTCTGGATTCAGCAGCACTGTAGTTTTATCCTGGATTAAACAAACTGCATAAATATGTCTAGGGCTGTACAGTAATTACCATTTATAGAATCATGCTATAAACAGTCACAAAAGTGATCCACGTTAAAAATAAACCTCAATTTCTTCCCTCTATTTTTCTGAAAATTCTTCCCTTTGCTGCCTCCCCCCTTTTTAAGAAAAAAGACCTGATCATCTCAGTGATCCAAGATGTAGTTCAGCCGTATAAATAGCTGCGGTGGAACAAATAAGTGAGCAGGATACTGAGAAGCAGGGGAAGGAAAATCCTGTAACTGGCTTTGCTAGCACAGAAAACGTTATCAAACCATACTGAAATACAATGCAAGACCAGAGGGTATATACAGTCCAAGTACAACACACTGCAGACACTTAGTACTTGGGCTTGCATGTTCAAAACTAAAGGCAGCATATAAAAAACTTACTTAATATACTGGGCTATAAACAAAAACGATCCACAAAACCAAGTAATCATCCTTGTTGTGTGTATAGGAACTAAAAGACGTGAAACAAAACTGGGGATGGAAACTATTAGCTGCCTCTGCTTACGACTGGATTCACAACTAACATTGCTGCAGTACCCTCAAGCCAACAAACTCTACTCATGTAACAGTGTATGAAGCTGTCCAGAGACTCTCAGAAGACTTCGGACCAAGAGAGATGACACAGAACGCTTAACAACTAACAGACTTTACCGACAGGCAGCTTTCTTGCCTGGAGGCTTGTTAACCAGCCCTAAAATCATGTGCGTAGACTAGACCTCCTACAAATATGGTTCCTTTCTGTAAAATTTTAGCATTACTAGAATTAAAATAGAGCTTTCTTGGTTCTCTCTGCTCTCTTCCCACAAGATCTTTACAAGATAACGCTTCAGGTACATCACACCAGCTGGAAAAATAAGCTAAAACTTATGACATAGCTTCTTACAAAAAGAAAATTGCTGGGCAATCTTTGAGAAGACAACCCTACAAGATCTAGAACTTTAGACACTATGGCCTGTGAGACAGAAATAATTTGTCAGAAGCATAGTCAGATGTGGAAAATCTAGAAGTTGTCAGCCCTTTAATTTTTTATTTCTTAGAAAAAAATCTTTTCCCCTCACAGTAATTCTTCCTCTGGATTTGCACAAACAGTTATCACTCAACATACTATTTAGCTCCAGGGAGAAACAGCACTTGAAAAACAGAACTTGAAACCAGACTTCAAGACTTACCTAGATCTGTTCGTGAGCAACGTATCAAATTCAGTGCAATGACAGAGTGCATATTGCAGGGTAGCTGGCTATGATTTTGCTTAAGTGTTGGAAGATACATAAAACAATGACTTGGCTCAGTAATTATACTCTCATAGTTTGACTTCTATGATTTTGTTGACAAGGGTAACTTTGTAACGTAACGAGGATATCTGACCCTAAGCCGTATCATTTTGCTCTGACAACTCTACTTTTGAAAGAATGACTACAAATGCATACCAACCTTATTTGAAAATAAACAGGCAAATTCCATTTGTTGTTAAAGCTGTGGTAGGATGGATGAGCTCTTAACCGTTTCACACTGGCCTGTGAGCCACACTGTCGTTCAAATTTCCGTACAAAATCCATACTAGTAGTGTACTTCTGCAGAAGAGAATGAGCATTTTTATCACTTCCAAGACCCCATTAAGCAATGAAAGTCACAACTGTTTCAATAGATCTCTTGCATCAGACTACAGTTAAGCTCAAAACTCAGAATGGGCCAACACCACTGCCATCACCTGGTCTTGTAAGGCTAAAATCCTGGATTGCTGTGAAACCAAACCCAATGACCCAGTTGGTGTTACTCTATGGTAAGAAAAACCAGCGCACAGCACTTCTAAAAAGCATAAAATTGTCGGAGTACTCTGGAAAACAAAGATGATCAGAGAGAGATGTATCAGTATTTCTGAGCTGAATCACTGGGGTGGAACAACAATGGTGCATAGTACTGAAGTCAGTCCCAGGAAATCAGAGATAAAGGGGTACAACAAATGGAAAGGTTCAAGAGTGAAATCCAGAAATAGACATCACCAAACATATATGAGAACAGAAGTATGGTATTTCCTTTCTATTATATAGAGACTGTACTACAGGAATTTCTAGAACTGTTTCCCTAAAAATATGTTGTGCAAATACAAAATATTTGCAGTAAAACTTAAAAATTTAGATAAAAGTATACAACTGGAGGGGTTAGTTTATTAACGCATTTACAAATAGTATTAAGCCAGTTGCAAAGAAGAATTACGTCAATCCTGAAATGCACTTTGGGCTTACTCTCAACAGTAACTTGTTAACAGCCTGAAAATAAACATAATGAATTAACATATGCAATGCAGACAGCCACCAAAGCCTTAAGCAAGAAACAAGAGGTAAAATGGTACATGAAAATGTTATTTCCACAGAAAACAGACTGTATTAACAGTACACAAAAAAAGGTTATGTAAATCAAGAAGTAAAAACATAGCTGCAGTTAAAATCAGCTTCTCTGCAATGAAAAAGTTTGGCTATGTGCAAATGGCTTTTGTACAAAAAACCAAAAATGGACCCCCACCAAAAGAAAACAACCCCAAAACAGCAGCCATAAAAGAAATCCTACATCTCACTGAAATCTGTACGTGTTAAGCCACTGTCTCAGTGCTTCTGATGGTGTGGTGGTGAGAGCAGCAGCAGGGCTGTAGCAGCAAGACTCTTACCACAATCCATAGGCAAGCAATGTACTCAGATTCTCTGATGAAGCAGTAAAACATTCTCAGAAGTCCCTGAGGTGCTGCTTACAGGTTCTGCTCTCAGAAACAAACCTGGGACCACAGGCCATGCACTGATACGGGCATGCTTTTGTGTTGCTTATCTCAGTACATTTTTGTATTGCATATCTCAGTGGATTCGTGACTTTTCAGTTAAGCGTACGATTACAGCACGTTTTTCTTGTGATGTGGCAGTTGCAGTGTGGGGAGATGGTATTCTGGAAACTGCACAGGAAATCTTTTAGGTAACTACATCCATCGCAGCGTGGTTTAATCTATAACACAACGGAACCGTAAGAGCTGTGGGAGTGAAATGCAGGGAGAATGAGACATCAGAGCTCTTTCAACCTGCTTTCTTAGATAAGCCCAATACTCTAAAAGGCAAACAAGCCATTAATGCTCAGCTGTCTTAAGTATTAGCCAGAGATAGAAACAAAACACTCTGAACAATCCTATCACCTTCAAAATAGAAGGCAAGTCAGGCATTTATCTAGTTATTGATTAACATTACATCTAAGAGATGGAACTAACTGCAAGATTGCTTCCCATTTCAGCTTCCAGGATTGGGTTGTTGACTGCACAGAAGTTATTTAACAAACTGTTAAAATCTGAAACAAAATGCAGCAATTTTCAAATACAGAAATCTAAACTTAAGTGTCTCAAATCAATGTTTAGAGATAGAAGAAGTATTATTTTCAAAGGCCTGTAAAACTACAAATCTGAGTCAGAAATAAGGGTACAATAACCTGAAAGAATTTAAAAACTGCAGAAGTAACTAGTTATTTTAACATACATACTTAAGACTGTTAGTCTGATTTTCACAGGATGATTTGAAAAAAATATTTTTTGCTCCTCTATGTAAAGAGACCTTGTAACAGATAATACTTCTCAGTATTAAAACTACATACATATGCAAAATAAGCAAACTAACATGGAGAAAAAGACTTTTCTGCATTTCCATCAACTTCCAAAACAGAGCTAGAAGACCACTGTCTAAAGTCTGCATTACATTACTTAAATTACCATTAGGACAGCAAACGTTAAAAATTTTTTCCTCTTCTTAATTTGCAACTGCTCCTACTCATTTTTCAGTGGATGTAATAGCTTGGCATTACACTTGGCATTTCAACTTCTTATTGATTTTTACATAAAATACTGAGATTCTGACTCAGACTCTAGATCATTAAGTAGACAAAAGCTGTCTAGAAAGAACTCTGGAATGACTACATGAAGTAACTGAAAGTCATTGGGGGGGTGTTTTTTTTTTTTAAATAAATATAACAGCACAAGTGGTCAGTATCAGCTTAACATAAGATGACTGACTATTAAAAATAACTAATTTAAAGCACCAAAACCAGCTCTTCTGAAAATACATTCTTGTGTAAACTGAGCAGCACAGATGACAGAAGCCCAGCACAGCCCATAATTTGCACTATGCAGGGCATTAGGTGAGAGCCTGAAGGATGACTGAAGCTTTATGGGAAACTGAGAAGTATTAGGGCAAGTTGGAACGCAGACATTTAATTAAAATGAATGATAGCCCTTCCTATACAGAAGTCCCAGTCTTGCCAAAATATTTTTGTCATACGCTCCCACCTCCATATATGTTGCAATTCTACAGCTGAGATAGGACATCTACTCCTAAAGCAAATATTTAAGGCCAAATTCACATGACTAAACGGCTTCCAATAACTTCTGTATGAGCCCTCCTGACTGCCGTGGCTTAACCTGGCAGGCAGCTCAGCACCACACAGCTGTTTGCTTGCTCCCCTCAACAGTGGGATGGAGGAATCAGACAAAAAGGTGAAACTCATGGGTTGAGATAAAGACAGTTTAATAGGACAGAAAATGAAGTGAGAATATAATAATAATAAACAATAATAATAAAAAAACACAAAACAAAACAAGTGATGCACCCTGCTGGCAGGGCAGTGTGAGAAGCTGAGAAGTTCTTGGCTTAGCATAAGCACTGCTCTGCAACAACTACAAGCATTATTCACATCCTAAATCCAAAACATAGCACAATGCCAGCCACTTGGAAGAAAATTAACTCTTATCTTAGCCAGAACAAGGGCACTGACAAACCTGAGAGGAGAATTCCTACGAAAAGATTGAGTGTTGTGAGATAACCTCTTCTTCCAGACTATGCAAGAACATGAATTTACACAAGAACAGCAGGGAAAAAACCTGGAGAACATGGCTCATTCGGTTCTTATGTGTGTCACAAGAATAACACATGGAAAAAAATAATTACCTCATGAAACACATCTGGATTTCCAGGGTTAAACAGCGACGGCAGTTTTTCTTCTAAACCACGTACTATTTCTGGCCACACTGAATTCACTAAGAAATCGTATCCAGGAACAATGTCTGCTTTTTCACTGAAATAAAAGTTCAATTATTCCATGGTTATATTTTACCACCAGGCTTCTATTCGGAGGTAGGAATAACTAGAAAGACACACACATGCATTAGACAAAATGTAATTATACTTTTTTACATAGGCATGCTGATTTTCTTAAACTGTTCTTCTTTCAGGTTTCATATCTGATCCCATGGTCTCAACAAAATATTTTTTAGAATTCTGGAAGTGTTTTAAAATTTTATCAGCTACGTATTTTGCAAGTGTGTCTGGAAAGCAAGTACTTTTCAGCTGAGAACTCCTACTTTTATGTTTTCAAGACTTAAACAGCTCCAAACTTTGAAGAGATAGCAAATAGAAGTAACGTGACTAATAAGATGGTATGAAAGAACTCTCTTAATTGTTCCATGTTGTACTTATACATAATATTGTGCTTTGAAGCAAAAGATTAAAGGCTACTCTGATTATGAAAATTTATCAATTGAGAGCAGAAGACACACAAGCATTTAATTCCAGTTCAGTGCAAAGTCAAAACTTTCTGTTTTTAAGAAGAAAGATTAAAACATGGTGAGGGATTAAAAGAACTGAAGTGTTAGTAAAACAGTAATAAAAAGTAGTAATAAAAGTTAGTAGTAATAAAAGTTAGTAATAAAAAGCTCAGCAATGGACAAATAATTAGAAGAGTAATTCTGCAGTCCCCAGGGGATACATCCATAGTTCTGCTAAATACAGCAGTCCACTACACTAACCAGCCTATAAGCAGATAAATGGATACAATTCAGTACACAGATTATTTAAACTTTGAAACAGCCAAATTAACTGCATAAGGAATTAAGCACTTTTTAAGAAAACAGTGGAAGTAGCATACAAATCAATTAAACCTGTAGTTCCATTAATACAGTGATGTCAAATCTCTGAGGATCTTCCCCACTTTTTGATGTATGCTACCAACCCCGTAACTTTAAAACTTGCATTTTCTAATAGCTTTGTTATGCCCTTTTCCTTAGATGAAGTGTACAATCACATTTCCTTGATTCAAAAACAAAAACAACAAAAAAAAAACAAGGCATCTGGCACATTGTATCATAAACAGTACTCAATTCTACTACTGAAACACAGGACTCTCTCTCTCTCTCCCTTCTCTGAAGGTCTGGGCCCCAACATCAAGAAAATTTGTTCACTGTTTTGAAAAACACAGACATGAGACAGAAATCAAACTTGAATATTAATCTTCAAGAAAGGCCAGGTAAGTCATTTACGCACGGAAAGTAATTATGCAATATATTTCAAAGGTATATTGTATTTACTGTAACTTTAGTGCAACTGAAAGAAACCCCAAGGTATTCACCTCGAAATAGCTCCCCCTGTAACTTCACGCAAGAGACGGCAGTGGTGAGGAACAAACTCCAGCAGTTTATTGTACATGGCCTGAAGGCCATTAGGATGAGCTTGAACGTACTCTTCCACAATCACCTGCCAGGAAGAATTCAATATTAAATGTCAGAAAACTGAGTATGAAATACAGTAATGTAAAATGCAGAAGTCTGCTCACTCAAAACTCCTTTTATCATATCCCCAAATATTGCAATATTTGGCAGATTACTTTCCTAGCTTCCAAGCAGAACATGCCAGTTTAAATTACTGCTTTCCTTAATCCATAGCTCTAAACAGCAAGACTAGCCACAAGAATATGAATGAGCCTCTAGCTTTTAGTTGTTAGCCAACGTGCCTGGCTACCACCCACTATACATGTCACTATCACCTCAAACAGTCTGCGATGATAAATGTGTGACTGGCAAAAGCTAATCAAGCCTTAGAATAAAATCAATTTTATTTTTTTTTTAAATGTAGAGTTAGGTTGGTCCAATCCCAAGTGCAGGTAAGCCAAGAGCCAAAAATCTTCTGTGCAAAGTTAAGCCGTTAACGCAGCTAGCAAAGTGGTTTCACAGGACAGTACTGCAAGTCCAGGGAAAAGGGATAACTGCTGAGAAAAGAGAAGGCAGACGGTATGTGGATAATATGGAAAAAGGACAATAGTTTATATTTCTTGTTATTCTTCTATTTTTTGCCTCTCACTACATAAACAAGCAGAATGGTGCAGAAGTGGGGATAGAACAGATACTGGGAAAATTGAGAGGGAAAGACCAGTCCCCACTGCAGTTGCTACAGTGTTAGAAAGCACCCAAGGAAGTCTGTTCTGAAGTGGACAGGTCTGGATGCACCATTCTACTTCCTCTAACATCCAAAAGCCAGCAGCTGTCTCTGTTTTATAAATCTGTGTGCATACAAAGTAAAAACAAACAAAAATGTTTCCTTCCTTACAGAAAAAAGAAACACCCTACTGACAATGACTTACAGCTCAGATTTTATCAGACAGGCTGTTCTTTCACTGGGAAAAGAAAGGTTCCATCTCTTGGCTGCTGAAGGCATTACTGAGTAGAAATAAAAAGGTAATTTCTTTTCCCCATCTTGATTTAGAAGAACAACTCCTTCACCAGAGGTTACACAGACTAACTTTTCACTTGCCTAGGTTGGAAAAACTATGTGGAAAACAACCTCTAAATAAATAAAAAAAATAATAAATACCTTAAGTTCCCTTCTGCATTTATGTTTAGACAGGCACACCAGTCTAAGAAAAAGCAACTATTATTGCCTAAAGGAATATATTCAACACTTTTAGGAATGATGTTCACATTGCTTTCATGGGTCTTAATAAGAAATGTTGACTCTATGCTATGAGTGGTCTCATTTTTTGTGAAAGACTAGTAGAGAAAATACATTTCAAATATTCAGGAAGCAGAAAAATAAGAGTGCCTCACATCACACCTCATTTAGAGGTTTATGGAGCAAAGAGAACAGTTAAAAATATCTCCATTTAAAGAGTAATGGCAATAAAAGAAAATCTGGACAGCAAAAGGAAAGATGCAGCAATAGTGTAACTTGGGACTCAAAGCTGCTGAAAGCGTTACCTATTTCAGAGGCAATAATGAGAGAAAGGAGATCTGCCTTCTATTAACATACCCCAAGTCAAGCAAGTGTATATTTGCAATCATCAAGGCAGCTCTCATGCTTTATGGCCTTTCCTCCCCATAGACACAACAGTGAAAGCCTTGGACCATTCATCATCGTAATACTGCGGAGAGGTTCATAACGCTAGCTCTAGTACAACAACTTGACAGACCTGGTGTTGGCCCAGTTTAACCTACTCTGTAAGACAAGTGAATTTAATAGTTTTGTGAAACACTCTGACAGCCTAGTGAAGGCCAGGGAAACTGCCTGCAACAGGGCAGTCAGTCAGTGTTAGAGCTTACGTTGTAAAAAGGGCACCAATTCACAGTACAGAACAAATATCCCCTGAAATGACATGCAGTCATTACCTAACATAGATATAATTCTCAACACATTGATGAAAAATTTGTTAACATTTATTGCTACCTCCCCTCTTAAAATGGGGAAAAGTAGGCTTGTTGTTATGGAAACACCACTTCAGCATATCTATTAAAACCATAACAAACTTGTTTTATCAGGTTTGTTTAAATACAGCAAAATATCAAATCTTAAAATTCATTTTTATATTTTCACTGATGCTTGAAACTAGAGTTGCCACGATATAACCATAGACGCTTATAAATGTTTTTAGTGGCAACTGCAGGTGTGCTGACAGACAAGAAAAACTGGGCACAACTGACTGACTTGCTGGCCCATTGTTGTGGCAGGTTACTCACTAATCTTCCCTCCTTTTTTAGAAGGATTACATTAACATCAACTACAACAGAAAGAAAGAAATAGCATAGACTATTCAGTTCAGGCCAGAGGAAGTGGTAAGAACAAAGCAGTACCAGAAGGTGATCAAACATTTTACAGGTAGCAGCACAGCAAAAGCTGCACAGTCAAGAGAATTAGCATAAAGTCCTCTAATTTCAGGAAACGTAATCAGAAAATGTAATATTCTGTGATTGGTCCAACTCAGTATTGTAAACTGATGTCCTACAAATAAGTTTCTCATGAATTGAGAACTGGCCACCTGACACATTTTCTTCCACTACAGAACAGCAAACGCTTCCCAGACAAACCCTTGTTCTTGCTCTTGCTACTGTCCTGGTACAGCTGGGAACAGCAGATACTGCTTCTACAGAAAAGAAGGGGAATGGCAGTAAGAACTATTTGTGCTGCTTTTGCCAGGTATTGAGCCAGTAAATGAGAAAGGCACACCCCTCACCTGATCCAATGCACCCTGCTCCACAGTAAGCTGTATTTTACTGCAGCCATATGCTTGTCTTAAGGTTTGTTATTTGAATTTCCCCCCTGACCCAAGCAAAATGTAGGTAACAGGATATAACTGAAATTGGTGACAGGAGGAAAGAGAATTCCTCCACCTTTTTCCTCAAATAGGAACAACAAACTGACACCATTAAGGGTCAGTTCTCTTGCTCTCTCCACATAAGCACTCTGAAGCTCCTATCCAAAGCTGGAAGATAACCAGAAAAACAAGTATTCTTGCAAGACAGATCATCTCCCCAGGATTCTTCATTTTATCTTACCTCATCTATATAAGGTTTCACAAGTACTTGACCAACTAACGCCTCTGCATCTCTTGTTTTGTCAATTGTTGCATAAGTGCGAAGACAGTGACGTATGATGTCAACATTTGAAGTTTGAAGGCCTTCCAAGAGCAGCCCTTCAAGAGACTGCTGCAGCATAGCTGTTATTCCAGCTATACGCTATGAAGAGAAACAAAATACAGTAGTTAAAAAAAATTAAAAGCAAAGCTTTGCCATTAATGCTGAAGTACATTTTTCCAGAAATATCTAATTTGGCTTTCAAATTTCATTTGAAAGGTACACAAGTCTTGGTAACTGTCAACATTAGATGATCATGAACACAGCTTAATGGGTTACCAAAGTTAAAAGGTATGTAAAAAGGCACTTATTTTCCTCTGTATATTTAAAGAGACACGCTAAGTTATGCAAGGTCTCCTTTATACTGAAGAAATGGGTCAATAATTGTTCCTTGTTCAACTGAACCACTGTGTTTGATAACGTACAAAAGCTTTTCAATGCATTACCAGGGATGACAACTGTGGCATTTATTCTTAACTGTCAGAAACTAAAATTGTGGCGCGTTCCTGGCACAACTTGTCAACTAACTGCAAACCAAAGGCAATGAATTACACTGGCAACAAATGACATGCCATTAGACTCCTTCTGGCTTCTGCCTAACAGCTGCTTCAGTCAACACACATCCTCCTGTCTGCTAACCGTATTTCCTGATTTCCTGTAACATCTCTTCCACTATATCCAATTCATTGTTACACTAGCTGCAGATACACGCCTGGCCCAAGATAGTCCCTTGCAGCTCTGTATTTAAAGCTAGTTCAATGATGCACGTTAATTTAATCATAGTTGAACTACCAATTTAACGAGTCAAATTTTCTCTCTGGCATTTTACACGCTATATTGCATCCATCCATCTTAAAACTAATTTTTTCAATAACCACACAATCTGCTCTGAACATGCCAAACCAGTAATCCCAATTGCTGACTACTCATGGAAACTATGATCTCATGACAACTATGACATTGATGCGTTATCAAATTTTTCATCACAAATTCAAAACATAGCACTATATGGGCTACTAAGAAGAAGATGAACTCTGCTCCAGCCAAAACCAGTACAGCAACAACAGGTACAAAACTGTCCTGGTAAGTATTGTTAAGCGAGCCACACAAAGGTTGTTCAACCACCATAAATACTACTCTGCTGCTCATATTTAGCCCTGCTGATAATTCAGCTGCCAGAGCAGTCTTGTGAACAGTCCGTGAATCAACGTGGTATCCTTAAAGTCTTGAGATAAAACAAGTTCATATCACCAATAGGTACTTATACATAGTGAAAAACTATGAAGCATCTCATTAGCTCAAAAGCCATTAAGAATGACAGCTTTCATGCTCATCTGCTTAAAACATTACCCCATTTCCATATGACATATTTTTTAGGCACTACTTTTCATTCCCTCTCTCCAATGAATGGTTAGGGAAAAAAGGCAAAAAACAAACAAACACACACCAAGTCATCTTTCACATTTGACAGCTATTAAAAACAGAGTATCAGGGAGACTAGCCTACCAGCCTGAATACCAAGAATTAGGCACTAAGTATCAATAAAAGACAAGCTTCAATTTATTCCAGTCAACCACTCTTAAGACATTCCACTTATATTTTGGTCTGCACACTGCAGTTAACAAAAACAACATAAATCTCTGGAACTAGGCCTCGCTATCGGTATGCAGACAAACTGCAAGACATAATTGACTAACAAAAGCGTTTGTTATTTTTTCCACTATTATTTCAAATAATTTATCATAAAGAAGTTAGCAAGCAAAGCATAAACTCTCAGAAGAAATAACACTGCCAGTCTACTGATAAAACGGCCTCTTGAAACTCATTTCTCCTGTAAATCATTTCAGTAAAACTCTGTGGAAACAGACATTTGTCTTCCAATTTAAATATTTTTGCTTGATCCTACAAGCGTTAAGCTGGCTATAATACCTACCGGTCTCACTTTGTCCAAAAGGGGCATTCCTTTGCTTTGTACTGCATGAAATTGTAGTTGATTAAATTCTGTGGCAATTCTCTCTAAAACCTGTCCGGTTACCAGTGGGCTGGAAGAGAGATAATGAGAACACAGTTAGATCCTTACAAATATACTCAATTTCAGTTGCAACAGATAGATAATGCTTTCCCCCAATTTTTGTTTAATACAAATACTTGGAATTCAGATAGGTACTACTGCAGTCACACAATAATAATCTGGAACAGACTACAAAATTAGAGTTGTTTTGAAACTACTACGATACAAAGTGGGTGAAGCAGAAGCTGAGGAACAAGAGATCCTGCATCAGCAGTATGAAGCATTCCTTTCTATATGGCAACACTACTTATTGTCACAGAAAAGTCAGTCTTAATAGAACTCAATAAACTACAGTAAGTGCTCTTCACAATCTAAATTTGCTTATTTCCCCTTTCTGTCATACAATAAAACTAAAGACAGCTATCTCTAGAGAAACAGTCCTATGCTTCTCAGGTCTATATGGTCCCAAATTAGCCTAAATTTTGAGCCACTTACGTACAATCTTGCTTCCAAACATGATTCTGCAAAGTATCCCACGCTGTCAGAAAATATCTGCATGTGCTTTGTCCCTCTAGGTGTCATCTTATTTATCTGTCCACTTCCCCCCACTCACTACCATGTGATCCAGTGTACAGAGTGGAAGAGCACCAGAGCATGTCTCACATTTAAACAAGCTTATGAAATTGTCTTTTTCCTCCACCTTTAAGTTGCACTTGCATCCCAGTTAACTATTCCAAGTGCCTGGCTGGTACACTGATTCCAAAACTCGCCAAAAGACATTTTCCCTCTCTCAAAGGTAGAGGGAGAGGATGCTTTCCATTAAGCTGTTAAAAATCAAAACTCAGCAGTCTGACCAGAATTTGTCACAGTTCCGGTCCTGTCTTTTTTTTTCCAGAGGAATTACTTGTGTGGCTTGCCTGCCTTAGACTATTCTTGCAGCAGTCCTTTCAGTTATACATAAGCAGGGAAAGCAAGAAAAGCTATTCCACACTTTACTTCCAAATGATATTGGAAAAGACATGCATTTGCAGGACTAGAGTAGTTTGGACATGACAGGATTAGGGACTTCCTAGGAAAAATACAATTTTATGCACACTTCAGCACTACAAGTAATTCAGAACAACAAGTTTACAGAAGATTGAAGTTGAAATAATACTAAAACAAGTTACATATTCCATCAGAGTTAAATGTCTAGAGATATATCCTAATGTTTGCAAGTTTATCTCCAATATCATGGAATTAAATTAGTCCCATTGATATTTTAAAAAGTGTTTACTTGGTTATTTTTTTGTTTGTTTTTACCTGTTTCCCTCTAAAGAGGACAATTCATTAGTGCCTTGGGAATGTAGAATTTTCTCAATTTTCTCAACTGACTGAATAACATGAATAAGTCTCAGGACACACATCTGTAATTAAAGAAAGATTTTTTATGTCTGACCCCAATCCCATTACATTACATAACAACCCTGAAAATCTTTTGGATTTTTTTTGGTGTATTTTTCTTTCTTTTTTTTCTACCTGTTGCAAGTTCTCTCCCTCCACCTTAATTTTTGAACCATGTCTCAGTTAAATTATTGATCGCATAAGCCTATAAAACCCCTGAATTTTTCCAAGTTAAGCAAAAAGACAAATATTAGTTCTCCTGCATATAAAAATTAAATGGCCGTATGTTGATTATATTTGTAATATACGAGTTTATATAATAACTACAAGCAGAAATAAGAACAACTGTAACTAAAAAAAAGCCAACCAAACGTAAATGTTTTTGGCAAATAAAGTAAAAAAAAGATTTACATCATTAAGACTATAAAAACAAAGTCAGTCAACCAAACCTTCTTATATTTTTTACAAGTGCAAAATTCCGTGGAATATGCATCTAGACAACCTATAAGTTTTTAAACTCTATTTTCTTGGGGTTAATGTCAAAAACAGAATTTGACCCAGTGAGGATCTTTCCAAGGTAATAATTTGTCTGTTGTACCTTTTTTCTTCTAATATCTTCTTGTTTAGACAGCCGGTCATCCACTGCCCGAATTCCTTCACTGACACATGATTTAAGACTCTGTGAAGAGAAAGCCAGTATGAAAAGCTGGATTCCCACTATGAAGAACATGTTTTAAAAAACAAAAATCAAATCTAAATTCTAAATTCCTGAAACAGGAGACATCAATAAGAATACAGGACAATTAAAAGCTATAGTATGTCAACTACTCTCAAAGAGAAAAAGACAGAAATAAGACTAAGTAACTTTAGTATAATCTTAGTATAACCTGCTCCTAAAGTACTGCCATGACAAGAATCATTATTTCAAGCAAAGTGTTTTCTCCATAACTTACAGAGTACAACCCCCCTTTCACCCAGAACTAAGTAATAAAACCAGTATGATTTTACGTCTTCAAACTGAAGTGAAAAGTCAGACTTAAATAACAATTCCCATATAATAAATAGTTCTCTAGGTGAACCTATTCTAAGTTTTAGACATCAAGGCTAAGATATTTGATGGAACATTCATGCAGCAAATCAATCAGCTGCCAACATGATCGAAAATTGCCCTTCACTAACTGCTA
Organism: Anser cygnoides; assembly: GCF_040182565.1. NCBI lineage: Eukaryota > Metazoa > Chordata > Aves > Anseriformes > Anatidae > Anser > Anser cygnoides. The sequence continues at coordinate 44,769,993 of NC_089875.1, read as the reverse complement.
AGTCACAGTGAAAGAACAAGAATCAGACCGACTCGAAGTGGGTGATCTTTCATGGTTCAACCACAGGGCCAAGGAAGAGGTCTCTAGTGGGACTGTCTTTAATCTGACTTATTTACTCCCCTCTCCAAGTTACTGAGATATTAAAATAGTTACAATATCTGCAGAGAGTTATCTTGCAAGAGTCCATTCATTGATCACACTTAAAGGATTCTTTACCTCTGGATTGAAAGGCACTATAAAAAACATAAGGCTACTACAACTGCTAGAAAACACAACGCCTCTGTTATTACCTAAGAATAGAATTAATGAGAAAACAATTGCAATTATTAGCATAAGTAAAACATTTACATATTATATGAAAGTGAATTGAAGATTACCAAGCTGTGTATAATGACTGTTTTGAGCATACCATAACTTCTTCCCTTAACTGTCCCAAAGGTACAGAAAGCTGATTAAGGGCCTTGTCCATGCCAACCTAAAGAAATTACCATAAAAAAAGACTGTAACTCTTTTGGTAAGTTCATATGTAAATTACTGACAAAGTCTATCATTTTAAAGATACTTAAAGAGAACTGAGATATCTCCTGTTATGGCCTCCAGTTTTAAGTGTAATGCATAAATATGTTACTTCCAATGTAGTCATAAAGGTATCAGACTGTTTTTGACACATAAAGCCAACAATGAAAGAAAAGCTTGACTTACGGATTTTTTTTTCCCAATAGAAAAGGTAAAACTCAATCTTTGAACCTGTATAATGTTATAAATTGGAATAGAAGAGCAGGAGACACAGTGGACAATACATTTTAATATGGAAGTGATTAAAATTCTCAGTAAAGTGCATTGAATTTTCCAAGAATATACAGTTGTACAGTAAGTTTGAAGAGTCCTAAAAAAATCTCAGAATGGTCTTATTTGCATCTTTGCTATTAAATTTTTAATGATTTATTCCCTTCAACTTTTACAAGTTATAACCGATAAAAACAAAAAGTGTTTGCCTTGAACCTATCTTCCTAATGAATTATTTTTCAGGACAAATGCATACATCTAGAACATTTATTATGGGTCAACAGCAATTCTCTACTGCAGTTAAATCCTGTAGGAATGGTCTTTCAATTTCACTCAATGCAAGGGGTCAGAGTTTAAGCCTTCTTAAACCTAACAGGTCAAAATAGAAGCCATATACTTCTCGTATGAAAAATAAAAATCACAATAAGATGTATTAAGCCTGAACCTCACAGTACCATTTAGTAACACTTACTAGGTTTGTTGAGAGATTAACAAAATCTGCATAGTCCTTATTTATGAGCTCTACCATGGCCGTTTTAAGGAGTTTGTAATAGAGCTCCAGATCCTCTCTGAGCTCCTCCAACTGCACGCGTTTCCTGCACTCCGATACGAAGTGATCAACGTCAAAATCCGGCTGGAAACCAAACAGGAAAGGGAGACGGATGTAAGCAAAAACTTCAAGAACACACACAGCGCCCCTCCCCTCCAAATACAGCGTGCCACATACGAATGAGCTGACCCCGCCGCAGACCCCCCTCACCCCGCAGGAGCACCCTCACTGCCCGCAGCGCCCTGCCCCGGCTGCCCCCCGGCCACCTTCATGAACTCGTCCTTGTCGAAGCAGAGGTTGTCGGGGCCCCGCGGCAGGTTCATCTTCTTCGCCTCCATGACGGACCGCGGCTACCGGGATCAGCCGGGTGGCCAGGCCCAAGAGCCGCCGCTGCCAGCGCGACACCCCCACCCCCCCGCGGCCCGGACGGGGCGGGCCGGGGCGTGCGCCATGAGCGGGCCGGGGCGGGCCGGGCGCTGCAGCGCCCCCTGGAGCGCTCCGGGCCGCACTGCGGGCGGGGAGGCCCGCCGAGCACAAAATGGCGGCCGGGGAGAGGTCGTCGTGGTTCTATGCGGTGTCCCTTCTAGAAGGTGGGGGTCTCTCTGCACGGCTCTGCCTCCCCCAGCCTCCTTGGAGGAAGTCCTCCGGTTAATCCCCCTTTGTAGGCAGGGGAGATGGGTGAAGTGGGTGCTGGTGTCCCGCAGTGGGTCCCCAGTACACGCAAGTGATTCATGCACCTAAAGCCATGCACAAACAGTGGAAACACAGGTGGAAAGCAGCTCCTGGAGGTGTTTTAAGCCAGGCCCCTGCCTTCAGCAGGATCACCCAGAGACAGCTGTCCTGTGCTGTGTCCCCTTGGGGTTTAAGTGTCTCCAGGGACAGAGGCCCAGCTCCTCTCTGGGCAATTTGTGCTAGTGCCTGACTGCTCTAACAGCAAAAACAGCTTTTCCATTTGTGTCAGTGTGTTTCACTTTGTGCCCATGTATTGCTGAGTATCAGGAATCCAATTAGAGTGTAATTCACCTCCTCCATCCTTCTGCTCTTCAGCAAACCCTCTGTTAACATCTGTCCTTCAAAGTCTTTGATTTGAGGTTTCTTGCACATTAGTAACGACAACTTTGGCTGTAAAAAGACACCCTGCTGTCATTTATGCTTCTGTATGCCACCTCAGTATGGAAGACAAAAACGACCTCGTTTCTCACACATACGCTTTATGGGTTTAGACTTGCCTTAGTAAGCTCAGGAGTTCAGAGCTGTACTGAGCAATTTTAATGGCGTACCTGCTGTAGTGTTCCCTGCACCTCCACAGATCGGAGGAAGAGATTCTCCTGATGCTACAGGCATAGATTTTGGTGGGATGAGCTGGAGCCCTGTAGATGTGCTGTGCTTCATAGGTTGTAGCAGGGCAAAAGCATACACCAGAGTCTAACTCCTTGAGTGATTTGCTCCCATGAACTGGCATGTGAGTTAGGATTTCATGAGTTATGAGAAGGATGAAGAACTGAGCAGTCCAGTAATGACTGTGAGCACGTACACCCTCTGGCTGACTCACTGCATGCTGATTGTCCTTGCCTGTGAGGCAGGCTCTCTGTTTCCAGTGAAATGGTCACCCTCATTCTGTCCCTTTGAAAAGTTCTTTGAGGCTGTTATTTCACAGCCTAGCCCTCTTGGAGATCTCAGACGTTGGCAGGTATGGTTTATAGCTCAAACGTGTTGTCAGCTGAAAAGCAGGATATATCCACCACATAAACCCCCCCCCCCCCCCCCCCCCAGTTTTTTCACTAGCTATGACTGTATGTGTCTGATCAAAAAGTTGTTTCTTATGTTCTGATATTAAAATGTCTTCATAGTGGTATAGTAATAAAACCATATTAATGCTCTGCTATCTTTTTAATTTAATGAGCTGGATGTTGGAAATTAAAATTCTAAACAATATTAAATACGTATGCTTTAAAAAAGAGTTACACGTAATTTTTTAAAGTCTTTTTTGTTCACTAAGACAAACCTTGTGCTAAAAAGACCTACTGTTGCCATTTATATTTTTGTTTACAAAGTTCTTCTTACAAAGTTCTTTGAGGAAAAAAGAGTATACTTCCACTTGAATATATTTATTGATGACCTCTTTACACCCTTTGAATTTATTGATGTAATTGTAAAATAACCATGATTTCTGGGTAATGTAATAATTTGCCAAAGGAAACTGCAATATAACACGTTCAGTAAGTTAACGGTAAAACCAGAAATAAGCAGTCATCTTCATCTGGTACAGCTATGCACAGAGCAGAGTATCCCCATGACAGACGATAAGTGAGGGAATGAGCCATTCCAGAGTTGTATGAAGCTATCTTTACTTCCATTATTTCTGCGCTAGGATTATTTATTTCATTTCTACTATTAAACCCTTCAACCTTTTCCTTTCCTGACTCTCATCACTGTCATTCCAAGATTTCCAGGCCCAGCAAAGCATGGTTTTTAAGTTTTTTTCCCATCATCCTTTCCCAGACACAAAGACATGACGCTTGAAAACATCTTGTGAAAGCTGTTATCACTATTTAATCTGCAGTTTTTGGATGGTGTATGATTAATGGACTCATTGGATGAACAAAGAGAAAGCATCAGAAAGTCCATCTCGGTATTATTGCTACTATATGAATAGGGATGATGTAGGGGCCAGAGAGTAGAAAAGCTACATTTAGCTTTTGTGTGGGTGCTGAGTTTTAAAAATTCCAGCATCCCTTCTCATTCTCAAATAAAGAACATTTTGAAGGATGCATAATGATATGAAAAATCATATTTAGTATAATTGTGTCATCATTTTTTGAAGGCTGCCAATGACTAATCCACTTATCTTGGAAATACTTCCATTCCAATATGCATTAGTTAAGTTGGGAAGGAAAGTATCTACTTTTACCTCCCACCACATTCTTAAGATTTCTCTCTGTTCTTATCATTTTAAAAAGCTCAAGGCATTGCATACAATTTCGGATAAAGGAGGAAAGTGTGACAGCATGCATCATGCAGGGACAGAGATACTACAATTAATTTGTCGTAGACACTCCAGGTACCAAGAACCTTTAGGAAATGTAGATAACACTAGACAAACTACCATGCTAGCATTGATGTATTGGTTTGAGTGCCTTGCATGTCTAAAATGACATCTCCATCAATGTGTCACTTGGCTCTGGCAGAACTGTGAAAGAAAAAATCTGTGTTGGCTGCTTTCAAGTAGATGTTAAAAACAGTGAACTCCAATTAAGAAATGGAAGTTCACAGCAGAAAAGGGTATTTTTCTAATATTGATGTTTCACTAACTGCCTTTTATTTGTTTTCTTTTGGGGCATAAGACATGGGAATGAAACTGATTACATGAATATAGGGAGAAGAGTTTATGTCCCCGGTTCCAGTCCTGAGCACTGTAGTCAGTGAGTGAAAGCTACTGATTTCTGTGATAACTGTCTGCTATTACAACACATGTCATTGCCTCACCCCAAAGACATAAATAATTCTAGTCTGGTCAGTGAGGCTGTAATAATGCTTAATATCAGTATGCAACTTAAAAACCAAACCAAACCAAACCAACAACAACAACAACAACAACTTGTGCCTAAATGGACAAGGTAAAGAAGTTTGCTAATTTCTCAAGTGATGGGTCTTGGAAGCCAACTGTAAAATTGCAGTAACACCATTGTTTTGTTAGTATATTAAAATACGATTTTTATAAGTATGATATGTGCTGTAAGATTGATAGTGAATGTGTGTAGTATGTAGAACTGGTGTATGAAAATGGACCAGCCAAAAAAAATGTTTTGAACATGTGTCTTGTTAAAACGTTGCAGAATAGCCCCTGTTCCCTGATGTGTTAAGTACAGGCTAGTGCTTTACATCAAAGATATGTCCAGTACAGACAGATGAGGAGGGAGGGAGGCAGTAGGTGAGACAGCGAAGAAGGAGGCTTCAGCTCTCTCATGCTTGAGTTGCCTTACCCAAACAGAAATCATAACAGAGAGGGGCTTCTTAACTTCTGACATCCTGCCTTGGTGACCCAAATAATAACTGGAAAAGGCTGTGGGTTTTTACCTTCTCCTTCTGACATGCTTCACCATGACAGTGAGAGAAGCTCTCAAAATGGGACTTAATTATTTTGAGATCATCTGAAAATTTATTCTGGGCTGTTGACGTCTCAGCTGGCTACTTGCAGCTTAATGATATCCCAGACAGCACAGAAGTGGCAACACTGGAGCTGAGATAACTGCCTATGGCTGATTCAGCAGACTCTTACCCAAAATTCAGAGACTATCAACTTATTTCCATTGGGAGGGGAAACAGATGGTAGACGTGCTTATTTCTTTGAGAACGTCCTAATTTACAACAAAGTCCAAAAGCCTATCTACTTTAAGAGGAAAGAATTCAAACAAGAGCATAACATATTTGTTTATAGATCCAAACCTCCTTTAGCCGGTGCTCTGCCCAAAAGTGCCTTTGAGGCTTTTCATCAGGATTACATTATTCATGAGTGTCCAGAAGATCACTGCTGTTGCTTTTGTTTCATGTTCTTACTTCAGCTTCTCTCACCCTGTCATGCACATACTACCATGGAAGACTACCTAGTGAAACCCTTGTGCATATACAGCTTATATTTCTCAGTGGTCTCACATTTGATTGTTTGGTTGTTTTGTACTGTGGTCTGTAACCATGTTTTGGTGGTATATGGCATGATTTCAGCCACCTGGTTTCTTCAAGGAGTACTGTCATTTCTTACAGATATCACAAACAAACAATTACGATTTTACGTTGCAAGTTCCATGAGGTTTAATCAAGTCCACAGTACGGATGTGTTGTGGAAGAGCCAGGAAACACATTTTTTCTGCTTTTCTCCTTTTTCTAATAGCTATCTGTTAAAAAAGGATAGGGAAGAAGTTTAGGTGTCCCTTGACAATAGGGGTTAAGCATTTTTAGCATTTGCATTGGTAACCACTGGATGTCACTAATGCTTCAGACAAACATAGAAACCCATGCACATTTTTCAGGCTGTAAAAAAAAATAAGGAGCAGAAGGTCTTGAGAAGTATTTCTTTGTGGAATCGGGAGCAAATTATATCAGTGCTCAACAAACGTAGATCTGGTTGGGATTACCAGGTTGTGTTGAACATCATAACTTTATTAGTGGCAAATGGATCCTCTGTTGTAAAACTCTGGGAAACAAAGCCTTCAAGGGTTTCTTGCACAGATCAGTTGAAAAGCATGAGCATAACCAAGCTGGAAGAGAAACTCCACACTGGAAAATGAGTTGTGGTGTATGTATAAAGTACCCTGCATGTAAGTGTATGCACACACACACACACTGTTCACCTATTATCACTACAAGAGAGGAAATAATGAAAAAGGCTCAGATGTGCCACAGTTGTGTAAACCAGTTAAGAGAAAAAATACACATCTGAGGATTTTAATAACTGTACTTTAAAATGGTGAAACATCTTCTGGCCAACATCACCACATAGGTGCCATGTCTGCAAACCTTTTCAGAGGGTTTGCACTGCAAGTCTCAAGAAGACAACATATCATGATTTTTTGCATTAAATTAGCAACCACTGTACCTGCTGCAGATGTATCTAGGACTTCCAGACTTCTGTTCTAGAAATCCTAGAGAGAGATTTCTATTTATGCAGCACATTTGCCAGATATCAGAAATACCCCAGCTGCTTCACATTTGCTGTGAATGTAGAGATCAAGTGTAGAGCCGCCGTGCAAGGGATGGGTGTCTATTGGCATCCAGGCAGCTGCTTTGGTCAGATCCAGTGGCCTCAGATGGCTTCCCCCTGCTGGGAATGCCATGCGTTTCCTGTGGTACCCAGTCTGCTTGTGTACCACCAGCCATCTGCCAGGGGCTGCCTGATTTCTAGAAATCCTAGCAAAGTTGTCAGATTCTGCTTTTTCTTCCAGGACAAAAGCTGCAGGAAGGAAAAGAGGGCATGCCAAGCCCAAAATGAATCTATAAACAAGCAGCATAGAGCAGAAATGAAGTTATATTATAAATACAGTAAGATCATTGCAGTCTGGGGACTGGCCCACATGTTAAGGCAAGTTGCCTTTGTACACATACACATATTCGATCAAACTATCAATTCATTCTTTGTTCTTTTGCTATCCCTATTTTGAACACTACTTTTTTTTGCTTTGCTTTCTAGTAATTTTCGACTGTCATTTCCCTCCATTTCCAGTTTAAAGTTTCATCACTGTTTCAAAGTTGTAGTCATTTTGATGATTGTTCATTAAAGCCTGAGCACAAATGAGGCAATAGTCACACGGTTATATGCTAGGTGTGAGTTTTATGGTGTGGTATATAAAAAACAAACAAACAAACAAAAACACCGGCAGACTATAATGAGGCTCAGTGTGCTAATCACCTTGGTATAACTCTTATGATTTCATGTGGATTATACCAATAGAACAAAAATTTACTTTCTTAATATGAACAAAAAGGCATGCTGAGCAATGAGGCAACATCAGCAAGTGGGAGCTGAATATAGGAGAGACATCTGCAGTTCTCTGGGACTGATCGTTCATAGACAGCATATCCATGGCTCTCTTCTGTCAGTACTTGGGTGAAGGACAGATGCTTGCAAGCTGTGCTATCAGTGCCTTTGTAGGACTGCATCCTTATTTTAGACCTTGGAGAGCTGAAACTTTAATCTTGGCTCTGACATTAAGTTCCTTTCTGATCAGAGGCAATGCACTTAACCTTTACTTGACTCCATTCCTCCACATTTTTAAAAATGACTCTGCACAGCTAGAAACTTAGAGTGATATTATTTAAAAAGGAAAAAAAAATCCTAAACTCCATTTAAGCTAAGCTTACCCAAAGGTCTGGAAAAACCTCTCTTTTATGAGAAAAGCTGTATTTGATTGGAATTAATTTTGCCCCTTCCTACCAGGATGCTGTCAGGCTGCATCGTTTTCTTCTAAGAAGAATTCTTAATCCTCATGCAGATGGGAAGTAACAATAAACACCATCTGCTGTAAATTAGGTTACTCTCTTAGCAACCTGTGCGATCAGGCTCTGCCTCAGCCTCCCATTTTTCTGTGCTGAAGTACGACTGGCACTTCAGCCTGTATCAGAGCAAGTGATCAGAAAGAAAGTGAAAATGAGAAGTGAAAAATCTTTCTTCCTCCCTTCCTGGTGAGATCCTTCCCACCCTGCCAACCCTGTCATGTTATAATGGAGGAGCTCTGCTCCTCACCCACCTTCCCCAGCATCCCAGCTCCTCCTGGAGCAGTGGGACCAGAGTCACCAAATGCTGGCAACCTCTTGCAGCTGCTAAGTGCTAGGAGCTAGCCCAAAAACGAAATGGGACCAGCAGGGGAGGGTTGCTTACTAGCTGAGAGACAATTGAAAGCTGCCTGCTGCTGGCAGAGCTGCTGGGGAAGAGGGCCAGCAAGGCACTCAATTGTTACCTGGCCTCCTCCAGCAGGTCCCATCCCATGGGTGCTGTTTGCCTCCCTGAGCAGCCATCTGCCTTCTTGTCCCCTGCTCCACCCAGGGACATCTCGATGCTTACAGGATGTCGAGTTGTTTAGGACAGCAGGTGTTCAAACAGACATTTGTTATTCACATTGGCACGGCACCACTCCATGCAAAGCTCTCTCTGACGCATTGCCACAAGGTGATTTTAAAAGGGAATGAACTTTTTTTTTTTTTTGCCCTCCATCATTTTGTATGGTGCCTGATCAACACTCTTTGTCAACAATGTCCATGAGGTCTTGACTGGGTTTGGGCAGCCATTAGAATTAAGTGCCGTGTCTATCACAGATACATATACACTCCCAGGAGACAGAAATTTGCAATCTTCAGAAGTCATTTAAAGCATCTTTCCGATGCAGCTATATAAGGAAACGTTATCTTTGCCCCGAAATCACCAAAAATATACTTGTAGATAAGGGACTTGAATTTGACTCACTGCCAGAAAGATCTCTATACTCTTTATTCAAATATTTGCGAAAAAAAAAAAAGTTGCAGATCTTGACAATTTCAAGAGCTCCTCATAGAAATACTGTGTGTGTCATTCCTTTTTTGTATTTGTCACGCCATGGTTTCCAGATAACACACCGGTAGGTGAGCTTTGGTATGATTAGTCACCGGGAACCAATCTTTTTAATCTGCTCAGAAAATTTTACTAGCTCTGTGCTGGATTTGTTAAATTAATGCATGTGACACATGCTAAGTTGCGAGACTCAGCTAATTGTGATGAGCCATGCAGATTATTCAGTGCTTCAGGACATGTTGCACGCAACACACCAATCGCATGTGCTGACCTGCTGATACTCCCGAGATGAGTGAGATGCATTGGCACAGCCGCGTGTTCCTGTGTTGGTCCTGCAGCTCAAGCACTGTACAGCTGACCTATCACTACTCTGAGGAAGCACCCCAGCTTTCCACACATACCATAGACTTGTTGGAGCTAGTGAGAAATAATGCCAGAAATCATAGGCAAATGTGAAAAATCCTCTCATTCTGCCCAGGCAAAATTTTTAATTGGAAAAAGACCGTGTCTGAGACACCTGTTCACCCAAACTACACATTAGATGCAGGCTGTGATTCACTGTCATTTAATGCTCCACATTTAAAGCTGGGAACAAACAAACAAACAAACAAACAAAAGACAAAAACCAAAAACCCAAGGTTATGATTTGCAGCCCTTATTCTGTCCTTAATCCAGCTTTGTCAGGTTCTCACTTAGGCTACCAACTAATTTGCACATGGCAATAAATAATCAGGCATGAGTTTATATTTTCTGTTGATTCTACCATTTTCAGCTTGTCCTCTGCACTCTAAACATAATGAATGGCTCTTGACAGGACACTTGTGCAGCCGAGTGCCTTTGTCTAAAAAAGTTCCTCCTGACCTCAGCTACAATACAGAAAGAGATTGTAATTGCAGATGAAATTTTCAAGTAACTAGTTTTACCATGCTTTTGGTTTAGATAGGTTATAGCACTTTGAAAGGACCAAATATTTGTAAGCCATGCTTAAGGCTTCTTAAGAATCAGATGGCTGAGAGATGGATCACATTCTGCATCTGAAAAGCAAGGCAGGCAAAATCATGAGTCATAAAAAAAGTAGAACATATCTGTGCTTTACCGGCATGTGATTATGTACACCAGGATAAGAAAGCTCTTCTTATTAAAAAGAATTTTTAGCATGCAGCCTTCTGAGATGTAAGCAAAGAAATTAGTGATAGAAATTACCTATTTGGTCATTAAGTCCATCCCTTCACAGCAGGATAATTGCTATGCAATGCAAAACACAAGTAGCTCAAGTAAGCTCTAATTTCTCATAGAGAAGGCTGATGGCAGGATATAACTTATTCTTAGAGATTATAAGGACCTGCTTTGATGAAGTGGTCACAGTTTATGACAAAAAATCATCATGCCAAGAAGACAATGCCCACCCTGATACGGTTTCTGAAGAGCAAAACCAGTGGTTTTGTCTTCTCTGCCGTCTGTCAGTGTATGGCTCCTGTGAGATATGGGAAAGGTATGCTATGGAGGCTGGTAAGAAACAGGCACTCTAACTATTCATTTGCTGTGAAGAACTTATCCCATTCCTCCCTCACTGATCACTTACCGTCCATTCTCCACTTTTGGAGCAAATTAATGTGCGTTGGCCTGTTCTGTGAATCACATGAGTGGCACTGCTGTGTATGGTGTGCTTTGCTAGGGCTCCCCCATCCACTCACTGTAAGTGTCCAGGTGGAGGGCAGGTGCCAGGCTGCACAGGCATCACCTGTGGCCCCAATCTGCTGAACGAGCAGGGGTGGCTACCCCTGAGCCACCCCACTGGGGGGGAATCTGTGCCAGCGTGAGGGAGGCATTTATGCCAGCATCTCTCAGTGCTCCCACTCACGCTGCTTGCTGGTAATCTTTAAAACAAATCTCACAATGCACCACTTGTTTCCTTGGTGCTTTAGTTCCTATTTCACTTTCCTTTCCCATAGCCAAATGGCAGAATGGACATCAGCTGCTTTTCAGTAGTGAGTGAATCCCTGGGGGCATGTACAGGGGACCAGGGAAAGATATTTAATGGATATTTAGAAAAGTTAGGAGCACTTCTCAGCCTGAAATCAGAGCTTCACACCTCCCAGATATGGAGTGCAGCCCAGAACTGGGCTGAGAGGTGTTTTTGAGAACGTGCTCTGGGATACTCTTTAAAAGGCTGTAGCACTGAGGAAGCCCTGGAGCATGTAGAGCATGACTGAGCATCCTAGTATATCTTGCATCTCAGTTCAGGAGAGCAAGAGGGCAAAAGCAGAGGAAGAAAGATAACGAAGGAGGCAGAGTGCTCTGAACTTACCCAGTAAGCCTATATATGGATGCTGCTGAGGTGCCCAAGAATGCTGTGTGAAGCATTTGAAATAAAGAAACTACTGAGAATGAACCTGAAAGAGTTACAGAACATCTGGGAATACTGAAGAACGTAGATTGAACTCAAGGAAATGGATAGCCCTTGTCTGAATGATGGGAGAGGTTCATGGTGAAAACAACGAGGCTGTAATACTCTAAGCCTTTCTGAAGCCCACCTCTAAGTTGTTGACTTCAAAATTCATGGCAGTGCTATGCTGCATGGTGCTCTGCAATGACCTTTTTCTTTGCTATTCACAGCTTGATTCCACTTTGCCAGGATCAGCGTCTCTAGATCTGTCTCCATTGCCTGATTGCTTTTGTATCCATCTGAAGCTTTGTAAGCTGCATTTCTTATCACTACAGTAAGTGATGCCCAACTGGGTATGCTACTGTCTGCATATAAACAACAACAGCATTGTTCAAAGAAGAAAGAAAAGAGCCTGGGAGAATTCTCAAGGCTGAGGTGCATTTAGGGTGGCTATAAATAGACTAAATCCATCATCACACCCTCTTCCCCTCTCTAGCAGTCCCTCAGATTGCAGGCTCTAAGTGTCACACCCAACAAGGTCAGGAGAATGCAGAAGAAGGAAGGGACTACTGCTTGCAGTGTAGAAAATGCAGGTTTAAAATTTATTTCTGTCTCACAGGCCCTAAACCATGACTATTCTGTGCAGGCTGTGAGTTCAGCCGTGAAAGCACTTTGGGTCACCTTGCTACGAATATAACTCACGGCTATTTTCTCTCTTTGTCTCACAAAGTATGGCATGTGAGGTTTTGGTTCCACTTTATTGTTCCAGCTCTCTCCCATGCTGCAACATCCCTCTCCTAAAATGTTTTCTGTATTCCTATCCGTAAATTAAAAATGTTTCTAGCTCAGCTTTTGGGTTCTCTTTTTCTGTCTCTTTTTTAGTATATATATGATAACAGTTGCCACAGAAAGTCTGACTGACAGCTCAGCTGGCCCCACATTCTGTCTTAGATGGTGTCTAAAAACAAGGATATTTATTTAATCACTGTAAGATATTGCACTTAAATTTCTCCCTAGCTGATTCTCTGAAGCACTCAGATGCCTCAAAGCAAATTAACAACCTGAGATGTCAAAAAAACCCTGTTCTTAACCCAAACAGTGATTACAATGCCCTCATTAATGAAACAAAAGACTTATGCGTACACGGTTAGAACCAGCTTCAGGCAGAAATGCTCCAACAACTCCTGTGATCACGTCCTTATGAGGACCTTGCCATGTACCACCCTGCCCAGTCCTCAAGCCACTCTGCAGCAACTGCTGATGTGCAAGATTTAATTCAGGATAATTCAACGCCTCTTTCTCCTTGGAGGATTAAGTTTTGTATGCCCTATGGCATAAGGTGGTGATGATACTGGAGCAATGGATGCATTCTGATGGGTTGCGGTGGGTTTGCAGCTCCCAGACCTCTTCTACAGCAGCCCATGCAAAGGCTGGAACCGGTGTTTGAACACATGCTGCCCTGCAAAAGCTCTGGTGAGGCTGAGGAAGGAGGGTGCAGCAAGGGGCAAGGCACCGGAGGTGAGCAGAGAGAAAGTGGGAGATGAAGACAGCCATAGGATGGGCTCACACCACACGGGGGAAGGTAAATGGGATTATTTTAGAGCAACTTAGAGCCCTGAATCCAAGGTTGGCTGCTGGCCCAGTTTTATTTCAAGCCAGTCTTTACAGCACACATTTGCTGCTCACCAGAGAAGGAGGAGAATTTTCTTCACAACATCTGAGCCGACAGGACCAGCTGGAAGCAGAAAGAGTACAAAAGGGAAGGGAGACTTTCAGACAGTCTTCACTGGCCTGGTTGATGGCAATAATTCAGTTTGTTCCTTCGGCTCAGAAAGCTCTGCAGAGAGCAGTGTCTCATCAGCATCCTAGTTTGTCTTTATGACCCTAGGGCAGAAATCTGTGCTGGTATTTTTTGCATTGACCTTTCAGATCTATCAATTTATTTATTTATTTTAAGATAGGGCACAGGAAATTCTGTGTGCTCTAACAACATTTGCTGTTTATTATCCTCCACCTCAGATTATGACTTGCAGCTTCTGCACACTGGGGAAGTCTGCATAATAGTTTCAGTTCACTTGTTAAGAGTAATTATTTTTTCCAGCCTCTTGTTTGATGTAAGCTGAATAGCTTGGCCTCTAAGAGATGTAATTAGTGATTCCTGCAGTTTGGTATGGTATGGGGCAATTGCATCATTAAATTGAAGATAAGTCTTAACTTGGTGTTTCAGGCACTCACATAATGCGTTATGCAACAGGGGAATTAAAGCTACAAGATATCTCCCCCCTCTCCCCCCCCCCAACTTTGCCCCAGTTATTTCTGTTTCTCTACAGCTCTAATGCAGAGAGGAAACACAGATTTAACACTGCAGACAAAGGGATATCAGCTGCCCAGATAGCACCAGCTGGCAAGTCACTGCCTTGTGTGACCTGGGATGAAGCAGTGCAGCTCCCCCTGTTCCCCTCAACCTTCTGGCTGTTCACCTGAAAGAGTCTGGATATAAAAAGTGCAGTAGCAAAGAAGAGATTTAGCATTTAGCATTTTCTCTCCAGTTTTTCATTGTCTTCTGTGGAAACCCAGTCAGTGAACAACAACATTTTATTTTATTTTATTTTATTTTATTTTATTTTATTTTATTTTATTTTATTTTATTTTATTTTATTTTATTTTATTTTATTTTATTTTATTTTATTTTATTTTAGCATTAATCTATTAGTGGATCTGAAAACAATGTAATTTAAGCTTCATCTCACTCCTGCAAAGTACTCATGAAGTTATTAGAAGGAATACCTTACCTGACAGGGAAACTAAGGCACAGAAATCGTAATGACACCTGTCCATGGCTGTGCATAAGTGGAAGAATGAAGAATTGATACCTCATGTCATCAGTTCCCTACTATCCTGTTTCATCCCGGTCATGAAAGAACTCAGAAAAATACCTAATAACAGGAAAAAAAAAACTTTTACTTATTTGTATTTAGTAACATTGAAATTCACTGTTTAAAATATTGTTTCCTATTTTCATTTTATTCAACCCGCTTCTTTGCAAATAACTAGGGTGGATTTTAAGATAAAGATTCTGGAAAATTATGTGTAATGTCCTTAAAAATATCCCTGCTTTGAGACTCTCCTTTCCTCAAAGTCATATACCTGTGACAAGGCACTGTTGTACCTGCACACAGAAGTCCTCACACTGCCTCAATGATTAATAGGACACTACTGCACAGGAGACAGCAGCACATTTTTGACAAATTGCACTCCTGTCTTAGGATCAAAACTGCATGATGCTCAAAAGAAGTGGCAACTGCACCAAAACTTACCCCTTTTATTTCTGTCTGCCCTGCCCTGGAAGCTAATATGTAGCAATATGTGAATCTCCAGTACTTCTTCTCAAATCATCGTTTGTTCAAACCATGCAAAACACATGTAGTCATCCTTTGACTATTCCCCTAAATGCACTGACCCGCTTCCATTCCACAACCGTAACACAGTTTTACCAGCACTAGTGCCTTGTCCCTCTGATGTTTTCGGAAAGCAGAGAGAATTGAATAGAAACGTTCTTTTCGTGTGATGCATTACCTTTCCCACTTCATTTTCTGTAGTATATCTCTTACGTACATACACTTTCTGAAAGTTCTCTTTATTCTCCTCTCTTGTCTATCACCCACCAGGTTTTGCTCCCTTTTTCTCTCCACTTTTCCATTCCTATTCTTCTCTTTAACCTTCCTGCAAGAGTTGCCCAGATGTCCAATGGATCCTGTGAATACTGAGTCAGATTTAAAATCCATTTTAATCAAGGGAAATCTCTCCATTTTCAGCTGTAGACAAAAAATGGCATAACAGGAACTGGAGTTTGGCATATCTGGTGTCTTCATCTGAGGCACAGATGACACATTGGAATTTGGCAGATCTATCCCATATGTTGCTTTTTCTCTTTGCAGAGATACAGTACATTGGTAGGCTTTGTGCATGCTTCTTCATTTCTGAATTAGCCACAGCTCTTTTAATTTTAATGTCCAGAGTCTCTCATAAATGTTGCTTATTATAGCAATATCAGTATTTTCTTGAAGATAATATCCATTGTATTTTTGACTTTCTTTGACAAGCTATGTCTTGCCTAAAACCTGGAATCATTTTTGAAGATGTCCTTTTACACTCAAATAATTTGTGTATTGTACTTCATGTATCAAACATTTAATTCCTCGTTCTTGCTGTGTCCAATAGGCAAGAGAAACATAACATTCCTCTAAAACATGCTACCACAGAGACTGAGCCAGCTTCCTAGGTTGATAAGGTTGATATATGGGATGTGCATGGCTGATCCTCCATTTCTCTTCTCTACCACTGCCTGTCCCACTGATGGATGCACCTTCTTGGGATCCGTGATGTGACAATGACTGTGCAGTAAACCTCTTCCCAGCTTTGGTTCACATTATCCTCTATTCCATCAAGGTATGCCAAACAATGAGGAAAGAAAAAAAAAAAAAAGGAAAACAACAGGTGGAAATCTCTGATTAAGCTGGGAACAGAGGCTGTCCTAGTGACATATGCGAAGAACAGCTCCCGTAGCATTCCCAGGAAGCTCAGCTACTGATAAACGTTAATTAGCTGATTAACGTCCCCGTTAGTGTCTGCCAGCATGTGATTAGGCTGCATAGAGCACAATGGGGAAGCCGATCAACAAGCTAGGAGGAACTCAAGGCACTCTGAAGAACTCGGCCAGCCACAGAGCATCAGAGGGTTCTACTTGGTGGCACCACCCCAAGTCACAGTGACTCTGCAGGAGTGTGAGGGAACAGAGGTCCCACCTTATTCCCAACATAGAGAACTCCACTGAGAGCAGTGTCAACCTGTGGATGGCCATGGCCCACCTCTGGCTTTTCCTTCTTTCTTCTCCTTAAGCCATAGCTTAAAGGACTTGCAGCTCTGAGCAGCTAAGTGAGGCATGATGCAGATACATGTTCAGCACAGCTCACCTACAACAGGGTTGGCATGAGAAGAATATCACAAACACAATGGAAATACGACCATCCTGTTGTTCTGGTAGTTTCTTGGTCCTGTCCATGTTGCAAGCTGTGTTACTACCTTAATATCTTTATTGTCATCTGGAACAGGTTTCTGTGTTCTTATAAAGGCTTCTGTAAAATAGCTGGATAGGGAGTCTTTGAAAGCACATCTGTGAGGATTATTCATCCATTCATTGCTAATACAGCACTTTCTTACACCTGTGTCTTTTATTGTATTAGCATAATTTTGTTACTACAAGAAGTCACAACCCAGTACCATTTCTTCTAGTTATGGTTTTCTTTTAGGTGATCAGCTGTGTTGCTGATGAAAAAAAAATAATCTTCTTATGTAAGATACAGACTCCATGCATTAACTGGCAGTCCTTACAGGGATATCCTTGACCACCAGACTAGAACAGTCTAGACTTACTCTTTTTCACAGAGAAGGAAAGGTGTGTGATTGTTTCCCTTATGGTTCCTCTGTTTCCTAGTATCTGCAAGGCTCCTCTCCTCAAATGAATGATGACTGAGGTGTGGGCAGGTGTATTGCTTTTGAGTGCTCAGGTGCTTCTACCATGAACGGATGCTCTATCGTCAGCACTTGGAAGGGAAGATATGCAGACGTTGCAGATGACACAGGGTTGGGAAGAGCCCAGTTGCACAGACACCTGCACCAGACGTGCTCTGCCCCTCCCAAGTTGATTAATCCCTCATATCCACCATCAAAAAGAGCTTATGAAGTGCCTGAACCCTGTTTCGGTTGTCACCATTTCCCACTCCTTCTCAAAGCCAGAGGGCATCACCTTCCAGGTCAATGCACACATAGGCCCCAATCAATTGGGTGGCCTGCCAAAATCAAGAGCTGCTGCTGTTTGGTGTCACTGTAGGACAAAAGAGCTGCTAAAAGCACCTCCACCACAATAGCTGCTGATTGTTTTTTGGAAGTTATTTTACAGTCATCTGGGGAAATAACTTCACCATTCATTGAATATTGCAATGACTTTGCTGTTTGTGATAACCCTCGGCGTTACTGATTTGAATGATTCGTTACAGTACCCTCACTTCTAAATTATTAATAGAATGGCTGAAGAAAGTTCTGGTAGCAAAGTTATGGCCGTTTGTTTCCCCAGTGTGGCTTAGGCACTATTTTTGCTGCAGTTTCCTTAATATGATGAGGAGCATAAAATGTCAGTTGCATAGAACTATACCGGGAACTCATCCGTCAAAAATAGGAGAAAGAAGCCAATTATGACAGAAATTATTTTGGCTAGCCAAAGAGAGCTTCCTTCATATGCCAAGCTTTGCTGTCTTTAGAAGTCATTAATATTATGTTGGTAAAAATAAAATAAAATAAAATCTCCTTTTCCTTATAATCTATATTTTTTAATTTAGCATCCCCATTGATTTTACAGAAGGCTAATACTGGACCAATACAACCAGTGTAAAAATGGGGCACAAAGTTACTCGGGGGAAACAATAACACGGAGAAGAAACACGAAAAAGCATATAGTGGCAGGGACCAAGTTCATATCACTGCCTGTAAGTAAGGCTGCCTGACACTTCCCAGGTAAGGCTGCTTTCCGTTGACTGTATATATATATAACTCTTTAGCTGTTTAGGATGAAACTTGCTTTGCTGGATGTCTGCCACAAATAGATTTATTTCATTTTTTAATGCCATCTAAATGCTCAGTGGCAGAAAAGAAACCCTGGAGAAGCTTTCCATGATATTCACCATCTGGAACAGTAAATTCCGGAATGGCATCCTATGAACCAGGACTATCCAGAAAAGATCCCTTAATGAATCATGATATATGTGACTATTGTCATGAGCAAATAGAAAAACCGCCTGCTCTTTAACCTAAGTAGCAATGCCCTAGTCTTGGAAACATCAGTCTCCTTCAGTGACCTATCCATTTTAAGACACCACTGATTCTATGATGGCACATGACAACTTCTCAGTTTGCAAGGCATTGCAGTACATCGGCTCTATTTTTTCTGAAACTAAGGAGAGCAAAAATAAGCAGCTTTGCCAGTAATGAAGAGGAGAGACTAAGCCTCTATATGTATTTTCACCCTTGCAAGAGACACCTTCAGTTAATTCTGGGAGCTGCAAATGCAGTAGCAAGTTTTTGGTTGAGGGGGCAAGCAGTCCTTGTGCATTAGCTTTACAAGTGATTGTTCCTTTGTGCTTGGAGAACAGCGCTACAAAAGTGCTTTCTGACTGCAACTTTCAGTGGCTCAGCTCCTGTCTCTCTCATGTAGAAGGATGAACTGCATGAAGACTGTCACTCTCACTCTACCCCAAGCCTCTTCATGCCTTTTCTCAGCTGCTACCCCTACGTATGTTTGTGTTCATCAGGGCTCTGGTTCATCCGGTACACCCATGTCCACTTGTGGTTCGCTGTGAAGGATGGATGCTTCCTGTTGCTGTAAATGCTGTCCATGTCTCATAGCTTTGGCTCCCTCTGCAGAAAGCGAATAAGAAAAATACTTGTCCCAGGGATCAGTGCTTTGTCTTGGCAGGGTAACTTCAGCTCTGCAACAAATGGGAGGCCTGGACCCCATTTCCAGTGAACAGAGAGCACATGGTGGACTTGCCAGAGGCACACGAGACACAGCGGCCTTAGAGACTGGTCCTCAGTCCTCTGAAGTGTTTATGGGTTATATAGGTATTTAAAGGAAACACTGCCTTTGGAAGAGAAGCTCACACCTTAGTTTTGTTAAAAACTGGGGAAATAAGTCTTGGCACAAACAAACTCACTAAAGCACTATTTTTTCTGAGTATGACTTCTGAATGTAAGGAGGTACTGAACTTTTCCCTCTTCATTCTTGCACTCTCAAGAAATTCCTAGGCAACAGCTGCAAGTCAAAAAAACATTTGTTCTGTTCTTGTATGATGTAGGAAATGCTTCCTTTTTGAGTTCTGATCTCCTGGTCAAAGCCACACATTTAATATGGCATACAGCAGTGGAACTTTGCTTGTATATATGACATGGCCAGTTCTACCATGTTGGTTATATAAAGCTGAAAAATTAGTCGATCATAGCTGGATTCAGAATGCTGTACTATAAATACACCCTGAACTAAAATTTCTGCTGATAGGAGTGCAAAGAGTTAGCAGATTTTGAATGATTTTGTAGCTTTTGCCTTTGAATCTTGATTTGAGACCAAACTTTGGGAAATTATTTTTTTGAATTGATGGCTTAAAAACATACATCTGTTACCTTAATTATCTGAATGTCACCTACTTTTGCATTTTCTCAGATTTTTTTTTTGTTGTTGTTATTGGGAACTCAGAAACGTCCTCAATTTCCAAGCTTCTGGTAGCTTCCAGCGAAAGTTATGGCTTCTTAACTCTTTGGATGGTTGGAAGTGAATTGAATGTTGTTGTTGTAGGTGAGTAGTTGATGAAATTTCCATTCTTTGCAGTACTTTAGAGAGACTGTTCATTGTGATTCAGTAGCAAAGGGGAAGACTAACTTTTCCATCTGACATGATGTGCTCCCCCATTCAAAGTCTCATTTCATGATCTTTCCCTGCATCCTTTGAAAACACATTGTACCAGATAGCTTTGGGAAGTGGAGCCAATGCTTTCACACAGACGGTTCCTCTCCCTGGATGAAAGATGTGCATGCATGATGCTGTGACTAACACTTCCCACCTTATGTCCTGAAATACAGCATCCTGTTTGGATCATTTCTTCCTTCCTTCTTCTCTCTCTCTAACCCTCCCCCCCCCCCTCCCCCCCCCCATAATACCCAATAGTTATGTAAACAGCTTTCGGCCTGTCTCTTAGGATGGTTTTTACTTGTTGCATTCAGAGCATGCCCATGCCAAGAAATACATGTAGCTGATATTTCCTTCTGTTGCTGTCTGCTTTCTACACCTGACACAAAGCCTGGCCTATTAGCAACATCTTTATTGTGTGTGCTCTTTTTTTTCCCCCATGAGAAGTTGTTATTGTTCCTCATAATAGCTAATCTCCACATCCATCATGTGACTTGTTTATTTAATGTTCTTCAGTTTATTTATAGCTCACTTGAAATCATCATCAGCTCGTTCCTCATGCAGCAGAATATTTGATCGCGGAAGCTGGTTCACAAAATTCCCCTGAGCAGGATGGGTTGCGCAGGCACATATGGTAACACGGCATCCAAAGATCTGGGCAACACAAGATCTGAACAGGACTCTTCCTTGGCTAGAATTTTCTTTGGATGATCCTGGCTTGGAAACACACTTCCTCCATGTCCAAATATAATTGCCTTCTGTATAATCTCTGGAGGCTGTACTGATTGCATACTGGAGGAATAAGACGTTGTGCTTATTCCTCTTCATTTAACACATGAAGGTGCTTTTGGTAGATGGTTTCTATACAGCCCTTCCTTCTCAATTGCAGGAGGATGCCCGTACTAAGTCAGGATGACAACTCCTCTAGCTCAGCATCTTGTCTCTGACACCGTCCAGTTAGATACTTAGAAAAAGAAAGAAAAAGGACAAATATAGAATTATCTTTCTTCCATTTCTTGATACCTCAGCTGTGGACAACTGGTGATCTGAGATGTTCTTCACTTTAGAACTGATTTTACTAAATCATTTTTTATCATCCACAAAATCTTTGTCATTCACCTCCTTCTTCTGTCATCTGTAGCTGTTTCTCAAGTTCAATCTTAAAATTTTTGGGATCCTTGCTGGTAATTTCCCTTCATTATTAAAAGCAACCATTTGTTCTTATCCTCTTTCCTCTATGTCATAAGCAGTTTCTAATGACAAGAGCTCCTTCTTTCATATGTCATGATAACGATATTCCTTTAAGAGCTTTCTGTGAAAGAGCTTACTGAAAGCTTAGAAAGGAGCTTTGGAGCAGGGGTGACCTCTGAGAGCTGGGGATTCAGATTACAGCAGCAAAGCATCTGGGTCAGCCAGAGGGAAGCTAGAGCTACTGAAGGTCACGACAAAACAGCTGGAGGAAATATTAAGGAGATCTAAAATGAAGTCTGGCTGAGACAGAACAGGTTGGAAAGGCAAAATGATCAGCCCATGTCAGATCTTGCTCAAAAAGCTAATTCAGATTAAGCCATGCTATGTGAATGCAAAGAATTATATTAAAATCACATCACAGGAAAAAGAATTAGATGACTTGAGGGAGAGGATCTATATCTCATTCCTCTCTAGCTGTCAGTTTAAATCCAGATCAGGGCTGTACTGCTCAAGAGTTATTACCATCTTGTGGCCCATCTGTGTACAGTATCATTCTCTGTTTTCAAGCTCTAGTAATTCAAATGGGGACAAAATAGGAATTTACTATCTATGTCTGCTCCACCCTGGGCCAGTTCTCATGACCAAGCCTGATAGTTTGTATGGATGGCACTTTGTCCTAAAATCCCATGTTAGAAACTGTTCTCCTTTGGGTGGGAATTAATTCAGAGTGGGTATAGCTCTTCAGACAGATAGCGAAGGTGGGTTTCTTGGTCTGTCCCATAATAAATATTGATGACTTGGGGCCCAGAGCTGGTTTTCTTATCAATCTGTCAGTGATGAGGGGTGCTAACAGAGAAGCCAAAGACTGACGAGGTAGGTAGCAGGAAATACCACATTCCCACCCACCCAGCAGGTCCGTTTCTGATGGAATTGTACTGATGACTGAAGACATACAATTGTAGGTGGGTGATGTGTTTTATTCAGCCTGTCCTGTTTTCTCTTTATGTCATTACTTACCTCTGACCCAGCTGATTTATAAATGTTGCATCATTTTGAGAAAGACTGAAAACTGATTTTGGAAAATATTTGGAGCTCTCTTTTAGTTCCCTGGCCTTGGCTTTTTGCATATGCTGCATGCTCCATCCATCCTTGTAAGAGTACATGGACCCTGCTGCTACCAAATTGTCATACTCAGTAATAAAACTGTGGCATTTAATTGAATGCATTGTTATTCCCATGACTTCCATTCACTACAACTGCTCTTTCTCAAGTGTTAATATTTTAAAAAAGCAAGGAAACAAAAATACCACATGATCTATTTGAAGCAAAGTAATGGTTGAGAGGGAATTTTAGTTAATATAAAAATATATGTTTGAGTTGACTAAGACAGGCCTCTAACTGCATATGAGAAGATTCCTTCCCTGTGTGTTTTGACATGACCAGCAGAATTACAGGGAAAAGAGTGAGTGTTTTCTTGTGGAGCCTTCTCATTTTTCACCACAGACTTGCACCTGGTTTACCAATGAAGGAATGTTTTTGCTGCATGAAAAGACACTGTTCATTATGATATATTGTTGTGCTGTCCTAATGGTGACTTTTGTTGTTTTGGTGCACATGGCCAAAAACTCTTTCAGCCTGCATGACTTTAATTAAAATTTCAGATAACAAGGAAAAACAAAACTTCCACGTTAGAGATAGTACAGTGGGTCTCTCTTCTTTTCAGACTATTGTGAATTCTCCCAGAGGGTTATTAGTTTTTAAAGTTAGACACACACGTAGAGCTGTGACTCTCAGCACTTATCTTTTTGGCCTGTATCTCAATAACTTTTCACTTTGCACAAGTTGTGAGGTTTTTAAAAGAGAATTCCTTGATTGTCTCCACTTATCACCTCTTGCTTTAGTTCACCAAGTAGCGTATGTGCATAGGAACTAGATTTGCAAAAATGTTAGAACTAAGAGGAAAAAGAAAAGCAATGTTCAAACAAAAGGAAACAATAAAACTATAGAGGAAAAATAGTAAAAGGGATGAAATCCTAAAAGAAAAGTGTTAAAAAACCCTCAGTATTTTCATGATGAGAAAGCAATTTGGTGTTATGCCCATGAGTTAGTGAATGAAGTTGGCTGTGCTGCCAATTAGTTTCTGAGGGCTTACAGCTTGTCTTCATTTTTCACTGCACTTCTCTCATCTCAGCTGCAGTTTCACTTCACGAGTGCAACAGCAAGCCTCTTCTCTCCTACCACAGCTCCAAGAACCGTGACCTACCACGCCACCAGCATCTCACTGATTTTGTGTGGAAAGGTTTGGGGTCCATCACCGTGTACAAAGGCAGCATGGACAGCAGCTATTTGTAGGAGCTTCATCAGCCACGTACGTTCCTCAGCACAAAACCCAAACTGGTCAGAGTCCAGCTTCACCTTCGTAACTGCTGACAGGTTCTCAAATGGCATTACTGCAGTCTGGGGCTTCAGAAATTACTCATTTGGAGGATTTTTCATTTGTGCTGTATAGCCCTTCAGGGTGGAAATGTACTATTTTTCAGAGGAGTTGATGTGCTTTCTGTAGCATTTTAAATTTCTGGGGAAGACATAATTTTTCAGTGAATGTTATAGGCATTTTAAAGATGAATTACAATTGAACTCCATTTAGACAGTTGACCTCTGCTGTTCCTAGAGGTTATGCTGAGGAATGGTCTTTGTTAAAGCCTTAAGGCCTTTTTAATTCCTTCACACATTGTAAAAGATTAAAATATGTGGTGGGACAACATGACAAAAAGTTTTGTCTTAAAAAAATTAATTGAATAAAAGTGTAGGAATTTCCTTGTGCATGAATGCTCTTGAAAGAGATTTTCTGGAGAGCATTTTCACTAACAATAACAGCAATAATAGGAATAATAGTTATAGCAATAACAATAATAATGGCAAAAATAAGAAAGTGCATTTTATGCTTATACAATGGAATCATTTCTGTAGGAATTTACATCCAAAAGTGATATTATTGCAGTCCAGGAGCATGTACTTACCATGTTATGAATATATATATAATTAAATCTAAGCAACAATGCTCCAATTTAAGGTGTCTTATATTTTTTAATAAATACAAGAAGAAAATACATCTTGCAATACTATGAAGATCTTTCTGGGGTAGGTTTTATTCACGCCAATGAGCGTTTAGTCACATGAGAAGTCTTACATGAATGAATGAGAGAATATAATGGAATTTTGCACCCCCATAGTCAATGGTCTGTAACTTTGAAAAGAAATATGATCAATTTTGTCTTTGTCACTTCTCTAAAACAAGGGGACAAATGACCAAGACATTTATAAGCTTCATATCCAGATTTTTAAACGACATCTGAAATGAAGATTTTAAGGTCACCTTCCATTGTTTTTGACCCACTTTTGGGCTGTGCATGGTAAACATGCCTGTTAGTTTAGCGCTTATGTTGAATCCAGCTACTTAAACATAGAATGCATTCTGCTTATCAATAATGAAACGCTTTCTTTTGCATTAACGGAAAACTGCCATGTCAGATTTGCTTGGTATAATTTTACGTCGGCATTTTCACTCTGAATTTGAGCTCCTCTGAGTTCCTTTCATGACTCAGTATTCAATATACGTTGTAGGTTCTGTGTTCCTTCATTTACATTAAAAAAAATTAATAATACACTGTGCTCTTCTTCAGTGTGCTCCCCCCATTGACAAGAAGGACAGGTGTGGCAGGCTTAATAGAGAATTTCTAAAGCCCATGTTTACATGATTATTTACATCTCTGTTTGTTCCCTGGTACCTTACTTTGTCTTAGATACAGAGAAGGAAAATGATTAATCATTACAGTGATTGCTAAAAACAACACTAACAACAAAATCATCTGATAGTTTTTCTTGTGTAGTAAATTCTTATATTTTAATAGTTTTCCAGTCTAAATCAATTTCTGCCCAGAACTGGCTGCCAATGCCTTTTAGACAGTAACTGTGCAGGTACTACACTCTATTTTAGAATCCAGAGAAGTTTAGACAGGTGCCTTTTACTGCCTTTATTTGCCTCTGGCACTTCAGGTACTTATCTCAGCAGAATTATTGACTTGAGCTAAGTCAATCACAACAAACATACGCACAGCCACACACCCACATGGCAATCTCTGCCTGGCATCCTACATGAAAGACGAATGCTCTGTTGCCTGTTTATGATAATCATCTAAATGCTCACAAATATGAAGGCTATCATCATTTTTCCTTTCATCAGGTAACTCTAACAACCCCTCCATCACTGCAGCAACAATTTGAACAAGCAGCCTCTCCCATCAGCATTCAGGCTCACTTTGAGTGGGTGCTTGTGCTCAGCTGGAGGTGTGCATGTGTTTAATATTCAAACACGATTTTTCTGGTAGCAGTTCTCCTACATGGGTCGGATTCTGCATAGGCCTTGAGAACCTATATATTGAAAGCCACTCCTGTAAATTAATTCTGTGCAGTTTCTGTACCTTTCCAGGCTACAGTTGTAGGCAGACATCAGCAGTGTTTGCAGAGGATGTCATGACTCCAAATGTTGCAAAGTAGTCATGATGGACATTTGGAAGATATTAATCTTTCTGTAAGAAAGGAGAGGATTAAAATTTTGTGGCATCCAGCCTCACCAGCACCTACGAAGAACTTCCAAATGCATATTAGATATTCATTTTATCAACTAGCTGAAAATTTACCCTAAATGTTTGTTCTTTAACCACTCTTGCATACTTTCTTTTGGGTCATAAACATCCATGGCAAATAGAAGGAAGTATACCAATGAAAACAGTGATTTTGAATTTTTCTTTGACTAGAACATGACTTGCATTCAAGCTTGGGAATTATTCACCACCTGAATGTTGTTGCTTGAAACCATCCTGATTTTGCGTTCTAAAAACATTTGCAGATGAAGAAGCTGCTTTCCTGCAGAGAACACTCCTCTCTCTGTGCTGCTTTCTTATTTTCTTCACAATGATTTTTCTTTTTTTTCTTTTTTTTTTTTTTTTTCAGGGACAAACAGTGTTTAGTGCTGAGCATTACCATAATGTTTTCTAAAAGCACTTTCCATGATTGAAGAGACCGCTGCTGGATTTCGCACAGGCCTGCTTTGTAGCCTTGCAACAAGCAAAAAAAAAAAAAAAAAGTAGGGTAATGAGAAATATCTGCAAACTGACATAATTCCCCATGTTAATAAATATTTCAAGTCATCCCACTAATGCTGCGATTTTCTAAGAATACCCAGAACCTCTCATTAATGACCTCTGCTAATGTCTTTTCCTGTCTAGAGTCGTTCCTCTCCGTCACACTAATAGCAACATGACAGACAGGCCAGTAATGGCATCCCGGCGGCTGGATTTGGATTCACTATGTGCAGGCTGCACCCAGACGGGGAATTTCACAGGGGGATGGCAATGCTGGTTCCCATGTACTGGCTGGGGGTTGCCATCGCCTGGGGATGCCTCTGCCAGGGCAAAGCAGTGCCTGCAGGAGAGTTACGATGATCCAAAGACAGGGAAAGGTAGGGCAGCCCTTGAGCTGCTCTAAATTATGTGCGGCACTGAGCTCAAAATCACAGGATCAGAGAAGGGCTGAGGTGGGCAGGGACCTCTGGAGCCCACCTGGCCCAACCCCTGCTCCAGCAGGGCCACCCAGGGCAGGCTGCCCAGCCCCACGTCCAGGCGGCTTTTGGAGATCTCCCAGGAGGAGACCCCACAGCCTCTCTGGGCAGCCTGTGCCAGGGCTCTGTTACCCCCACAGCACAGAAGTGAGGCCTGGTCTTCAGAGGGAGCCTCCTACGTTCCAGCTTGCCCATGACCACATCAGCAACAGGGAAATGGTGAAAGAAAGGTTGTAAAAGCCACCATGTTTCTACTTCAGTTGCGGCACTCAGTAACAGCCATCAAACATTTTTGCCATGGTGTTTACTTTTGATGTTAATATTCCTGCAGTAACATCTGCTAAGAGTACAATAAAAGAGCAAAACAGGTGAGAAAGCATCCAGATTTCAGTAATTAGCACTTATTCATGATTTCAGTCTTTTCTACATAGTGAATCCTGAATTCTTAGTGGCACAATTCTCATGTGTGTTTCCCCTATCTGTTGAAAATTTATGTCCCTACCTGCATGGTGGCCACCGAGGGATGGGAACCATCTTCATCTGACTCCAGGGAGGAAAACGCTGTTGCTGGGTTGGACTCCATGGGACATGGTAATGAGGAACAGAGGGAGAGGAAAAGGCTGAGGCAGAAAAGCACCCTAAGTAGGTCCATACCTGTCACTGAGGCTGGCAGAGGGCCCTTTGGGAGTGCTGTTTGGTGACAGCCTGTACAGCTCACTCTTCAGAAGCTCACCCTGCCACTCGTGCAGAACTCACCCTTTTCTACGGTAAGACCCAGACTTCACTTCACTTTGCACCCATGAACACAGCTAACTAAGTTTTTATTTTATTTTGGTTTGGTTTGACTTTGGTTTATTGTTGTTGTTTGTTTGTTTTTCTGAAGTTTTCAACAGCAGATTTGCCTGGGGAGACTTTGGGATCCACACTGACACTGGGACCAAGAGCTCCACCTACCAACACAGATGTTTTCAGCCAGTCCCCAAGATACCATTTCCCCTTTATGGGCTGTGGGTTAGGTCGTGTGCCGTATTGCTTGTGCACCACAATTATAGAAGGGTGCTCTGTAAGGCTTTTTCTTTGCTGTGCTTGAGCTTATCTGAAGTGTAAGTCATAGCAGCAGACTGATGGGGAGGAACAGCTCCAAATTCTTGCTTGCAGCAGAAAAGCCTACGTTGCCTCTGTGTGCAGGTGACAAATGTGACACTGCTTCTAACATTTTCCAGTATTATCTCCATCGTCTAGGAAATTATTGACAAACTGCTTTAAGTTATGCAGTACAAATGCACATGCTGTGCACCTAGTGCTGCAATGCCTTTCATCCATTCATAATATCAGTATCTTTTCAGACAGATGCCAAACAGTTGTTACAGAGATTTTTTTGGTTGGTTGGTTGGTTTTGTTTGTTTGTTTTTGAAGAGGCTTCTGGTATGAACATCTTTTCTTGGTTCTCCAGGTTAAAAAAAAAAAAAAAAAGCAAATGAAACCCATAAATCTATAGCTCAGCATGATTGGTGATCAGTTTCCTTTCCCAATTTGCAGTCCTCAGAGTAGCTTAGAAGCAAAGAACTCAGAAATCCTGGTGAACTGAAGTTTCACTCCATGCACTCCTTAAACATGTGGAACTAAGGGAGAGGTTGAAGGACCAAAGTTTAATCCAAAGTAATGCAATATGACAGGTGCTTTTGACAGGGACGTCAGACATGCCTAACCTCAAACTGAGGTGAAACCAGCTTTGCCTCTCTGTTGTGCATCTTGAAGGCAGGCACGCATTTCTAATCTTAAGCTAACTGAAGGAATTCTTTTTTGTTCACTCTGTACTGAACAATTTTGGTGCTTTAACACATATTTTGGATGTAGACTACAGCAAATTACAAGAAACATTAAAGGCAAAAAATCAGAAATGCAAAAATCACTGTTTTTAGACATTTAATTCAAAACAGAAGCCACACCCTCAACTGATAAAAATAATTTAATCATAACCAAAGATGTTGCTGTTCAGTACACTTAAGGGATGTGGCCAACACTTTTCCCCACACATGAAGATTATTTTCCTTTGCAGCAGCCCTAATCTGAAGCTTTTAAATAAAACATTGACCTGTAGCGGTCTCTCCAGTGGGTGAACTCTAAATGTTTAATAAATGTTCATAAACTAACCTCAGCACTTATCTGGGAAATAGAAAAAAATCATTCATCTTTTCAAGTTTTACAAACAAGGATGGGATCCTGGATTCACCAGAGTCAGAGGAAGAACAAGCTCTGGTTCTTCCTTCCCTTCAGGGACTGGGATCCTGAAGATAAGTCTTCCTTCATGCTGTTCTGAACCCAGGGCATTTTGCATCAAAAAAAGGAATCATATTCATGCCTGGCATTTCACAGAGAAGCGTTCATGATCAGTCCAAATTTGGATTGACTTAATAACATAAACAAATAGCCCTTCACGAACAGGAATGTTTGCTCTGAAAACTATTGGTATTTTCAAAAAGCGTACCCAATTCCCTTCCAAACAAATTTAGTGCTTTAGCTCTTAAAGAGGTATTTGTACTCAACCATGCACAAAAGCAAGTTCTTTTCTATTCATTGCTGAGTAATTCATGGGTCTAATTTCTAAACTGATTTCTCTTAAATCACAATAGTGAAGAACTCAGACAGCCAAATACATTTTGTTTCAGCTTAAAAACAAAAAGTCAAATCTCAATTGAGAGATCATATTTCAGCACCCCACCCCAACACCAATTAGATGATCAAAATTGTAAGGTCTGAATTAAATAAGAAAAATATCTCTAACATATAAAGGAGCTCCTTAGGGAGTTATTCAAACAGTCAGAATTTATACGTTTAGGAAAGGGATGGTGTGGAAGTAAACTCTCTCTGAGAATGAATCTGTGGTCCATCGAGGTAATTTTGAGCACAGAGTTTTCGTATGGAATAATGCTGATTCATTCAAGTCAAATCCATTTACAGGAAAGTGTCAGTTCTGACAATCTTTTTACTGTCAAAATTTTTCAAAAGTGATTACAAAAAGTTTCAGCATAACTAACTCTTTAATTTCAGTATATTTCATTGTTTTAGAGTTGTTTTTTTTTTCATGTTGAAAGATAACCTGTTGTTTGAGTAAGATAATACTCATAATTCAAAAGAAATATTTCAAAGTTTCTGAAAAAAACAATTGACCCAAACTATATTTCCTTCTGTATTTACTCAAAAACAAAACAAAACAACATCAAAAACAGGATTTCACATCTTTGTCTATAGAGATGTGAAATTGTTTGCTTTATTTTCCCTAAGAAAAGTTTGGGAAAATTGATCTACATCTAGTGCGTAAGTTGGTCAGAATCAAGTTTCAAAATACAGAGTAATATATTAATTTGTTTCTCTCTCTTTCTCTCTCTCTTTTTCAAAAAAGCCTGATTAAATTGTGAAAGAAACTGATGTCTTAAAGTTCAGCACCATAAGAAAATTACAGATGGTGAATTAAGCCCACCAGAGAATCTCTAACAGAAGGGAATGGGCCTGTAGCATATAAAAATACAATACAGGTCTAAAAATTCCAGTCTGAAATCTATAGGCTGTTCTAATCCTGCAGCAAAAATTAACAGCACAGAAATTTCTGCAGCTGAAAGCTTCAAAACCAGCCTCAAATTCTACTTTTAAATATTAGTATCTGTAGTCACACTGTTTAGTGCCTCCAAAAGACCACTCACTGACTAAATATAGCCCATTAATAACAAGTTATTTTCTGTGATGTTGAGTGTCCTCATCTGTGCAATTAGAGGGTCGGTTTGTGTCATTCAACCACCTTCTGTTCCAAGGTGGCATCAGGTCACTTCCTCGTGCCATGGTAACTGGCACATTAAACACCCACAAGACTAGTCAGCATAGTTTGCATGTGTCTACATACATGCATCTGTCTTCTAGAAGCAAAAGGGTGCCTAGAGTGTGTTCTTCCTTGGTTATTGATTTAGCACCTGAGATCATTTGCCTTAAAACACAGACACATACATGACAGGCTTACATTGCTGCTGTAGACCACAAAGTAGTCTTCATTTACTGCTTGGCTTAAAAGCTAATTTTAGTTACAACCGAGCAACTCCATTAGCATCGCAGACGTAGGAAAACCATAACCAAGACTGAATTAATATCCATTTATAATTGCCATTCTCACCCTGGCACCTTATGCTACTCTATTTTGTGTTTGAGCATCGGTATATTTGTGTTATCAGCATCTGTAATAAAAAATGCCTGCATTTATCTGCTTGCCTCATTGGCAAGATAGCAAACGGACACAGCACGAGACCATCCCTGCACGTGAAGAGGACCTGCCTTCTCCCGAAGGACCTCGATCCAGCCCCAGTATGCTGCTAAGTATACTGATCTGCAGGCTGCTAACTGGGCTTTAATACCATCAGATGTGATCGTGGTGGCCTTGTGCCAAGGTCTGATTTCGTTTCCTGAGAACGCAGGTATTTCCCCACCTCCCTGGACTGTCCTCAGCAAGACAGATGATCAATGCTTGTATACATACCATGCAGTGACAAAATGTCCTCTCTCCTCCCTCAGTTTCCTTTCTATAATTTGTTACTGTCCTTGTCTACTTAGCAATGCATTTCATAGTCGAAGCTGATTCATTCAAGCTTAATAATGCAGCCAAGCTGCTTTCTGGCATTATCCCAGCACAATCACTATAATTCCTTCAGTTTCCAATATAGGTCAAGTTATTCCTAATTCAATAAAATATTGTTTTAAAGTAAGCATCATTCATCATTAGTTTGTTTCATTTTGGTAATTGTTCTCTATCGTTTTTGTTTGCTTTTTCAGATTTTCCTTGCTCTTTAATTCTGTAATCACACAATGGATTATTAAAAAGCTGAACCTCTATTAAATAAGATGACCATATACAGCCATCTCTTCGCAGTTCAATTTCCATTCTTTTAAGCTTCAGCCTTCATGCTCTCTTGCAGTTGAGCGAAGAAGCAAGGAGTTCTGATTTTCAATTATAGGCATAGAAAAGGAGAGAAAAAAAGGGTCTAAGTGTAGTGAAATTGGAAACGGGATTCAATAGAAGTAAAAGTCACTAAAAAAAATAAAAATGGACTAGCTGAGAAGGTGAGGTGGCTCCAGGGACTGAAAATCTGATTTTTTTCTCATGTGGCATATGGGAACCTTTGGAATGTGGAAAACATCACCATTGTTGATGAGGGATAGAAACAGCTGTAGGTATATGTGATTATACCTCTTTATTATTAGATGTATCTGAGCCCAGACTCCAAAATGACAAATATGCAAGTCAAAGAGGTCAGAAATACACGAATTTTTAAAAAAGAAATAGTAACAACTTTTGTTATTGTAAGTGGCTTCAGCCTAAAAGGGACCTCTGTGCCACCAGCCAAGGCCCCCAAGCAGCTGAGGGTCCTGAATGTGAAGACTACATTTAAAGGAAGCAGTTTTTCAAAAATCTCCCTCCATCCACAGAAAAGATGTCTGATAAAAAACGGTCAGAAGTTGAATATTTTTGGCAGGCAATTCAAAGTATTAAAAAGAGATTGCATTTTGTATTGAAATGAAATTTAACTAAAATAATAGTAATAAAAAAATCAGAATTTAGGTGAATTTAAATATGTTTAAGTACTTTATTCTGATTCTGCTAAGTCCTTCTCCCTAGCCCTAGCAATATTTAGGGCATGAAAAAGAGATGTCAAGCACAATCAGTCTCCTGAGCCACCACTATCTTTTTTGTTTTTTGTCTCTGTATCTGAAAAATTACTCAGGCTGCACAGCGAGCAAGCCTGGAGAGCAGTGCTTCTGCTCCCCTCCCACTCTGCTCAGGCAGCTCCTGCCTGCCTGCTCTGCACTGTTATCACCAGCTAGGCAGAAAGAGTGCTGGGTGGCATGGAGGGGGACAAGGAGGAGTGGGGAGAGAGCAAAGAAGTTGTGCAAAGAAACGGGGAGCGGGTGTTTTGAGAGTTAGTGATCTGACCCAGCCCCTGCAGGGTCTCCTCATGTCATTCTGTCCTTATTGATGTGCATTTCTTGCAGCTAGGAGGTGAAACAAAAGGTAGCTGGTGATATAAGTTACATGTAGAGATAAACTGTTTAAATTCTTTACAAAGACCAAGGATAATATTTTCTTTTTTGTCTTTTTTTGTTTTTCCTTCAGACAGGATGTACAAAATCTCTGGAAGCAGTTCTGTTTCTGACTGAACACAGTGCAGTAAATGCAGGCTGTCTCAGCTGAGCTGCCTGATCATCTCTTGCTTCTTGGGCAGGACAAGGAAACTAAAGTAGGAAGAGTCCAACATAATGCAGCTTTCTCTGCGCTTAATCCTGTCCCTCTGACACCTGTGATTAAGAGTCTGGAGCTTTTCCTTCGAGTTGCAAACCTTGCCATTTTAGCTTTACTGTTCCTCGGTTATCATTTGTAATCCCAGAGGCAATCCCAGGGCAGACTGTTTCTCTAACTGTCCTACATTGCACAGATTATAATTCTTACCATGCTCTGATGGTCCTTTAATCCCTTCTCTCAGCCTAATAAGCCTAATAAGGCTCATGGCTCAGCAGCCAGAAGTTTGTGTTCACTTCTACACCATCATCTGGAATCGCTGCTTAGAGTTACTCCAGACCTTATCGCATCCCCTCAAATCGAAAAAACCTGTCCACAATATATTGATCATTGCAACCAAATAGATGAGAAAAATATTTCAAATTAATGAATTATGTTAGGCTCTCACAGATGATTCACCCTCCTTTAATTCCATTTACTTTCGTGGACTAACAGCAGTGATCATTTGGCCCATACCTTTTGGATCTGTGAAGTAAATACCTATTCAATTCCATACATGAAGTCAGAGCTGTCAGTCTGCCAAATAAAATTAATACAGTTCTTTTCTGATTTGATATTTTTTCCATGGGTTGGTGTAGAAAAGACTTTAGCCACACCAAAAAGCAATTCTAGATTATGTGATTTCATATACTGATTAAGTCTTTGACGTGACTTCCCGGGAAATCTACTGTGATTTCCCAGCGCATCCATGTGGAATAAGAAAGCAAATTCCTCTCTTTTGGGGATAGCATTTAGGGTGGTGGGTTCCTAAACCAGCAGCCACCAGCTTTTATTTACCTCAGAGGATGACTGAAATCAGAATATGAGAAGAGGTTGCTGTGCAAGAGGTGATTTTAAAAGTAGTCAAGGCATGAATTCAAATAGCAAGCGAAGTGGAAACAGAGCTGTCATGAGGAAAAGAAGGCCTTGAACTTCAGCCTTCCCCTAGCATTTTATTTTATGCATTGCAATCTGTGGAGGCCCGGGAGACTTCGTAATTTCTCCAGGGTCTCTGTTCATGTAGTGGAGCTTCTGCAAGGGGAAACAGCTGCTTGTTCTAGACACAGACAGTCTGACCCCAGGTACTGGAGGAGATGGAGGCAGATTTTTTCTTGTTTTACAGCCAGTTAGTGTGCATGTGACTAGTGCTCACAGGTATCAGAAGCATTGTCTATGGCATTAGTTAAATGTAAAGGCTAGCCCAGACACATCCAGCAGAGGAATATATAGGTGGGCCTGAAGATGCCACCTCTAGCATGGTGGCAGGACACTGTGAAAGAGAAGGTGAAACACCCAGGCTTGTTGGATGCTTTAGCCTGTACCCAGCATCTTTTTTGGTTGCCTCAGCACCAGCAGAGCTGAGCACACAGGAGCCCAGTCCTCCTGTCAGTGTCCTGAGAGCAGCTCTGCTGCAGCCTAAGAAGCTCCCAGCCATGGTCAGCCACATGGACTGCTACACTGGGGCAGTGTTGGTGTTCCTCAGTGCTTGGGTCAGCAAGGTGCACTGGGTTGTCCTTGTTATTCTCACCAGGAAGATGGAAAATTGCCAGCAAGGCACAATAGGTTTTCCTCTCCTAAAATTTTCTGTCTCTGGTGTCCAGGGAACACCACCAGGTTTGGTATCTCTGATACCTCTGATATTTCTGATACCTCTAGTGAGGCGATGGGACAAATCAGATACTCTCCACTCCCTGGGGAAGCTTGCTGAAATTCTGCATCATTTGTGGATGTCAGTGTGGTGTTTACTTTTGTTTGGAAGAAGCTGCCTCTTTCCATTTTTAAACAGATTTTAAACTGTGCATATGGAGAAATTATCTGGTCTCCATCTTATTCCTAGCCAAGTGAGTTAACATTTTATATTACTTTGGAGATAATCAGGTTAGTTTAACTATCTAGACATTCATGGAGTCAATAGAGAAGTGTAAAAATCACTTTCACTGATGGTCATCTTGCAAGAGACTGAAACAATTAAACTATTTTGCTAGTTCAAAGCCAACACATGTGCACTACAATCCCTTAGGTGCAATAAGGAGTAATAATGCTTGGAGCACGTGAATTTTCACGTGAAATATTGTAGGACAGAACTGCTGGAAACCTCTTAAGGCAATAATGGCTGTAAATTCATATGTAACTCATTAACAGAGCAAATACGTTACAAGTAAACTACTTACTGTCACTAGATGTGTGGAAAAATTTAATTTTTTTTTTCTTCATTCATCTCATCTTCTCACAATTTGAAAAATAACAGAAAGGGAACTTGGAACTAGTTGTCTTCTAGTTGTGCATTTCTCTTCAGTGATATAGTGCAGTTAGTACAGGCATCAGTAAAACGGCTGGAATGAGGCTGTTTATCCTGCTGGCCAGCACTCACCTCTTGCTTCCCTTGTCTTCCTACACTGTACCTGGGCACCTCTGACAAATGGTCCTCAGTGCAGTCGTGTGGTGAACAGCTAGATCATTTCTTCTCTAACCTTTCCTTCTCCTCCCGTCTCCACTGAATTTCCATCATCATCACAATTTTAGCATCTGTCTTCATCAGGAGTTACACTATATGTTGTTATTCCTCATTGATAATGCTTGCTTCATCTGAATGTGACAAGTGGGGTTGTATGGTCCACATCTTGATCATCTCTTATTTCTGACACTGCAATTTGCTTCTCTGTAGCTTTCTTTCATTCAGCTGTTGTTTTTTTTTGTTTTTTTTTTTTGTTTTGTTTTTTTTTTTGTTGTTGTTGTTTTTGTTTTTGTTTTTCTGAAGATGAGCTAAGGAAAAGGAGTTTGTATCATTCATCTTCTTACAAATATATGCATCCTTGTTTTCTTTTCCATGCTTTTATTTCTATTTTTACATTAGATAAAAACACCTCAGTTCTGAAGTTCTGCATCTCATTATGTTCCAATCAGCAATTATTACTCATGAAAGAGAACTTGGATTTTTCTGGATAATTTCTGAAAACATCCATTCAATTTCCAGCATTGGTGAAAAAGGAAAATCAAAAGTTAAAAACTAATGAGAAAGGAATACGGAAAAAAAATGAGTAGGGCATTGCAAAAATCTGCAACAAGCTCACACATTGAAACCTTCATGTGGTTTTGATTAATCAAACATTAAAAGGTAAAATTAGAAAAGGTACAAAAAAAAAAAAAAACCAAAATCATGAACACCACAGAGAAAATGAAAGCGGAATAATTATTGACTACTTCTCACAATGCAAGAACAGAGGGACATGAAATGAAATGATCAGGTGACAGGTTAAAAACAAAGGGTTTTTACATACTGCTCTTAAGCTGGAATTCCTTGCCACAGCATGTTGGAAAGGGTGCTGGGAAAGCCAAACGTATGAGTCTGCTCAAAAAAAACTTTAGGAAAATGGTTGGAAATAAAGCCTACCAAGCCATTAGACAGAGATAATATAGTTACAACATCCATCTCTGAAAGTTGCTGAACAGATGGGAGCTCAAGGCTAAGGGCTAAATGGTAGCATCAGGGCACTGTCCCATTAGGCTTTTCTTCCAACTGTCTGCTTATAGACCTTGACAGGGAGAGGATGTGGGCAAGAGAGAATTTTGATCTGCCTTAACATTATCAGTCTTATTTTATTTCCTTCACTCTGGGTGGGACCCTTTGTCTTTTGGTCTCTTCCTCCAACAGGTCTCCTCCAACAGGTCACCTTTCCTGCTGTAAATGTCCCATGTCCTCCACCTCTTTCACAGGGATTCCTGGGCGTTGAGTCAACCTGGAAAGGCATCTTGATTAGCCTTATACATTGACTGTGTGTGTCATAACCTGAACTGAAACATAAACTGATTTTAGAATGTGTCATCCTTTTTTAACATTTGCAGGTTGCTGAGAATGCCTTCAGGGACAAAGAAATGTCACTTCTTCTAGCTTCATTATATTGTGCCCACATCTCACAGATTTTCTTGTGGTGGCAGAGATCAATAGGAAAACTAAAATAAGAGACAGAAAAGAGATGGATGGGTGAACTGTGCATTCAGCATTAATCAATGGAATGAGTTTTGCTTCTGAGTCAATGCAGAAAAAGTTAACACAGTGCTGGAGACATCTGAAACCCTCCCCAGCAGGGCCTTCACGGAAGGGAGGCTCCATGCTCATGCCAGCGAGGGATGCTTCCCACGGAGGGCCCACAGACATGGCCCATCTCCTGTCTTGTGACAAGACCATTCATGTGGCATCTGGGCACAGCGTCTGGCACTCTCTGTCGAGCAGTCTGACACATACTCATGACCCAGTGACAGCAGTGATCTCTTAATTAACATGATGGGCATACATC
Source organism: Anser cygnoides (assembly GCF_040182565.1). Classification (NCBI taxonomy): domain Eukaryota; kingdom Metazoa; phylum Chordata; class Aves; order Anseriformes; family Anatidae; genus Anser; species Anser cygnoides. Next base: position 44,732,299 of record NC_089875.1, on the reverse strand, counting down.
CAGTCACTTGGAGCTGGCTGGCACTGCTGGAACAATCTCTCCAGCCAGAAGCCAGCCCTCTGCTGCATCTGAAGATCCTTCCTGAGGTAATATGGCAGAGCCTTTCTGAAGGAGAAAGCAGCACTGATTAGATGGGTCTTGTTGGTGGCTTTCTGAGTGCAGGCTGTGGCTGGGCAGAGTGCAGGCCTTCCCTGGTGAGCCTGCATCTCTGGGCTTCTTCTAATTCTGTGCATGAGATGGATGAGCAGGAAAACTGCAGACACAAGCACAAACAAGTAAGGAGCTTCCTAAACATGATCAGTATACATCTTAAGGCCAGAAAAAGCTAATAGGGATGAATATTATTAAAACAGACAGTTACAGCCCCAGATTATCAGGCCTAACCTGTTGGTTTATATCACCTAATGCCTGCCACAAACACGTTTCCTTGTGAACAAGCAACTGTCTATCCATGGATATTGCAAGTGGTATTGAATGTTTATGTGATGATGGAGTAGCCAGATGTACCTTAAAACATGAGTATATTTTCCACAATTGTATAAATTCAGGTATATGCCCTCAGTTCTGAAGAAGTGCAAATACAGGGTCAGATATTTTATCGGTAGCCTTTACTTCTTATTCTGTCGCAGTGGAATCAATGTTGCTTTACTTAATCGTGAGTCAAAAGATGCCCAGTACTGAACAGATCTGTTAACAAGCTTTCCAAGATAAATCTTGCAGAATGCATATTTGGAAAGACATTTCTGAGGCAGATAAATGCTCAGGTTTTTCTTTTAAATTTCCAATCTGCTTTTGTGTATTTCAAGATCAAGGAGATTTATGGGATTTGAGCTTACTGAACTAGCAGAAAGGGGACAGCATTACAGCCAACAGCAGATGATTTGACCTCTGTTCATCTTTGTAGAGCATCTGCTTAGAATAAGAAGCTGAAATGAAACAAAACTGACTTAGAAGTATAATTCAGCTACATTCATCATAGAGCACATTTAAGACTGTGAAATGACTGAACATTCAAAAATAACCCTAGTAAGTGTCCTTGGAAAATAATTGTATCAAATTATTAATCTACACTAAATAAATTGGTTTGATTTGTGCTGCAGCTGCCTGCAGCAAATGTCTATTCTACTAACAAGTTCAAGGCTCTAGAGAAATGTAATTTACATACCAATCTTTAAGTACTGCTAAGAGTAATGGTCTTTGGGAGCAGGGCATATTTCTGGCAGTTTTTGCCTGAGGTACCACCTTGTTAGTAGATATTGATGTTGTTGAAGATGGCCAGGATGCATAAGAGGTGGAGAAGTTTTCCTGAAGAAGGCAGAGGTCAGAGAAGACATCTAGTAGCAGTAATTGAGAGGGGAATAAATGATGTACTAGATACTGATTTCTATCTGGAAGGCAATGGTGTAGGTTAAGCATTAGGAAATCAGAGACCCACAAGGGCAGCTGAAAATTTACCTTATGGTGGATAAAGGAGAGAAGCAATGGGGACTACAGCCTCCATCACTAGGATAACAGCATGCCCATGACATTTCTTGGTGGCCTGGTGGCTATTCAGTCCTTACCTGTGAGAAGGATAAGCTTGTGAAGGCTTCGTCTACAGAGCAACATGATTTCCTCTCTTCAGTGTGTAAGAAATCATGGTTAGAAGAGAATGTTTCCTTTGTAAGTGCAACAATCTGGAAATGAGAATGACTGGAATGAAAATAAAGCCATGCAACGTTTTTCTTCTAAGAGCAATAACTAGCCCCCCCCCAACATATGTATTTTTATTGACATAAATATATGTCTGTAAAGTCAGTTAAAGATAATATGCTCATTCCTTATCGCTTCCCAAATAGATGCCAGTCAGTGGTATTGATTTTTAATTTAGATTCCATATTTTGAATATGTAGGGGAAAATAATTTGGCAAAAATGGTAAGCCACTGTGGGAAAAGACACTTAAAATCCAGAAATCAGTCAGGGGGACATTACAAGGAAGATGTTGTCCACAAATCTATGCTCAGTTAAATCAGTGACAAAAATTCCTGCTCATCCTGATGAGATGGATAGGCCAAATGAGATCAAGAAGGCTGATTCAGGGCTGTGTATCAGTAAAATCCAGAGAACCAGTGTTTCCTCAGCCTAGGGACTATGAAAGAGGCTCTCATCAATGATGGCAGTCTTCCCAGAGGAACAAGCAACAGTTGTTTACAATGAGGAAAATGAAGAAAGATGCAAATGTGTAAATCAGGAGATCTTTGCTGCATTTCCATAGCTTATTTGTGTAATCTCCTCCAGGGATTAATTTTACGCAGTAAGGGCTTTGAAAAGGCAGGTGACCCACGTGAGGAAGAGTAAGTGGGTAATGCACTGAACAAATGAGTGGCTTTACAGCATGCAGCTAGAATATTTTGCATAATATTTATTTTAAGCTTCAGCAACTAAATTGGCATTCAGAAATTGGCATTCAGAAATTGGCATTCTCTTCTTTCTCTCTACTTTTTACTTCACTCTCTGTCTTACAAAGCAATTTTGAAGGCCTAATAGTTAAGTGTATAGCAAATATCAATGTCACTCCAGAATTTAATGGAGATCTGGTGCCTTTCTTTACCCACTGTGTTTTCCCATCTGAAAGTGAGCAGACCAGAATGTGACATGTGCAGCACTGTCAGATTTACAGCAGTGTCTATGAACTGTTCCATGAACATTCTGCTGTTTTGTTGTGATTTAACCCGGCCAGCAGCTAAACACTACACAGCCGTTCGCTCACCCTCCCCACTCCCTCTCTGGGATGGGGGAGAGAAACGGGAAAGTGAAGCCTGTGAGTTGAGATAAAGACAGTTTACTAAGACAGGAAAATAATAATAACAATAATAATAATAATAATAATAGTACTACTAATAATAATGTGTACAGGACAAGTGATGCACAATCAATTGCTCACCACCTGCTGACCAATGCCCAGCCTATCCCCGAGCAGCCGGCCCCCCCACCCCGGCCAGCCACCCCTATATATTGTTTAGCATGACGTCAGATGGTATGGAATACCCCTTTGGCCAGTTTGGGTCAGCTGTCCTGGGTCTGTCCCCTCCCAGCTCCTGCTGCACCCCTAGCCTGCCCGCTGGCAGGACAGAGGGAGAAGCTGAAAAGTCCGTGGTTTAGTGTAAGCACTGCTCTGCAACAATTAAAACATCAGTGTGTTAACAACAGTCTTCTCATCCTAAATCCAAAACATAGCACCCTACCAGCTACTAGGAGGAAAATTAACTCTATCCTAACTGAAACCAGGACATATATCCACCCCTTATTCCATACCATTTATGTCATGCTCAGGTTACACTCTTTCCAATACATTCTAATTAATCACCATTTTCATCTATGGTATATAGCAATCATGGTAGTGATGACATACAGTATTATATAATAATTAAAATACTACAATTCAACTCATGGGCTATTCTCACCCAGTATTAAATCCCCTTGAGCTGCACACCGGACCTCCCCATTCTTTTGCATTACCTACCAAGTGCATCCAGGTCCCTGAGCAAAAGCAATCCCATGAATGGGTTTGCCTTTTCCTGAGGCAGGAGTAGCTCAGACTGTTTTACCCAGCATGTTTCTTACATGCACTACAGGAACTTTATCCCCTTTTACAGTTTGAAACAGTTTTGATTGGGCAGGTCCAGCTCGGTTGGCAGATCCCTTAGTATTGACTAACCAGGCAGCCTTTGCCAAATGTGTATCCCAATTTTTGAATGTCCCAGCACCTATTGCTTTCAGTGTAGTCTTTAACAGTCCATTATATCGTTCAACTTTCCCGGAGGCTGGTGCATGATAGGGGATATGATACACCCACTTTTTTTCCTTGGCCCAAGTGTCTATAAGGTTGTTTCGGAAATGAGTCCCGTTGTCCGACTCAATTCTTTCTGGGGTGTCATGTCGCCATAGGACTTGCTTTTCAAGGCCCAGGATAGTGTTCCGGGTGGTGGCATGGGGCACAGGATTTGTTTCCAGCCATCTGGTGGTTGCTTCCACCATTGTAAGTACGTGGCGCTTGCCGCTGCGGGTTTGAGGGAGTGTGATGTAATCAATCTGCCAGGCCTCTCCATATTTATATTTCAGCCATCGTCCTCCATACCAAAGAGGCTTTGACCATTTGGCTTGCTTGATTGCAGCACATGTTTCACAATCATGAATAACCTGTGCTATAGTGTCCATGGTCAGGTCCACCCCTTGATCGTGAGCCCATCTGTATGTTGCATCTCTACCTTGATGGCCTGAGGTGTCATGGGCCCATCGGGCTATAAATAATTCACATTTATGTTGCCAGTCCAAGTCCACCTGAGCCACTTCAATCTTAGCAGCCTGATCCACCTGCTGGGTGTTTTGATATTCTTCAGTAGCCTCATTCTTGGCACATGAGCATGTACATGGTGTACCTTTACAACCAGGTTCTCCACCCAGGCAGCAATATCTTGCCACAATGCAGCAGCCCAGATAGGTTTGCCCCTGCGCTGCCAATTGTTCTGCTTCCATTGCTGTAACCACCCCCACAGGGCATTTGCTACCATCCATGAATCACTATAGAGATAGAGAACTGGCAACTTTTCTCGTTCAGCAATATCTAAAGCCAGCTGAATGGCTTTCACTTCTGCAAACTGACTCGATTCACCTTCTCCCTCAGCAGCTTCTGCAACTCGTCGTGTAGGACTCCATACAGCAGCTTTGCATCTCCGATGCTTTCCCACAATACGACAGGACCCATCAGTGAACAGGGCATATTTCTTCTCATTTTCCGGTAGCTTGTTGTACAGTGGGGCTTCTTCAGCACGGACCACCTCCTCCTCTGATGATATCCCAAAGTATTTGCCTTCTGGCCAGTCCATAATCACTTCCAAGATTCCTGGGCAACTGGGGTTTCCTGTTTGAGCCCACTGAGTAATCAGTGCAACCCACTTGCTCCATGTAGCATCAGTTGCATGATGTGTAGAGGGGACCCTTCCTTTGAACATCCAGCCTAGTACCGGCAGTCGGGGTGCCAGGAGGAGCTGCGCTTCAGTACCAACCACTTCTGAAGCAGATGGAACTCCTTCATATGCTGCCAATGTCTCCTTTTCGGTTGGAGTATAGCGGGCCTCAGATCCTCTGTATCCCCGACTCCAAAACCCCAGGGGTCAACCTCGAGTTTCCCCAGGTTGTTTCTGCCAAAGGCTCCAGGTGGGGCCATTCTCCCCGGCTGTGGTGTAGAGCATATTCTTTACATCTGGTCCTGTTCGGACTGGCCCAAGGGCTACTGCATGAACTATTTCCTGCTTAATTTGTTCAAAGGCTTGTTGTTGCTCAGGGCCCCATTCAAAATCATTCTTCTTACGGGTTACTTGGTAGAGCGGGTTTACAATCAGACTATAATTTGCAATGTGCATTCTCCAAAACCCCACGACACCTAGGAAAGTTTGTGTTTCTTTTTTGCTAGTTGGTGTAGGCATAGCTGTTATTTTGTTGATCACATCCATTGGGATTTGACAACATCCATCTTGCCACTTTATTTCTAAAAACTGGATCTCTCGTGCAGGTCCTTTGACTTTATTTTGTTTTATGGCAACACTGGCCTTCAGAAGGATTTGGACTATTTTCTTCCCTTTCTCAAAAACTTCCTCTGCAGTGGCACCCCACACAATGTTGTCATTGATGTACTGCAGGTGTACAGGGGCTTCCCCCTGCTCCAGCGCAGACTGGATCAGTCCACGGCAAATGGTAGGGCTGTGTTTCCACCCCTGGGGCAACCGATTCCAGGTGTATTGGACACTCCTCCAAGTGAAAACAAACTGTGGCCTGCACTCTGCTGCTAGAGGGATGGAGAAAAATGCATTAGCGATATCAGTTGTGGCGTACCACTTGGCTGCCTTTGATTCCAGTTTGTACTGGAGTTCTAGCATGTCCGGCACTGCAGCACTCAGTTGACTTTGTTCAGGCCATGATAGTCCACCGTTACTCTCCACTCACCATTGCACTTTAGCACTGGCCATATGGGACTATTAAAAGGTGAATGAGTCTTGCTGATCACTCCTTGGCTCTCCAGTTGACGAATTAGCTTATGGATGGGAATCAGGGAGTCTCGGTTGCTGCGATATTGCTGCCGGTGCACAGTTGTGGTAGCGATTGGCACCTGCTGTTCTTCGACTCTCAGCAACCCCACAACAGAAGGGTCCTCTGAGGGACTGGGCAAGGTAGACAACTGTTTAATGTCATCAGTCTCTAAGGCAGCTATGCCAAAAGCCCACCGGAGCCCTTTTGGGTCCTTGAAATATCCTCTTCTAAGACAGTCTATACCAAGGATGCACGGAGCATCCAGGCTAGTCAAATATATGGTGCTTTTGACCCTCATTCCCAGTTAGACTCACTTCAGCCTCCAATACAGTTAACTGCTGGGATCCCCCCATCGCCCCATGAATACAGATGGGTTCTGGCCCTTTATAGCTCGATGGCATTACAGTACACTGCACCGGTGTCTACTAAAGCCTTATATTTCTGTGCGTCTGACGTGCCAGGCCATCGAATTCACACAGTCCAATAAACTCGATTGTCCATTTCCTCCCCCTGGCTGGAGGCAGGGCCCCTCTAATCCTAGTCAGAATCTTTGTTTCTGTGTCTAAATGAATGCCTGCTGGAAGTTGGAGCAGCAAGCTTTTCAGAGAACCCTTTCTTCCCGATTGTTCTCCTTTGCAACTCACGTACCCGTGCCTCTAGGGTAGAGGTAGATTTTCCATCCAATTTTCACAGAATCACCTAGGTTGGAAGAGACCTCCAAGATCACCTAGTCCAACCTCTGACCTAACACTAACAAGTCCTCCACTAAGCCCTATCCCTAAGCTCTACATCTAAACATCTCTTAAAGAAAACTCTGAGGAGTTTCACCTAGACCTGAGAAGAGTGAAAGCTGTAAATTCAAGTCCAACGCTAGATCCAGCAAAGCACAGTATTTCTTCAGTATCAGAAATTTTCATTTGTTGTTCTGTGAACTTTGATCACAGTGTAGTAGAAAACCTGCCCACAGACTGGACAGACTCCAGCATATCTTTTGACCTAGGCAGGAACAAAAGACAGATACCCTTGTCTTCTGTTTTTTTGTTGTTGTTGTTTTGTTTTGCTTTGGTTTTGTTGTTTTGTTTTGGTTTTGTTTGTTTTGGTTTTGTTCTGTTTTGTTTTCTGAGTATGATTGGTTTAATAACTGGCTATAGGGAAAAAAAAAAAAAAAAGAAAAAAAAAAAAAAAGGTTTACCAAGGAAGGAACTAGCCCACATCATCCTTTTCTGCCCTGAAGACTCAAAGATGCAACTCCAGGAGATACGTACTACCAGGATGTGGAACCCTGCTCTTGGTGTTGGGTTATGTGATGAACGGCTCACCTATGCACCCACAAAGGATCCTGGGGGTACAGTGGCAGATGAGGGCACAGCCACAGCCTACTTCTATTTTTGCTCCTTTCCAATTAATCATGAAAACAAAATTCAGATTTTCTCTATCCTGTATTCCTGGTACTTCCACTGACTGCGTCCAATGGTTTTCATAGTGGCTTTTCTCAATTTCTCCACCCAATCCTTCTATTTTCTGGAGACTTGCAAAGCTTCCCGAAGAAGGACCATATCTCACTGTCAACAAGGAAATGCTTCTTTTCCCTAAGACAGAAATCAATGAAAGAGTAAGGCATGAAGTGAATCCACAGACAAGCATGTAGCAGGCAGACAGTATTTTACAGACAATGAAGGCCCAAGCTCTCTCCTATTAAAGTCAATAAAAGTTACGCTAATTCTAGCTAGGGCTCTAATACCTCTCAAATATATATCAGGTTTGTGTGGCAAGGGCTACCAGCAGGGGCCTGCAGGGGTGGCCTATGTGAGCAGAGCCCAGCAGCTGCCCCATGTCAGAGCAGAGCCAGTTCCAGCAGCTCCAAAAGGGACCCGCCGCTGGCCAGAGCCAAGCCAACAAGAGCTGTTGTTTGCGCCTCTCTGAGAGCATATTTAAGAAAGGGAAAAGAACTGCTACACCACAGCAGCTGGGAGAATGTGGAATGAGATCCATCCCTGCAGCCCCCAAGGGCAGTGGAGGTGCTCCAGGAATGCAGCAGCAGTTCCCCTGCGGCCTGTGGAGAGGCCCCTGGTGGAGCAGGCTGTCCCCCTGCAGCCCATGGGTCCCACACGGAGCAGATCTCCACGCTGCAGCCCGTGGAGGAGCCCCCGGTGGAGCAGGTGGATGTGGCCTGGAGGAGGCTGCGGCCCATGGAGAGCCCCCGCAGGAGCAGGCCCTGGGCCGGAGCTGCAGCCCGTGGAGAGGAGCCCACGCAGGAGCAGAGGATCTGGGGGGAGCTGCCGCCCATGGGGGACCCATGCTGGAGCAGTTTGCTCCTGGGGGAAGGATGGACCCCGTGGTACGGAGCCATGTGGGAGCAGTTCTTGAAGAGCTGCTGCCTGTGGGCAGCCCCTGCAGGCTCAGTTTAGGCATCCCGTGGGAGGGACCCCATGTGGAGTAGGGGCAGAGAGGTGATAAGACAGCCTTCTGGAGTATCAACCATTCATTTCGTTTCTATGTCACTACTAGTTACTGGCCTTCCAAGAGATGTCCTGTGTCTGATCCCCACTCTCTTAGCATGCTCGTTCAACCAATTTGCAACCCACTTAATGGTAAATCAAGGTGAAAAAAATTAAAGAAAAAAGACACATCAAAACACCATCCCAACCCAACAGTGTTTGTAACATGTGGGGCAAAGTGCTACAGGCCCTGTTGGGGCAGATGGCCCATGGTGACATCACTGAGCAATGGGCTGTGACCTCATAGCCCTTGCTGCTTATATTGGGGCACCAGCAGAGGCCACGTCAGTCTAGCTCGTGGCTGGACTCCTGCTGAGCGTGTGTGCGAGGCTTGGAGCACCGAGCGAGGATTTGGTGGAGCCGTGCTGTGGGGCCACCGGCAGCTGTTCTCAGTGCCCGTCCCTACAGCCATTGCCCGTGTTTCCCCGGCCCTGCCTGGCTCAGGCAGCCGGGGCCCCGCGGGACACAGCGCAGCGCAGGTGAGCTGCACGGGGACACGTGCCCCGGGGCAGCCCGCAGGTGGCACAGGATGGCCCAGACGTGGGGTTGGGGGGGTTCCTGCGGAGGTGCCAGGGGGGCATTGCCTCTGCTCACCCTGGCACAGTGAGTGACCTTGGCCTCTCTCCCGTGTGCAGATTCAGACAGCCTTTGGCAGCTGCAGCACCGGGGCAGGGGAGCAGCTTCTTCACCTCAGCTCTCCCCAGCCCACTGTAGAGCCCGGTGGTCATGGATATGCCATTGGACTGGACCTGCCCAGCCTGTGGGGACGGTCAGGACGATATTGCCTTTGTGACCCCCTGTCTCCACCGGCTGTGCTATGGCTGTGCTCTGCAGTGGGCAAAGAAGAATCCAAGGTGCCTCTTCTGCAGGGAGACAATCAAAACCATCAAGTACTCAGTGAGGTCGGCCGATGATTACTTGGAGAGTGCTGTCCCAGAGCCCACAGAGCACTTGGCTGAGGGTCAGCAGGATGAGCAGGGGGCTGTGGAGCCGGTGCCCAGGGCTCCTGAGCTCAGCTTCCCACCCGAGGTCTGGGCAGCCTTCTTCCGGGAGCACCCAGAAAACATTAAGCCCCTGCTTGCGTGGCTGCAGCAGGAGCTGGAGACGATCTCCGGCTCCGAGTGGTGGGAGGTGGCTGCAGGCCTGAGCACGGTGATCGGCTTCCTGTGCATCTACGGTCTCGACGAGGAGGACTTGGTGTGGGCGCTGCAGCCTCGCCTCAAAAACCAGACACTGCCTTTTGTGGTGCGGCTCATCACTGCCGCTGTGGAGCTGTGCAGCACAGAGATCCGACGGCAGCGTGACCGCCAGGACACCCATGCTGCAGGGGGCCAGGAGGACAGCCCCGTGGTCGCCCACAGCCACGCCACCTCTCCAGGGGAGACTCATGCCCCTGCCACCACAGAAGAGGAGGAGGCGCCTGAGGAGCCAGGGCAGGCAGCAGCAGGTCCCTCTGCCCAGGGCAGGGACTGCTTGCCTGGGGGGCGCCGGCGCAGCCCCGGAGAGAGGGATCTGGGGGTTGTGGTTGACAGCAAGTTGAATATGAGCCAGCAGTGTGCCCTGGCAGCCAGGAGGGCCAACCATACCCTGGGATGCATCAAGCACGGCGTTGCTAGTCGGTCGAGGGAAGTGATTGTCCCGCTCTACTCTGCGCTGGTGCGGCCTCACCTTGAGTACTGTGTGCAGTTCTGGGCTCCACAGTACAAAAAGGACATTAAACTGTTGGAGAGTGTCCAGAGGAGGGCGACGAAGATGGTGAAGGGCGTAGAGGGGAAGACATACGAGGAGCGGCTGAGGTCACTTGGCCTGTTCAGCCTGGAGAAGAGGAGGCTGAGGGGAGACCTCATCGCAGTTTACAACTTCCTCGCGAGGGGGAGTGGAGAGGCAGGCGCTGACCTATTCTCCACAATCACCAGTGACAGGACCCGCGGGAACGGTGTGAAGCTGAGGCAGGGGAGGTTTAGGCTGGACATCAGGAAGAGGTTCTTCACCGAGAGGGTGGTCGCACACTGGAACAGGCTCCCCAGGGACATAGTCACTGCACCAAGCCTGTCTGAATTTAAGAAGCGGTTGGACTGTGCACTTAGTCACATGGTCTAAAATTTTGGGTAGACCTGAGCGGTGCCAGGGGTTGGACTTGATGATCCTTATGGGTCCCTTCCAACTCGGTATATTCTATGATTCTATAAATACTGTAGTCAGAGGTCATGGGGCTAGATTTTGAAAAGTCCTGCATGAAGAAGAGATCTCAGAAAAGCAAATTTAAATAACATTAATGTCAAGAAAAGGAATTCTGATTGCTATATTCTTTATCTGTCGTGACTAGGCAGATGAAAATCTATGATGGCAATTTTGCCTTTAAGGTCATTTTCTTTTTTCTTTTCTTTTCTTTCTTTCTTTCTTTCTTTCTTTCTTTATTTATTTATTTATTTAACAGGCTCTGTACTAATTTTCCTCACAGAATGGCTGACAGAAATATGACCTTTGTGCGCCTGTTGTAGTTAATTCATTAGGTCAACTCTAACCACTAAGCCCTTTGTCAAGTTATTTCTACTAGTGATAAGGAGCAATTGACCTTAAAACATTGAAGGCAGGTAGAAGACCTATTCCACAAGGTCTCTTGGCTCCACCCTTGTTAAGTGAAATCTGCCAGGTGTGGATCATTTGAGCTTTGCTATATAGGAAGCATGAGGACTTGTGGGGAATTGCCTGTTTGGGGGAGTTTGAGGTTTGGCTTGTCTAGGGTGCTTTTCCTTTCGGGGTGAAATGGACTCAGTGTTCCCCAATAGGCTGCTTTTTCTTCATGTTTTCTACCATCTCTGTGAAGTAGTTTTAGTGACTCTGTGAGCTAGTTACGTTGGTGGTGCCTTCTCAGTACAGTAAAACCCTGCTAGTACTACTTCACTGTGAAGCAGTTTGGAAGTAACTCAAGTTCAGAAGCCAGCAGGAAAGTGTTCCTGGGTTCTACAGCTGTTTAATGTTGAGGAGTTTGAGTATTTCCTTCACCTTGTCTGTTTGCAGTGAAATTACTTAGGTGGATTCTAAGCTCCCTTCCCAGCCCTAAAAAAAACAGCCAAACAAACAACAAAACACCAACCAACAACCTCAGAAGCTCAAGTGCATGCAGGTAAGCCTGACTTCAAAGAATGTTCTGAAGTATTTGTTAAGATTGAACAACAGGCTGCGTGAAAAAGGTGCCTTAATGTGAACTCAAATTTCTCCTTGTGGTAAGGAGAAACTGATTTGGATTGATACTGGTTACATGTTCGTTACTTTCACTAAGTGGAAAAAGTAAAAATGTGCTGTTCATAAAAGAAATGCTGTTTTCACAATATGCAACTCTTAAACAGTACAAAGACAGTCTGCCCTCTTCCTTACAGGTGTGTGTCTGGGCCACGGAGAAACTTTCTGAAGAGGTCCGCCAACTTAAAGAGAATTGATCTCCCTCCCCACCTGTACAAACGAGTGTCTCAGCTATCAGTGATAAGTGTCCTCCTGTGCAATGAAGATGACAAAGTGGGTACACGCGCTGTGCCACCCTGTGGTTTTCCCTACATGACCATGGAGAGAACACAAAAAGGGATGGAGAATCTACTAGGACGCTACAGCCACGGGAATCTGAGCTGCAAAGACAAAAAAAAGGGGGGTTCTGTGAGAAAGATGTTGCTCCGAATTCCAGTAGCTGGGCCCCGGGTCGGTCCCCCCACCCCGCTGGGCCCCGGGTCGGTCCCCCCACCCCGCTGGGCCCCGGGTCGGTCCCCCCACCCCGCTGGGCCCCGGGTCGGTCCCCCCACCCCGCTGGGCCCCGGGTCGGTCCCCCCACCCCGCTGGGCCCCGGGTCGGTCCCCCCACCCCGCTGGGCCCCGGGTCGGTCCCCCCACCCCGCTGGGCCCCGGGTCGGTCCCCCCACCCCGCTGGGCCCCGGGTCGGTCCCCCCACCCCGCTGGGCCCCGGGTCGGTCCCCCCACCCCGCTGGGCCCCGGGTCGGTCCCCCCACCCCGCTGGGCCCCGGGTCGGTCCCCCCACCCCGCTGGGCCCCGGGTCGGTCCCCCCACCCCGCTGGGCGGTCCCCCCACCCCGCTGGGCCCCGGGTCCCCCCCACCCCGGGGCCCCGGGTCGGTCCCCCCACCCCGCTGGGCCCCGGGTCGGTCCCCCCACCCCGCTGGGCCCCGGGTCGGTCCCCCCACCCCGCTGGGCCCCGGGTCGGTCCCCCCACCCCGCTGGGCCCCGGGTCGGTCCCCCCACCCCGCTGGGCCCCGGGTCGGTCCCCCCACCCCGCTGGGGGTCGGTCCCCCCACCCCGCTGGTCGGTCCCCCCACCCCGCTGGGCCCCGGGTCGGTCCCCCCACCCCGCTGGGCCCCGGGTCGGTCCCCCCACCCCGCTGGGCCCCGGGTCGGTCCCCCCACCCCGCTGGGCCCCGGGTCGGTCCCCCCACCCCGCTGGGCCCCGGGTCGGTCCCCCCACCCCGCTGGGCCCCGGGTCGGTCCCCCCACCCCGCTGGGCCCCGGGTCGGTCCCCCCACCCCGCTGGGCCCCGGGTCGGTCCCCCCACCCCGCTGGGCCCCGGGTCGGTCCCCCCACCCCGCTGGGCCCCGGGTCGGTCCCCCCACCCCGCTGGGCCCCGGGTCGGTCCCCCCACCCCGCTGGGCCCCGGGTCGGTCCCCCCACCCCGCTGGGCCCCGGGTCGGTCCCCCCACCCCGCTGGGCCCCGGGTCGGTCCCCCCACCCCGCTGGGCCCCGGGTCGGTCCCCCCACCCCGCTGGGCCCCGGGTCGGTCCCCCCACCCCGCTGGGCCCCGGGTCGGTCCCCCCACCCCGCTGGGCCCCGGGTCGGTCCCCCCACCCCGCTGGGCCCCGGGTCGGTCCCCCCACCCCGCTGGGCCCCGGGTCGGTCCCCCCACCCCGCTGGGCCCCGGGTCGGTCCCCCCACCCCGCTGGGCCCCGGGTCGGTCCCCCCACCCCGCTGGGCCCCGGGTCGGTCCCCCCACCCCGCTGGGCCCCGGGTCGGTCCCCCCACCCCGCTGGGCCCCGGGTCGGTCCCCCCACCCCGCTGGGCCCCGGGTCGGTCCCCCCACCCCGCTGGGCCCCGGGTCGGTCCCCCCACCCCGCTGGGCCCCGGGTCGGTCCCCCCACCCCGCTGGGCCCCGGGTCGGTCCCCCCACCCCGCTGGGCCCCGGGTCGGTCCCCCCACCCCGCTGGGCCCCGGGTCGGTCCCCCCACCCCGCTGGGCCCCGGGTCGGTCCCCCCACCCCGCTGGGCCCCGGGTCGGTCCCCCCACCCCGCTGGGCCCCGGGTCGGTCCCCCCACCCCGCTGGGCCCCGGGTCGGTCCCCCCACCCCGCTGGGCCCCGGGTCGGTCCCCCCACCCCGCTGGGCCCCGGGTCGGTCCCCCCACCCCGCTGGGCCCCGGGTCGGTCCCCCCACCCCGCTGGGCCCCGGGTCGGTCCCCCCACCCCGCTGGGCCCCGGGTCGGTCCCCCCACCCCGCTGGGCCCCGGGTCGGTCCCCCCACCCCGCTGGGCCCCGGGTCGGTCCCCCCACCCCGCTGGGCCCCGGGTCGGTCCCCCCACCCCGCTGGGCCCCGGGTCGGTCCCCCCACCCCGCTGGGCCCCGGGTCGGTCCCCCCACCCCGCTGGGCCCCGGGTCGGTCCCCCCACCCCGCTGGGCCCCGGGTCGGTCCCCCCACCCCGCTGGGCCCCGGGTCGGTCCCCCCACCCCGCTGGGCCCCGGGTCGGTCCCCCCACCCCGCTGGGCCCCGGGTCGGTCCCCCCACCCCGCTGGGCCCCGGGTCGGTCCCCCCACCCCGCTGGGCCCCGGGTCGGTCCCCCCACCCCGCTGGGCCCCGGGTCGGTCCCCCCACCCCGCTGGGCCCCGGGTCGGTCCCCCCACCCCGCTGGGCCCCGGGTCGGTCCCCCCACCCCGCTGGGCCCCGGGTCGGTCCCCCCACCCCGCTGGGCCCCGGGTCGGTCCCCCCACCCCGCTGGGCCCCGGGTCGGTCCCCCCACCCCGCTGGGCCCCGGGTCGGTCCCCCCACCCCGCTGGGCCCCGGGTCGGTCCCCCCACCCCGCTGGGCCCCGGGTCGGTCCCCCCACCCCGCTGGGCCCCGGGTCGGTCCCCCCACCCCGCTGGGCCCCGGGTCGGTCCCCCCACCCCGCTGGGCCCCGGGTCGGTCCCCCCACCCCGCTGGGCCCCGGGTCGGTCCCCCCACCCCGCTGGGCCCCGGGTCGGTCCCCCCACCCCGCTGGGCCCCGGGTCGGTCCCCCCACCCCGCTGGGCCCCGGGTCGGTCCCCCCACCCCGCTGGGCCCCGGGTCGGTCCCCCCACCCCGCTGGGCCCCGGGTCGGTCCCCCCACCCCGCTGGGCCCCGGGTCGGTCCCCCCACCCCGCTGGGCCCCGGGTCGGTCCCCCCACCCCGCTGGGCCCCGGGTCGGTCCCCCCACCCCGCTGGGCCCCGGGTCGGTCCCCCCACCCCGCTGGGCCCCGGGTCGGTCCCCCCACCCCGCTGGGCCCCGGGTCGGTCCCCCCACCCCGCTGGGCCCCGGGTCGGTCCCCCCACCCCGCTGGGCCCCGGGTCGGTCCCCCCACCCCGCTGGGCCCCGGGTCGGTCCCCCCACCCCGCTGGGCCCCGGGTCGGTCCCCCCACCCCGCTGGGCCCCGGGTCGGTCCCCCCACCCCGCTGGGCCCCGGGTCGGTCCCCCCACCCCGCTGGGCCCCGGGTCGGTCCCCCCACCCCGCTGGGCCCCGGGTCGGTCCCCCCACCCCGCTGGGCCCCGGGTCGGTCCCCCCACCCCGCTGGGCCCCGGGTCGGTCCCCCCACCCCGCTGGGCCCCGGGTCGGTCCCCCCACCCCGCTGGGCCCCGGGTCGGTCCCCCCACCCCGCTGGGCCCCGGGTCGGTCCCCCCACCCCGCTGGGCCCCGGGTCGGTCCCCCCACCCCGCTGGGCCCCGGGTCGGTCCCCCCACCCCGCTGGGCCCCGGGTCGGTCCCCCCACCCCGCTGGGCCCCGGGTCGGTCCCCCCACCCCGCTGGGCCCCGGGTCGGTCCCCCCACCCCGCTGGGCCCCGGGTCGGTCCCCCCACCCCGCTGGGCCCCGGGTCGGTCCCCCCACCCCGCTGGGCCCCGGGTCGGTCCCCCCACCCCGCTGGGCCCCGGGTCGGTCCCCCCACCCCGCTGGGCCCCGGGTCGGTCCCCCCACCCCGCTGGGCCCCGGGTCGGTCCCCCCACCCCGCTGGGCCCCGGGTCGGTCCCCCCACCCCGCTGGGCCCCGGGTCGGTCCCCCCACCCCGCTGGGCCCCGGGTCGGTCCCCCCACCCCGCTGGGCCCCGGGTCGGTCCCCCCACCCCGCTGGGCCCCGGGTCGGTCCCCCCACCCCGCTGGGCCCCGGGTCGGTCCCCCCACCCCGCTGGGCCCCGGGTCGGTCCCCCCACCCCGCTGGGCCCCGGGTCGGTCCCCCCACCCCGCTGGGCCCCGGGTCGGTCCCCCCACCCCGCTGGGCCCCGGGTCGGTCCCCCACCCCGCTGGGCCCCGGGTCGGTCCCCCCACCCCGCTGGGCCCCGGGTCGGTCCCCCCACCCCGCTGGGCCCCGGGTCGGTCCCCCCACCCCGCTGGGCCCCGGGTCGGTCCCCCCACCCCGCTGGGCCCCGGGTCGGTCCCCCCACCCCGCTGGGCCCCGGGTCGGTCCCCCCACCCCGCTGGGCCCCGGGTCGGTCCCCCCACCCCGCTGGGCCCCGGGTCGGTCCCCCCACCCCGCTGGGCCCCGGGTCGGTCCCCCCACCCCGCTGGGCCCCGGGTCGGTCCCCCCACCCCGCTGGGCCCCGGGTCGGTCCCCCCACCCCGCTGGGCCCCGGGTCGGTCCCCCCACCCCGCTGGGCCCCGGGTCGGTCCCCCCACCCCGCTGGGCCCCGGGTCGGTCCCCCCACCCCGCTGGGCCCCGGGTCGGTCCCCCCACCCCGCTGGGCCCCGGGTCGGTCCCCCCACCCCGCTGGGCCCCGGGTCGGTCCCCCCACCCCGCTGGGCCCCGGGTCGGTCCCCCCACCCCGCTGGGCCCCGGGTCGGTCCCCCCACCCCGCTGGGCCCCGGGTCGGTCCCCCCACCCCGCTGGGCCCCGGGTCGGTCCCCCCACCCCGCTGGGCCCCGGGTCGGTCCCCCCACCCCGCTGGGCCCCGGGTCGGTCCCCCCACCCCGCTGGGCCCCGGGTCGGTCCCCCCACCCCGCTGGGCCCCGGGTCGGTCCCCCCACCCCGCTGGGCCCCGGGTCGGTCCCCCCACCCCGCTGGGCCCCGGGTCGGTCCCCCCACCCCGCTGGGCCCCGGGTCGGTCCCCCCACCCCGCTGGGCCCCGGGTCGGTCCCCCCACCCCGCTGGGCCCCGGGTCGGTCCCCCCACCCCGCTGGGCCCCGGGTCGGTCCCCCCACCCCGCTGGGCCCCGGGTCGGTCCCCCCACCCCGCTGGGCCCCGGGTCGGTCCCCCCACCCCGCTGGGCCCCGGGTCGGTCCCCCCACCCCGCTGGGCCCCGGGTCGGTCCCCCCACCCCGCTGGGCCCCGGGTCGGTCCCCCCACCCCGCTGGGCCCCGGGTCGGTCCCCCCACCCCGCTGGGCCCCGGGTCGGTCCCCCCACCCCGCTGGGCCCCGGGTCGGTCCCCCCACCCCGCTGGGCCCCGGGTCGGTCCCCCCACCCCGCTGGGCCCCGGGTCGGTCCCCCCACCCCGCTGGGCCCCGGGTCGGTCCCCCCACCCCGCTGGGCCCCGGGTCGGTCCCCCCACCCCGCTGGGCCCCGGGTCGGTCCCCCCACCCCGCTGGGCCCCGGGTCGGTCCCCCCACCCCGCTGGGCCCCGGGTCGGTCCCCCCACCCCGCTGGGCCCCGGGTCGGTCCCCCCACCCCGCTGGGCCCCGGGTCGGTCCCCCCACCCCGCTGGGCCCCGGGTCGGTCCCCCCACCCCGCTGGGCCCCGGGTCGGTCCCCCCACCCCGCTGGGCCCCGGGTCGGTCCCCCCACCCCGCTGGGCCCCGGGTCGGTCCCCCCACCCCGCTGGGCCCCGGGTCGGTCCCCCCACCCCGCTGGGCCCCGGGTCGGTCCCCCCACCCCGCTGGGCCCCGGGTCGGTCCCCCCACCCCGCTGGGCCCCGGGTCGGTCCCCCCACCCCGCTGGGCCCCGGGTCGGTCCCCCCACCCCGCTGGGCCCCGGGTCGGTCCCCCCACCCCGCTGGGCCCCGGGTCGGTCCCCCCACCCCGCTGGGCCCCGGGTCGGTCCCCCCACCCCGCTGGGCCCCGGGTCGGTCCCCCCACCCCGCTGGGCCCCGGGTCGGTCCCCCCACCCCGCTGGGCCCCGGGTCGGTCCCCCCAC
This sequence comes from Anser cygnoides, assembly GCF_040182565.1. Taxonomy (NCBI): domain Eukaryota; kingdom Metazoa; phylum Chordata; class Aves; order Anseriformes; family Anatidae; genus Anser; species Anser cygnoides. The sequence continues at coordinate 44,714,399 of NC_089875.1, read as the reverse complement.
CCCGCTGGGCCCCGGGTCGGTCCCCCCACCCCGCTGGGCCCCGGGTCGGTCCCCCCACCCCGCTGGGCCCCGGGTCGGTCCCCCCACCCCGCTGGGCCCCGGGTCGGTCCCCCCACCCCGCTGGGCCCCGGGTCGGTCCCCCCACCCCGCTGGGCCCCGGGTCGGTCCCCCCACCCCGCTGGGCCCCGGGTCGGTCCCCCCACCCCGCTGGGCCCCGGGTCGGTCCCCCCACCCCGCTGGGCCCCGGGTCGGTCCCCCCACCCCGCTGGGCCCCGGGTCGGTCCCCCCACCCCGCTGGGCCCCGGGTCGGTCCCCCCACCCCGCTGGGCCCCGGGTCGGTCCCCCCACCCCGCTGGGCCCCGGGTCGGTCCCCCCACCCCGCTGGGCCCCGGGTCGGTCCCCCCACCCCGCTGGGCCCCGGGTCGGTCCCCCCACCCCGCTGGGCCCCGGGTCGGTCCCCCCACCCCGCTGGGCCCCGGGTCGGTCCCCCCACCCCGCTGGGCCCCGGGTCGGTCCCCCCACCCCGCTGGGCCCCGGGTCGGTCCCCCCACCCCGCTGGGCCCCGGGTCGGTCCCCCCACCCCGCTGGGCCCCGGGTCGGTCCCCCCACCCCGCTGGGCCCCGGGTCGGTCCCCCCACCCCGCTGGGCCCCGGGTCGGTCCCCCCACCCCGCTGGGCCCCGGGTCGGTCCCCCCACCCCGCTGGGCCCCGGGTCGGTCCCCCCACCCCGCTGGGCCCCGGGTCGGTCCCCCCACCCCGCTGGGCCCCGGGTCGGTCCCCCCACCCCGCTGGGCCCCGGGTCGGTCCCCCCACCCCGCTGGGCCCCGGGTCGGTCCCCCCACCCCGCTGGGCCCCGGGTCGGTCCCCCCACCCCGCTGGGCCCCGGGTCGGTCCCCCCACCCCGCTGGGCCCCGGGTCGGTCCCCCCACCCCGCTGGGCCCCGGGTCGGTCCCCCCACCCCGCTGGGCCCCGGGTCGGTCCCCCCACCCCGCTGGGCCCCGGGTCGGTCCCCCCACCCCGCTGGGCCCCGGGTCGGTCCCCCCACCCCGCTGGGCCCCGGGTCGGTCCCCCCACCCCGCTGGGCCCCGGGTCGGTCCCCCCACCCCGCTGGGCCCCGGGTCGGTCCCCCCACCCCGCTGGGCCCCGGGTCGGTCCCCCCACCCCGCTGGGCCCCGGGTCGGTCCCCCCACCCCGCTGGGCCCCGGGTCGGTCCCCCCACCCCGCTGGGCCCCGGGTCGGTCCCCCCACCCCGCTGGGCCCCGGGTCGGTCCCCCCACCCCGCTGGGCCCCGGGTCGGTCCCCCCACCCCGCTGGGCCCCGGGTCGGTCCCCCCACCCCGCTGGGCCCCGGGTCGGTCCCCCCACCCCGCTGGGCCCCGGGTCGGTCCCCCCACCCCGCTGGGCCCCGGGTCGGTCCCCCCACCCCGCTGGGCCCCGGGTCGGTCCCCCCACCCCGCTGGGCCCCGGGTCGGTCCCCCCACCCCGCTGGGCCCCGGGTCGGTCCCCCCACCCCGCTGGGCCCCGGGTCGGTCCCCCCACCCCGCTGGGCCCCGGGTCGGTCCCCCCACCCCGCTGGGCCCCGGGTCGGTCCCCCCACCCCGCTGGGCCCCGGGTCGGTCCCCCCACCCCGCTGGGCCCCGGGTCGGTCCCCCCACCCCGCTGGGCCCCGGGTCGGTCCCCCCACCCCGCTGGGCCCCGGGTCGGTCCCCCCACCCCGCTGGGCCCCGGGTCGGTCCCCCCACCCCGCTGGGCCCCGGGTCGGTCCCCCCACCCCGCTGGGCCCCGGGTCGGTCCCCCCACCCCGCTGGGCCCCGGGTCGGTCCCCCCACCCCGCTGGGCCCCGGGTCGGTCCCCCCACCCCGCTGGGCCCCGGGTCGGTCCCCCCACCCCGCTGGGCCCCGGGTCGGTCCCCCCACCCCGCTGGGCCCCGGGTCGGTCCCCCCACCCCGCTGGGCCCCGGGTCGGTCCCCCCACCCCGCTGGGCCCCGGGTCGGTCCCCCCACCCCGCTGGGCCCCGGGTCGGTCCCCCCACCCCGCTGGGCCCCGGGTCGGTCCCCCCACCCCGCTGGGCCCCGGGTCGGTCCCCCCACCCCGCTGGGCCCCGGGTCGGTCCCCCCACCCCGCTGGGCCCCGGGTCGGTCCCCCCACCCCGCTGGGCCCCGGGTCGGTCCCCCCACCCCGCTGGGCCCCGGGTCGGTCCCCCCACCCCGCTGGGCCCCGGGTCGGTCCCCCCACCCCGCTGGGCCCCGGGTCGGTCCCCCCACCCCGCTGGGCCCCGGGTCGGTCCCCCCACCCCGCTGGGCCCCGGGTCGGTCCCCCCACCCCGCTGGGCCCCGGGTCGGTCCCCCCACCCCGCTGGGCCCCGGGTCGGTCCCCCCACCCCGCTGGGCCCCGGGTCGGTCCCCCCACCCCGCTGGGCCCCGGGTCGGTCCCCCCACCCCGCTGGGCCCCGGGTCGGTCCCCCCACCCCGCTGGGCCCCGGGTCGGTCCCCCCACCCCGCTGGGCCCCGGGTCGGTCCCCCCACCCCGCTGGGCCCCGGGTCGGTCCCCCCACCCCGCTGGGCCCCGGGTCGGTCCCCCCACCCCGCTGGGCCCCGGGTCGGTCCCCCCACCCCGCTGGGCCCCGGGTCGGTCCCCCCACCCCGCTGGGCCCCGGGTCGGTCCCCCCACCCCGCTGGGCCCCGGGTCGGTCCCCCCACCCCGCTGGGCCCCGGGTCGGTCCCCCCACCCCGCTGGGCCCCGGGTCGGTCCCCCCACCCCGCTGGGCCCCGGGTCGGTCCCCCCACCCCGCTGGGCCCCGGGTCGGTCCCCCCACCCCGCTGGGCCCCGGGTCGGTCCCCCCACCCCGCTGGGCCCCGGGTCGGTCCCCCCACCCCGCTGGGCCCCGGGTCGGTCCCCCCACCCCGCTGGGCCCCGGGTCGGTCCCCCCACCCCGCTGGGCCCCGGGTCGGTCCCCCCACCCCGCTGGGCCCCGGGTCGGTCCCCCCACCCCGCTGGGCCCCGGGTCGGTCCCCCCACCCCGCTGGGCCCCGGGTCGGTCCCCCCACCCCGCTGGGCCCCGGGTCGGTCCCCCCACCCCGCTGGGCCCCGGGTCGGTCCCCCCACCCCGCTGGGCCCCGGGTCGGTCCCCCCACCCCGCTGGGCCCCGGGTCGGTCCCCCCACCCCGCTGGGCCCCGGGTCGGTCCCCCCACCCCGCTGGGCCCCGGGTCGGTCCCCCCACCCCGCTGGGCCCCGGGTCGGTCCCCCCACCCCGCTGGGCCCCGGGTCGGTCCCCCCACCCCGCTGGGCCCCGGGTCGGTCCCCCCACCCCGCTGGGCCCCGGGTCGGTCCCCCCACCCCGCTGGGCCCCGGGTCGGTCCCCCCACCCCGCTGGGCCCCGGGTCGGTCCCCCCCACCCCGCTGGGCCCCGGGTCGGTCCCCCCACCCCGCTGGGCCCCGGGTCGGTCCCCCCACCCCGCTGGGCCCCGGGTCGGTCCCCCCACCCCGCTGGGCCCCGGGTCGGTCCCCCCACCCCGCTGGGCCCCGGGTCGGTCCCCCCCCCCCCCCGCTGGGGCCCCGGGTCGGTCCCCCCACCCCGCTGGGCCCCGGGTCGGTCCCCCCCCCGCTGGGCCCCGGGTCGGTCCCCCCACCCCGCTGGGCCCCGGGTCGGTCCCCCCACCCCGCTGGGCCCCGGGTCGGTCCCCCCACCCCGCTGGGCCCCGGGTCGGTCCCCCCACCCCGCTGGGCCCCGGGTCGGTCCCCCCACCCCGCTGGGCCCCGGGTCGGTCCCCCCACCCCGCTGGGCCCCGGGTCGGTCCCCCCACCCCGCTGGGCCCCGGGTCGGTCCCCCCACCCCGCTGGGCCCCGGGTCGGTCCCCCCACCCCGCTGGGCCCCGGGTCGGTCCCCCCACCCCGCTGGGCCCCGGGTCGGTCCCCCCACCCCGCTGGGCCCCGGGTCGGTCCCCCCACCCCGCTGGGCCCCGGGTCGGTCCCCCCACCCCGCTGGGCCCCGGGTCGGTCCCCCCACCCCGCTGGGCCCCGGGTCGGTCCCCCCACCCCGCTGGGCCCCGGGTCGGTCCCCCCACCCCGCTGGGCCCCGGGTCGGTCCCCCCACCCCGCTGGGCCCCGGGTCGGTCCCCCCACCCCGCTGGGCCCCGGGTCGGTCCCCCCACCCCGCTGGGCCCCGGGTCGGTCCCCCCACCCCGCTGGGCCCCGGGTCGGTCCCCCCACCCCGCTGGGCCCCGGGTCGGTCCCCCCACCCCGCTGGGCCCCGGGTCGGTCCCCCCACCCCGCTGGGCCCCGGGTCGGTCCCCCCACCCCGCTGGGCCCCGGGTCGGTCCCCCCACCCCGCTGGGCCCCGGGTCGGTCCCCCCACCCCGCTGGGCCCCGGGTCGGTCCCCCCACCCCGCTGGGCCCCGGGTCGGTCCCCCCACCCCGCTGGGCCCCGGGTCGGTCCCCCCACCCCGCTGGGCCCCGGGTCGGTCCCCCCACCCCGCTGGGCCCCGGGTCGGTCCCCCCACCCCGCTGGGCCCCGGGTCGGTCCCCCCACCCCGCTGGGCCCCGGGTCGGTCCCCCCACCCCGCTGGGCCCCGGGTCGGTCCCCCCACCCCGCTGGGCCCCGGGTCGGTCCCCCCACCCCGCTGGGCCCCGGGTCGGTCCCCCCACCCCGCTGGGCCCCGGGTCGGTCCCCCCACCCCGCTGGGCCCCGGGTCGGTCCCCCCACCCCGCTGGGCCCCGGGTCGGTCCCCCCACCCCGCTGGGCCCCGGGTCGGTCCCCCCACCCCGCTGGGCCCCGGGTCGGTCCCCCCACCCCGCTGGGCCCCGGGTCGGTCCCCCCACCCCGCTGGGCCCCGGGTCGGTCCCCCCACCCCGCTGGGCCCCGGGTCGGTCCCCCCACCCCGCTGGGCCCCGGGTCGGTCCCCCCACCCCGCTGGGCCCCGGGTCGGTCCCCCCACCCCGCTGGGCCCCGGGTCGGTCCCCCCACCCCGCTGGGCCCCGGGTCGGTCCCCCCACCCCGCTGGGCCCCGGGTCGGTCCCCCCACCCCGCTGGGCCCCGGGTCGGTCCCCCCACCCCGCTGGGCCCCGGGTCGGTCCCCCCACCCCGCTGGGCCCCGGGTCGGTCCCCCCACCCCGCTGGGCCCCGGGTCGGTCCCCCCACCCCGCTGGGCCCCGGGTCGGTCCCCCCACCCCGCTGGGCCCCGGGTCGGTCCCCCCACCCCGCTGGGCCCCGGGTCGGTCCCCCCACCCCGCTGGGCCCCGGGTCGGTCCCCCCACCCCGCTGGGCCCCGGGTCGGTCCCCCCACCCCGCTGGGCCCCGGGTCGGTCCCCCCACCCCGCTGGGCCCCGGGTCGGTCCCCCCACCCCGCTGGGCCCCGGGTCGGTCCCCCCACCCCGCTGGGCCCCGGGTCGGTCCCCCCACCCCGCTGGGCCCCGGGTCGGTCCCCCCACCCCGCTGGGCCCCGGGTCGGTCCCCCCACCCCGCTGGGCCCCGGGTCGGTCCCCCCACCCCGCTGGGCCCCGGGTCGGTCCCCCCACCCCGCTGGGCCCCGGGTCGGTCCCCCCACCCCGCTGGGCCCCGGGTCGGTCCCCCCACCCCGCTGGGCCCCGGGTCGGTCCCCCCACCCCGCTGGGCCCCGGGTCGGTCCCCCCACCCCGCTGGGCCCCGGGTCGGTCCCCCCACCCCGCTGGGCCCCGGGTCGGTCCCCCCACCCCGCTGGGCCCCGGGTCGGTCCCCCCACCCCGCTGGGCCCCGGGTCGGTCCCCCCACCCCGCTGGGCCCCGGGTCGGTCCCCCCACCCCGCTGGGCCCCGGGTCGGTCCCCCCACCCCGCTGGGCCCCGGGTCGGTCCCCCCACCCCGCTGGGCCCCGGGTCGGTCCCCCCACCCCGCTGGGCCCCGGGTCGGTCCCCCCACCCCGCTGGGCCCCGGGTCGGTCCCCCCACCCCGCTGGGCCCCGGGTCGGTCCCCCCACCCCGCTGGGCCCCGGGTCGGTCCCCCCACCCCGCTGGGCCCCGGGTCGGTCCCCCCACCCCGCTGGGCCCCGGGTCGGTCCCCCCACCCCGCTGGGCCCCGGGTCGGTCCCCCCACCCCGCTGGGCCCCGGGTCGGTCCCCCCACCCCGCTGGGCCCCGGGTCGGTCCCCCCACCCCGCTGGGCCCCGGGTCGGTCCCCCCACCCCGCTGGGCCCCGGGTCGGTCCCCCCACCCCGCTGGGCCCCGGGTCGGTCCCCCCACCCCGCTGGGCCCCGGGTCGGTCCCCCCACCCCGCTGGGCCCCGGGTCGGTCCCCCCACCCCGCTGGGCCCCGGGTCGGTCCCCCCACCCCGCTGGGCCCCGGGTCGGTCCCCCCACCCCGCTGGGCCCCGGGTCGGTCCCCCCACCCCGCTGGGCCCCGGGTCGGTCCCCCCACCCCGCTGGGCCCCGGGTCGGTCCCCCCACCCCGCTGGGCCCCGGGTCGGTCCCCCCACCCCGCTGGGCCCCGGGTCGGTCCCCCCACCCCGCTGGGCCCCGGGTCGGTCCCCCCACCCCGCTGGGCCCCGGGTCGGTCCCCCCACCCCGCTGGGCCCCGGGTCGGTCCCCCCACCCCGCTGGGCCCCGGGTCGGTCCCCCCACCCCGCTGGGCCCCGGGTCGGTCCCCCCACCCCGCTGGGCCCCGGGTCGGTCCCCCCACCCCGCTGGGCCCCGGGTCGGTCCCCCCACCCCGCTGGGCCCCGGGTCGGTCCCCCCACCCCGCTGGGCCCCGGGTCGGTCCCCCCACCCCGCTGGGCCCCGGGTCGGTCCCCCCACCCCGCTGGGCCCCGGGTCGGTCCCCCCACCCCGCTGGGCCCCGGGTCGGTCCCCCCACCCCGCTGGGCCCCGGGTCGGTCCCCCCACCCCGCTGGGCCCCGGGTCGGTCCCCCCACCCCGCTGGGCCCCGGGTCGGTCCCCCCACCCCGCTGGGCCCCGGGTCGGTCCCCCCACCCCGCTGGGCCCCGGGTCGGTCCCCCCACCCCGCTGGGCCCCGGGTCGGTCCCCCCACCCCGCTGGGCCCCGGGTCGGTCCCCCCACCCCGCTGGGCCCCGGGTCGGTCCCCCCACCCCGCTGGGCCCCGGGTCGGTCCCCCCACCCCGCTGGGCCCCGGGTCGGTCCCCCCACCCCGCTGGGCCCCGGGTCGGTCCCCCCACCCCGCTGGGCCCCGGGTCGGTCCCCCCACCCCGCTGGGCCCCGGGTCGGTCCCCCCACCCCGCTGGGCCCCGGGTCGGTCCCCCCACCCCGCTGGGCCCCGGGTCGGTCCCCCCACCCCGCTGGGCCCCGGGTCGGTCCCCCCACCCCGCTGGGCCCCGGGTCGGTCCCCCCACCCCGCTGGGCCCCGGGTCGGTCCCCCCACCCCGCTGGGCCCCGGGTCGGTCCCCCCACCCCGCTGGGCCCCGGGTCGGTCCCCCCACCCCGCTGGGCCCCGGGTCGGTCCCCCCACCCCGCTGGGCCCCGGGTCGGTCCCCCCACCCCGCTGGGCCCCGGGTCGGTCCCCCCACCCCGCTGGGCCCCGGGTCGGTCCCCCCACCCCGCTGGGCCCCGGGTCGGTCCCCCCACCCCGCTGGGCCCCGGGTCGGTCCCCCCACCCCGCTGGGCCCCGGGTCGGTCCCCCCACCCCGCTGGGCCCCGGGTCGGTCCCCCCACCCCGCTGGGCCCCGGGTCGGTCCCCCCACCCCGCTGGGCCCCGGGTCGGTCCCCCCACCCCGCTGGGCCCCGGGTCGGTCCCCCCACCCCGCTGGGCCCCGGGTCGGTCCCCCCACCCCGCTGGGCCCCGGGTCGGTCCCCCCACCCCGCTGGGCCCCGGGTCGGTCCCCCCACCCCGCTGGGCCCCGGGTCGGTCCCCCCACCCCGCTGGGCCCCGGGTCGGTCCCCCCACCCCGCTGGGCCCCGGGTCGGTCCCCCCACCCCGCTGGGCCCCGGGTCGGTCCCCCCACCCCGCTGGGCCCCGGGTCGGTCCCCCCACCCCGCTGGGCCCCGGGTCGGTCCCCCCACCCCGCTGGGCCCCGGGTCGGTCCCCCCACCCCGCTGGGCCCCGGGTCGGTCCCCCCACCCCGCTGGGCCCCGGGTCGGTCCCCCCACCCCGCTGGGCCCCGGGTCGGTCCCCCCACCCCGCTGGGCCCCGGGTCGGTCCCCCCACCCCGCTGGGCCCCGGGTCGGTCCCCCCACCCCGCTGGGCCCCGGGTCGGTCCCCCCACCCCGCTGGGCCCCGGGTCGGTCCCCCCACCCCGCTGGGCCCCGGGTCGGTCCCCCCACCCCGCTGGGCCCCGGGTCGGTCCCCCCACCCCGCTGGGCCCCGGGTCGGTCCCCCCACCCCGCTGGGCCCCGGGTCGGTCCCCCCACCCCGCTGGGCCCCGGGTCGGTCCCCCCACCCCGCTGGGCCCCGGGTCGGTCCCCCCACCCCGCTGGGCCCCGGGTCGGTCCCCCCACCCCGCTGGGCCCCGGGTCGGTCCCCCCACCCCGCTGGGCCCCGGGTCGGTCCCCCCACCCCGCTGGGCCCCGGGTCGGTCCCCCCACCCCGCTGGGCCCCGGGTCGGTCCCCCCACCCCGCTGGGCCCCGGGTCGGTCCCCCCACCCCGCTGGGCCCCGGGTCGGTCCCCCCACCCCGCTGGGCCCCGGGTCGGTCCCCCCACCCCGCTGGGCCCCGGGTCGGTCCCCCCACCCCGCTGGGCCCCGGGTCGGTCCCCCCACCCCGCTGGGCCCCGGGTCGGTCCCCCCACCCCGCTGGGCCCCGGGTCGGTCCCCCCACCCCGCTGGGCCCCGGGTCGGTCCCCCCACCCCGCTGGGCCCCGGGTCGGTCCCCCCACCCCGCTGGGCCCCGGGTCGGTCCCCCCACCCCGCTGGGCCCCGGGTCGGTCCCCCCACCCCGCTGGGCCCCGGGTCGGTCCCCCCACCCCGCTGGGCCCCGGGTCGGTCCCCCCACCCCGCTGGGCCCCGGGTCGGTCCCCCCACCCCGCTGGGCCCCGGGTCGGTCCCCCCACCCCGCTGGGCCCCGGGTCGGTCCCCCCACCCCGCTGGGCCCCGGGTCGGTCCCCCCACCCCGCTGGGCCCCGGGTCGGTCCCCCCACCCCGCTGGGCCCCGGGTCGGTCCCCCCACCCCGCTGGGCCCCGGGTCGGTCCCCCCACCCCGCTGGGCCCCGGGTCGGTCCCCCCACCCCGCTGGGCCCCGGGTCGGTCCCCCCACCCCGCTGGGCCCCGGGTCGGTCCCCCCACCCCGCTGGGCCCCGGGTCGGTCCCCCCACCCCGCTGGGCCCCGGGTCGGTCCCCCCACCCCGCTGGGCCCCGGGTCGGTCCCCCCACCCCGCTGGGCCCCGGGTCGGTCCCCCCACCCCGCTGGGCCCCGGGTCGGTCCCCCCACCCCGCTGGGCCCCGGGTCGGTCCCCCCACCCCGCTGGGCCCCGGGTCGGTCCCCCCACCCCGCTGGGCCCCGGGTCGGTCCCCCCACCCCGCTGGGCCCCGGGTCGGTCCCCCCACCCCGCTGGGCCCCGGGTCGGTCCCCCCACCCCGCTGGGCCCCGGGTCGGTCCCCCCACCCCGCTGGGCCCCGGGTCGGTCCCCCCACCCCGCTGGGCCCCGGGTCGGTCCCCCCACCCCGCTGGGCCCCGGGTCGGTCCCCCCACCCCGCTGGGCCCCGGGTCGGTCCCCCCACCCCGCTGGGCCCCGGGTCGGTCCCCCCACCCCGCTGGGCCCCGGGTCGGTCCCCCCACCCCGCTGGGCCCCGGGTCGGTCCCCCCACCCCGCTGGGCCCCGGGTCGGTCCCCCCACCCCGCTGGGCCCCGGGTCGGTCCCCCCACCCCGCTGGGCCCCGGGTCGGTCCCCCCACCCCGCTGGGCCCCGGGTCGGTCCCCCCACCCCGCTGGGCCCCGGGTCGGTCCCCCCACCCCGCTGGGCCCCGGGTCGGTCCCCCCACCCCGCTGGGCCCCGGGTCGGTCCCCCCACCCCGCTGGGCCCCGGGTCGGTCCCCCCACCCCGCTGGGCCCCGGGTCGGTCCCCCCACCCCGCTGGGCCCCGGGTCGGTCCCCCCACCCCGCTGGGCCCCGGGTCGGTCCCCCCACCCCGCTGGGCCCCGGGTCGGTCCCCCCACCCCGCTGGGCCCCGGGTCGGTCCCCCCACCCCGCTGGGCCCCGGGTCGGTCCCCCCACCCCGCTGGGCCCCGGGTCGGTCCCCCCACCCCGCTGGGCCCCGGGTCGGTCCCCCCACCCCGCTGGGCCCCGGGTCGGTCCCCCCACCCCGCTGGGCCCCGGGTCGGTCCCCCCACCCCGCTGGGCCCCGGGTCGGTCCCCCCACCCCGCTGGGCCCCGGGTCGGTCCCCCCACCCCGCTGGGCCCCGGGTCGGTCCCCCCACCCCGCTGGGCCCCGGGTCGGTCCCCCCACCCCGCTGGGCCCCGGGTCGGTCCCCCCACCCCGCTGGGCCCCGGGTCGGTCCCCCCACCCCGCTGGGCCCCGGGTCGGTCCCCCCACCCCGCTGGGCCCCGGGTCGGTCCCCCCACCCCGCTGGGCCCCGGGTCGGTCCCCCCACCCCGCTGGGCCCCGGGTCGGTCCCCCCACCCCGCTGGGCCCCGGGTCGGTCCCCCCACCCCGCTGGGCCCCGGGTCGGTCCCCCCACCCCGCTGGGCCCCGGGTCGGTCCCCCCACCCCGCTGGGCCCCGGGTCGGTCCCCCCACCCCGCTGGGCCCCGGGTCGGTCCCCCCACCCCGCTGGGCCCCGGGTCGGTCCCCCCACCCCGCTGGGCCCCGGGTCGGTCCCCCCACCCCGCTGGGCCCCGGGTCGGTCCCCCCACCCCGCTGGGCCCCGGGTCGGTCCCCCCACCCCGCTGGGCCCCGGGTCGGTCCCCCCACCCCGCTGGGCCCCGGGTCGGTCCCCCCACCCCGCTGGGCCCCGGGTCGGTCCCCCCACCCCGCTGGGCCCCGGGTCGGTCCCCCCACCCCGCTGGGCCCCGGGTCGGTCCCCCCACCCCGCTGGGCCCCGGGTCGGTCCCCCCACCCCGCTGGGCCCCGGGTCGGTCCCCCCACCCCGCTGGGCCCCGGGTCGGTCCCCCCACCCCGCTGGGCCCCGGGTCGGTCCCCCCACCCCGCTGGGCCCCGGGTCGGTCCCCCCACCCCGCTGCTCGGGCCCCGGGTCGGTCCCCCCCCTCCAGACTTCTATTTTGAGAGGGTTTGCACTCCTCCTTACATGATGTGAGAATCCCATTTGTCTTGCTCGAGGGTGAGTGTTGTAAGGCACTTATAAATCATTTCCGATTGTGGTTGTTGTCAATTGCCATGTAAATTAAGGGCATGCAAGTACCTGCTACTGTTTCATCTTTCCTTTCAGTGTTTGTCTGGTTACTACTGAGTATTACATATTCGGTGAAATGTCCTAAAAAAACATTACTTTTTAATTTGCCAGTAGCTGACAAGGTAGAAAGATGTGTTTTTCTCTTTCATTCTTGTGAAGTTAGAGGCAGTGCCGATTTAAACTGTGACTCAGGCTTTGCAATCGTGCTACTTCAAATTCTGCATTGCAACCTGAGTTTACATTAATTAACTTTCAAGGATTCAACCAATTTAAAGCTTTTGGACAATGACAATTATTTGAAAAGGTTCCTACAGGTTTAGTTTCTTCATTTACACTTGTTTGCTATCTCCATCTCATTCAAAGCAGTCTGGACTGGTTTGCTTCTCTCTTCTCTGGCGATTTGCATTAGGAACCTTTGTTAAAATCAAAATTCCTTGTGGACACCTGAAGGAGTTGCAAAATGATTATAAAATTTAGGTGAAGGACAAGTTCCTTCTCTGTTGTTGTTGTTTTTGTTTTCTTTTCCATACAGTCTTAAAATGAAGGTCCCATTTTCTGGTCTTTGGCAGATTGTAAGCATGCCAGAACACTTCACGTTACGTAGATCATATTTGTCTGAAATGATAATATCGTACCTATAGTCTGCTGCATGCTGAAAAGTAGCCTATGCCTCAGGTACTCTTTTATGCCTTTGCTTTTGTTATTACATCCTTGTAAGTCTTCAGAAGGGAAATGAAATTATCCTAGTCAGAAGAAACACCATCCAGAAGAAACCTCAGTTGTTAGTGCGTGAATTCTCACTGAAACCAAAGGCGGGTATAGAATCATAGAGCAGCCTGAGTTGGAATGGTCCCATAAGGATCACTGAGTCCAATTCCTGGCACCGCACAGGTCTACCCAAAAGTTTAGAGCATGTGACTAAGTGCACAGTCCAAAGGCTTCTTAAACTCCAACAGGCTTGGTGCAGTGACTACTTCGCCGGGGAGGCTGTTCCAGTGTGCGACAACCCTCTCAGTGAAGAACCTCTTCCTGATGTCCAGCCTAAACCTCCCCTGCCTCAGCTCGACACCATTCTCACGGGTCCTGTCACTGGTGACTAAAGATAATAGATCGGCGCCTGCCCCTCCACTCCCCCTCGTGAGGAAGCTGTAGACCGCGATGAGGTCTCCCCTCAGCCTCCTCTTCTCCAGGCTGAACAGGCCAAGTGACCTCAGCCGCTCCTCATACATCTTCCCCTCTAGGCCCTTCACCATCTTTGTAGCCCACTGTGGTGGTTTTACTGTGCTAGGCAGCTGAACACCACAACCGCGCTCTCCCTCCCCCTCCTTAGATGAGGAGGGGAAGAAGTAAAGGAAAGAACAACTCACGGGTTGAGATAAGGATGATCTAATTAAAGGAAAAAAATAATTATAAAGGAAAGATTATTATTAACTAAACAATTAACAATTTAACTAAAGAGGAAAAAAGGAAAGGGGAAAAGGGAGGGGGAAAGGGAAAACTAAACAAAACAAGTAAAGGCTTTGTGGAATTGCAGAGGAAAGAAATTACTCTCTACTTCCCACAAACGAGCGATGCTTGACCACGTTCTTGAAGCAGGGCCTCACCGCACGTAGCCGGTGTTCAGGAGGAGGACAGACATTTTCACAATGAGAGCCCACCCCTCCCCTCTTCCTCCTTTTTCCACCTTTTATTGCTGAGTGTGATATCATATGGTATGGAATATCCCTTTGGTTGGTTTAGGTCAGCTGCCCTGGTGATGTTTCTTTTCTCACATCTTTGCCCACCCATAGGGGAGTTAGGGAGAGTCCTGATGCTGTGCCAGCACTGCTCAGCAGCAGACACAACACTGGTGTGATACTATTGCTGTTTTAGCTACGAGTGCAGAGCACAGCACTGTATGGGCTGCTGCAGGGAAAGTTAACATCCCAGCCCGACCCAGTACACCCACTACCCTACTGACTTGAATAAAGAGGCTTTAATCTATCCTGGTTTGTTTACTAGCGAAGGAGCACAAAAGAGACGCATGTCTTTGTCTCTGAAGAGGAGGTGAAGGAACAGCTAGTGCAAGGAACACAAAAATCAGTTGCGCCAGACTAATATGTCGTTGTATCTGAGCTTGGAGACTGCAACCCTCTTCAAACTTCCAGATCTAGAGGAACACTTCGGCTGCAGCCTAAAAGCCACGTGTACATAAGCTCCCCCAAGCCAGCCAATCTTCTTCCCATGACCTGCCAGGAAACAGCAATGGAGGCATGTAACCAAATTATAGCCCAAACCTTCAGCCCACTCCTTGACCTGAATAGTGAGTGAGGATCCCGATCCTGGCATTTATACGTGGTAGTTTATACGCAGCCAAAGGAAATAGTGTAGTCAGAGGTCATGGGGCTAGATTTTGAAAAGTCCTACATAAAGAAGAGATCTCAGAAAAGCAAATTTAAATAAAATTAATGTCAAGAAAAGGAATTCTGATTGCTATATTCTTTATCTGTTGTGACTAGACAGATGAAAATCTATGATAGGAATTCTGCCTTTAAGGTCATTTTCTTTTATCCTTTATTTTATTTTATTTTATTTTACCAGCCTCTGTACTAATTTTCCTCCCAGAATGACTAACAGAAATATGACCCTCTAACCACTAAGCCCTTTGTCAGGTTATTTCTATTAGTGAGAAGGAGCAATTGACCTTAAAACATTGAAGGCAGGTAGAAAACCTATTCCACAAGGCCTCTTGGCTCCAGCCTTGTTTAGTGAAATCTGCCAGGTGTGGATCATTTGAGCTTTGCAATATAGGAAGCATGAGGACTTGTGGGGAATTGCCTGCTTGGGGGAGTTTGAAGTTTGACTTGTCTAGGGTGCTTTTCCTTTCGGGGTGAAATGGACTCAGTGTTCCCCAATAGGCTGCTTTTTCTTCATGTTTTCTACCATCTCTGTGAAGTAGTTTTAGTGACTCTGTGAGCTAGTTACGTTGGTGGTGCCTTCTCAGTACAGTAAAACCCTGGTGGTACGACTTCACTGTGAAGTAGTTCGGAAGTGGCTCAAGTTCAGAAGCCAGCAGGTAAGTGTTCCTGGGTTCTACAGCTGTTTAATGTTGAGGAGTTTGAGTATTTCCTTCGCCTTGTCTGTTTGCAGTGAAATTACTTACATGGATTCTAAGCTCCCTTTCCAGCCCTTAAAAATAAAATAATAGTAATAATAATAAACAACTCAGAAGCTCAAGTGCATACAGGTAAGCCTGACTTCAAAGAATGTTCTGAAATATTTGTTAAGATTGAACAACAGGCTGCGTGAAAATGGTGCCTTAATGTTGTTGTGGTTTACAGAGCGAGAAGCCAAAAAGTCCTTGGCCTGGTGTAAACACTGCTCTGCAACAATTAAAACATCAGCATGTTATCAGCGCTCTTCTCATCCTAATCCAAAACATAGCACCCTACCAGCTACTAGGAGGAAAATTAACTCTATCCTAACTGAAACCAGGACAAATGTGAATGCAAATTATGCCTTGTGGTAAGTAGAAACAGATTTGGACAGATATTGGTGGCATTATTGTTACTGTCACTAAGTAGAAATTGTGAGAATGTGCTGTTCATAAAAGAAATGCTGTTTTCACAATATGCAAGTCAAAAGCCTTCAGATGACCAGAAGTCATAGCTTCCAGGAGATAACTTTAAAGAAAGAAACTATTGTTGGACATTTCCCCCTGACCCTTCCGTAGATTGGCTCCCTGAAGAAAAGGCTTGAAAGGTGTAATTGTTAATAGTTTCTGAGGCAGGGTCAGGGGAAGGTGTTTTTTCCCACTAGTTCACTCTCCCTTTCTTCTCCAGGAGTGTTATGGTAGCTTTCCAAAACTTTGACTATCCTTGGGATGTTCAGACCAGCGTGTTCTTATCGTTATGTCTCCGGAATACACTGCAGGCTTTGTCTAAGGTTAAACAAATACTTAAAAGTGTCATCCAGAAATCTGTCCTGAGGCAGGATAGTTAGGAGTAGCAGGGAGAGTGGAAGGATATGGGCAGGCATCTAGAGTAGGGGGCACCTCTGCTGGAAAGACCACGAGGAACCCGCAGTGGATGAATTGGCTAAACAACCCTGGCAGTACGAAGAAAGTCTCTCCTCTTCCCCACAGGCCTGCATCTCGGCTGTGGAGAAACTTTTGGAAGAGGTCCACCAAATGAGAGAATTTAGCTTCCTCCCCACCTGTACAAACCAGTGTCTGAGGTATCAGGGGTAAGCATCCCACTGTGCAAGGAAGATGACAGAGTGGGTACACAGCCTGTGCCACCCTGTGGTTTTACCAACGTCACCATGCAGAGGACATGAGAAAAAAAGGACAGAAAATCTATGTCGACACTAGAGGCACAGGTACGTGAGTTGCAAATAAAAACAATGGGGGGGAAAGGGGATCTGTGAGAAACGTGCTGGTCCAAATTGCAATGGGCAGTCCTCAGTGTGGTCTGGTCCCCAGGTCTGGTCCCCTTTGTGCACTGCTTATTTTTTTAGATTAACAATTCATTTTTTTTGATGAAAATAGTATTTCTTTTGCCCTCTCTCCTCTTTCGTTTTCAGTATTGCTCCCTTTTATGATCAGATTTTGACTTCCGAAAAACTTCTTTTCCAGGAGCTAATTGGGAGCTGGTCTCACTCATGGCTACATTGATTGAACAAAGTGGGTAAACACTCCAAATCTAATGGTGACTAACAGCAATCTGCCATACTGTATAACATTATTCCTTTTTTGTGGGAAGATGTGATTCCATTTCAGATCCTTAGGCAATCCAAATCACCCTGTACAGAGCATATTTTGCCTTTTCAGCTTTTTTCTTTTCTCTGCAGAGAGGTTGAATCCCCTAAAAAATGCAACCAAGATGGATGATTTTGACCAAAATATAAATTTATCTGTTTAGTATCTGATGAAATGCAACAGGGTCAGTCTAAATATACTTCATTAACCTATAGTGCTTTGTGAGGAGAACCAATTTCAAGAGAATTATAATTTTCTGATAAGTTACTGCACAAAAGAGGAAAAAAGAAGAGAATTTCTTATGAGAAGGTTTAGCATAGACTGTTGACAGATTGAAGCCTGTTTAGGTAACACTAATCAATGCATCCTGGCAACTAACAGATGGGATACTTTATATCCTGGTGGTTTCAGAAGGTGTCTTAGGAAAAAGGGCTAAAAAACAGACTGTTTCAGCAGACAAAAGGAAAATATCGATAGGTGGACAGACAATTTGAAGAACTGTTTTGGGGTATTCTTGCTCTTCTACCCAGTTACAGGCTATGTGTTGTACCTCCAAGAAGTATTCATTATGTTAGGGCAACTTTGATCTTTACTGATTTTATAACATTATTCTAAATTTTATTGGCTTATTTATGATATTTATAAGGTTATTAACTAATCATTAAATATAAAAAATATTATTAATGCTTAAAGTTTTTACTTTTTAGTGATATTATCACTCTAGTTTTATATTGGAAAGGTAAATTTACAAGCTGAAGACAAAACAAATGAGTGAATTCTGCAGCTGGACAAGCCTCCAACTTGAGTTGCCATGGGAAGAGTAGATTGCGATGTAGCCTGTAGAGCAAATAGTCAGCATATAGCTGTATCCATTTTCTCAGCCAGGCAGGCACCTGAGTTTGCAGCTGAAGCATCCTTCCGGGAAGGGCTCAGGAAGGTGAACTTGGAAATCGAGGATGGTCATGGCAAAGCGAGAACTGTGCAAGATACCAAACTAGGAGCCAGCCTGGGTGGGATCCTGTTCTCTAGTCATCTCCTTCATGCATTGCCATAGCATGGATTTCTCTGAGGAAAAAAAAAAAGCTTTTATCTTTTTACTGAGTTAATTGAGCAAATAGGATAAGAGACAAAAATATTTGTGGCAAAAAGGGTTGTAGGTGGTAGAAATGCAGGCAAGTTTGGATGTGTTACTTACATAGTAATGAGTGATCATATTACAGACCAGACTGTGAGCTGTAGGTCCTGTGGAGCAAAGTTTCTGTCGCTAACATTGGGCTTCACGCCCTGCCAACTTATTGATTCTGTAGTGTGTTATAATAGAAATAACTAGCTAAATAAAGTGATTCCAGGTGCTATCACACACCCAATCCCAGGTCCTTTCTAGGTTCCGTTCCCATCCAGCTTTTGATCAAGATGGGACTTACACTGTGGGGGACACAGACTGTCATAGGGCATTGGCTTAATGACTCCAGCCTTTAACAGAGCTCATGTGGGGCTCTGCCTACTGCTCTTACCATGAAGTGTGTGCATGGGGTCAGCCCTTCAAAAAGTGCTCTTCAAACAGGTGTGGTTTTCAATGGAAAAAAATGAGTGCATTAGAGCACTCAGCATTTGATTTTTAAAAGATAGCACAGTTTTGTGCTTCTGGCCTACTAGATATAATTTCTGATCCACATATGCACCAGAAAGCAAGGAGAATAAGACGGGGCTTCTGCAGACAGTTGCAGCATATTCTGTGGACCCTCCATAAATTATTGATGAAACCACTAATCTTCCATGCATGCCTGAGCAACACACCTTATCTTTCCCTTTGGAGCTTAGGTGAGGGTTGTTTATAAAATAGCTTTTGCTAAAAATGTACCATGTATGCACAAAACATGGTTTTCAAAGGCTATTAAGCCCAGCAAATCAAAAGGATTTATCACTGAAACACTCAAATTTCTCTGCTAAGTTTTAAATTTCAACCCTCACCTTGGTTCATTGTTAGAACTGTCAAAAATGACATCTCCCTTTTATATTGTCGGTAAAATATATTTGTTCCCTTTCTCTTTCATGAAAATAGCAACCTGCTTTATTTCCTTGAGCTTTGAGTTAACATCATATTTAGGCAATGTAAAATTTCTTTCAATCCAAGAAGCAGAAGTTTAGGACACTAGCAAGAATTTGAAAACCTAAGTATGAAAAGGAAATATCTAGACAACCATTGCTATTGATGCCAACATCTCATATGCTACAACTACCTAAGGAGTTCAGAAGAAACTTCTGTAGGGAGCAGAAGAAGCTGTGCTACACCTCCCTATATGGAGGATCTGTATTTTGCAGGGCAGTACAGTGGATCATCAGATCCCTACAGAGGGATCCTACATCCCTACAGAGCTGCTTTTCCCCATGCCATGCAGCCAGTCACGTAACATGAAGCCTTTATAACAGAGCATGGAGAGTGATGTGACATTACTGGTTGTGGTTGCATAGATTTCTTTCCTGTGAGGTGAGGGTAAACCAGACATCATGTGGTGATGCGCTGAGAAACAGCCTGATGCATGATTTCTTGCAAGGACAGGACAGCCCCTTACTGCCTTTTCTCTGGGGTCTGGGAGGAAACTGTGTGCCAGCTCCATATTTACAGCTGTAATGTGTTTGTTGTCAGAGAACTGGCTGGGTAAAACCACTACTTTTGAACTCAAAGTTTTTATCTTCTGTTTTTCCAAGTCATCACAGTTTTCAGTTCTGATGAAGCCTTTTTCTTGAGTTTTCCTGTTCACCTGAGGCGATACAGTGTTAGAAGAGGGAAATGGAGTCTTTCACCTGATACTTGATGAAGAAATCAACCTTGATGTAAAGTATCAACAGCACAGATTACTTTAAGGAGGGCATTGAGATGGAAGACAGTTTGAAATTCATATTCTGGGCTGTGCTTGCAGTAACGAGGTTAGAAAAGAATAAATTTGTGAACTGATTAAATATTATTCCAACTTGGTGAATCTGTGCTGTGAAAGGACCCAGGTACACACTGGGGCTTAGGTCTACAAACTCCATGAAATCAATAGGAAGTAAGAAAGCTTAGATAGGAGATAGAAATGTCAATGTTTTTTTGGATCTGAGCCAAACTTTAACAGCATGAAGTAGTGCAAACACAGCCCAAGACCCTTCTTCCAAGAGCCTTGATGTCTAACTATGAAGAGTAAGTTACTGAAAAATCAGAAATATGGGACTTCCTACTACTGGCTCAAGGCATCACTTTCCTTATTCTATTTTAAAACTCACCACCTTAGGCTTAACAGGCCTGTTCAGACTAGCTCACAATCCTTTTCTTGTAGTATGTGTATTTTCAGCGAAAGATAACCACCTCTTGATACACATGGAATAACAGTACAAGAAAAACCCTGATATATTTCTAGCTGTCTTCAACACAGTAAATGAAAGTAGTTTGAGGAAGAGAGTTAGAAACCCCTGATTTGCCATCTTTCAGTGGTTCAATTTCTCAGCAAGAGCTCTTCAGACAGCCCATAGTCAATTGATGAGACCTACAGTATCACTACAGCAGTCAAATGTTAAACTGAAGTGGTCTTTCTCTGCAACCTAACTAAGGAAATAAGGGCCGAATCCTGCTTCCAGTGTGGAACACACTGGTCAGGGCAATGGGGTTATTCTACCTTCAGCTGCAGCAGAAGCAGTACAAAACTTGAAACTGTGCAAACTGAATACAGAGAACCATCTGACCGCTTGTGCTGACACTGCTCTGCTCTGCATGATGTGACCCACCGTGCCTCTTCTTCAACATATTTTATAATTTGTTTGAAAGATGATTTAAGGAATCAGCTACTGACAGCTGGCCACTGGATCTGCAAGGGAAGTGTCAGGCACTTCGATGATGAGATGGTCAGGCACAAGATGAGAGAGGCTCAGGCCTATCATGGTCTTACCCTTGAAAGCTGGCATGATCAGAAGGAGCACATAGAAGGCACCATTGCTATTGCAATAAAAATAGAAAACTTCAAGGAAAAAAAATCCCAGCATTTTCTCTGCAGACAAATTAAAAGTGGATCCACAGGTTGCCATGGATACAAAAGTCAGTTTGCTCTAGTAATGTTTTCTAGCAGCTAAACACAAGTGCAAGTGATTAAGGAGAAAACACATCTATGTGTATAACGTCCCATTAGGTTTATATAATTAGTTTTTTCAACCTCCAAGCTGGTGACTGTTTTCTTGACTGTTCACAAAACCTTGCAACCTGATGAGACCATTATTAGAATCACCTTTCCTCTCTTTGCCTCTCTACAAATATTTGTCATCAAAAGACTATTAGCACTTGATATGCAGCAACTTTCATAATCTAGAACCCTTATTTTGGGTTATGGCAATCCAACCAGAAGCTTATACAGCTGCTCTGAGAGGAATACTCAAACAGCTGTGTGGTACATCAAATAATGCAAGCTAAAATCCTATGCATAGAGCCCTTGTGTGAGCCTCTCAGAAAAGTGATCTTACTCTTCTGTGCATGCATGAAAAACTCAAAGCAGTCTCTCTGCTTGTGAGACAGGCAGAAGAGCTACTTATCTGTGTACAGATGAGGCTGAAAGAGGGGAAAGTTTCACCAACAAAAGGTGCACACATGTATGGCAGGAGACTCCATCTTTAAAAAGTTGTGTTGGATTGGTAACTGCAAGGGTCAGTCCTGCTGCTCCCTATTGATGTAGCCATCTGGTCCCAGAGCTATTGTTTCTGGCATTCTCTTCAAAAAAGGAAAGCTGAAATTATGACATCTGGCATGCCAGTAGGAGTGAAAGTCATGGCAGTGTGCCTCAACCAGCTGTAATGGGAACCTGGAGTGAAGTGTGCTAGAAGTGGGGGAAATTGTCTTTGCTGCAACCAGCAGTTGTGGAAATCTGTGTGGGTTTCTTTGGTCTCTGGACTGTTCTCATTAATACTTCTATTGGGAGCCCATCCTGACAAGCCTTCTTTTTCTGTCCTGGTCTTCAGAGCAGTCCTTCTTGCTGCTGTGTTTTACCGAAAAAATAGAAAAACTATAGACATTTCAATGTCCATGGACACATTCATAAAACCTGCATGCAGAGATGAATTCACCTGGATGGAAAGGTCCATCCATGTCTCTAGTACAAAAAAAAAAAAAAAAAGAACCTGTCAAGACCTTTAAAGTTTTTTGTTTTTGTTTTTGTTTTCTCCTTAAAAACCATTGTGTGAAAAGGTCATCAGAGTGCACCACTTTTTTGTTTGTTTGTTTGTTTCATGGGTACTGCATACAAAACAGACAACATTTGGGGAAAGTAATCTGTTGTTTTCTACTTGCCAGTCCAAATGGACTCATGAGGCTCAAACTGGTCACTTGTCAATACCAGCAAGAACAATTCTGCCAGTCCAGTTATGCCTCTAGTGGCAGCTTCACAACGTCATTGTCTTCAAGTGATAATTTGTTACAGGTATTCAGGTATTCTGAAGACAACAGGGCAGCATAGATGTGATTAAAAGGGCAGTTTGGCCTACAGAGCTATGATTTCTGTTGGCCAGTGAGATGAAAAGAACCCACACTACAGGCTAAGTTGGCAGATCTTGCAGTGTAAAAAAAAAAAAAAAAAGATAAAAGGAAAAATCCGTTTGTATATAATCTATATAAACTTAGTAATTTTTTAATATAATCAATAAGACATTTTTGAGATTTTTCAAGATTAGAAGTATAGCTTAAATCTCACACCTCAGATTACACTGGGCTTTTCTATTTGCTTAAGGGTGCTCAAGAGACGGATTCTTTTCTCTGGATTTGGCTGTATGCACTATACAGAACTCTAAAGTTTTAACGAAGTCATGGCAACTTAAAAACATCTGAATAGAACATAAGATTGAATTTTTAAATACTTATACATTCCAGCTTTTATCATATTCTAGGTTGTGCTAGAGTCCTTGAGAATCATTGGAAGGACATAATCTTCATTTTTAAAAGACAGAAAGATTCAATGTTATAAAATTTGCCAAATCTGTAAAGCTAACAGATCTTCAGATTAACCTACACCAAAGGATTGCATCAAAAAATGCAAATTTTATGTGTGTCCTCCATGCCGGTTGCATGCAACCATTCCACAGAATCCAATGGATGTTTATTTTGAGAGCAGTGCTGCGAAAGGGTGGGCTGTTGGCGAGAGGGAAGGCAGGGACTGTCTTCTTAATGAGCGTTTGCACAGTAACCAGCACAGCGGGAAGCCAATAGTAATGATAATAAACCTTGATTGGAGATTTCAAACATTACCGTAACATCAGACGCACCGTTCTGACTTGTGCGTAACCAGACACTTCGGCTGCTTTAACAAACCCTTAGGTTGCCCTAGGGAACTGTGTTTAACCGACACAGCCCTTCCCTCGTTGATGCCTCGCCACCACCGTGCTTTTAGGGTCAGCCACGGGTGCTGGGGCCGCCTTCAGCACCGCGGGCGGGCGGACAGCTCCGGGACGGGGCGGGGCGGGGATGGGGATGGAGATATGGGGATGATGGATGGCGATGAAGGGATGGGGATGTGGGGATGTGGGGATGATGGATGGGGATATGGGGATGTGGGGATGATGGATGGGGATGTGGGGATGATTGGGGATGGAAATGATGGATGGGGATGGGGATGGGGATGGGGATGGGGATGGGGATGGGGATGGGGATGGGGATGGGGATGGGGATGGGGATGGGGATGGGGATCCCCCCCTTCTGGCGGCGTGGCGCAGCGGCGGCAGCCCCGAAGCCGGCGCTGTGGTTTTAAATGGGCGGAGCGGCGGCGGGCGGCGGGGCGGCCCGTGGGCGGCCGGCGCTGGCCCATATAACCCCACCTCCCGTGCGAGGAGTGCCGCGGTAATTGGCTGGATGTGGTACTTGGAGATGTTGAGCTGGCTCCTTCCCCCCATGTCCCTGCACACGCACAGGGGCGGGTGGTGCGGGCGGGAGCGGGAGGCAGGGCTCGGCGGCGGCGGTGGCGGCGGTGGCGGTGGCGGCGGGGCTCCCCCCACTCGCTGCCTGCCCGCCGCCGTGCCCGAGCCCCTGCAGCTGCTGGGCTGCTGCCTGCGGCCGCAGGACCCGGCCGAGCCGGGCCGAGGGGAGCGCGGGCGGCTGCTGGCGGCGGCCGAGATGATGGCGGAGGGCGGCGGCGGGCCGGCGCGCAGGAAGGCGCTGTCGCTGCTGGAGGCCGCCCGCTCCCGCTACGAGAGCCTGCAGATCTCCGACGACGTCTTCGGGGAGTCGGGCCAGGACAGCAGCGGCAACCCCTTCTACAGCACCTCGGCCGACTCCCGCTCCGCAGCCTCCTCCCAGGACGATGAGGACGACGAGGAGGAGGAGGAGGAGGAAGGCGAGGGGCGCCCGGAGGGGCCGGCCCCGCGGGGCAGAGCGGCCCGGCGCCGCGCACCCAGGCCGGCGGAGCGGCGGCGGCAGCGGCAGGCCGGCGGCGGCGGAGGGGGGGTGATGCCGGGCGGCCCCGGCCCCATGGAGGAGGAGGAGGAGGAGGAGGAAGGTGCCGAGAAGGGGGGCTGGACGCGGTCGCTGCGAGACGTGCCGCCCCCCCGCTTCAAGGACGGCAGCGGTAGGCGGCGGGGGCTCGGGGCCTGGGGCTGGGCGGCGGCGAGAAGGACCCGGGGGTGATCGGGGACCCTCGGGGAGGGTCCCCCGGGGCTGGCAGGGGCCGGGTCCCCTCGCCTGGGGCCGCCCCGGGGCAGCCCGGCTGGTGGGGCCGCCGAGGGCCGCGGGCGTGCTTAGTCACAAACGGCACTGACCCCGGGGCGGCTCGGGGCTGCTCTCTGCTCGCCGGGTTCCTGCCTCCACCCCTCGCCTGAACCTCTCCTGCCAAAGCAAACGGTGAGAGGGTGACCCCACCGGGACGCCGAGAGCCCTCGGGCGGCTTGTGCAGCGAGTTGCACCAGCGGTGTTCGCAGGGAGCCATTGTAAGGTGCCTGTCCGCAGGGCTAACGACCGGGTGGATGGTGTAGCAGAAAGGCTTTGCCAAAACAGGTCGCTAGTTGTGAGGAGGTGAGGTGTCAAAAAATGTTTGCAACTCAGAACTGGGTGTGAGGACGGCTGCCATCCTCCACGGAGGTGATCGACGGCTTGCCCGTCTTCAGGTTGCTGTCTTCACTGTTTTCCTAGAGTTTAATTCCTTCATTAGAAGGTAAATGCAGGTGAGTGCCGCTGCTCTTGGCGTAGTATGTTGAAATTTGTGCAATGGGACCGGTAGAAACCCATTGGAGGAAGCAGCTTGGGATGGGGGGAGTAAGGTGGAGCTAGCACTGAAACCTGGAGAGTTCTGTAATGCTTCTGACAGATGGGCAAATAAAAGTTGCCATTTTCCTCTAACTCTAGAAGTGTATAGACACCATAAAATACTTAAATGCCAAGCTGATGTGCCTCTTTAAAGAGTTCTGTTTTGACTCTCATTCGTAATCATATGTAAGATAACGTTCTGGACCATAGGCTTCATGGGGTGGTGTTATTTCAGCATTATCACTCAATTTCTCTGCCTCTGCTGGCTTATTTCTTCATGTCGTTACTT
Organism: Anser cygnoides; assembly: GCF_040182565.1. Lineage (NCBI taxonomy): Eukaryota > Metazoa > Chordata > Aves > Anseriformes > Anatidae > Anser > Anser cygnoides. Next base: position 44,689,868 of record NC_089875.1, on the reverse strand, counting down.
TACGGTAATATATGTTATAACATAGAACTGGTGTTGGTGCTTTGCTGTTGGTTTGGGAAAGAAAATTAGGTTGACCTATTAACTCTGGAATTCAGATTTCCTTTGAAATGAAAGAGTCTGATCTATGGTTGTCAGAAATAGATGCAGAAGTCCCTTGAGAAAGGCATACGGGTATTGCTGTGAATATTTCCTCACAGTAATAGACAGAGTAGAGGTTGCTGCTGCCCTTTCATTCTGTTGATCATAATGATGATGATAGATGCTACATGCTGTTCATAGCATGGTGATTTGGTTTGGCAGGAGTTCAGATAGTGTAGTGCTTTGATGTGTGTGAAGCGTGTACCCTCTGTGATTTTTTTTTTTTGGCTGCTCAAATTCCAGACTACAGACACTGCTGCATTGTACAACTAAACTCTTGTAGTTCTAGTCTGTAGATCAGGTGTTTTTAGGCCATGCATGTATCATATCCTTAGCATGGATCTACTTGTACTGGCACCATTGTCACTTCATTGGGCACTATACTGACCTAAGGGACTGGGTCCATACCCACTGAAGAAGAGGTCCTAGTCGAGGTGAAGACAGCTGTTTCTTGCAATGACAACACATCTCTGAGTCCCTGCTGGTCACATGTAGTGAAACATACAAGTAAGAAATGCAGGAGTAGGCACACAGCACTAACAAAACCGTTCTCTCAGTTAAAATTCATTGGATGAAAGAATCCTCAGTTTCCAGGTTCTGAGCTTGAAAGGAAGAGTTTTTCATGAGACTGACAGAGAACTGAAATCAGCACAAAAACTTCAGTGTGGTCTTCTGGTTGAAATCTCAACAGAAGTATCCTAGTGGCAAGCACCTGACATCATCTGATGCTGGAAGTGTTTTCGTAGACTGAGATCTTCTGAGACTTCAGCTGCGTCAGTGCTGGAAATAAATTTTTGAGTCAGACTAGGATCAAACTAGTGTCAAGCTGTTTGGTTTGGGAGACAGCTCCTTTAAGAAAGGGAGGGTGTGGAAGAGAAAAAGGTTTAAGATAATTAATAAGAATGAGCTAGAGCTATCAAGAAAATGAAGAAGAGCCACTTACAATACTCTTGTGGTCTTTTTAGCTAGAAGTAGAAAATCCTATCACTTCCCTTTTTTCTGTTTTAAGAAACAAATTACTTAGTGTCTTTCCCTTCCCAGCCCCGATGTCTTATATTATTTTATTCATACCTAGAAATAGTCCCTAGCATTATCAGGCTAACTGATGTTTCATCTTAGAAACACAGTATAGGCCCAGATGCTGCTGCTGGCACTGTTAGATGGTACAGGACAGCCTCAACCTGTAGCCAGCTGCTGTGTGTTCATGATGAAGCCTGCCTTGCCCATGGGGCAGGTGCTGCCAGACAGGGAAGGGTCTGGATCAACTTTGGGTGCTGGTAGAGAAGTGACTGGTATCACTGCACAACACTTAGTTAATGCTGTTTGTATCCCTGACTTTTGTTTTCTGCCTCTTTTTCAGGCATCTTCAGTTACTGTTGTTTCTGTTCCATTTAATAAAAATAGTGGGCGCTTAGAGTCCCTGGGAAAGGAATAACAAAAAACGCAAATAGCTTTATCTGACTTCCTTTGTCCAAAATAGCTGTTAACTCTAACACTGAGGTTAGAACAGATGGTTTTCTGGCTGTTGGTGTTATTTCCAGTTAAGCTGTTCTGCAAAATCATACTCTTTAGTTGCTGAAGGGGGAAAAAAAAAAAAAGACATAGTGATGCCCTGACTTCCAAACTGATAACTAGTGGCACTATGCAGTTCTGATTAAAATAGGTTGAGGAAACAAGGGAGCTCGAGTGCCTGTCACAAACATCAAAGCAGTAAAGTGGGTTCTGAAGTACTGGGATTTGTGGTGGATAGGAGATCTTAGAGGCAGGTGTTTAAATGCTTTCTTTCCCTTGAGAAAGAGTGCCTGGCTCCAGCAGGTCTGCGGGTGGGTCAATATGTGTGTTTGAAAGGGTGATGACATCCATGATCAAATGTTGGATCCAGGCCTATTTTGGCATCTCCCTTCTCATGCTCCTGAAGGGAGAACTTCCCATTCTCTCCAAACCTCACTGTGAAGGGAAGGTAGAAGGGATTTGTTGGGAAACGGACCTACAAAGAGAATCTTCTGGGAGAGGAGGCCTGACCTCTGGCCGGGCAGTACTTCAAGTCTGTAAGGAGGCATGGCTGGGGGCTTCTCTTCCTCTGAGGGCAAGATAGAGCTAATGGTAGAAGTGCAGAAAGAATAAGAGAACAAATTGCTGCTATGATGTGGAACGTGGAACTGAAAAGGAAAGAAAGCAACTATTACTACTTAAAAGACAGGCTAGCAAATGCTAGTAACTCAGTGCAAAGTCTTGATTTCTGGTTGCTCCTGCCTCGAACTTCTTTTCATTGTTGTGCTATTTCCTTAAACAGATGGGTGGCTCTGGGTAGTGCTTTCCTCTGTCAGCTCAGTAATCTGCTCAGGAAATGTTGTATAAAACACAGGAACTATTGGCTTTGGTCTTTCTTTGGGGAGGATCTTTGCCAGGATATTTGCACCGTCTTTACTGCAGCTTGGCGTTCCTGAATTGGGGTAGCTGCTATTCTCTTCATAGAGTCCAATGCTTCTTATATTGAAGTAGTTCAGTGACCAGAATATTGGACCCCAGATGTGAAAGCCCTCCTGCTTTTAGGGATCATGTTTTAGGGTGGCAGCAATAGCAGGGAAATCTGAGCAAAAAATATTGAAGTTCCCAAAATTACACACGATTCGTGCCACTGTTTTTTTCATTTCTGTGTTCTCACAGGTCTGTTCTTAGGCCTAGACCCAAGAACAAAATGTTAAGAATGTTCCTTGCTCAAAGTGTGACAGCTTCTCCTCAACAGGTTGCATTTGGAGAGCATAACTAGCTTTTTATGGACTTCAGGGTATTTCTGTCAAACACAAAATGTGCTGCAAGTTACCTTATTTGGAGAGCACACTTCAGGAGAACAGCATGCGCTCAAGGAAAAGTTGCATAGAGCATGTCTAGCAATCAGGCTCTCCTTGAAGAGGTTTAAATTAATATTTAAAGTAATTTTTAATATACTTTTTATGAGAGTACTCTTTTGCCAAAAAGACCAGGTTATGGGAAACCATCATTTATTCCATGATGACTGGTACATGAAAGATCATCTTCTGCACAAGCAAGGGTGCATTACCTGGGAGATGAAATGAGCCCGCATGCGGGATGGTAGCATGTTTCAGCTGCTGTCAGGGAAGGAAGGCACAGCCTTAAATTGAAGCAGGGAACTGGCTACATCTTCTGGGAGCCAACCAGATACAGCTTTGTCTGCGATGGCTTCTGCATAAAACAGTCTCTAATATTTGGTTTGTGAGCGGTAGTTTTTTTTCCAGCAGTCTAGCCGAGTGATCTGTTTCACAGACGTCTCTTCAAATTTAAATACGTATATTTCAGCAGCTCTGCCTAATTAACAGGATATTACAGACTGCTACTTCAAGTATCCTGTACAGTAGTAGAAATACTTCCAAAGAATATCTTGGAGAAGCAGTTTGTTTTTTTGAGTCTGTGATATGAAAATTGGAACTTAAATGTTTAAATGTTTAAAACTTGCATAAAAAGGTGGCATGATTTTTGAGTTAACTCGTAATAGTAGGTACATAGTGGAATTGTACAAGCCAGTTCAGTAAGTGAAGAGCACAGAGAATCACAGAGCAGTTGAGGTTGGAAGGGAGCTCTGGAGACCATCTAGTCTAATCTAACGTCTACTGCACAAAGCACGGTCAGCTTGAATGGGTTGTGCAAGGCTGTATGCAAGTGGATTGTGAATATTCCCAAAGAGAGGAGGCCCCAGCCTCTCTGGGCCACTTGTTCAAGTGTGTGACCACCCTCCCAGTAAAAGTTTTTTCTTATGTTCATTCGCAAATGTTTCTTTGCATGTCATTGATAAGACTTCAGACGACTGGATTTTTTTCATTGTTCTTATAGAAAAGAGATAACTTGTTTGGAAAGGCAGATGGGAAGGCAGCGTTCCAGCAGATGGGAAGAGTTCTTGGGTCAGGCCATAAAACAGGGCCATGTACATGCCACTGTCTATCAGCAGCAGTGATTTTGGTTCAAGCCCTGAGCTGAATCTGAAGGCTTTAGTCTTATTAGATTGAGGTTAATACTTAACAAGTCCAGGCATATAAGAAAACCTATGAGAGCTACTTAGTTGCTTATGGAAGATTCTGTTTCAGAAATATCTAGGTCAAATTCTCTGTAAGTAGATAAAGTGTCTCTGCTGTGACTTGTTCTTGCTTACTTCTGTCACCAGAATTAGCTGCTTTTGACTTTTTTAGCGATGGAAAATACTAGGAAAATGGCATATCTGTATAAGCTGTTCTTGCATTCTAAGTAGAAATTATTTATATCTTCCTAGATGTTTTGTGACACTGTTATGTGTTGTGATGAATACGTCACAAAGATGTACACTACCACTTTGCATATCATTTATGGGATGACTTAAAGGTCTGATATTTTGCTAAATATGTGAATTATGCAAAGGCTTAATATCTCATACCTCTTAGGAAACATAAATATGCTTTTCACATGGCTTTAGAGCACGCTTTCCTGCTTCCGTCATCACTGACGCAATACAAGTGCATGACAGCCTTGTTAATTCTAAAATTTAGAGCAACTTAGCTGTGTTCCCTTCCTTTTGCCCATAGCTCTGCTAATGAACGTGTATTTTGTGAATAGCAAACTGCTGATAAACTTCACAGAAAAAAAAAAAAACTATTCTCTGCTTTTATACAGAGAACTAAATTTGGTAAGTACTATAGACCTTCATGTCTCAAAGCTCTGCAGATCAACATCTTCCCCATAGACACTGTCTAGACTTCTACAGAGAAAAATCATATTTACTCCGTGATCTGGTAGTGCATCAAATGAGTCTTTTCCCTTTGCAGCTATTTATGGGGTCATTTCAAAGAAGTAGATAAGTTCCTACAAATAACTCTCATCCACCTGTCAACACCCCAGTAACAGTAAAGCAAACATTTTCCTTGTCTGCATACCTCCAAGTCAACCTGGAGAGGAAATTAGCCTCTCTCTCTCCTAAGTCTGAGGATCCTAATAGCTGAGTTGACTTGGTGATTCTGTATAGACTGCTGGGTCACAAGAAGCTGTCCTGGATGCTATTAGAAGAAGCTGAAAATTCATCTTAGGTGTGCTTGTTCATGTTGGTGTTTTAATTAGTTTTTGTCCCATGCTAGTCTTCCAAAATTTTGGAGCAGATGGATTGAGCAGTTTGGAAATACAAGGTGGTTCCCAAAGGGAAGGTAATCATGGGTACAGCTATACATCTTATCTAGACATCAGAGGAATATAACCCTAAAATACTTCACCCTTCCTAATACTGCCAAAAATTCTCTATGTTATTAGAAAATAGAACAGATGGACTCCAAAGTAATATATGACTAAGACAAATGCATGAGAATACTAGCATTTGACATCTTGCTTTCCTGTGGCAAAGCATCCTTTCCAGAGTTTATCCAAGCTCCCACTTCACGTTTCTTAAAGACCAGGGTGTTAATCAGTCACTGGCTCTACCTGAAAATGAATGGACACATAACTGAGTGGGTATTTTAAAAATGAAGCCAGAGCTCTGAGGATGAGGGACTGCAGGGAAACATGTTTGGAAGGCTCCTTAGTTTGTGTGGGCCCGGTATATGTACTTCCAGATTATCTCCCCTGGTTTTCTGTGAAGATGACTGGTATTAATGACTCCTGATAGAAAACATGCTTTCAATTTTGCTCTCTTGGACAGCATAAGGATTCACATGACTTGTACTGACAAACTGTAAGAAGGATAAAGAACAAACACAAGCAGCTTCTGTTCAGCCAGCAACACAAAGCTGTAGCTGTGCGATTGAGAACTGGGCAAACTGAAGTGCGGTTGATTTGTTGCACTGTGGAGATGCAAAAATCATGTCAGAGAAGGCCAGATAGGAGACACTGAAGCAAAGAGTATCATATGTCTGTACAGGTGGGGGAAAGCAGTTGTCTTGGAAGGGAAGATTACTGGACTGAGATAAAAGACAGTGAGCCCAACAGTGGCTACAAACATTATTTCTAGTGTGGGGGGGGAAACCACAGAAGACTAAAAGCAGATGCTGCTATAACCATGACTCATTTGTGATTACATATGGCAGAGAGGTGGGTGTGCATGAAATAGATTAAACTGGAGTAAGAAATAGAGTATCTTTCTTTAAGTTACTTATGAAATTCACTGCTGTGGAAAGCCTGAGTATCCAGTGCATATAGTTCTCTGTTTTTTGAAAGGTAGATGCTGGCTAACTTCCTGGTGGGTAGCACTTGCAGGTGTGCAGTCTAGGGTATGTAACTGTGGGCGTGTAGCTATTCCCGCTGCTGTGATCATGCTGTCTGCTTGCAAGATGCACTCTGTTCATACAGAGCTTGGACAACGGTAACTTTGTCAGTTCATGCCCTGAAAAACTCCTCTGAAACCCATGCATGCTTTTATGCTAATGGCATTTGGTGAGGGGATCTAGGATTAGTTATTCTGCCCTGGTACTGGCAGAACAGTTTAACCGGAGTGGTATTGCAAGGCAAGAGGTTGTCAGCCTTCCCCAGAAGGCAGGGTGGTAGATCTTACGTCTTCCCTTGCTGCAGTGGCCTGGGAAAAAACTACCTTCAGTTTGGGTCGAGAGGTTCCTGAGCTGGTCTTGACAAGTGTGAGATGCTCTTACATATGTCTTGCTGGGTATGTTGCGTGATGGATATTAGTATATATGTGGATATAAATTCCTATTTAGTCTTTCAAAGCATTGTATAACTTAATGGATCACTGAATGAGAAGACCTCCTTAAACCAAAGACTTTTCCCCATTTCTTGGGCATCATAGCTATGAAACAAGGTACCAGCTCATGGTGGTTTTGGTGCCTGGAGTGCTTGTGTGTGCTTAGGAGCTAACTATCTGAGCCTTGAGGAGACCCACAAGTGTCATTGTGGTCCTCATCAGACTTGCCTCCTCACTTCCTACACTGAATCAGAGGTAACTTCGTGAGGCAGGAACCATCTCAGCTCTGAGTTTCATCCCATGCTTTGCATTGCACTGTTTATTACAACAAACAACTTCTTGCAGAGACTGAAATTTATGGGGGGATGAAAGGAGCAGATGCAGAAATGCTGACCAAATTGGGACTAGATTTTATTATCACTAAAATTGTTGTTACTGCAACTGTCTGTTTCTCTCTCCATTTGAACTTGATAAGGTCTGGCTGAGCATCTCCAAAAACGTGCAGTATGAAGATCTGGCAAAAGCTTAAATGGAAGAATTATTTTTCTCTTCTTTACTGAGAATTTGAAACTGACTTCCTTAATTGAGGCAGACTTACTGAATTTTTATATTAAACCTTTAGATAAGACAAAGTTGGGAGGGATTCCATGTGTACTAGAGGACAGGCTCAGAATTCACATGGTTTTTGACAGCCTGAAATAGTCCAGGGGAGTAAAAGGGTACAGTGCAAGAGAGAAACATGTAGTGTGAGGGCAACAGCGATAAACAGTGGAAATGGAAAATGGAGGGGAAGAAATAGTAGTGTTTAGGTAAAAACGGAACAGAAGACTGAAGCTGAGCACAAGATGAATGTGACTCAGCGTCATGTTCTTGTGAAAAGGCAAACATCCTCCTCAGCTATTTAAACAGAAGAGTGTACAAGACTTGTGATGAGACTGGCTTGCTATTTAGGAGAGGTAGTCCGGGTCACCACCCCAGGTGAGAAGCAAATAGTCAAATATGAAGAGAAGAGACTGAGAAGGAGAAAATCTACCAGCTGGAGCACATTTCTGTTTTTAAGCTAAGTGGCCATGAGGATAAGTAAAGACTATTGTAGGAAAGGGTATTATCTGCCTTATCTGCCATGGAAATTGAATACAAGGAATAACATGCTTAAGTTGAATTGATGGAGAACTAAATCAGTTATGATAGAAACCCTCAAACAGTGTAGTGCTGCAGCAGACTTGGTTTTTTTCACTGGAAACCTAAGAACAGGCTACACTAACCTGTTGTAATAGGCCGGCACCTAGTACGTATGCTGATCTCTGGTAGAGGCCTGGATTACATGGCTTCCTCAGGTCCCTTCCAGCAAGACTTGCAAGGGGGAAGCAAGGTGAAGCTGTGTAGCTTGCAGAAGTAGCTGTGTGCTCACAGAAGGCCTTTTGATCTGTTAAGGTGGCATTTCCTCTTTCCTCTTGCCCTAGTGTAGTGGCCCAGGCATGCTTGGCTGTTACTCAGAGTATGGTTGTTACTTGGATGTACTATGGTTATGAGTTGTGTGTCTGTGGTATTGTATCACTATTCAAGTGACTAATTCTGGGCCTCTTTCTGTGTGTTTAACAGTTAATGTCGTTATGTCAGGGATGCCGGATATAATACTACCCAAGTACTTGTGAGGCTAGCAATATTGTACTTAGAAATGCTTTAGTTGCTGCATCATTCAGTAGCGCCTAGGTCTGTATTTGCTTTTTTCCTCAAATCTCTTTGAGGTATGAAGAGCCAGCCTCCTTGTAGGTGGATACCAGCACAAACCACTGTAAAGCGTGAGGATGGATGTGCGGAGGAAGACAGGCACAGGTCAGGAATAGGCCCAGCTAAGTCCCTGGTCCAGTCGCCTGCAGTAACTGATGACCATGGAACAGATGTCTTGGCAGGCTGGGGCAGTGCAATGTCTGCTCCGTGTTTCTCCAGTCCACAGACTGGGTATCAGAAGGCTGTTTCTTTGCTTCTTTTTGTGAATTTTGCAAAACTGTTTCATCTTGCAAAGAGTACTGTTGGCTCTTAGGTCTTCTCTTTTTCTGATATTTATCTCAAGTATGATTATAGGGTGACTTGTCTATGATGCAGCTGCATAATTCATCCTGCTCTGCATTTGTCTCTGTGTTTGTTCTTTCCTATAAAATCTATTCAGTCTTCAAAGAAATATTGAGATCAGGGTAACAAGCTGAAAGTCACCAGGTCTCTTCTTTTTCTTGGAAAGTACTTGTTTTTTTCAGCTTAGGTTGTTACCTTGAACTTGGATTCGCTTAGGTTCTTGTTATGGGGCTCTGAGTATTTGAGGAATAGAAACAAAAATGTGTACTAAACTGTAACATCTGAATTATTTATGTCTTTGTCTCTGCCACAGGTATTGCAGCTCCTAGTATTTTGTCATCAGACTTGGAAACTTATTCTCTTACGAGCCTCATTAGTTGTCCTAAAAACTAAGGCAAAATCTTTGCCTCAACAACTGAATCACTTCTAAGTTATCATGAATCTGTGTCCTGAAAATTGTACTGACCTTGCTTCCTTCATCACCTTCCTCTCCATTTTATTTTGCAAAAGAACCTTTTGGCTTGTTCTGTGCAAGGCACAGCTGTTTCTGATTAGGAGGTGTAGGAGTATAGCCAGAAGTACCTAATTCTACAATTCCACTAGACTGGGGTAAATACAAACCACTTGGAGCTCTGTAAGTGCAAATTTGAAAATGACTTGCTTTCTGGGACAGATGGTGGGTCTAAAATATTCAGCTGTGGATATTTTTGAATTGGTACTGTAAAACTGGGCACCAAATATGAAATTGTTCAAGGAATATGAAATGGACTTGATACTGGAAATGCTGTTTTTGAGATGGTATCAATTTTTAACTTTTTCTGTTCTTTTGATGTTGGCTGTCACTCCCTGAATCAATGCAAAGAAACTAAATGAGCATTAGTTTCTTTCTAAAAGCAGCTATTTGTATTATATGCTGAAGTAGAACCATTTGATAGCATTTTATGGACAGATATAGAAGTCGAGTGAGTCAAATGTTAAAATACAAACGGTGCCTTTTCTGTAGGCCTTTTGCTGAAAGGCTGACTTAAAAAGGAGAGAAGGGGTCTGTGTGTTGACCTGGAGTGGCTTGATGTTAAGCAGTGTGCTGCCAATTGTTCTAATGTCCGCTTTCTTCCTAAGATAAATGAAAAATGGTATTCTTTCTTTTCAGGCTGAAATGGGCAGCTAAAGGGAGAATGCTTTAGCACAATACTTTAATCAGAAAAGGAACAAGAAACAAGTATAACAAAAGCTGTTCAAAACTTTACTTTGAAGCTTTCCATTTCTAGTGAATCCTTTTAATCTGTATTGTAACCTTTTCCTAACCTGCTCTTCTCTGCTACAGCATTTAGTTTCTCAAATTGTTTCGCTTCCTAGAATCCTTTGCCGTCATAAAAACGACCATTTCTCCTACATCTTAATATAGATCCTACTAATACTTCACATTTTAACATCATATGCGTAGCCTTTATAAACTTCCTTTTTTTATTCTTCTGAGCTCTGCTGGACACCAGGTCTCCACTGTTTGTGTTAAAATTGCAGGTAGTCTGGGGCAGGAGTTCACTGTTGAAATTTTGTTTCTTAGTAAGTCAGGCTTTTTGTGATTTTTGCTCTGTCCCATGTGCCCAGGTCCATTCCTGTGGGAGATGGTAAATGTCTTCCAGATACTGAGTTCTTACCTACCTTGTATGAAAATAGGTGATGGGGGTGAGAGCCCTTTGAAGTGCTCCTCCTGAGAGATGGCTTGCTCAAATTCAATCCTCATTAGACAGAAAACTTGTAGTGAGAAGAGCCCGTAGGGTCTGACAACATTCCCTGCGATGAAAAAGCCAGTTGATGTTGAGAGACAAGGCTATGTGAAACCAGGCTATGCCTGTTCTTGTGTTCAGCATCGCATAGAGAAGACAGTTGGTACTTCTAACATACCAAAGTGATGGCCAGATGCCCCTCCACCCACACCTGCTCCAGCTGATGTTCCAGATCTGAGTGTGTGGGAGATGTCATATGTGAACAACTGTCACACCCACCACAACATCAAACTTGAAGCATCAAAAGGCTGGAAGGAATGTTGTGCACTTCAATAGAATTTGTTTTGGATCTAATAGGAGTGGTTTTTATCTGTGGGTTTGGTTATAACATGATTAATCAACCTTCAGTTTGGATGATTGTAGAAGTGTAGAGGCTAATGCGCCGAGTGATAGACCAAATTCCTTGCATGGAACAATTAAAGAATATTTTCCCATCTCCTCCCTCGTCCTGTGGGTGGTGGTGGGGATTGGGTCTCTTCTGTCTAGTTCTTCCCCTGTTTACAGTTACCTTGGACAGCCTTACATCGACCAGGCATTGATTCTAGAGGCAGGAGGATGTAGTCAAAAACAAGTGGTAATATCTATTAAACAACATGTTATGTTTGTATAAGCAGTTTAGTAAGTATATATAATATAAGCAGTGTATAAGCATGTCTGTTGTTTTCCCCTTGAGGCTAGCTAAACTCACTATTTTGTATTGTAGATACTCATACTGATGGAGCATGAACGCTTGCTAAAAAAAGGAAAGATACAAATGTGTTTTAAGTTTCGCTTTCTGTGACCACTGGTGTAGGCAGCTATTGTCTGTAACTTAGGGAAAGAGAAAGTAATCAAGCTTATAAACTCAAGAAAAAACTAAGTCATTTGTAAGCAGTGTCTGTAAATTCACCTTTTGCTGTGTCTTCAAGGACTCTGCTATACATCTCACTACTCATTCTTTTATAGCTATTCTTTTTTTGTTACTGACTCCATCACTTGACACTATTGTACTTCGGCACTAACACATTTGTTGAGAGCAACACTGGGCTACAAGAAACATGCTTACTCTCACAAACATTCACTTCAGTGTAGTGTTGGGCTGGTGCCCAAGAATAACCTAAACACTATAGGTTGGAGTTAAGTATCTGCCTCAAAGGGTCTCTGCTGCACTGGAGCCTGAGAAACCCCAAAGGAGATGTCAGTTAACTCCCTAACTGTACCTCTGAACATTTTTTCACAAAATTGATTTTTGCTTTGAGGTGCAGACCCCCTTCTTCAGGAATAGTAACCTTTACATGGGTTACTTGGAAAAAAGGTGAAAACGATTGAGCAGAAGCATGCAATGTGAGAGTGAAGAAGACCGCACCGCTAGCAGTGCTGCTGAAGCACTTGGAAAAATAGCTCTGTGTGGAAGAGCAAACCCACATCCAGACCCATGCCTGTGTTTCACTTTTCAGCTGAACAGCAGGAATTGACCAAAACTGTCAAGATAATTAAAGTGAAACACAACAAAGATAAACATGGGCCAAATGAATAATCACCAAGGAAAAGCAGTTTGGCTCTGTGAAGCAACTCTATCTGCTTCTTATAAGTAAAAAGCTTTCAGTGCAACTCTGGAGCTTCCTGTAAAACAGCAGCCACGTACTCGTACTGCCAGCCTTATGCATTGTCATGTATTACCCTCTAAAGAAAAGTTATTTGAAACATCTGCCTTTCTGTATCCTCAGTCCAGTTTTTATATTTCTTCTGGAGTAAAAAGCATAAAGTGTGCACAGACACAAGTCTCCCCTTGTCTGCAAAGAAGACTTTGCTTGCCTTTACCTAATTTCCAGGATGAAAAAACTATAGGCCTTTTCTTGTCATCTTCCTTGGCCCTGTTCCCTCATGATGGATAAAATTCAGTTGTGTGCATGTCTGTGGAAGGTGGATTTAAGAGCAATCACAGGTTAAGTAAAGCAACCTCAACCATGAAGTCGTCCTGCCTACTCTCTTGTAGTACATTAGGGAGTTGGCCACTTAAATGATGGAGGATTTTTTTTTTCCTAAGGCATCTAGATATCCCTTTGGGTATTTATCAAAAAGCACAGACTGTTTGCTTTGACTTTATGAGGAGCTTAAAAGCCTGACATAGTTGCATGCCTGAAATTCAACAGCAAGTTGTATGACTGGATTGCTCCTTAAAAATGGCATTTAACTAGCTTTTAATCGACACTTTAAATACTTAAAGCAATAATTGCGTTGGTATCAGATCTGTGTATGAGTCGTAAAAACTAACATTAAGACCCATGATCAAAAGGAAAAACCTGTGTTCCCTGAAGAATACATGAGTTGTAATTTGCTTGTCAAGGTTTGAGGAGAGTGATCAGAGTCTATTGAGTGACAGTTGCGAGGCCCTGAAGGGAGGATGATGAGGCTGCAGGAATGACTAGAGGAGGGAAATGTCTTTCTACCATAAAAATTGTCTTTTCTAACAGTATGCATATTGCAGGCGCAGTCTTGCTTATAGGATTAATAATTTGAATGGCTGACTGCACAATGAGTGTGTGCTCTGGAAACTTATTTCCACAAAGAAAAACACAAGGCTGTTAAACGTCCTTTTGATTTGTGAGTGATGCAAATTAAAAGTCAAGGAGTGTCAAGGGATGTTAATAAAGTACATTATGCTTTGAATCCAGGGAAGCATTTAAGCACATGTGTAAATCCAAGCTTTCCGTGTATGTCTATGTGATACTGCTTTAATGATAGAGTACAGCAACATGCTAAAAACAGACCAACATGGAAGCTGTTATACCAATGCCAAAGGACTTGGTTGATACCACTGCTCTCCTTTTACAAGAAAAACAAGTTTTCTAGTAGGGACAAAGGGAAAGGACTCAATTTGAAAGCATACTGGTTATACTGGTGTAAAACCCACTGGTAGGTCAGGCCTTCCTGGAGCTGATGGGATTCAAGCACGCACTCAGCGCTGCTGAGTCAGGATTGTGCACCCCTATCAATAGAAGGTTTGTTTTGAGCAGGTACTGTGTATCTGTGTATATTTATCTATAAACTATATAGGTGTGCTACTGTACTAATAGATCACATACACTATAAAACATACACAGAAATAGGAATTAAAAAGGATGAGATAAAGATGAAAAATATTAACAGTACAAAAAATGTTCTTCCTACACTAGAATGGATTGTCTTGTGCACTCCCTGGGGTGGTGGCACTGTATGTTGGACAATGCTTCTGTAGGGCCAATGAGAGGATCTTGATGCGACGTTCATCTCTGGTCAGGCAGACAATGCCCAGCAAGCAGGGCTGTGGCCATCTGTGTCCAGCTCTGCTATACGCTGCCTCAGACCAGACCCAGAGAGAGAATTTCTGTGAAGTGGCTTGGCTCTGTCAGCCAGGAGTGCTACCAGACCTAGTATGTAGCAGCGATGCAAAGCAGTATGTTCACCTCCTTCCTCTGTCTTTTCTCTCCTTTCTCCCTCCTCCCCAAATAAATAACACTCTAGCTTGCCTAAGGGGCTTAAAATTTTGATGACAGTAGGTTATAAAAACTCCAGGCCCAGCCTTCCTAATAATCTGAAGGCTGCTTTTTTTTTTTTCTCCTCTCAAACATCGATGGGGTTATAGCACTTAGGACACAGCAGAACCTGGCCCTGAGGGAGGAATGTAATCAATTCTTGATGTGGAAGGGAAAATGCTCCTGATTCAGAGCAATTCGCAGTTAGTGAGGAGGAAAGGAGCCACATCAGAGATGATGGAAGAAGCTGATGGGATTGAATGAGACGCAGCAGGTCTGTTACTTTTCTTAATTTCGCTTTATGAGGCGGTCAACATAAATAAAGTATGAACAGAGAGAAACATTGCTTAAATGAGAGACCTTTGTGAATATAGCAACAAGCGGCTGAAGAAGTGGAGGGGCTATGCAAAGGAGCAAATCTGTCTACAATATAAAAACAGCTCTAGCAGTTAAGTCGGGAAGGCTTAGGAAGCAGGAGGCTCCCTGTGGAGACAGATACTCTTTTTCTTTATTTGCCTTTCTATTCCTGCACACGGAGTCAAGAGAGCAGGGAGAGACTTAGCAATCAGAACTTGAGGTTTTCAGATACCCCTTTTCCTATGGGGTTCCATATTGAAAGAGTGATTAAAAACCAAATCAGAAAATGAAAGAAGGTCTGGAAATGGATGAGCATATTTGTTCTAGTACCAAAGCTGCAATTCTCCTGTCCTGGCTGGAGGAGCAGCATAGGCTGACCTCTCCAGGAGGCCTGAGTCGACGCTGAGGCTTGTGACAAATGAACACTGACAGAGGCAGTGCCTCAGTGAGGGCATGGAGGGACATCTCGGCTTCTTAGAAAAGGCAGCTGTACAGAGGCAGAGAAGCCTGGATGTCAGTCACAGTGAAGAGATGACTTTTGCTGTGTGAGAGCGGAGGCTTCCTTAAATAACCTTCAGTCGTTTGTTATTTAAGTGGAGGCTGTGGGGCAGCTAGAGAATTGAGTATTCTTCATAGGAAATGTGGTGCTAGATAAATACTAATGTGGCACTGAGGAGGAGTCCTCACACAGATCTTGGGCATTTCCTTTCCAGCAAGGACTGGACGAGGGCAATACAGGGATTTGCAACAGCAGTTCTATGTGTGTTGTCACGTCTGCCATGAAATTACAGTGATTTGGTGGGGCAGGTGGATGGGCTATGCGGAGGAACACATTTTTGCCTTTGCTTAACTGCAGAAATATGTACTTAACCCTTTTGGTGGTTTGTTTTTAAGCCATCAGAATTTAAGTCCACACTTCAGATTTTGAATGCCTCTTTTTTATGTTGAGAATGGCTGAAGTACCAGGAGACTGCAGGAGAAGAGGCAGAGAATACAGCTTTCAGCATTTCCATGTAATATTGCACTGACTTCAAAATGAAAGAGAAGTCTCCAGCTGCAGACCTCCTTCATATGTAGTTCTGGTATTTGACCGCTGCTTACCTGATAACTAGGTACTCCTTGCTAGAAAGGGATTAGTAGAAAAGCAACGTGTGATCGTATGACTGCAGACGTCAGTACTCTTAGTTCGCAAGGGCTAGTGCTCCGGAGCAGTGCTCTGAAACTGCAGTTGCACACTTAAAGAATTCACTCTAACATAAACCTTACCTCGCTCATCTCATCACTTAGGTGAAATGTCAAGAGAACAGGGAAGAGGTATGGCAGAGTCTTAAAAAAGCAGGAGGATGGGAAAGGAAAGCAACAGAGGACTGGAGCCTGGGGAAGGTCAGGGTCAGATAGCAGCAAGCAGGCGGGGAGGGCTGGGAATCTGCAGAAGGGAACAAAGGAAAACAGGACACAAAGCCCAGTGCCAGCCTGAGGCATGGTAAACCAGAAGCAGGGATGATATGATTAGGCTGAGATAGCACAGCCTGTCAGTAGCGGAGGGAAGCGTTCAGGGAGGCTGACTCCCAGTTCCTTAACTCAGGAAAATATTTGCTCTGGCTTGGTGGGCAGGCAGGTTGGAAGGGAAGCACCACTTGTCTTTGTGCGGTAGTCACAATTCAAAGCCATTGTTTAATGGAAACTTTTCCAGTTACTTGTCACTGAGTAAATACACTCCTTTCCATCATATCATAAACTAGCCTCATATGGAAACAGAAGCTTACAGTTTTTTCCTTTAAGAAAATTAACTTTCCCAGATGACAGCGTGCAGGATGGAGTAGGGGCCAGGGTTTACAGAGCAAAAACATACACTCAGAAACTTCCTTACTTCTATGTAGTTAAAGTATCGCCTTAAACATGACATTGTCTGTGGCCTCTAACCTGTCACAGACTTTTGTTCCAGACTGAGATTTTTCCAAATTGTAGAGGATTAAGGTCTAGGATATTAATCCAAAGATCTGTTCCGAACCCTAGTGTGAAGCCTGTATACTTCTGTGCACTTTTGTATGTTCGGGTAATGCTTAAGAAAAGAAAAAGGAACATTTTAAAAAATGCAGCAAATGCTAACTGAATGTAAGAGGAAGAATGCAGCTAGTAAGTGTGAGCCTTCAGTTACTGAGGTCTCAAGCTATAAATGTCCTAATCTGTGGTTACAGAACGGGAAGCTATTATTTCTCTTCTAATAATGCCCAGAAGCCTCTGTAGGAATCCTCAGTGTAAAGTGCTTGGCACTTTACGAACAGAAGGATATGTTTTGCAGTGGTTGTTCCCATGTTGCTAATTTAAATTTACCTTGCAGGTGCATCCTGCATAATTATCTGCAGATTTTAAGGAACTAATGTCTAGGCCTGTTTTTTATGCAGCAGAAAAATTTATTGGCTTTTTTTTCCATCCCACTACTAAATATGACACAGGATTCATCACCTATGGCTTTTTTGGATGTGAGCACATCATGAAGTTCTTTGAAAGTCTCTGCTGTATGAAATCTGTGTTGCTGCTAGGTCTGAAAGGAGAGATACAAGCTACTTCGTTCTTTTATAAGCTGAGGTATGTTCTTATTGTGATTAAGTCCTGCAGGTCTTTCAGCATTTATTGACTGTGTTGGCAGTCCCCAGGAAGCATGGAAAAGACAACCTCTGGGTATATTTCTGATCGCATTTTTAGGTGATTTCTGTAACTTGGAAGTGCATCGAGTAGCATGGAAGGGAGGAGGAAGGGCAAGCTTGCTCTCGAGCTAGTCAGCCAGGAATGCATTGGTCTCCAGGTATGTCAGCTGGGAACGTTTTCCAGTGCTGAGTTTGCATCTGGTGTGACGGATGTCTAGCAGGAAGCATTGCCTGCATGGTGACCAAGTCTTTTCCCTGCCTGATCTGAGGTACGGCAGAATAAAGAGCGAGGTTGCATTTGAGAAGACAAACTTTGGCTCCAGAGTAAAGCACCATCTCTCCCGAAAGGCTGCGGAGGAGCACGTGATGTTCTCTGCAAACTTTCCCTCCATGGCCTGCTTCTGCTCCACTTACCAGCCGCTGTGCATCCCAGTGCTGGCCACGGGGCAGGCTGGGGCCTGGCCTGAGCAGTGAGTCCTGCTGCTCAAGGTAGCTGAGGAGAGGTCGCAGGAGCAGTGCTGTGTTGCTGAGGGTCTGCTATTCTGAAGTCCCACTCTTACTTCACTGTGCTGTTGAGCTCTGAGTTGTGCTTCTGGCTTTCTGCACATACAGCTCCCTGAAAGCCTTCCCTGGAGGTACGGGGGTTGGTAAACAGGTGTGCATCACCCTGGAGTCAGCACAGGCAGAACAAGTGGGAAATACACCCTCTTGTACAGATGATTGCATTTTGTTTGCACTTCGTTGCTGAAGAAATGTTCTGGTTTCTTGAAACTGAGAAGTTGTGGGTTTATAGGAGTTGGCCCTAGCAAGAGTTGCAGATACATGATCTCTACTTTCATCTTTCTAGTTAGTAGTCCTAAGAAAATACCTAGATTCTTGTCTGCCCCTAAACCTAACGCACCAGCTCCTTCTCAGCAAGGAACACGTTATTTATAACTGCATGTCCCAAGGCTTTTGAGGGCGCTGGGGTGGAACAGAGGGAATAAAAAGTGGTAAACTTACAAGTTTAAAAGCAGCTGTGTAAATGAACATGTATTATGATCCTCTATCATGGAAGAGAAGTGTCTTCAAATGAGGGTGTCAGTAACTGAAGTGTTGATTTATTTTGTTCTTACAGTCTCTAAAGTGATGAGACTTCCTTTGCCTCCCTGTTTGGGGTGAGCACAGCAGAGAAACCATGTCTGACTGGGCAGCTTCTGAAGCTCACCTGGAAATGGATGTGCACGCTTGACTATGGAGAGCACTATGATCCCAGGGAGGGTGGTACAGCCCAAAGGAAGCAGGCATGGAAAAAGAGCCTGAATATCATCCCCTAGAGCCCCTGGCACCAGCCTCCTTGGCCAGATTCCAGTTTTGGAGCTCTTCTAGCTGGGCTGCAGCAAGAGCCCCAGCTCCGTGCCTGGTGCAGCATTGTGCTGTGGCCCCATCACCCTTTCCCAAGCGGGTGCAGCAGCAGGAGCTTTGTTCTGCACATGGGAAGCAGCATTGAATGCTTTTAGGGCAGTGGGCTTACCCTAATGGCCATTCTGCCTCTTCTCCAGGAAGAGGCTGTAGCTGCTGGAAGCAATTTCACAGCCCGATACTGTAGCCGCCTTAGCACATGTGGGATGGAGATGAATCACTGGAAGGTTCTGTGCTGAAATGAATGTTCTTGCATGAAAGAACTACAGGTTGTCTGTAAATGCTTTGCTGAGCTGTCTGGATTTCCAGATGATCCTTTTTTTTTTTTTCTTTTACATTCACACTTTGAAAAAAAAATCAATTTCTGAACAAAGCAGAAAACAATTTCCTCATGAGACTTGTTCAAAAGTGAGAGGTCCATTTTCCAGAGGCATGTGTGTGTTTTGCATGTAAATGCAGGGGTTGACATGAAAACTTTCAGCATCTCATTAGGTAGGTCACTTGCATATTGACCTTTACTTAGAAAAAATAAATTAAATGTCCTGATGATTTTCATGAAAAACATACTAGCTATTTTCCCTTCTTCAAACACAAAATCTCTCCCTTTACAAAGGGAAGGTCCTGACATCGTATTACTAATGTGGGAAAGGAGCAAGTTGCTTGCAGGTGATGATATTTGCGAACAGCATGCACTAGAACTGACCAGAAGCCCTGGAGAGAAAGATGTGAAGGTGGATTGCATCAGCAAGGGTTCCCTGTGCGAAGTCCTCCCCATGGGGCCATCCCAAGCAGCTTTCTGGGATTTAGCAATGGAGGTCACTCTGCTAGTAATGGAAGTTGTGCTGACGTAATTACAAAGCAGCAGATGATAGATTTGTGTCAGAAAAATGCGCACAGCTGCACCTACAACCAGAAGCATGCAGCTCAGTGATCTACCAGAAGCCTGTATTAGAGATGATGCATCAAGTCAGCGTGTTGATGGTTGTCTCTGACCTGCTAGGTATGCTCAGTGTCAGCTGGGCTGCCAGGAGCAGCCAATCTGCTCTGATTGAGTATGGTAAAATGTTAATAGAAAACTGCGGTGGATGATTGCCATGGAAGCTGCTGAAGCAGGAATTCCCCTGGGAAGGGACAAGCGTGTTCAGTCCCACAGTCAAATGAATAATGGGCAAAGTATTGCACGAGCTCACACTGGTACTGTTTCAGCATGTCTCTGCTGCTTTAAAGTGTTTTATTATTATTATTTTTAACAGTTTTAACGATAAGATCCTGTACCAGTGTCCAGGAGGTACTGTTGGATGTTGATGATGCTGATCGGTAGGTTGTAAGATCTCACCACAGAAATAAAGTGTATAATTAAAGGTGTCAGCCTTACCTGCAGTGGGCTTTTTAGTCTTTCTATTTCACTTCCCATAGCTTGAAGGCTTAAAAAATGATGGTAAACAAAGAAATACCCTTAATTAAATGTTTTTTCATTGTGGCTTAAATCCACAACAAGCTTCACTTCCGTGGAAGGTTGCCATAACATGTCTCACATGTGCTCGTTTTCTGATCAGTGCTGTTGGTGGCACAGCGTACGTTCAGTCAATGGGAAGGGCACGAGACCTGTCTGCTTGTTCCTCTGAAGATGTCCAGAACCTTAACAGCTTTCATGCGGTGTCTTATCCCACGCAGTAACCTGCTGAGTGACAGCCAAAACCCTCCACCATCCCACCTGGCATCCCAGTCCTGTTCTTGCCACCCCACTGAAAGCTGGTTTGGGCTGCCCCAGGCAGCCCTCCTGCCTGGTGCTCCACCCTGGGCCACTGTCACACGGAGCAGGAGCCCCTCTTGTGCTGGGGGGAGCAGGGGCATGGCTTTACCTGTCCCATGCTGGGTTGGCATGCTACCCTTGGCTCTCAAGGTTTTTGCTGTAATGCTGAAGAAAATGAGGTGGGAACTTGGATCAAGTATGTAGCGGCTTGCATTGCAGGAAATGCTTAGCTGAATTTTACCATTTAGTGTAAATGTTACTGTTTGTTGAATAAATACATTCTTTGTTTAACTTGCCGTAACTCAGTGCTGTCTGGTGGGGAGGCTGGGGAGTGCAGCTGGCCTCTCCCCACCAGAGTCAGCACGGAGCCGCTGCGTGCAGCTGCTTGGGGCCAGGCAAACCTGGGCAGTCCTTTCTCACTTGTCCTTGGACCATTTTAGACCCAGCTCTGCATTCTCACTGTGGATAGAAGTTGGCATACAATGCATGGATCGCTTTACTGCTATGAGGAAAATAATCCTTTTTAACGCTGGAGAGAGAAAAGAAAGTGCCCTTCCACTGAAGCTGTTTGACATGGTTCTTGTGCCTATGGTTATTACAGGCAGACACAAAGTCATAGGCAAATGCTTGCTCATGGAGCTTGGAGTAACGCAGTCAAAGCACGCTTTGCTAAATAGTTTGGAATAAATTTGACTGAAAACAAATGCAGAACAAAAAGGTGTGTGCTACTGAATGCCAAGACAAGGTATAAAGTAAGTCTCTGGTGGAAGTGCTCTAGTAAAAAATCATGCAGAAGCACAGGCTTCTGAGAGTCTAACAAGAGACCCATCTTTGGAAGGACGATGTCCAATTTTTTCATTCTCATATAAGAAAGCCCCTGTAGTCTCTGTGTTTTTTTTCCCCTTGCATCCTCATTAGTTGTCTCCGAGCTCCAAGCAACTCCACAGCATGGCTTAAGTCTTGGTAATTTGTACAGAATTCTCATGCTAGGTTGTTCTAAAGGGAAGTAAGGTTCATCTACCAAAATAACAAATGCAAAAATTCTACATGCTGCAAAATACGGGTCATAACCACAGCTGATATAAATTAAGGTGACTCCTTTGGCTTGGCAAAGTAGAGTTGTTATTGAAGATCTGGTTGCTGGTTTTTAATAAGATGAATTAAATACGTACATCATGATACGCTGCATTAAAGACCTGGATACTTTGCTGCCAAGTTTCTGCAGGAGGGCAGTATCCAAAATAAACTGGAATAAAATACAGAAGAGAACTGTTATATGCTGTCACTTCAGGCTGTCTTGACAGGTTTGTCATAAGGCTGTCAGACTGGCTCTGGTTTGAGAATGGTCTGATGTACATTTCTTCCAGGCCATTAAGAACAGAGCTGATATGAAAACTGATTTTTCTGGCAAGCCAGATAAGCTCCAGTGCTTCCAAAGCTTACGTGAGAGAACTTAGCATGAAACAGAAGTTCTGAAAAAAATTAAGTTGGGAAATAAGAAAACATTGTTTTTGATTTTTGTTGTTGGTTTTTTTTTTTCCCCAGCTCTTTATATTGCTCTGTACTCTTTGAGAAAGATGAAAATTTGTTTAAACTGTCTGCCATATTTCATCAATTGACACTTTCCATAAACACATCAGGATTTTTTTTGATGAATGTTTGTTTTCTGACAGCAATTCGCCATCAGCATTTTTTGACTTTCTCTAAATAAGACCCCAAAATCACGTTTTGTACTTTGGGAGAAGTAACTTCACAGGAATATAAAACAGTCTCTTTTTGCTTGGACTTAGGATGAAGGAATTAATTTGCTTTTCAAGCCCTGCTCTTTGAAAGCTGGGCCATATGTCAGAGGAGAAAATACTTCCCAATTGCCAGAAAATAACAGATTCTGGTTAGACTTGTTCATTAGGTATGTGTCTGTTTATAATGCACCTAAATGTGCTATCTTTGTACTCAGCTACAAATTCGTAGATTTTTACTCAAAGAGGACAATAATATGACTTCTAAATCACTAGTTTCACAAAGTGATGCTTCCACCACTAAGGTGCATGATTCAGGAGTCCAGGGGTCTGCCCAGTTGCTAATGAACTTAAATTAAAGTCAAAGTCAAGCCTGGATTAGCTCTGTACAAGATTTGTTTCCAAACTATACGATATTGATTGGTATACATATGTTAATACCTCAGCCCGTCAAGGTAACAGTATATTTTGTCATGAACCTCAGTGACGCCTGGAATGAGAGCACTAAGTCTTTTGCACAGCAGAGAAAAAAGAGAATTTTTTTTCCACAGCCTTTTTTTTTTTTCACACATCTGATTCACCCTGCCCCAAATGGCAATGCTTCTGACCTCTTTAAAATTTGTATGTTATGTTGTGAGCACTGATGGATTAAAGTAGGTTTTGAAACTTTCCATCTTTTATTCTGAGTCTATGAACTCTGAGCTACTAAATAACTGACTGGTAATGAGAACAGGAAAGATGGCAAGGGATAAATTAACCTATTAAAAACGTGCATTCAAATTACTTAATCCTGCAAACCAGGCAAGTAGAGAAGCGCTCAATTCACTCAAAGTTCTTTTTTTTTTTTCTGAAGTCCCAGTCAATGAGGAAGGCCAGAAACACTGCTGAGGTTGGAGCAGTGGGAAAAATACAAATGGCAGGGGCTCATACAAGAGAGACACCGGAGGTTCTGGGAGGATACCGGGGGGCTGCCTGAAGGAGGGTCACGTAGATGCTTCATTTTAGCTTATTTTTTTCCTCTTTTTTTTTTTTTTTTCTGCAACGTGTGTGTTTGCTGAGAAGTTGGCTTCTAGCAAGGCTGCTGCGCCTTGCCCTGAGCTGAGCTGAGTCAAAACTTGCTCTGCAATGCACGCAGTCTGAGGGCGAGGTGCCAGCCTCTGCTCCACAGTCACACCTCCGGGATGGAGGCTTAAATGGCTTTGCTTGCTCAGCATTTTCATTTATTTTGAGTCTCTTCTGATGATTTAAATAGCCACGGCCCTGCTGGTTGGCTTTGGCAGGGACATTACTTCTGAGTGCAAAACAGAAAGTGGAACCAATCTGGTCAAAATGGGATCTAGTAACAGTGGTGACTTGCAAAGTGGCTGCTACTGATTGCACATGCAAGTTTTTACTGGTAGTCAAAGTGAGGAGGAAGAAGGAAAGTATGTGTGTACACATTGCATCGTAATGGAGGAAGATGTGCTTTCATGTGCTTTTATTTTTCATTAGCTCTGAAGTGGTCCATCATTTGGACTTGATGATCTTTGAACGTCCCTTTCAACTCAACTCTTCACTATTCTATTCTATTTTGTTGAGTTTCCCATTTGGAAAAAAAAATTATCTTGTGGAAAACAGAAAATAGAGGGTTCCATTTAGAGGTAAATAGCAACTAGGCTTTTTACTCTAGCGGTAGGGGGATGGTTGGACTAGATGATCTTGGAGGTCTTTTCCAACCTTAACGATTCTGTGATTCTAAGATCATATTATTTCCCATATTCTGCCAAACACGATTTAAAGCAGGCCCTGAGTGCTAGTGATGGCAGGAGTGCTGCCCAGCCAGAGGTTACTCAGTAAAGCTGTGATTCCACCTGGGTATGCACAGACCGCTCAGTCTCGCTGCATGTTTGGAAATTCAAGAACACTTTTGTGCTCTGACTCTGTGACAGATACTGGAAATTCAGATTGATTTTTAAAGCAAAAAACCTGACATAAATAAATATATACTCCATATACAAACTCTAAGGAAGGAAAGAGAGAAAACTCTAAATTTGATATACAGTCATAACTGTATATTCATTCTGAATGCCTGAAAAATCCTGCAGATTTTTTTCAGTTTATTGAGGTCCCATTCATTAAAAGAAAATGGAAGACTTGTCAAAGCCACTATTTTGTTTGACTGAATAAGGCTTTGAAAGGTAAACAGTGTATATATAGAACCGTGAGCTTATTTCATATCAGTGTTTTCTGGTTAGTTGTCATTTAAGTCAATGAAGAAGTCCTTAAAAAGTGCGAATTCACTGTTTAGGTTTCTTACACAGTTTCCTCTCTATATGGATTATATTTGTGTACTTAGATGATCATATTTAAACAATTTATTTTAGAGTAGTGATTAACTATGCAAAACCCAATTCATGTTAAAAATTCAGTTCTCTTCCTACAAAAACTCAATGTCAGTCTTGTTTTTTATTGCATATCAGTAAATTATAAATCAAGTGTGCTCACTTGGCCAATAAAGGCTGTTTTTTAAGACAATAAGATTATACAGTGGCTTTCAGAATTATATTTAGTCAACAATTAGGTTGATGACTGAGTCAGAAAGTGATTCAGCTCACTTCTAGAGCTGTGTGGGTTCTGCAAGGCAAATGGGATACCAATCTTGCATATTTATTTCAAGAAGGAGAGCAGACAGGAGATGCTCTGTGCAGATTGGAGCAGATCTGCTGGGTAAGAAAAAAAAGTGTCCTATCCAGCCTACCTGGCAGTTTCCATAATCACTTTTCAAGGTAAACTTGTGCCACTACTGAAAATTTCATAGTGTACTAAATTACGTTTTTGTGCTTCTGACTGCTTTTGACTTCCTAAAAGTGAAATCCAGCGCAGACCTATTGTCTGTATGGACCTATCTCAAGACCAACATATTTCACTTCGTAAGACCTAATGCTTTATGAAAGCATTTTGGTTGCAATAGGCAAGACTTATATGAAATGTTACCCCCCACTTTCAGCTTCTGCGTCTAAAGACAAGAATTTAAAAGCTACCTCTTTTTACTACCGGGAAGATTGCCTGGGCACTGGAGGTGAATTCAACAGCTACTCAAGGCTTCGTATATAACTAGGAATACATCCTGTGCAGTGTGTTGTTATCAGAAAACTGTATCTGTTGTAGAATGTCAAAACTTGATTAAGTTGTGGGGAAGGAGGGAGTGATGTACTATAAGTCATTCATGCACAATCATTTGTAGAGCATTTTATGCCAGCTATAACAGTCTAGAGTGTGCTAGCAGAATATAAATCTCCTGATCAAAAGAAAAGAACTCTTTGTAACAGGCTTTATTATTGCAATAGCAGTTCAGGTTAAGTAAGTATATTTATTCTAGCCCCATAGTTTTCAGTTGATACTGAAAACCTTTTATCATTTAAGCTGAAATTTCTGCTCTGCCTTTACCAGACCATGATTTGTGTGGAGTTCTTACTCTTGTGCTTTCAGCTGAACTGTTTCACTTCCAGTTTCTCAATCTCACATATTTAAAGTTTTCTTTCCAATTTTAATTTATGACTTTCCCCACTGTACTTGGAAAAACATTTTTTTTAATTTTTTTTAATGCTCTCCCTGCAATCTGAAGGTTTATTTCTTTGATGTCTTGGTGTCATTTTTGCTGTACATCTAGTAGCTTGAGTTCACCAGATGGTAGCCAAATATTAAGGCTTAGAGCAAGTCCAAGCACAGAATTTGTGTAGTTCCTAAGCATTACTGTTCCATGCAATGTTTCTGCAAGACGTAGTTGTTGCTGTAACTTGGGATGTGAACTGAAATTGGGTGTACAGAAGAACGTGACCTAACCAACACATTAGAGGGTCTTTGCAGCTCCAGATCACAGAATGGCAAAACTCTTGCTCAGATTCAGCTGGGAGAGCAGATGCCGAGACCCAGTCAGCCACCCGATACTAGGAAGGCTCTTTTCTGTTCAGCAGAACTTTAAACAAGGAACTGCTTTCTGCTTTCCATCAGGAAGAACATTGTTCGGATGGTCCTAAGACTGAAGGGAGTCCGTTAAACTAAGGCACAATATTTATGGTATCCAACTCTTAGTGTCATGACCATTACCCACAGCTGTCCTGCACGGGGATGTAGAGCTGCTTGCTCTTAGCACTGCCCTGTCCATTATGCCTGTCCGTGCTGCCCCTATCAGGTGCATCGATTTTGTGTGTTTGGCAGTGGCACAGCTTCTGCAGGAGAAGAGGGAATGTCCCTGTCCCTGCAGTCCTTACCTGGTGACTCAAGCACTGCCACGAGGAGCATGAAAAACACTACTTTTAAAATTGAGCTTAATAAGCTTATGGAAGGGATTAGAGAAGGTTGTAAGGACTGGTGTCTGCGTCCCTGGTATTGCAGGCGCGATGTTCCTAATTCGACTTAATGTAATCTAGTGTCTGGCTGGATAACCTTGTTACGCTGATACAGAGCTGCCAACCCTTAGTGCCTCCTTTGGAGTAAAATAAATACTTGAAACCTGCCACAAGGTGCAGGATCATTTAAAAGCCAGACTAATGACAGCATAGGACTGTGAGGCTTATTCCATTCTGTGAGGAAGAGGACCAGGATGTGCATTGTAATGCTTAGAAATATTCCGTGTGATATGGGATAGTGAGACTAGCCATGGAGAGGAAGACAGACTATACAGATCTCCTGAGGAGATCTGTAAGATGGTGGGTACAGTTCCAAAGCAATTAGCTGACATGCCATCACTTTGGCATGGTTTTCAAAATGTCCTGACTGAGTAGTCATTACTTTCTGTTGGGTCTACACAGGTTAATTTTCTAATGGTATCCGAAGTAGTGTATTGACCCGAAGTAGTCATGTCTGAGCTCCGTGTGTTTCCACTGCAACTGTGGCAAGGGAATTAATTCAGATCTGCATGTGCTAATTCATGTCAGATACTCAAGTTAATCCTGCTTTAAATTGCTAGTGCAATCTGAACATGCCTTGTGATGATCAGGAGTGAGCTTATCTTCCTTTCCTACTTTTGTCCTAGGTCCAACACGAAAAATGCCCTTGACTGCCAGTGCCATGGACTTTTTTCAACTCTTTGTCCCTGACAACGTGCTAAAGAACATGGTGGTCCAAACCAACATGTATGCCAAGAAGTACCAGGAGAGGTTCGGTAGTGACGATACCTGGATTGATGTCACCTTGACAGAAATGAAGGCCTTCTTAGGCTATATGATATCGACCAGCATCCACCACTGTGAGTCCGTTCTCAGCATCTGGAGCAGCGGCTTCTACAGCAACAAGAGCATTGCACTTATCATGACACAATCACGATTTGAAAAGATCCTGAAGTACTTCCACATTGTGGCCTTCCGCTCGAGCCAGACAACGCATGGCCTCTACAAAATCCAGCCTTTCCTGGACTCTCTGCAGAATGGCTTTGACTCTGCTTTTAGACCTTCACAAGCCCAGGTAAGAGTTGACCTGTTGGCAGGGAACATGTAACTACAACCTACATGCTCTAGGTTGTCTTGCTATGACTGAAAACGCAGACCATAGCTGCCTGTGGAAAGAGTTAGGACTTGCACTCCCAGGGATTGCTAGGAGTGACCAGCCTTGACCTTAGTGGAAGGTGCTTGCTGTTATGGTCCAGGCCTTCCTGGGAAGCAGCAGCGCAGCTACCCGCTCCCCCCACTATGGGGAAAAGGCAAAATAGGCAGAGGGCAGGTGCCTTTGCTTGCCGCGGTTGTCAGCCTGTGCCTTGTGCCAGTCTTTTCTTTGATGATGGGTGGTGCTCCCATGGAAGAACTTATTGCTGTGTGTGTATACAACCAAAGTGTCAGTGAACTGGAAATATTTCTGGACTACCAGAAATAAAGTAAATGACTTCAGTGAATTTTCATTTCCAGATACTATTAGGGGCACAACAGAAAGCCATTCTCTAGGAAGACTGCTCTGGAGACTGGGCAAACAACGTAAGAAACTAAATATAGAAACTTAGGAAGCTAGAGGTTGTCTGACTACAGCTGTACAGTTGAAAAGAACTTTGTTCCACTACAAATGAAATCCTTTTGGAGTTGCTGGTCATGTTCAAAAGTCTGGAAAGAAAAAGGAATTAATGTGAAATACGTTGCTGCTTGAAATAACTTTTCAGTCAACTCTATGTTTTCAGAATATAAACTGATTTCACACAGCCATTGGGAAAGGGTGTTATGTGCATCTTCCTTTTCCCTCCTGTTTTGCCATTGAAGCATAGGCTTTTGCCCACTGTACAAAATAAATGGAGACATAGATACATCGTATCCATGGAGGTATGCCTAAAAATAAGACTGGGAGTGACCAGGGAGTAATTTGAGTTTTTCTGTCTATTTTACAGACAATAAAAAAGCATACCTGTATAATCCAGGACAACTCATCTGTCTAAAAAGCAATTAAGGTAGACATGGGAGAAGGGAAGCAGGAGTGTTCTCACTAAGCCATGCTAGCAAGATGCCTTTCCATCAAGACAAGACAGGCTGTTAGAAGCATGGTATTATTGGGACCAAGCTCTCATTAAGATATGAAATCTAATCCTTATCCACTGACTTCAATGGGCACAAGATAAAGGGTTCAGAAATGTGATCACTGTGTCTAATGTAAATGCTTATAATGGTGTGCTGTGGGACATACTGAGAGTGCAAATCCATTAAAGGAAAAAATTTGATTTGCATGTATATCCCTTCTCCCTTTCCCAAACGAGGTCTGAAAACTGAATTGATGAAATCCATAGTGTCCTGTTTGCAGTGATAAAACCTCTAAATTTCTGCAAGTAAAGCATATGCTTGTGCTAAGCTTGGTAAGGAGATTCTACTTTAAGAAAAAAAAGGAAGAAAAAGTGACAGCCCAATTCTCTTCCTCCCCCCTTCACTTCTGTGCCCCCTTTTCAGTGTTTACGTCAGTGATTTCTATACAGCATGTGTCAGTGGTATTGAGCGGAACAAAAAGCACTAAAATACTGCTTCAAAAATAACTGAGAGAAAGAAAAAGGTTTTGAATCTGTTGTTAAAAATAGTCTGGTGTAGCTTCAGTAGCCTACTGGGGGACATTCCAGTCCTGCTCCCAGAAGGAGCCTTGTGCCTAACGCCCTTCTGGGTGCCATCAGGCAGAGCTACACGCTACCTGTCTCAAGGGACGTGGACCCCATCTGCTCAAAACAGCAGGAGAGACCTCTCCCTGGAAATTGTCTTGAGTACAGATTAGCAGACTGCGGTAAACATCAATCCCAGGTTGTCAGACTCAGTGAGGCTAGAAATAACAACCCAGTTGCATAGAAACAAAGGGAAGAGGCAAGGGGAAAGAACTATTCAGATGGGCTTTTGAATGGGCATTTTAGCAAGAGGGGCCCAGGTTTCTGTAGTCAGCAATACCTGGAATCCCATGTTCAAAATGCATTTGTTGCTTAATGTACATCTCCATTTTAAACATAAGACTTTTGGTATCCAGGTGGTTTGTGCCTGAACCACAATCTATAATCAAACTTTAGGCTAATGTCCTATAAATGGCATCAAGCAGAGGAATGATGTGGGCTGTTCAATGCAGCCAGGCTGTCTGGGATCGTAGATGTTCTTGTTACTGCCTTTCTTCCATTGGCAATGTGGACTTGCAGAACATGGGTTAGCAGGCTGCCATGTTTAAGTCATTCCTGTGGACAGAACCAACAGTCTTGGAGTCAGGCAGGCAGTGCATCACCTGCTTTCTTAGTTATTTCTTCTGTAGCTTTGGTCTTTTCCTTTTGAAGAGCTAGAAAAGACTCTTTAATTGAAGCTTCTCTCTCAGATATTTTTTTCCCGTCAATCCCCCAAAAGTGTGCATGCAAAAATGACACTGCGCTTTTTATGAAAGCAGATTGAGGGGAGAGAGAGAACTAAGCCAATATACCAAAACAAAGAAAAGATCTAGTGAGTTATAATTATTTTGCTAAATATACTGAGCAAACAGAAGGAAATAATTACTTTCTAGTCTTTGAAGGCACTGAAAGTCCAGAACATGTAATTGTGTATCATCAGTGCAAGCTTCAATTTCAGAAATAACAGAAATGGTGTTCTGACCTAGATTGTATAAGAAGGACAGGAATATTCTCTGCGTCCTACTCCTCCCCAGCAACTCAAGTATAAATCGCTGCTGCCTGTACCTGAACGAGGAAAGTTGGAGTTAGGGATTCAGTTCCTAGAATCAGTGTCATCTCCTTGTTGCTTGGCTCCACGTAGCTTTGTAGCTATGTTACTATCTGCAAGTGGAAGCCTGAAAACAGGGAAGGCACCTTGATTAAGCTCAGAAGGTACCCTCCAACAAATTCAAGGGTACTCACCTGCCAAGGACATAAACTGAATTCCAGAAGGAAGCAGAGATATGGAAAATAACATCACTGCTCAAATACCCTTCTGTGCCTGCTGAGTATTTATGTGCTTGTCAGCAGGATGTGACTACACAAGATTGTTGTCGGTATGGGGGAGGTTGGGTATATAGCTCTGTGTACTCTGCCCTTCCTTCTCCTGCCAAAGCATCTTCTCTTCAGCGTCTTGGAACCAGACATAGCTGGATCTGCTCAGTGAAATGTCGGCTGGGAGCAGTTAAGCACGTTTGTGCAGCTGACTTAAGTCCTTCAGGCAATGAGCTCCCTAGCAAAAACAGAGCCATAACTCTAACCTCATCCTCTGAAGGCAGTGCTTGCTCTAATTGGGCTAGTTACTAAGGGGCTTGTTTGATTTTTGCTCTTGGTGGTATCATAGTTCTTCCAAACCAGTTGACAGCTTTAGGCAACGGCTTCTCTAAAAAAAATAAAGGTGTTTAAAGAGGCTGATTAAATTGTACCTATTCTGTGTTCTCAAAATTAGATGTTGATTTGGTATTGGGAATTTCCGAATTACAAGATTTTCTTTAAGTCATATGTCTGTGTCTCAGTTTCCCTATTTTCAAAAAGATCCTTTGTGAGTAAGGGTCCTGGTCGCAGCCCAGGACTGCTCTGTTTTAAGGGTTCTGTGAGCATAACACAAAGATCATAAGTATTCAGAGGATGCCAGCCATGTATAAGACATGGATCAAGACGGACAGGCAAAGGAACAGTAAGGATATTGAGCAAGGTAAATTTCTGATGTCCTGTAGTTCTTGGCCAGTTGTTCCTCTGGTGAAGCCAGACTTTAGGGAGAGTTTGACAGCAGAAAGTGATGAAGCTTTGTGGCTGTTTTTAAATGACCTCATGGTAATGGAGTGCTGTAAGAACTGATTTTCTTCTGAAGAAAGTCAATTGAAGACTGAACAAACGGGCAGAGGATCTTGAGAGGAGCTTTAAATCATGGCTCCATTGGAGGTGGCAGTTAACCTTTGAATATGGCAAAGAGGATCAGTAAAATATGGATAGGTTGAACGGGTCTTTGAAAGTGAAGAGAGAGAGCCTGTCTGATATATTGGAGAAGGAGAGCTATCAGAGAGAAACAGAGAGAAGTGATATCGCCTGCTGTGATGGCCTAGGAGAATGGCTTACCAGCAGGAATCATTAGGGCAGGGCTGCCTCATATTGAGGCCAAAAGGAGAACTGTTGCCAGGCGTCTGTGACCTTGGATGAAAACTTTACGGAGTGGGTGGGTTGGAAAAGCTATGTATTTTGGAGCTGTTATTCAGAAAGCATGGAAAACGCAGGCACTGCCTGGCTCAGAGCCCCTTGCAGGGACTTGGGTGTAAAGTCTGACATTGAGATTCACAGATCTGCGGCAGGAGGAGAGGGATGGCTGCAAGGACCAGAAAAGGAGATAGCAAGGGGTTATCTTAAGGGAAAGGAGATGCTCTCAAATGTAGCGTAACAAAAGCCGAACTGACAGTTGGATATTCAAGCAGCAGAGATGTCAGATGCTTGCAGAGAATTCAGCTTAGGTGGGAGGAGCTCAGAAGCAAGGAAGCAGAAATGCAAGCTACCGTCACAGGAGCATTAGGTGAATCTGTGCGTACAAGTGCAGTTCCCCAGGGGACCCTGCTCACAGCTGGATGGTACCCACCGAAAGCCAGAGACAGGGCTGGCTGGGGCAGTTTCTCCAGGGGACAGACTGAAGAGACAGCTTGTGTTGGGGATGGCTGTGGAGCTAAGGTAGATAATGTCTGAAGGACATGTTGGTTCATTATCTAAGGCAGCGGAGTGCAACAAGTCTGAGTACAGACGAGTTAGTGGCTCTGAGCTTTGCCTACCGGCCTATTTGGGCTGTGCCGAGAGCAGGATGGGTGGCGTTACGGAGTGGAAAGAGCTGTGGAGGTGATCTAAGCCAGAGGAGAGAGAAAGGCACTCCAGGCAGTGATCAGCTGTTTTGCTCAGTGAATGAAAGATTTCATGAGATGGAGCAATTTTTGGAAAGACAAGAGTCTAAGATGGGACTCTGGCAATTTGAGTGCATGTGCATATGGAAGGGGAAAAAAAGAGTGAAATCTTAGCAAGAAGACCTAGCAGGGTTGAAGATGGCTATGAAGAACAGGAAGGGAAAAAAAAAAGCAAAAACCAACAACAACAAAATAGCTGTGAGGGAGTGGAACAGCTAGATGAGGAGCTCCATATACCTCAACAAAACTGGGGATTTGAGAGGAGAAAATGGGGGAGATTTCTGTGAAGAAATCCACAGATATCTTGCATCAAAAGAAGTCAGAATAGGAAGAAGGGAGAGCCTGCAGAGTGAGTCAAAGATGGTGAAGAGACTGCCAGGAATATGTGTGGGAGTCAATTAAGCTTGAAAGTAGATTTTTTTCTAGGAAGAAAAAAAGCAGGAAAGAATATGGCATGGGGGCAGTAAGCCTGCTCCTGGAAAAGTGGGCATTGCAGACACAGCAAGAGTGGGGAAAGGGAATGGAGCAAGTGTCACTGCATGGGGATTTGCAAAGAGATGAGTTTGAGATGATGGAGGGAGTATAAACTAATGGGGCTGGCAAGGGGCAACACAGATAACTCTTGTCATAAGACAACCGTGTCAGTGCCAGAAACAACAGATTGCCTCCTTTGAAAAAGAGATGGGGATCAGCTGTCCCAGCAGCAGGCACAGCCCATACAGCATCCTGCTTGCAAAGTCCTTTACAGCTGTTGCATGTGGTGGTGGTGTTGGGGAACACACTTGTCTCCCCACCCTTTCTGTAGGAAGCAAGAAGTGCAAGCTCCAAGGCTGCCATTTCAATTTCTCTGCCTGTCCACGCTCCCTCATTTTGGCAAGAGAAAGAGCAGTTCAGTAGGAACTTCTGGGAAGCTTTGGTCTTTTGGAGAAATGTGAATGACTTAAAATTTTGGGTAGGAGAAAGGAGAGGAGTCTCTGGGACCCAGGGGAAGGCTGGGCTGAGCATGGGCATGGATAAGAGAAGGATGAGGAGATGTTCTCAAAATTAACATTTACTTCCTAAATTTAGGATTGACAGGCCTTACTCTGTCTTAGAAGGCAGAAAGAGTGCAAAGGCTATAAGCAGGATGCAGTAGAGCTGCTGTGATGAGAGCTGATGCTGTGCTGCAGAAGAGGGAGCCAAGCTAAGGGCAGAGGGTAAAAAATGTCTTCAAATGATGCTTAGACAGCCTTTGCTTTCTGCTGCTCCTCATCCTACAGAGGGGGAGATTATTGCAGTTCAACCACACCATCTGGCAAGTAAGAGGGGCTTTCCAAAGCTGCCGAATTCTTACCACTGTATCCAACCCCATCCCTAGGGGGGCGTTTGGGAAAGAAGAGCAGTGTTTCGAGGGGCCCTGGAATGAGAGAGGAATGGGATTTGGCTCCAGTGGGGTAGTGGGGCAGCTGCAGCTTTAAGAACAAATAGCTTTGTATGCGACACTCCTTGC
Source organism: Anser cygnoides (assembly GCF_040182565.1). Taxonomy (NCBI): domain Eukaryota; kingdom Metazoa; phylum Chordata; class Aves; order Anseriformes; family Anatidae; genus Anser; species Anser cygnoides. The sequence goes on along the minus strand of NC_089875.1, from coordinate 44,656,014 downwards.
TTGCATCTGCATTTTGGTGTATAATTTGAACATTTCACAAGAGTGCTTTCAGATGGTCCTGTGAATGTTTTATGAGCCGTTAAGAAGTGGAGTGCATATAAATGAAAGCGTGCAGCCGCCGCTGCACAGAGAGGGCACAGATGCCTATTTTGGGCTGACAGAGTGATGTTCGACAAACATCTTGTGTTCAGGAGGCCAGCAGCTGCTCATCAGTGGTGCTTAACTGCTTACCCACCGCATCTCTCCTACAGACAGTGCTCCCTGCTTTAATACAGCGTTGTTCTCATTTTTGCCACTGGATACGTGCAGATGTGAACAAAAGTAACATACATGCGTGGAAAGGGTCCTTCTGAGGGTATGATAGCCTCTGCCTTGTGGATGCCTGTATCTGGACCCTGTCTCTGTGGGGTGATAGTCACTGGAAAAGAGTGGGCTCCTTTAGGCATAGCCCATCTGACTATTTTACAAGTCTTTAAGGTTTGAATTATGTCCTACAGGGATGCGTCCCCCTTGTGTACTAGGGGGCAGCCTCCAGGGGCTTGCTGTGATTTGGATGCAGATGTCCGAGTTTGGTCAGCTGAAACCTGCTTTCATCAGCTGAGACCTTTCAACAGCTTCAGAGCATTTGTGCTCTCAGAAGTGACTTGCTAGACAATCCACACACCGTGCAGTCAAGGATGTGGACGTAATGCACAGCTACCTGTGAGCTGGAGGGAAGTAACCGTGCTTTTCTGTAGGTGGTTTTTGTGGTGTAATACCTAATAACTCTGGTACAGAATTAATGGAGAGAAATGTAGCAAAACAGCTATAAGCAATTGGGAATCACGTCTGGATGCAGAATGCAAAAATTGCTTCATTTCCACAGATTTTCATCACTTTCTCCAGTGTACCTTGTCTTTTTTTTATTCCCCTCTCTGGTCTCCTATCTTTCTATCTCCTTGTGTCAATTTTTTCAGCTTCTGAGGCAAGAGAGCCTTCCCTGAAGCTGCTGCCACCAGAAAAAATGTTTTCTATCCTTTCACCACCTCCTTAAGTGGCAGCAGAAAATATCTTTTTTTCCTTCACTTCTCTCCTTTTCTGTGTTTTCCTTTGCTGTAACCAAGTACCTTACAACATATTGTAGGGGGTGTTTGGGTGGAAGACATTCAGCCAAACAAGATTAAGCTGATGATGAAGCTTGGAGAAGCATGCCACTAACAATCTCCCCACCCTTAACACTGCCTCAATTTGGAGGGGTATTGAACTATAGCTGATAGTGAGAGGTAGAAGGCCACATTTTGAGGGGATATTAAAGTGTGCTTGATGGTGAGTGCCACGCCTTGCTACCTTTGCAAACCACTTGTAGAGCAGCCATCCACAACAGTGTGCTTGGCCAGGCTTTGTTTTTTTGTTGGGTGGCAGCACTGAACAAAAGAATTTTTGCATCTTTGTATGAAGTGATGTGCACAAGCACAATGCAAGGATTGTGTTTGCTTGGAAGATTTCAGCAATCATGAACTTTTTGGTTTCTTTTTTTCTTCTCTTTTCTTTCCAACTGCAGGTACTACATGAGCCCCTGATTGATGAGGATCCTGTTTTCATTGCCACGTGCACAGAGAGGGAGCTGCGCAAGAGGAAAAAGAGGAAATTCAGCCTCTGGGTTCGGCAGTGCTCATCCACTGGTTTTATCTGCCAGGTGGGTTTTACCTCTTCAGATGTCTTGATTTAGTTCCTAGCAGGCACCTGAATGTGTTGCAGAGACAATGATAACAGTCACTTTTGACCATAGCCTTGCCAGGGGCTACAGTCAGAGTTCAGCAAAGCTTCTTGTGCCTGCAGATACTTGATCCCAAGGAGGGTGACGACAAGTTCCCAGTGCTCTGTTTGCTTGATGATTTAACTGAGGGTGCCTGTCTGTAACACAATCCATCTGGCTGCCAGCCCTAAGCTAATTAAATTGAAACAGAGCTAAAGGGTCCGTCTGTTTGTACATCCTAAGTTTATCGAAAGGTCTAGGTACTGTGACTACTGTTCTTTCTAATGGGCCAGCTTCTTCCTCCAAGTATAATGTTGCGACTGTGATAGCCAGCCGTGTCCAGTAGGATAAGTTAATATGGTATCAAGATGTCCATTTTTCTGGGAGAAACTTACTAACAGGGTTTCCTTTTACATCTCTTCACACCTCTCTACTTCTCTACCAAGGAAATAAAAGCTGATGTGACTTCAAGACGAGATACAAACTTGAGTGGGAGGTGTGTTAAGAGATTTGTATTTAGTGTCATAAAGCACTAGAGACAACTTTTGAAATTCTCAGATTCCCCAGTTGCTGGTGTATTTTTGAGCACTCTTGAAAATCTGGCCATTTATTTTGGTACCTAAGGGTGAGGGGGCAGATAATTTCTGATACTTCTTTTTCCCAAGAGCTTCTGTGAAAACCTGGTGTCATGAATGCTCCAGAGTAGCAATGCTGATGTGCTGGTAGCACTGACCACCCAGGCTGAATGCATGTCAGACCTGCGAGGCCTGCGGATTTGCTGTGGTTGAATGTTCATTCACAGTACAATTTGACCTGTGAATCGCTACAACTGTTTGAGTAGCTACGCAAGAAAAGAGCCTGTCTGGGAACAGAGGTTTGTATTTTCAGCAGTATTCTTCACTGTACAAAGGACATGAGGATCATACATTTTCTGTCCAGATTTTAACAGTTTTGTCCAAAACAAAATAGATTTACTTCATGAAGCGTCCTTGGCAGTTTCCACTCACAAGGCTTTTGGAAGGTCACTTGCTACACAGAAGCAGTGTCCCTAATCTCCAAGGTGTCCCCGACACAGCTTATTATTGAAGGTATACAGTGAGCACAAAGTTTGCTGATCTCTACTGCCATGCTCCCCGCAGCCAACCACCACCAGACCAATAAGTCTTCAGAAATGCCAAAGGTTTCAGATGCTGAGCTGTAATTACGTTGCATCTCCCTTCCTGTCCATTGAGACAGTAAATTAATGGAATGTCAGTTGAAGCAGAGTAGATGCCCAGCACCACCCTAATCCTCTTTCTCCCTTAATGAAACAGATACTCACGCTTCACTTGCATCCGGATGACGTCCAGGATCTTCTTAACAGCCTTCTATTTTCATTCTATGACTTGGCTCTGATTATCTCCATGCTAAAATGATTGTGTGATAGGGACCTTAGAGAAGCATGAAAAAGAATATACAGGAACATGAATATTCATACTAAAATGGAAATACCTAGTCTGGGGATGAGGAGATCTTCAATTAACATATGTTTGAAGAGCTATGTTCAGTTATATGTCACACTTCTGAAGGATTGTGATGAATCCAAAGCACTCATTTGGTGGTTGTTTGGTTTATTTGCTGTATTAAAAAGAGCTTATTTCTATGTTTAACATATGAAGAGAATTGACCTAAACAAGAAGACAGACCGATATTTGAGCTCTGACTAGTCTGTCACTTATCTGTTGTCAAAAAACTTAGCACCTACTTGGAAATACATAGAAATTCTGTAATGATGTCTGGATGCATTCTGTCCCTCATTGTTTTTGCATGATGACATCAGAGATTATTTTATTTGGGATAAAAGATGACACCAAACACTTCATAAATCAAGCAGTTTCAAAAGTCTGAAAAATACATAGCTATAAAAAGGTGAGGCAGCCCCAGCAGAAGAAGGAACTGAACAATGTGTGACTGGTTCTTGAGGATGGAAGCATCCTCAGGAGTTTCATGATACTCTTGGCCCAAAGCAAGGTCCTCTTAAACTAAATAATTAGCCTGATGTTAAAAATCTCCATTTAGGGGCATCCATTTTTCCCAGTGATCTGCTTTTCCTACTATGAAAAGGGCTGGCTTGTTTTCCTAACATAAAGTTACTATCAGTGTTTTGAAGCCACATACTAAGCCACTCTGTGAACAGCTCTTGGTACGCAGCTCACTAGATAGTTGCTAATGTTAGGAGTTACAGCTCTTTGACTCCCTAAATTCTTCTGTTTGCTTGCTCTCATGAATGAAACTCTGAACCATGTTTTTGATGTAAGTAAACATTTCTCCTTGACTGATTGCCTTTTTTTTCAAGCAAATAGTGTTTATAAGTCAATTATGGAAAAGAAGTGGCATTAAAAAAATATTGCTTGTGGATATAAGAAGGTGAAAAGGTATATACATGCATAAAATAAATAATGTACATATATTAGACTACTTTTCCAACTCTCTTCAGTCATACAAATAACTTGACTCCACCCTGACAATTGAGTCTTTGTTTTAAGACAGGTGCTCAATTTCAGATCGTATCTCTGCTTCACAATTTCCAAAGCAAAGCATCATTTTTCAGTGAATAACTTTGTTGTTGAGTATCTTTTTTTCATGGTCAGCTGGCCAAGTGGGAACATGCAGGAAGGACAGATCATTCAAACATAGCAAATGCATGTCTACAGCAGCTTGAAACATGAGCAAAACCTTTCAGTGGCTTAGAATGAAAATAAATGTCTTGCTGCAGGAGGGGTGACTTTGGTAAAGTAGGCAGCAAAACTGCCCTGATCCTGTTGCCTGTTTCACCTGTCCTTGATGCTGGAGATCAAGGTGGCAGCAGCCAGTGCTACAGGACAGGACTTGAGGCCTTATTTCTTTCTCTCTACTTGAGTGAGAACTGCAGTCTCAACTTCCTGTACCTCAGGTGTCCCATTCTTCTCCATCTTCTTTGCTTTATTCCTCTCCATGACAGAAGCCCACCTTTCTTCTACTAGGCCGTGACCCTCTGTTTGTAAAGCAGAGAAAGCTAATTCTGCTGACACTGCTGAGAAGCCTTAAACCAGCTCTGGGACTGCTCAGTGCTGGCGAGATTGCAGTCACCCCTGTTAAAATAAATGACATTAAAATAAAATCAATGGTCAGACAGTAACTGAAGGCACCCGCTTTCTTCAAAGCACGTGGATTGAAAGTGGGAGGACTAGTGAGCTCCTGCCTCTACCACACGTCTGCTCTGTGGTCGTGGGCATCCCACTCAAGGAATTTTGTCTCTGCGTTTGTAGTATGAAGGTAGTAGTGCATTCTCATCCGTGGCCACGCAGAAGGCTAGGCTACATCCATGCTAAATATAGCAGAAGAATTACCTCTTTTGACTGACTGGCTGTGCTGTGTTTAAATACAGGATTATTTAGGGTTTATAAAGTGCTGGGGGAACCTAGTCTGGAAGGCACTGAATAGTCACAGTCCTGTTAAAGGCAGGATGATTATATTTGTTTCCCTTGAGAATGCTACACGTGGTAGCAGTAGCGCTTCTGGTTATGTCGTTCAGGATAACTCAGATCCAAGTACAAGCTCAGACAATGAGCTGACCATCCAATACATTTCCCTGTGTACCACTGAGACACTTTTCAAACTACTATTTTAATATCTTGATTCCAGTTTCAATGGCTGCAGTGCTTAGAAGTGTTTCTTTTTCGAGTATTTGCTGAGTAAGTCATCTTATTTAAGTCAGAACTGTAGATGTGTCAGTTTTGTTTTTTTTTTTCACAAAGTCTTGAACACTTGCTTGCAAAAGATACGCTTATATATGATTGGTAGGTCTCTCTTTCATTTTTGGTGTAGCAATAGGGCTCATAAAAAAATGGTGAGAGTTCCCAAATATTCAGGTTTAGCTATTTTGTACTGGTAGGACACATCATGTTTTCTCTTTCCTTCTCTTGTGTTCTTCATAAGGAACAAATAAGAGTGTTTTCTCGTCATTTTTCAGAAGGAGAAGGAAGCATAAACAGCTGATGCCTTGCACAGAACGCCACAGAGCCAGGCAGGAGGAGGTGTTCCCATAGAGCCTAGGCCTGTAGGCACAAGGACAACCCAAAAGGCAGTCCCTGGCCCAGAGCACCATTAATCAACAAAATGGAAGGCAATATATAGGTGGTAGAGAGCACTGCAAGGGGATGGTCGGGCAATATTAATCACTATGATAGGCAGTAATGGAATTAGTTCATCAGCCTAATTAGTTGCTTAGAAAACTGTGACGTCATGACAGAGGATGAGAAGAGATGACTTTGTGGATGCGTGTATCTTTTCTTGTTCTTTGGGATTAAATTTGTTCTCTGAGGCTATTCTGGGCAATATTTCCCTCCCCCCCCCCCAATTTATGGGTTCTGCACTTGGTTTTATTCACTGGCAGAAAGTTCCAGCAGTAATGCACTTCATTTTCACTAATAACCCTGTGAAGCATGTGTCTCAGATTTATGAAGTCCTTTAGGTCCTTGTGCTGGGACTGAACTTGAGTTTCCATCTTCCACTGTTCATCCTGAAGAAGGGATGAGTCAGAACAGCTTCAGAAAAAAGAATTGTGTTGCTGCAGCTTGAGTCTTCCCACATTACTGAATTATTATCAGTTTGTACCATCATGGTATTTAATGAGTTCAACCCGGATCGGGATGGCCCCTGCTTGAGAGGGTAAGCAATGACTCCCTGAAGAGCTGCAGTGAGCTGCCTGAGGTCACTCCACAGACCAGTGGCAGGGCTGGGAATAAACCTCAGCTCTCCTGACTCCAGTGCCTCATCTGCTGCCTTTTGCTCCTTGTTTCTGCTGCAGCATGTCTTCATTTCTTATTGCATCATTCAATTGCAGCAAGAAAAGAAAACAATGCGTATATCATGCTTTTATAGCAAATACTGTAGTTCATTCTTGATGCCAAATAGGGTACGTAGAGTTAGCTTGAGTACTTCATAGCCCTGCTGATTTCACAGAGTAAGAACTTAGGGAAACTGAGAAGGTGCCCCAAAGAGTTTATAATTTCACAACACATCACAGAAGTGCATTCAGTCACTGTTAAGCTGTAATTGTTTTTACCCGTTCCCTTTTGTGAGGGAAAAGGGAGGAGTAAATAAGCCTGGAATTAATTCAGTTCTCAAGGTTGGAGTTGTGGGAGAATTGATTTTTTTTAATAAAGCTGCTCAGACATGTTGGTGTTACTGGCTGTTTAACTTATCTTCAGAGATTAGTGTGAGCTGAACAGTTTCTTTAAACAGAGTCCTGATAATTTCTCTGTTGCCAAAAAAGTTTCATCTGGAGTGCACAGATATAGCAGCTGCTTTGAACAGGTTCTCAAGGTCAGACTTTGGCTGGGAGGGGATCCCAGGAAATCTGATCACCTTCATTTGCCAGTCACTGTTGGCTGGAAAATCCTATTTGCTTTCTTCCTCTGGCTCCCACCAGGCTCTGGCTTTTTAAAGCATGTGGTTCTCTGTTGTCAGCATCTGAGAATCTCAGATATCAATTAAAAGTCAGTAATCCTCTTGCTCACCAGTATTATGCAGGAAGGTAGTTTTGTAGATGTGTGGTGGGCCAGCCCTATTCACTTCTGTGGAGTTTAAAAGCTTACTGTCTTTCTAGATGAATGGGAAGAACAAACATCTAAGTGTGACCAAATGCAAAGGTCCCTCCCAGAGCTGACATGCATTTGCAGTCTGTTTTCAGGTGGGAGGAAAGGTTATTGCTCAATTCCAGCCTGTGGTGCTTGGGGATTCACTGATGCTATTCACAACTACCAGGTCAGTGCTGTAGTCTTCTTTCTGCAGCTCTTCTCACTCACTGCAACTCTGCCTGAGGAAGGGGACGATAAAAGCAACTGAGCCTCCTCACTCCCTCACTTAATGGTATCGCCACAGGAACTTCCCTCACAGATCCCATCCCTTTGTGCTAGGTGCTGTAGGCAGAAAAAAAGATAATCCCTCCCCTAGCAAGTTTAGCATCTAAATGCAAGATGGAGCGGTAAGCTGCCCTCAGTCACTTTGTTGGGGCACCCTTCAGCTGCCCAGAGTCTGCAGGCAGGATGTGTACGGTGTTATTTGTTGGCTAATGCATGCCACGGGCAGCTAGGACCAACACGCTGCTTGGCACTAGCATGCTCACAGCTCCCAGTAAGTCGACAGCCACCAGCCTTGTTGCTCCTTGGAAATGAGCTGGGTCATTGGTGGGACTGAATTGTCATCTTCTGTTTTTTTCTTAAGATTTTATACGTTTTTATATAAGTATTTTCCCTTTGCACTAGTAAATATTATTGCCTCAACAGACACAACACTTAACGACAGCTTTTACTTCTCTCTCATCACTTAAATACCCTCTCACTTATATACATTCACTTGTATGCCTTCTTAGGGCTCAACAGTAATTTTCTCAGGAGAACTGAGCCAAGGCTGTGTAACTGTGTGGCACCAGAGCGAGGCCCCAGTCACGGACCCAGGCTGGCCTGCCAGGTACAGGGAGGGAGCCCAGTGAAGCAATGGTAAGAGGGCAGCCACAACAACGCATAGATTAGTGATCAGTCAGAGGGGTTGCACGGTTTCTAAGGAAGGTATTGAAGAGCTGAAGGAAAGCTTTGCAGAGTTAGCAGTGATTTCACACCAAGAAGGAGAAGATCAGTATGGAAAGGAGCAAAAATGGCCTTGTTTGACAACAATAGTTGGGCGTCTGGCTTCTCAGGGAAGTGTAGGTGGGAATCAGGATACTGAAAAGGTGTAGGAAGAGCTCAATAGAGAGTGCCAAACAGCAAGGGCCTGTCTCCATCTTCCAGGCCCGCTTCTATTTCATGCTATAAGGAAGAGGGAGCTGTCAGAAGGCTGACATGGTCAAAGCAAAGGGTTATTTGCCTGACATGCTGCCTGGATGTCAAGATACATGTAAGCAAGGTCAGGCTAAAGAAGGATGATGGTGGTAGTTGAGATGAGAGCCAGCCAGTTCTTGAAAGACTGGGAAAGGCTTTATCATAGAAGCGCTACAGATGATGAATCTGCCTTAGATGTGGCTGGCCTGGGAGAAAATACAGAGGGGTCTGCATTTGGTGATCCACAGACTGTAGATTGACCGTAAAGGTAAGATGCCATCGTTTCCTCAGTGATGAACAAATCACATGGAGGACAAGTGTCCGGGGAAGGAAAACAAAGCTTTAGTTTTAGCCGTACTGGGCCTTCGGTGTCAACTCTACCAGCTACTACTTTTTGGTAGATATTTTGTACAATGTAGCCTTCAAAATCTTCTTCCTGCTTGTTACTACCCCTGCCCTTTTTATCTTCTGAATGTCAGCTCTTTCATCTGAGAATTGTACCCTCGGGTGCTTCGATTATACATGAATGTGAAGTATTTGGGATGTGCTATTCACAAGTGCTTTCAATTTGCTATCTGAGCTATGATTATCAACAGAACAGCCAATGTTTTAGTTTTTAGGGCACTCTTAAGTGTGCGGTCAAGATGCAAGTTTTGTTCCTAAGTGCTCATCTTTTACCCCATTTCTAGGAAGATCTTATGAACCTTCCACATGAATTTTCCATACAGTAAACCACCAGCACAGAGCAAGGAAAGCTCTGTTGGCTTGTAGCATGGATGTCTACTCTGAGATCTTCCTTTCTCTGTTAGTGCTCTTTCTAACAGCCTGCTTCTGTAGCCAAATATACTTGTTTTGAGTTTCTGAATGACAGGTGATTGATTTGCCTCTCATCTGTCAGCATGTGGAATCTCCTGCTCAGAAATGCGATGTCTTTTATGTTTGCGTCTCTGTAGGTAAGTGGACTTTCCAGAGCAGTTTGCACTATTTTTCTTGCTTGGTAAGAGCTCAGCATAGTCTTTACCAATACCATGTTGCTTTGGCATTGAGGTATATTGATTGATACCTACTTTTTCATTTCTGATGGGGGAAGGCAAAAGCAGTTGTTGCGGACGGGAGGGTGAGCCAGTGACTGTGAAAATCTTTTATTGTCAGGCTTTAAAGGGGAAGAGACTGTTAGGATGCTGACTGGAAGATGAAGGCAGAAGAGAGGAGAGTTTGAGGGACGAGTTGAAGGGTGTGAGAAGAGAGAGATGGTATTGTGCACATGGGATTAAGAAATGTTGGATTAGAAGTGTCTGGTGCAGTAGGGCTGCCCTAGATAGAAAGATGGCAGAATTTAAAGTGTAGCTCTTATGATAAGAACTGAAGGATGACTGGAGAAAGCTCCTTTTCTGTTCCAGCACTGCAAGATAAAGAGCTTCAGCTTGTACTTGTCTCTTAAGAGAAATGATGCCTCGTCTATATAAATTATCCCATTTGGTGTTGTAGGCTGAATGTATCAGTAGCCACCAGAAAAAGCTGCACAGTAAATGTGATCTCTGCAGATACTTGAGAAACATTGCTTTGGCTGTCACCCGCAGAAGCAGAGGATGTTGCTGCCAACATCTCCATCTGTTGTCCAGCAGCAGTTGTCCAGCCTGTACTTCTGATGATGTTTCCCTGTTGGAGCACATGGACGAGGCACAAAGCTCTAACACTGTCACAAGGCAAACCAGCAGCTCTGGTGAAAGGTTTAACAAACATTTTCAGGCGAGCAGCTTCTGACTGTGCCTATGAAGGTCTTGCAGTCAATTTCTGGCAATTCTGTGCTTTGTCTGCAGACTGCTAACTGCTAACTATGTGATGAATTACAGAATGTGAGGGAATCCTGGGGGCTTCAGTGGGGAGGTCTTAGTGATTTGAGGTAGAATGGTATAAGCTGGAAGAGAGGACAAGGAGAAGGAAAATAAAGGCCATATGGGATTTTAGGTACTTGCAGGGATATTTGAAGCTATGCCATTGGCAGTTGTCTGTACCCAGCCACGGCTGCACAGCATCCTTAATGCCTTCCAACATTATGCCTTCCAACCCCCATCCTCCCATAGAGCTGAGCACAACAAAGCTTTGAACGATGCTTCTCCAAAACAAGAAAAATTGTGCCAGGAACAAAGGCTGTGCTTCAATAGGCAAGGGAATGCCCAAGAATTAAAAAAAGGGTATATATTGAACATTGGAGGAGGAGGGAATGTTCAGCAGTGGTATGGATGTTTGGGTAAAGGACACTGGGGAGGTGAACAAAGCGAGGGGGAAGGAGAATCACCAGGAGGCCATCACAAGGACACTTGAGACAGAGGGGAACGCAAAGGGAGGGTGGGAGGTGCACAGAGAGCTCTGCTAGCAAAATGTACAGAATATGTAGCATCCTGGTAGGAAAGCAGTGATAACTCCATGGACAGCTAGCTTCTCTTTAGAGTAGCTGCATGCAGACCCAAACCAGCCCATGGTGAGGGACCAGTTGGTGCACCCACCAGTGCCAGCAGACTGCCTCATCTCCTGGCAGCAGACTCTGCAGAGAACACAAAGTGAGCACGAAGTAGCAGAGACTCCTGAGAAGCTTAGTCTTAGTGTAATACAGGAGGGAAAGTGCAGGACACTTTCCTAGACTTACAGATGCCTGCTTTGTTTTCAGCTCAGCTACTGACTCAAGGTCAAAACTAATCTGTCTGCATCTTTTTTGTCTTCTCTTCCTTGTGTGTAGATTTTTAAGGGCTTGATGTGTGGTCTGTTCTGGCACACTAGTAACCTGATCTTAATTTCCATGCCAATAATCACACACAACCTTTGCTGTAAATTTGGAACAATCTGCCCTTTGTATGCATTCCACTGTTAAACTGCTCTCTTGAGTCCTAATTAATAATCTAAATGATTTATCATAATTAGCTAGTCCTAAGCATTGTGAAAAGCACAAATTTGACAGCTTTCAAAAGGGAGTGGAACATGGTCAGAAGGCTATGAACATTTCTGCCTATGTCCTCAACTGGAAACTATTTTTATTAAAAGGGGATTTGTTTATTTATTTATTTATTTATTTAGGTGAGTAATGTGTCTTTAAGACATCCTTTAAGATGCACTTTACTTTTTTGGAATTAGTTTGTATTTATCCTTGCACCAACTTTCTTCTTCAGCACTTCAGTTACTCCAAAATACAAAGCATGTATCATTGCTCAGAGATTTCATACATAACGCACTCCTCTGGGGTCTGTTTCGTGATGGATGAATAGCTAAGGAATATTATGTTAATATGTCTAGAATACCAGTGCTGGGTGATGCACCATCTAAAACAGGGAGAAGCTTTTTAATTTAATTTTGTTTCTTTCTAAGATCATTGATATATCAAAAATTACAGAGAGCACTACTGCAAACATATAAGCACTCTTATTTTCTGAACATTGTAATGAAGTTTCTTTTATGAAGGAGTCTGTTGGAGTCTGCCATAAAATGGCATCTACAGGAAAGCAATGCTGTGTATTCTGGATGGCTGATGTCTTAAGCAAATTTAACAGAATGTTGTGGATACATCACTCCAACAGACAAGGCTCAATTGCTTTTCCCTACCCCTGAATACTTAGCAAGTTTAATCTTTTTCTCTGGAGATTTGTTGCAAATGCATGCCTTTCTACAGAAAATTTGCATTTCTGTGTGTGTGTTTAAATCTTTGGAAGTAGCATGGAGTTACAGTACCACTTGAGTGACTGAATACAGGGCCTGCTTCTCATTTCTCTTTCCAGCAGGTTATTTCTCCTGACTTTTAGAACAAGATGAAGGTCAGATGCCTAATTGGTTTTGATAGGCGTTCAACTTTGGTGAAAGTTATGCTTGTGAATACTGTCAGTGAAATAAAATTGAAGGCTTCTGTACACAGAAAGGGTTATGTGTTTTCTCCTTCTGAATGACAATGCAGAAGTCTCCTCTTCTAGAGAGATCACTTGTAGGAGAGCAGGAATAGGTTTCCTTCAGTGCTCTTTCAGTTGATGTGACCATGCTACTTGTGCTGTGTTCAATTAGAGTAATGTTGCTAAGGATAAATGTTCCTGCCCTCTAATACAAACACGCATGTCCACCTACAGATGATGGTGGCAGCTGTCTCGCGGTGCATAGCGGTGTGAATTGCACAGCAGCAGGACATGTGCTAGAGCTACAGCAGCCTTACAAATGAGCCAGGCATTTATTTCACTATTAAAGCAGCATATTGCAGTGTACCCTGCTCCCTGGTTCAATCTGTTCTGGTGGGTCGTCTCCAAATCCTGATCTAAGTAAAGGAGCTCAGAGTTAGTGCTGTGCCTGAGTAGTTTCACTTAGAGGGGTTCATACAAACTTGCATTGCAGCCTAAATGGTTGCTGCCAACAGAAATAAATGTGAACATTACTGCAGGGAAGCTAATGGGCCATTTCCTTCTGGTCATCTCGTAGAGGCTTCTTTTGGAACTGAAGTTTCCATGTCTTCCTTTGCTGGCAGCAATAAAGCCTATGCAGATTCAGTACAACATGTAATCTCTTCTATGACTTGAGATGTTTCCTGCCAAGTAAACAGTCTTCAAACTGCACAACGACAGTGGCAAGAACCTCGGGAAGCCCTTAAGCAGAGACAAAGGACCCTGTGCTTATTGGTGGCTGTGCCAGCTAACCTGGGGTGGTTTTAAAGCAACAGCCTCTTGAAACGGTCTTTAGATATTAGCAGTTTATAAAGAGTATCTGCTGTCTTCATCCTCAGCTTGTTTCCAGATGAGAAGGTATGTTAGCAGTTGCATCTGCTCCCCCTGGATTCATTATAAATTTCTGACTTTTCTTCTTGTTTCTCGTTTAAGATTTATGTCCATCTCAAAGAAGGGAGTGGTGCTGACGGGCTGGATGCTTTGAAGAACAAACCGCAGCTGCACAGTATGGTGGCCAAAAGCCTTTGTCAGAACGCCTCTGGGAAGAACTACATCATCTTCACTGGCCCAAGCATTACCAGCCTCAATCTCTTTGAAGAATTTGAGAAGCAAGGTGTGTATGTGGTGACTCACTGGGTTTTAATGATCATAGACCTAGAGACCTCCTGCCACTGAATTCAAAAAACTCCCCAAAGGCTTCAGTGAGATTTCAAATCCTTGTACAAATAAATTGGTTATTTCTAGGAAGAGATCTCATTCATGGAAAGGTACTATGCAGAGGACTTTCTAAATTGAGTCTATGCTCTTTAAATCTTCCAAGTTAAAAATGAGAACATAAAAACATTTTTAATAGGGTATTTAAAACCCTTACTTCTGTTCTTTGCCTTAGAAATGTGAGGTCTAATCTTCTACGTGACCTGGGGGACCGTTCAAGGCATATCCTAGCTGCCTGTGATTTTTCTGTTCCCACTGTAAAAGACTAAGGATGGGATGAATCCTGAAAGGTGTGCCTTAGAAGTCCTTGCTGTTTTGATATCCGTTAGATGTGACTTCTCTACGTGACAGTTTTATGCCATTGCAAAAGCCCTAGCATGGTTCAGCTTTTTGCTGGTACAAATGTGCCTTGGTAGGAAACTTTTTAGTTTGAAAGCATAATAAACTCTACATGGACCAAAGCATACTTGCCAGCAGAATGCCCATCGTTATGTCAGTGTGGCTCTACCAGCCAGTATGCTGGTGCAGAGAGTAACCCCAGGACATCCTTTCTGTCAAATGCCCCTTCACCTTATGTGAAGTAGCCCCACACTACCTTATTTCAGAAGTACTGAGGACTTCTGACTTCCCTTGGATTACAGGCTCTTGTACTCCGCTAATCAGTTAAAAGTTATCTCAGTGTAATTTTCAGCTAGTTCTTCAGTCAGCACGGCCTTTCAGGGTCAGTAGATCCTTTGCAGCACTAAGACTTGAGGTTGCCATTATGCATCATGTAGAAGGAGGCTACAGGGCTGTTTCCCTTTTCAACATACCACTGACGACCGAGTCTTGCCTTTGACACATTTTCCATTGCAGAAAATTAAACCCACCTCTGGCATTATATTAATGAAATGTGGTCCAAAGCAGAGGGAATGACTTGGAATTGAGACAATAGTTTGATTCTCATCTCAAACGAGAACACCAGTCAGCTGATAGCAGTGCTGTAGCTGAGCCCCTCGTTCCTGCACTTCAGACTGCTCTGGCACTGACAGCTGTCTCTGCTGAGCTCTGTGCAGGACTTAGCTCCTAGTTTATTTTAGGTAAACTGGAAGATCACAGAGTGCAGAGGAATACTGCTCTATTATCATAAAAGAGGCCATGGGTTTCCCAAATGCTGCAAACAGCTAGATGGGGAAAAGTCATGCATGTTTATGGTACGCTGGAAGGTTTCTCTTCTGTTCTGTAGTGAATAACCATTTTTGTTATTAGCTGATTATAACCATTACATTTTTAAGACTACCAAAGCTAGAATGCAATTGACTTGTCAAAAAACTTAGACCCCATATACTCCTTATATTTGAGATGTGTCAGGTTTAAACTTAGAGAATGGCAGACAAAAATTGACTTCCGAGTCACACCATTTGTGCTTAGCTGGGGAAGGACAAAGACAATGCGGCATGACCCAGATGGTCCACAGCCCCTGTGGAAAAGGCGCATGGGTACTAAACCCATTTATTACTTACAGATGATTCAAGTTGTTTACAGAGGTAAATTATTCATGGTCTTTACACTGAACAGATCATTCAAATTAACAATTTCTAGCAGGTATCAAATTTAATAATGACTTCTTACCACATGCAGTTTTGACTTACTGTCTGATCTAATATGCTAATGCTGTATTGATTTCAGTTTGGTTCGTGAGCTGTTATATGGCTTCCTGAGACATTTTACGATATTTGACAGCTGCTTCCAAAATTAAATTTCTGATCCAGTATACACCATTGCTTTCCTAGGGGTGAAACTATGAGGTGGGGGAGGCAGGCGCTAAGACAGCAGATTTACTGTCTTTGCAAAATAGCTTAGAACTCCCATATGAAAATCGTGGTGAGAACACGAGAGTGTCTGTTTAATAAGGACAGGGGACTGATTATCTGTGTTTGCCGTGGGGTACTATGGGCTCGGTCACAGGTTCGGTGGGGATGTTGAACTGGAAGGACTATGATACACTGGGAGAGATCAGACGCTAGAGATGTCAAGCAGTGGTAGAGTCAGTCAGAGCTCTGGAGGAGGTGGTGTGTGCTGACTGTACGGCAAAGCAGGTAACGTGTCACCAGCACCTGCTGGGATCCTGCTGCTTTGGCTGTACATTTGGGGAGAGGCAGGCAGAGAAGCCTGGACTCAGTAGAGAGATCTCTCCTAGTCTATCACACGGCCACCCTCAGCAGTGACCTTAATGCTTTTCTGGTACGTGGCTTGGCCAGCTAAATCTGAGCAGGGCCATACGGTGATGAAGCGTCATGAGAGCCTTTTGACGAGTACAGCATCTATGCTGAGGTGTTCATGACAGTTCAAGATCCATTCTTAAACTGTCAAATTTACTTTTCTTGTTCAGGAAAAATTAGTTTCTGGGCTAGGATCACTGGCATAAAGAGAAAGATCCCATTAAGAGCTGTAAACAAAAAGAAATTGGGGTTCATCTTAACAATTCCTTTACATTGTTCTTTTGGGGGGAGGGTGGTGGTGGTGGTAACTTGACGGATAAATAGGGGAAGATTTCAATAAGGTTCAAGCTGAGAAACTATAAACTTTTTCTGTACCTAAATTGACATGTAAGGGAATTAAAGGGAATTCTGGAAAATCTAGAAAGAGATGCTCACCAAAAATATATTAGTTCCTCTCAAAATCCTGGGTAAAAAGCACATGGGGCTCTTCGTAGCCAGCGAAATGAACATGATTCAGCAGTGTACCCTGGCAGCAAGGATGGTCAGCACTACCGTGAGCTGTGTTAACAGGAGTGCAGCCTGTAGGTAAGTTCAGGAGGGGGCTGAACCACATGGTCAGGGGCTGGACCAGATGTTCTGTACTGAGGAGGGAACTGCACTAGTTCAGCACAGAGAAGGGAAGGCTTCAGGAGGACCCAACAGCAGCCTTCCCATACCCAGAGGAGGTTATCAGGAGGATGGAGCCAGCTCTTCAGTAGTGCATTGTGGAAGGATGAGAGACAACAGACATAAGTTGGAACAAAAGAAGTAGTTCAGACTAAATACAAGGATTTGCTGAGGACAGTGGAGCAGGCTGCACGGAGAGGTTGTGCAGTTTCTGTTCCTGAAGGTTTTCAAGCACAGACTGAGCAGCCCTGTCTGTCCTCAGAGCTGACCCTTCTTTGGACTGGAGATCTCCTGAGCTGCCTTCCAACCTGAGTGAGTCTATAATCTATAGGATCCCGTGATCCTATGAAGACTTTTGTGGAACTGCAACTATCGTTTGCTCTTCCTAAGCCACACATGCATTACTGCAAAAAATCACGGTGTTCTTTTCTGACAGCCTGCCGTGTAGCACCTTCACTGTGCCACAGTAGAGGATATGTGTCTAGTAATATAAAGGGATATCAGTGAACATAATTCTAAGGCTTTTGAAGATACCAAGAGATGAGAAAGCTTCAGAAAATAAGACTGGGCACTTTGATCTTTTTCAAAATCAAAAACCTGAATAGAGCTCTTTTTCAGGGGACGTACAAAACATTTCTTTTTCTGGCCTCTGAATAGAACTGGAAACCTGCACCGAAATGCCCCAAATTCTCTTTTCTTTGAGACAGCTGTCATTGTTATTTGCTGTGACAGTCATTCATAGTGCACATTCCTTTCTCCCCTCTAAGAAAGTGTTGTCCCCTGCAGAGGACAGCACCTCCCAAAGCCCCATGTCCCATGCTCCCCTTAATGTTATGACCCCTCAAAGTCCCTGTTGCACTTTCTGAGCCAGCAGGAGCAGCTGTCTCTGTCCTGCAGAGCAGCTGGCCTTGGCACAAGCTGCAGGAGTTGCCAGCCTGAGTGACCATGGCACCTGCCGGAGCTTTGCAGAGTCCTGCAGCTCCAGCACATGGACTAAAGCAAGTTCTCATCTCCTTCCCACAACAGGCCCCCCACTTGTGCTGATTCTGACATAACCCAATGTTGCATTCAGGATATATGATTGAAGAATGTGTACTTGGAGGAACTGAACTGGCTTGTTCCTGACTGCCTTTGCAATGGTACCGCTGAAGATGTGGAGAAACAGGCGTAAGCACAAGCTCTCCAGGGCCTGGAGACCCCAGGAATGAACCTGAGTGACTATGCCATACTTCCTCTTCTTGCTTTAGTCACTGCCCAAGCTAGCTTATGTTTTTGCATTTATATGCAGTTACAGTTTAAAATCAGAGGAGAAGAACCTGTCTCTACTGACTCGTATGTATGTGGCAAACACCTGTTGTGATTCAGATTTAATTAAATGCAAAAACTTCATTGAGCCAGATGGACTTAGTTTTTATTACTTCTATTGCTATAGTAACCGGGAGTTTTTTAAAGCCTCTATAGATTAAGGGTGTCATCCATGATGGGAGACACTAGTAAATCTGCAGAAGTGTTGCACTTTTCTGGGCAGTATAGCAAGGAGGTTACGCTGCGTGCTCCTGAGTGAGAAAATGGTTCCCGTCACTCTGTATGAGGACTGAAACATCTGCTGGAAGCTTTCTGCAGGGTTACTGCCTGCAGTAAAGGGAAGGCTACAATTATTATTATGGTATTGCAGAGATGGCTGTTGCTATTTTGAAGTTGTAGCACATTAATGTGGTTATTAGCTTGGTTTTGTACCATTGCAGTCTTATGGAGAGAGTTAGTATCACCCCTCAGTGAGTCATAAACCTTAGGCAGCTAAGGAAACTTCTCAGGATTGTGTTATCAGAGCAGGAAAATCTTACTATTGGTTACAAGAAAGCTTTTTAGATGTTTGGTATGTTAATGCCTAAGTTTGCAGGAACGTGACTGCCAGTGTTTGTATACCTCATAGCAAGACAAGAAATTAAAAAAAAAAGACTTTCATGGGGGGTGCGGTTCCTTCTGTATTGATTCTAAGCCTGTTGCTATCAGACGTTTCTTGTCGTCTTTTGTGGAGGGAACATGTATTTCCAGGGATTGATTCATTCCTTAGAAATAACCAGTCAAGTGCCTTCCTCTTTCAGAATAAAGTAGCCCCACCACTGTGTTGGTTGACCTTCTGACATGAGTGTCTTAAATTTCTGATGAAACAGTCTTAGTTCCTCATAGACATGCCCACAAAAACTGAACCGATCTATGAGTATTAGCAATTATTATATTAGTATTTCTGTCGTATCTATGAGCCTTAGCCATTGAGGATATGCTCAGCATGCCAGGCACTATAAGAATGAAGGGCAAAGTCTGCACCTGCCCTCAAGAACGTGTCATTCCAGAAAGAGGCAGAAGAGTCGCATAAATGGAAACACAGGTAACATGCTCTGGGGAAGCCAGAAACTGTAGTCTGACTTAACATTTCCCCTTTAAAGTATGCAGCTACCCAGTGTGCAAAATTAAGCATGGTGAAAAATTTGATCAAACAATCTTAGCTGACAGATTAGCTTTAAACTACCACAGGCCATACCTGCCATGTGAATGATGTGCACAGATGTCACCTGCTTCCATGCCCATCTATTTTCTCCACGCAGGTGGGTTGAAGCAAAATGAAGAGAGAATGGAGAAATTTCGATCCAAGATTTCCTTGAGTTTCATTAACTTGTTTAAGAAGATACCCTTCTCCTGAAATAATGGAACTAGACCATTATTATTTAATGGCCTGATGACAAGTTCAGGCACTTTCATTATTAATGTAGTTTCAAGATCTCGTTTGTCCCCACCTGGATGCGTTGAGATGTGATTTGCAGAGTTAGATTTTATTCGTTGCTTCTTTCACCTATGAAAAGGCCAAGAAGCTGTGAGCAGCAGAATGTGCTGCCTGGTGTCCTGTGTGTGGAGCCTCCAGTGCATGCAGAACAAGATCAGTGCCCACTCAGCCAGGCCGCTCTTTGCTGGAACAAGGGGAAGCTTATTTTAGTGTGGGTTTAGCTCTCACAATCCTACTCTGTTATTAACTGGCAATAAATTAAATGTATCTTCCCCAGGCCAAGTCTGTTTTGCCTGGAACAGTACGTGGTGAGTGATCTTCCCGTGCTCATCTCAACCCACAGGCATTCTGTGGTCTTTTCTCCCCGTCTCCTGCTGAGGAGGGGAGTGAACGAGTGGCTGGGTGGGCACCCAGCGACCAGCCAGGGTAAACCCACCATGACTTCTTTATCTCCTTTCCCTAAAATCTGTTTTCACGGGACTTTGTGTTTCCATCTTCTCCATCCTTTGGCATATGCATTTTTTTTTAATCGTGTTTTAGTAGTTCTTAACTGCTTAACAAGTATTTCCTTTACAAACCAGATTATGCAGGTGCAAGGAATGCCAAGATGAAGAACAAGAACAGGACGGCACAGTGAAACAGTAGATTAAACGAGTTTGTCATCCGTGTATATTATTAAAAGCATAATGGGAGTTATGTAGGAGAATTTATTTCAGTTAACAGCAAAGATGTTATAGCTTTCCCTCCATTCCTGCTCCCTCCACAATTTATTCTCTTAGTTAAACATCAAAGACTCTCTTGGATCATAAATTCTGATTTGTTCTGTAATGCATATCACGGCTTATATTTTTCGGTCCAATTTAAAACATGTTGTGAAGAATATTACACAGATTATAGATGTCATTATCGGGAAGACACCCTGCATTCTTCTCCTTGTCACTGCGTTGTGTCTGTGCAGGAGATGTCAATACATTTCCTTTTGAGAGCAGGTTTTCTGCACTTGTCTCAGTTTCCAGAACCATTCAGGTAGGGCACAAATGTTAGGTACTGCAGGAGAAGGCCAGCTGGCTGAAGTATTTGTTCGACTAGAACATTGTAGACAAGCTATTTCTTTAGTTAGGTCAGTCGGACTTGCTCCACTGCTCTTGATTTCTGGGTCTATGCAAAGGTTTGCTGAAAGGGAATGTTTTTTTTCACATGCAGCGATTTACTGCTGTGGGTTGCTGAGCACCAGGAAGAGTGACTGCACAGGCCTACCTCCATCCATGCTGAACAACCCTGACACTCCCCCGTCCAGAGGACAGTACAGGATAAGAATGAAGGGAAACATGTCCTTGATCTGCTGGTACAATAAAGGGCACTTCCGTTTTCTGACTAACGCCTATTCACCAGTTCAACAAGGTAAGCAATATTGCTACTGCTCATCTGGAAAGTGCACGTGCTTTAAGTGACAAGGCAAGATGAGTCACGGAGTTTGGTAATAAGCCTGAACAAAGAGCTTGATCACAATATCCTAGATAAACGGTTGCACTAGTGATGACTTCCCTTTTGTGTCTTCTTACAGCTACTGTTGTTTCCCATACAAAGGTTAAAAGCCTATTGCTAACGCAGCCGCCTTTGCCTGAGCTGGTAGAGGCTGCATCCTTTAGGTATAAAGATGATATCTCTGCCGATAGTCAGAGAAGGGAAGAAGGGTGTTATTTTTGTATAACGCTTACACTAGCCACGTTTGCAAAACATCTTGTAGGATTGTTGCTACAGAAAAATTAATAAATGTCATGATGTACTTAGAACTCCGAGCAGATCCTACAATTAATTTATCTTATCCAGTAAAAAACCTAGTCACAAACAAATGTCTTTTTGCCAGAAGTAAATATGATTAAGGCTTCCTGTTATATGTTAAATTGATTTTAGCAGTTGATGAAAAGAAACCAAAACAGATAACTTGGATAGTTCAAATGATTGCAAAGACTTTCTTAATGCCTGAAATCTTTCCCTTTACAAAAATATACAAATGTTTTTAAGAAGGTTTGGAAACTTCTGTAAGAGGTAATATGATGAGCGAACTCTTTGAAACTCAGCTTTAATGAAAATGTTGCTTCAGTTTCTCCTAATTTTTGTTATTCAGAACTATGCTGAGACAGACAAGAATAACCTGAACCTTTGAATATAAAGCCACCAATTTACAGATATCACAAACGCTCATGTTCTGAGCCCCGAGTGACTCTCACATATGCATACAGACTGCAGAAGTTAAGTTAAGGGCATGAATTACTGTACAAGAAGCTGGGAAGCTGACAACGTCCCTGCTCATATGTGCTGCTCACAACCCAGGTGAACCCTAGGCAGGTGAAGGTGTACAAGTACGGTGTGCCTTGTACGCTGTGGTGAAGAACCGAGTTCAAACCTCGGCTCACCCATCCATGCCCTTGCATTTCCAATGCCGTGCCACAAGTCTGGTTACTTTGGCAAAGCAGGGCTGATCCTGAGGGTTTCTGCTGGGCTCCTTGCCTCCCTCTGTACTGCACAGTGAGGGCTTAGTGACATGGACGGGCTGGTGTCTGAATGCTGATGCTGAAAACAAGCACGCGAAGGAAAAATGAAGCTGCAGTGCTGCTGCCGAAGCCAGTCGCTGGAGCAGTGCCCACCCACGTGAGCAATCACAGTCAGGGTTTGTCCTGCTTCTTGTGTGCACCTTGCCAAGTGCTCTAGATGGACGAGATATCACTAAATGTCCCCTGGTTGATATGTGCTAGTATGGAGCCTGCAGTTTCATAAATGCATAAATTCATAAATGCTACGAAAAAGAGAGTTAGAAAACTATTCTGCTTGTGAGCATCAATATTAAATGCCCCTTTCAAAGAGAATCTGAGCTAGCGGTGGCCTTCAGCACAGCACAGAGCAGTGTGAAAGGTTGTGCCTGTGAATGACCTTGGGCAGGTTTTAGCATAGACAGGATTGTAGGTTGCATATGTGAGGTGGTATAAGGTCCACTGACTAGGACCTGTGCGTGTGGTGGGCAAGACCTGCACAATACCTGGATCACCAAATGCTTGCAGGGACAGCCGAGGTAGCTCAGGGTGAATCAGAGCAGAAAACTGAGACTGGCTTTTCAGAGCCATGCCAGGGGGAAGAGAGTCTCGAGTGAAGATCTGAGAACAGATGGAGGCTCAGCAGGAAGGTAGGAGACCAGATTGCCTGCCTCTAATTTGGCATCTCTGAAGTCAGTGCAGCAATGCTGGTTTAAACCAACTTGAAGCTTGATCACCAAAGTCTCCTCAAAGTGATGTAAACAAGGAGAAGGAAGAGGAAGAGGAAGAATTTGTGCTCCTTGAAGCAAGCCTGTCGCACAGGCCTGCTGGGCACATGTGTGAAATGGGAGAGGAGGTAGGGAAAAATGGTAATAAAACCCATACAGGGCAATCAGACAGAGACTGGAGCCAGCGGGATCACTTGACAATAAATGGTATGTTTCCACGTTGATGGGGGGGTGGAGGAGGCCATGAAAAGAAAACCTAAAAACACAGATGAGATGTTCAAAGCAAGACCTAGGATAGATGTAGCTAATAGTGAACTATTTATTGCAATCGAAAGGAAAGTAGAGAAGAAGGTAAATCTTGCAAGTACTTAAGAGTGCAAATCCCACCCAAGCCAGAGGCACCGGGAGGGCAGTACACTTGTCAGAGGTGATCTATGAATACGATTCTTAGACGCAGCACATTATTTATTATGGATGTTTTGAACCAGTGTGTCATAATACATCACCTCAGATGCTAACGGATGAGTCTTATTTCTTTGGTCTTGCAAAAAAGTCCTGCTTACTCTGCTAACAAGTATGAATTTTCTGCCTAGAACAAAATTCAGCAGGGTTTTTAATTTCCCTTAAGCTTTAGCTTGAGTTGAATTTTTCTCTTTTGCCTGTTCTGCAGAAGTACTGAGAAGTCAAAAGAGATTGAGACCCCCAGGGAGTAAAAAATTGCCCTTAATCTAAAGCAGGTGATGTGCTGGTCCAAACCTCCCCATCTGTGGGACACGGCTGCACGTCCCAGCAGCTCCAGGTCAATGTTCTAGAAATAACTAAAACCTCTATTTTTTTGTACAAAGCAGAATGGAGCAGGCAGCAGCCTCACTTGCTGCACAGCAGGATGGCCAGGAACTTGGGGAATCCTGGGCTTTCTGACCTACAGGGAGGAGCCTCAGGGTCCCTGGTGTTCGGGCAGCAGGGTCCTGTTTGCCATGTAGGGTTCCCAGCTCACTGCAGACCCTGGAAATCCCATGGCTTCGGCAGAGTGCAGAGCTGGAAGCAGCAGCTCCTTTGCAAGTTGTTAAGGGGCTGGGCTGCTTCCTTTCAGGCATCATCGTGCTTCAGCAAAACCTTGTTGAACCCAAGATCTTTCGGAGATGCAGCTTATTTCTGAGAAGAGCATTCGGAGAAGCTCTTCACCAGCCAGCTCTGCTTAGATGCTAAATGGACAATACCTAAGGACAGAAAATGAAGTTTGGGCCACATATGCAGAAGGCAAGGACCAAATAGCTGCAAGCGGCATGTTAGCATCCCACCAGTGATTGGGGTGGCAGGAGGTAGAAATAGGGTTTAACACTTCGGGTATGGACTAGACAGGAAGCTAAAGAGAGGCAAGGGAAGCATGCAGAGGCAGCTGGAGAGGGGACAGTGGTAAGGATGAGAAAGCTGGGAGCAAAGAAGTAGGATCAGGAATCAACATCCTGCTGACACAGCCAGTATCAAAGGATGCAGTTGCCCTAGGGAGTTCTCATTAGCCTCCCCTTGCTGTCTGTACCTTTTCTGCCCACCCTGCCTTGAAGACCCTGCAGCTGGAAGAAAAAACATAGGAAATGCTGTGGAGGCATTGCAGTTGTACGAAGCTATTGTATAAGCAAGCCCCAGTGTGATTCTTAGCCCTGGAGGAGCTGGAAGTGTGAGATTGGCTCAGAACTGGAAAGTCTGGGGAAAGCAGCTTAACATTAAAAAGTATGTATGAGGACAGGGAAACTTAGGATTTTAACCTTAAATCTCCATGCATCCTTTGTGGGAATAAATTCACGGGGTTATGTCCAAGTATGGTGAGAGGGAGGATGGGGCCAGTGGGGCTCTGAGGGGAAGACCATGAACATTAGACCTCGTATGAACCTGCCTGGCTGCAGTTCAGATAAAGAACTGTAACAAATTTAAGTCCTGAAAAAAGCCGTACAGCACTTGCAACACGCAGTGCCCACTCCGTTATATTGTGTTATGAAATCTTAGTGCTTGCCAAAGGGGAAGTAAGTGCTGATATTAGTGAGCCTTCGTTTTAAAAAAACAGGATTCTAGCTCCAAAAATTATGGATTGGCATAAACTTAAGTATTTAAGGAAACAAACATACATATGCGTTTGTCTTTCTGCTTATTTCATTCAGGTTGACATTTCCCAAGCTTTGCTTGACAAGCGTACTGGCTAGAAACTTTCCAGTAGAGCCCCCGGATCTTAGCTAATCTCAGGAACCCGGGTACCGAGTTTTCACAGGGTGAAAAAACACCAAACCAGAAGCTGGTGCCAGCAGCCTGCACCAGAGAGAGCAGCACGCAGGCGAAGGCAGGCCAGGGCTGCAGAGCAGGCGGTGTGTTCCCCTGGAGGGCTGCCAGGGACGGAGCACAGCGATGCTGGGGGAGGACCAGGAGGGGAAATAACTCATCGGAGGTGCCGGTGAGTCAGCTTGCTTGGGGCTGCTCGCCACAGAGACCTGCAGCTAAAAACAACCCAGCTCCAGCAGTTGCCTCCCTGGAGGGATGGCCCTATGACTACAGAACAAATGCAGGAAAGGCTACAGAAATAATGTGCATATAAAGATATTTATGGTCTCAATAAAGAGGAATGTTACACAGAATATAATAAAAAGTGAGAAGGAGTGTGTGATGTCCACATAGCTGCCATCATAATGCATTTTTAAGGATTGTGAATACAAAGCAAATTGCAAAAGGAAATATAAATTCTCAAAGGGAAAAGAGGGGGAAAAGAGGGAAGGGGGAGAAGAGAAAGAACATTTACACCCAGCTTGGGGGTACAGAGTTGAAAGGAGAATTGTTGAACAATTTAGAGGCGGTATCGTTTTGGACACATGAAAAATCAGACTTTAAAAACCTGAAATAAATAGCTGGATGGCTCACATGTAACATGACATTTAGTATGTGTCATAAGTCTTGCTTCAAAATAGAGCCTGCCAGCCCGGACAGCACAGGGGGCTTGACGGAGATAATGGATGGAATGAGACTTCCAGCTGAAGGCATGAAAGGGTGAAGTCTGCAATCAAAACGTGAGGAGCATTTTAGGGGTGATTGTAAAAGACTTTGCAGAATCAAGGCAGTGGGAGTTTGTTGGCCGGAGAAATGAGAAAGCCCAGAATCGTATCTGTACTGAAACAGTGCTGAGAAAGGATGCAACCAAGCCTGTGCTTCACTAGACTTGGAGAAAAATACTGTCGTGCCTGGGAGAGAGCAGGGATCCTCACTAGACAATAAGCTATAGGCATGGAGCAAAAGACAGTCCCTTGAGAGCTGACCATCAAACCCTGAAGGAACGTGAAGTCAAAAACCAGGGAATGGACTCCTCAATAAAGTACTACAAGTTTATTTTATTCATCCCTCCCTTCTACAAGCAGGTAGAAGCATCTCTGACTGAATAATGATCCCTCTTCTTCCCTTTTCCCTCGTTCAATATACTACCAATGGAAAAAACATCAAATTAGCATCTCTGTTACAGGTAACAGAGGAACCACTTCCCAGTTTGGAGACAGAAACTAGCAATAAGGTTTATTTTGTAATAAACTATGTATCTTCTAATTGCTAAACCTATCGTGTGGATTTAAATCTGTTATGTTTCTAATTGATGCAGGAGTTATAATTAAGAGAAAAAGTGGAGAAATTCCATGCCCTTTGGCTGTTGAAGCATTTGCTGCTCACCTTAGCTATATCTGCAAATACGACGACAAATACAGCAAGTAAGTGAGAATAAGGATGTGTATGTGTGTGTACATGTATTTCTTTCATTCCTTCCCCATGGCTGGACTGCTTGAGCTCTCCATGTTGAGCTACAGCTGAGAGCCCAGCCCTGCTTTCACTTAATTCATCTCTGACAAAACTCCTGTTTTAGTCAAAGATCAGAAGCCAGCTCTGCACAATGGCGATAGCTGCATTGCCAGCTCTATTGTAGGGAATCTCTGCAGGAGTGAGGAGATGAATGAGTACATCATTGCACACATTGAATTTTTTACTCCCCTAACTTTCACCTTTATGAATAATCTCAAAAAAACATGCTAGTGTTGCTTTGGCCCTATCCACCAGTTTAAAAAAAATAATAAAATAAAATTAAGAGTATTATGTTCTTGTCATCTTGAAAATGACCTGTAAGAAGAGTTGGGAAGATGAGCCAACAGGTTGGTGATGTTTTTGGCCACATCAAAGTCAAGGCTAGACTGAGAATTCATCAAAGGTCTACAAGTCTCTCAGGCTGGCTAGCTCCCCACCCTTATCATCAACTGGTGTTTAGGTGGTTATCTGTCCTGGTGATATCTGTGTCACCTTGAGCCAGAAGAAAAGGACACTCCATTTTGGATGCAAACCTGATCTAGGTAAACTGGGAGAATGTAGGCCTCTTGTGATAATTTAGATTTTTTGGCTCCGGGATTCCAGTTGGGGTCCTCTTTGCTAGCTCAAAATGTAATGGGGAGAAACAGAAACAAGAATAGCAGTGGTGAAACTTGGCTGTGGGAGTAGCAGTGAGGTGCAGAAGATTTCAAGAGCTAAAAACTGGGGAGAGAGAAAAAGTAGCAGGGATTTTCCAAGTCAGTTCTGAGCAAAACAGCAAGAATTGAGCATAAGATATGAAAGAGGAGGAGGTGGTTGTTAGAGACCAGTGTTGGGATCTGATCTGAGGAAAGCGGTACAAAAAAGAGATGAGGTAGTACATGTAAATGGTTGCTAAAAAAATGAAAAGTAGGGAAGTGGGAAATCTTATGACTGAAGAGAATATTCTGGTAGTCCTGGAATTAGTCAGAACCTAAATATAAGGTTGTCAGTCCTTCCTAGTTCTCCTGCCTTATGGAGAGGAGGTGCTCCACATACCAGCACTGCACGCTCTGGCTCTACCCCCACGTCCTCCCACGTGCTGTTGACAACAGCAGAAATCATTCTTCACTTACGATCGAGATAAACGAGAGGAGAGGCATGAGCAGTCTTCCCTGAACTGTAACATAATAGGCCTGAGTTTGGGAGGGGGGGGAATTTTACGTTACAATCTGAAGGGATTCAGACCCACGGCTCCCATTACTTGGATGTTTGTCACAGGCAAGCTCTAGGAGTCTGTATCATTACTCTTGCTTATGTGCAGCAATACAGAGGGGAGGGTTGCTGAGGTTTGGCTCCTAGAACAAGGACACTATTAGAAATTTACAAAACCAAAGCGACAGATAACTAACTGTAACTGATTGTCAAATGCATTGTACAAAATTCTTTAATACTTGCACTTGGCAGTAAGCTGTGGTCCTGCTTCCCCTTTGGGACTGCAGGAATCTTTTTCCAGGGATATTTCTTGCCTCCCAGATGGAAGTGATGGCTGAATACAACTTTTTGTTTCTTTTTTTTTTTTCTTTCCCTCTTGGCTTTGTAGGTATTTCATTTCTCACAAACCAAACAAGACCTGGCAACAAGTATTCTGGTTTGCCATCAGCATCGCTATAAACAATGCCTACATCCTCTACAAAATGTCAGAGGCCTACCACGTGACAAGGTATAGCCGTGCACAGTTTGGTGAAAGACTTGTAAAGGAGCTCCTGGGCTTGGAAGACACCTCACCCTCCCATTGATGCAATGTTCTTGGTGGCATAGGCAGGGGGTGGAAGGTAAGCAGAAGAAGATACCACACCTGGAACAGCAAAGCAAGGAACTTCTGACACCACCAGTGCTGTCCTTATCCAAAAATGCCAAGTGATGCCGCTAGAGAGGTGGAAACTTTGTTCCTAGTAGCAGCTGGATGTAAACATGTTCTACAGAAAGTGCCACAAGAAAAGCTGACAAAAAATTGCGTAAGTGAATGCCCCGTGGGTATCTGTACACCAGAAACGGACTTAAATTAGTTATCTCTCAATACTATTTGTTGAACAGGGTCATCTTGTAAAGTCCCTCTTGGGCTAAGAGCTTGTCATAAGCTGAGATAGCTCAGCAGTCCCAGGTGGGCATTGCAAAAAACTTTATACACCTTACTTGGAGTTACTCAATTCTGGGACAAGTAACGTAAGTCTGCACCATGGGCTGTGGTTGAGAGTGCCTACCACCTTGTAGGGAATCAGTGCTGTCCTCACAGTGTGCTAAAAGAAGCAGTTCAGAGACACGAACACTTAAGCAAGTATATTGACAAACAAAACCTTTAAGGCAGGCAGCCAGGAACTGAGAACTGGTTAAAACTTTTTCTTTCCTTTTTTTTTTTTTTTAAAAAAAAAAAAAGGCATAAGGCAATTTGATCCCAGTTAGAACACAGCAAGATTAGAAGAAACCAAATACATTAGTGAATTTAAAATGGAAAAACATAACATTGATTTTTTTTTAAAAAAACAGGATGAAATGAAACATTTTATACACAGCCAGAGAGTGAAGTAATACTGCCTCACATCATAACTGCCACGGTCAGTATACAGATCAAAAATGAGAGTATAACAATTATATTTTTTTTATTTCAACTGTATCTTACATGTTGCTTAAAAGTCTAATATAATGGGCTCACGTTTTTTAGGAAAAACAATTTATTTCTTTTCCTTTTGTAAGTCCATTTTAGAACTTCATTTGGCACACAGTTTGCAGGAAAAAAAATAATTCACTAATAGCAGTGTGTTTTGCATCATCACTGCGGGATGTTCTGTAAGCATTCTTCTTACGAGAATGCCGGGCTTGCCACAATAGTTGTAATTAAGCAGATTACATGTTTAGCAAAATAACATAGCATTGTGTTTTGCAAAAAGAAAGAAGTCCGATTGCAACCAGATGTTAAACCTAACTAAAACAGAGCAAGCTCAAAGGGCTCACCTGTTCTGAGTAGCACTGTAGAGGATGAGCATCATCATGAGCTGGTGCCTGTGGCTGAACCACTCTGGTTTGGTGTTGGTGGAATCCGAAGGCCACTGAAGTCTTGGAAAGCCTTGGAGAGAGAGAGGGGAGTGTGACCAAAACAGGAGAGAATTAATATGGAGGTGAAACACTGCCCTGCCCTCTACACGTTATTGATTTCAGTCTACAACTCAATCAACAAAAAACCCTCTGTATTCTAAAGGTTAGCAGCGATGGAAACAAACAGAATAGCATTAACTTACAGGGCACAACCACGTTGCTTAAAGGACCAGCTGGTTTTAGGTCCCCAAGCCTGGCATTTTCTGGAAGGTGTTACCAAAGAATGACTTGGGCTGATTTAAGAGGAATGGAGCAATTGATTTATTTCTTTATCAGTCTATAACTCCACAGGTTATATGTTTCTGTCTGGAGAGAGACGACAGAGTACCCTCTGAACTCTCCAAATTTCACTCTTATGGTTATCAGAGATGCCAAGGCACTGTGCAAATGCAAAGCCTGTAAATCATCACAGAAGAGTCCAGCAGAGGCTTGTAAATTACTGACTAGCCCAAAGAACATTCTTGCACTGACAGATTTCTATTTCCACCAAAGTCTTATTTTTTGGAGTAGACTTAGGCAGATCTCACCTGGTTGCGGGGAAAGCAAGGGGACAGCCAGGTCCATGGTGGTTCTGCTTGCAGTACGGCCTGGCGACTGCCCTGCGCAGCCTGCCCTGCCTGCCCACCACACAGCGAGCAGCAGAGCGGTGCCAGCAGGTTCCCCCTTCACCTCCCAGTCCACGAGGTCTCCACCCAGGAGACGAGCATGGGGAAGGACACAACCTTGTGCACTGGAGGCCTCCTAGCCTCAAGAGGAAGGAGAGGGTTTGTACTGCTCTAGTCCTCGGCAGTGCCAGGCTACGTAGGAGACCAAGGATGAGTTCAAATCTTGTCCCAGCAGGGAACTGAGGCCACCCCTCCCAGACTGAACGTGTGGCATGGCTGCTTCTTGTCAGGCTTCTAAATATTCAAGAGTATTTAGAGGGAATAAAAGGGGGAGAGAGGCTAGCATGAGGCATAAAAAACAAAAGTTCAGCAAACCTCCAAGTTTCCATTTCTTAGGAAACTCCACAGAGGTACCCGAAGACAAACGGCGTTCTTACTCTTAGCTCAGCCAATGCCAGACTTCATTACAACAGGAAGAGTAGCTACAACTTCATTAAGCCCTGCAGGTTTATTGACTGGTCAGAGTTAGGGCAGCAAGGAAAGGTCTGG
The DNA here is from genome assembly GCF_040182565.1 of Anser cygnoides. Classification (NCBI taxonomy): domain Eukaryota; kingdom Metazoa; phylum Chordata; class Aves; order Anseriformes; family Anatidae; genus Anser; species Anser cygnoides. Next base: position 44,625,301 of record NC_089875.1, on the reverse strand, counting down.
CAAGAACTGTGCTGGTCTGACAACCTGAACGAAGAGTAGCTGCTGGGAGCCCAGCCTCCTTGCATTGAACCCCCGCAAAGCCAGAGCATTTGCAAGATGCAGGTGCCCCCAGCAGAGACGGAGAGGCCCGTATGACCTCCTAGGAGCCACTTCGTGCCTCCGAGGAGTAAGCACAGCACTTTCCAGCTATGTCGTGGCCCCTCGAGCTAGATCTGGCGCCCTTTGCAAGTTGTTACGTTACTGTGTATGCGCAGAGGCCTGGATCCACACCTTCCTGTTCAGAAAATGCCTTTTCAGTTTCAGGTGTCAGTAGGTCCACGGCCTTGGAATGTTTAATTTTTCCACTAACTTGTGTTTTTAATTATGTGGATTACTTGAGCTAAAATGACGAGGTCCTAGCTTTTTGCCTCAGGGACTGGGTCCTGAGTAGTTTTCCCTAGAATTGGAGTTGATGGGGGATTACACAGTGGCTGACTATTACAGGGAAGATGCTTTAGTCTCCTTTGTAAAGGAGAAACGTTAAGACAAAATTATAGCTTTGCAATGAATTTCATTTTCTTAGCCTTAACCATCCCTCATCGTTTTGAACTGGTGCCCTAAACATGCGCAAACATTCCATAAATAAGCAAAAATATTTATATATATTTATATGTACGAAATGCCTGAATTTGGGGTCTGAAACCCACCAAAGCATAGTCTATATCCACAGATAACTGTTCAACTTTATCTTCTCCAACTGTTGACTTGGAGTGGATAGGGATGAGGAAAGTTAGGATTTTTCCGTGTTGAAAAAGCGTCTTGCACTCTCTCTAAGTTCCTACAAACAAGGTAAAATAATTAAGGAAGAAATTTCATCATTTTAGAAAAGCAAAGGTTTATTAACTGCAGTTCAGATTCTGTAACATTTCCTTTCCTGCAAACTGGCTCACTCCGATGTGGTTCCCCACCTGCTTGGAACACTGAAGTTTCTCCCTAGGTAAAGGAAAAGAAGGAATTTAGTCTCAAAGTAGCGCGAGGATGCTAGTTATAGTGTGTGCGTGTGTGTTAACTGTGCAATGACTTGTGATGTGATGCCAAGTTTTTTTGGTTTCATTTCGTTTTTTTGTATCCTTGAGACAATCTGGGTAAGAGATCTTAAAGCTCAACAGTAGTTAAAAGACAATGGAAATGCCAAACAGGAACTTTTCTAAATTTTTCCAGGGGGAAAAATAAGAGTTTGAAGCTGAAATAGACATGGGATCGGGATGGCTCGTGTCTCTCTTGATTAACTGAATTTTCCTTCATGCGTACTTCTGAAAACAGTTTATTTGTGGTATGCAAACTTTGTTTCAGAGAACTGAGACCATCAGTGAGACATACTGACCACCTTCTATGCACAGGACTTCTTTCAAGAAATGTCTGTCCTGCCACGAGCTGTTCTTGGAAAGCATTTCTTCTCCTAGTGTGTAATATAACACTCACAAGAGCTTAGAAGCCACTGTGAAATGGTTTCCACTGCTGATGTCTTAGCTGAAAAAAGCTTCAAGGGCTTGCAGAAACTCTGCAACTTTTTACTTCAGCCTGTTTGTGCACTCGACACTAGGGCACAATTTAAAAACATCTTTTCTCTGTTTTCCATTTCTTTTCTCTAGCCCCGGCCCATCTTCATTTGCAAGGTAGTCTGAGTATACCTATTTAAAGATGTCCCAATGTCGCTAATGGGTACAACTTTGTTTTCTTCAGACAATTCCTAGAGAAAAATGAATTTAGCTGTTTCCAGACTGACATTACGAACAGCAACTCAAAACAGCATTCCCATTCTTCACCTTCAGCTACACTTAAGTGGCTTTTTTTTTTTTTCCTGAAGAGGTCTTATTTTTCTTCTACCATTTATTTAGTAGTCTGTCTTGAGCTGATTGTTGGTGAAGGGGGCCTCCGATGGCTCAGTCTTACATGTCTTAGCATCCACTAGTCCTGTGGCTGATTGCAGTGACGAGTCGGGGTTTATGCTGCACTGGTAATTCTGCGTGTCTGCCTCTTTCCATGCAAGGATTGGAAAGTGCTCTTAACAACATCGGTAATCATCAGCCGTCATTATCCCTTCAGATAGGAGCTTCCACTTCCATAATCGGACACTGAGGCACAGCACAGGTGATGAAACTGTAAAGTGGAGTTTGCAGTCTTGCTGATTAAGTCCATGTTCTGCATGTTCTTGTTCAAATGCACTTTTCCAAATTTGAGATGAAAGCACGACAGACATCATCCTGCTCTTCAGCAGGGGCTGTAGGACTTTGTCAGCACAGGTTCTTTGCTCCACATAGGCCAGCGTGAGTCAAAACCAAGATGTCCCGAAGGTAAGAGAAAACCAAATAAAACAGCAGCCCAACCTGCCTGGAGGAGCTTAGAGGAGATACACAGAGAATCTGAAGCTATGCTGTATTCCAATCATCAATGTGAAATCCAGACAAATAATTACTCAGACTATGTGAAGTCTTCCATCCATCTCTGTAGTGGAGCTTGCCATGGCACTTTCTCGTTGCTGTGACTGATGTGAAATTAGTTATTTGTAAAACAAGAGCTCATCTCAGTCTGGTTGAGAAAAACGTGCAAGCAGCAAAGGAACGTTAGCAGTGATGTGAAAGGCGAGGAACTCCAAGTCCAATACATTTGTGTACTTGGCCTGTCATTAACTAGGGTACTTTGCACGGACAGATCACGTCATCATCTGCTCAAATGCAAGCCTACCACCAGTGCTACTTGGTATATATTCCTTCTTGTAAAGGCTCTTCCCAGACCTACCTTTCTTTCCACAAGCATTATGAACTCAAACTGGAAAAAACCCTGCATAAGCATCTCCGTGCTGGGAGAAGAGCTGAGAATATCCGTGCTTTTTGTACAAAAAGGGTCTCTTCCTCTCCTCTCGAGAGCCTTTTCTTTCTCTTCAGAAATCTAGCCCTGAAGAGCTTCCCTGTCCTATGCTTTGCTTCCCTCGTTCCTTGCACTGGGAGCACGCCCAGCCAAATCATCCCACTAGTTCTCGGTCAGTCTGGAAGAGGGAAGAGGTGGCAACACAGAGCTGGCCTTTCTGTTTGCTTTTTTAGTATTACTTTGCTGATCCTTCCTGCTATCTGGCACATCGCCGATGAAACAGGGTATTGCTTCCGAAGCCTATACTAATTGCAGTCACTGTGACGGTGTTGCCCGCTTTGCCCCATTAATGCTGCCCCATCGGGTTTGTGTGGGCCCGAGGCAGGTATCAGCATCACCCTCCCGCTGCTCCCACTGGAATGGCTGAAACATTCCTCAGCGCTGCATCGCTGCCAAAGACAGGGGACTTGGATTTCGTCTGGGGGGCTGGGGAGTTGTGGTTTGGTTTTTTTTTAAACCCTTCACACACTCACCACTCTGATGGGTCTGGTGAGCAGCTGTTAGGTATCACAAAAAGGCCTTAAGTGGTAAATCCCTTTTGTGTCACTCTTCTGAAGTAATAACTGCTAGCATTAGATGTCAAGGTGGTCCACACAATGTCTAGTGCAAAAGTTTTATCCATCAAAAAATATCACTCTGCAAAAGTGCTCATTTGATGTAAACGCAACTATCCTGGAGTGCTTCGGGGATCTGGATGAGGAACCTACTGGGAAAGGACCGTAACACCTTCTTGTAGGGCCGTGACATTCAGGACCTGATCGGATAAGCAAATGGTGAGAGATGAGTGCAAATTGGGATCCAAGCTCCTTGGGCAAACAAATGTGAGGCAAAAAGAAACAGACTGGCTGATCTCACACCTGGTAAGGACGGGGACTCTGGAGGGAGCCAAATTAAGTTTTACTAGGGAGAGGAACATGCCAAGCCCATACAATTTGCTTCCAGCCCTGGCACATCTGTTCATTAAAATGAAGAAGCTAGCAAATGCTTCTACTCTTCAAGTATGTGCAGCATGCTCTGAATTTCAAACAGAGCACTTAACTTCACTAGCTACCAAAAAGCCTAGAAGCAGTAAAGCAAAGCCCTGTACGCTAGGTTCATCAGTCCAGAACCCCGACCCACTTGCTGTCAAAGTAACTTTGTGGTCTTGTGCTCCAACTAACGTGTGTCAAGGTGTGTGCAAAATCTGAGTGCTGAACAATTCACACCTCTCTGTGAAACCAAGTTACTCATTTGATGGAAAGCATATTACAGGTCTCAGACTTACTTTTGCAACCTGGACTTCGCCTCTATTTAAAAGCCAAATTGTTGCCTGGCATTTCAATACAGAAATTAAAAATAACTTTACCCCATGTTCTGGGGTGAGATTGGAGACAACAAAACTAAGATTTATGCCAGAGATCGATCCACTATATGTGAGGCTAATTGGTACAGTCTGATAAATGAGGATTTTTAAGGGGGATCAGCACATTGGAAGAGGCAGAGAGCAGTGGAGAGGTCGGACATGCAGAGGGAGAGGAGCCCGATGATCCCTTCCAACTTATCTTTCCAGCATGCGCACTCCCCCTCCCCTGCTGCCTTTGAATAAAAAATAAAAGGCTGATGTTTAACATAACCACTCCGCAGAGCTGCTTTTGCTGCATAAGCCCTGCTGTAGCTCCATCACTGGCCTCACTCCACACCTTTGCGCACGCTGTACATGTGCGGTAGCTGCAGACCGGGGAGTCAAAGCTCTGCTGCGTGTCAGCACAGCGAGGGAGTGGGTCTCAAGTGCCACAGGAGAGACAGGAACGATGGAAATTCTGGAAGTGGCATCTTCCCATCCATGTTTTGTTGTAATTAATCATCAAAAATGTGCAACTGACATTCCATCAAATGCAGTGACTGCACCAAACACGATGATTGGCCTTAGCTGTCGGAGTGCTTGCAAAACGAATCCAATGGGCTGCGCTCACATCAGCGACTGCAGTTCTGTTGCAAGTTCCATATTCTTTAAAATTCTAGAGATTTCTGTTGAAAATGTAAATTCCAGAGGTAAAGCATAAACTGCAATTGCTTTTTTCTTCTTTTTCCTTTTTTTTTTTTTTTTTTTTTTTGAACTTCTCAGAGCAATTTTGTAACAGCCAAGTCTTTCAGGAAATGCAGGTGTGTGACCTCTTCACACAGAGATCTACACACCTGTATTTCTGCATGGGACAGGGAACTACTTTTGTGACACCAGTTTTGTTCTACACAAAGGCACGCTTGCAATAAATTTTTACAAGTTTTGTACACCATGAGCTAAATTCTGAGTTCCAAAAATGTGAAGTGTGGCAACAATAACAAAATGGATTTATAGTATCACTCTGATATCTTGTCATGTGATTTTATTTCTTCAACAAAGTTTGTTTACAATCAACAACTTTGAAATACAGTCAGATATATTACTGCTTGCTTTTTCTGCCTCGTTCTTTTCTAGAACAGAGGGAGGGCTGAACACGGGACGTGGGCGGCTGTGCTGGGTCTCAGACCTCTCTGCGGGATGGTAACAGCCCTCTGTGTTATTGCCCCAGCTCCTCATCCGCTTTGTCTGCCCCACCAGTGGTACCCACCGAACCCATCACCCACAAGCCAAGCGCGTGGCATTTGCAGGCAAAGCTGCGCACACATCGCCTGGTTGAGATTTTAATCCACAAAGGGAGCAGAAACCTCGCAGGGGAAAACCTAAGTGGGGTTGCAGTGGGCAGGTACCAGAGAAGCAGCAGGGAGGAGAGTCTGACACACTCAACACCCCCGGCTCTCACACCTCATCAATTGCAGGTAGCCGAACTGACAGCCCGTGAGTGCTGTTGAGAACGACACCAGCACCGCAGGTGAGCATGCATTGCTCCGCAGCCAGATGGGACCCAAAGAGGCTGCTACAGACCCTTGCGGTGAGACCTGCCACATGCTGGCGGGGACGATCAGTGTGATGAACCAAATGAGAATTTCTTTGAGTTCTCTGTCATGGTTGGAGAACCACCCCCAGCGCTTTGCTCACCGGTCCCTGGATGCGCCGTGACCCGAGCTAATGCGGTGTGTAATCGGGCTCTGTGCTCACAGTTGTGAGCAGCAGTGCGGATCAGCTTTAGCACACTAATTGAATAAAACAAGGAATATAATTTGTGAAATTAGGAAATCAGGAATCTGATTAACACCAAGACATGTACGCATGCACACCCTCAGCATTGTCATTTAAAACAATGGCATCTTTTCAGACCAGGCCAAGGCCTGCAGTTACTCAATCTCCTATGAACTTATTCTCGATAGAATTTGCAATTAATAACTCCAGCAATGTAGTCTTTCTTAATTAAGCCAAACTTAACATTCCATTTTGCAGTGCTTCTAATATCCTAACTTGCCTCTCCATCCCCAGAGAGGAGCAGAGAGGAAAAGGTACCAAGTCACAGATGCTGCTGAGATACCCCCAGCCACCACTAAGCCACAGCACAGGCACTTTCAAAGCACCTTCATCCAGGACTCAGAAAAAACACTTTATGCACATTTAATGAATTGCAGCTCATCAGACCCCTGCAAAGCAAAGGCATCTCAACTCTTCTCACAGATCATCTCCAGTTTCCGTCGGTTAAAAATCCCGTCAAATGCACAGCCAGCAACAGGTCTCCTTTTGGGAATGAGGGTTTAACATAGGAAAAAGGTGATGAGAATCGAGGAGCTCAGCACATGGGACCCAGGCTGGAGTCAGCATCAAAAAAAAAAAAAAAATCTCTCCAACACATGGGGCCCTTCTGCCAATACCTTAAACAAAAGTTTAGCTATTCCTTCTTCTGCCAGATTTGGACTCCCCAAAAAGAAAAAGGCAAATTTAAGTTCACTGCAGTGTCTTATACACTTTGGGGAAACAGCAAAGGAAAAAATTAACCTCTTTTGGACAGACACACAAAATTAAAAATAAAAAATCTTGACAAGCTTCCACCAGCCAGACACAATGATGCCAAATAATACTTTACCAAAAGGGAAAGTTGTGAAGGGAAGGGGGGGGACATTTCTTTAATTTGCTGTTAGATTAGGATCTGTAGCCAGCTATGCCAGAATAAATTGCAACTCATTCTTAGTAATTATAAAGGTGAGTTGCTGACTAGTTCATCTGTACCCCAAAGTTGGAGATAAAGACAAACACTGGAGTTAGTGCACATGTACACATGTGGTCACTTGAACGTTTAAACTGAAAAGGCTGATCTACAAACATAAGCAACCGTAACCCCACCCAGACACAGAAGAAAGCCCCTATCCAACACCTGCAGGGAAAAAACATAATTGTTGTCAGCTTTCCTCCAGTTTCCATATGCTGCTCCTCTTCTCTGATTCATCTCTTTTGAGTCCTCTCCATTGCTGTGCCCAACAACCCACCACCACGTGGTCCAGCACCATTTCTGACACTGCGTGGAAGAGAGGCATCCCAACAACTAGCTCAGCAAAACATTTCTGTGTTAACCCTGAGCCTCCGACCGCACCTTGGTACTTAGTGCTAGGGGTGTCTTCATGCAAAGAGGGAGGAGCAGCATGCTATGAGCAAGGGAGATGAGGTGCCTGATGAAACCAGGCTGCAAGGGGTCTTCCCCACTACTGCCCATACCTCTGGGCGCTGGAGGTGGAGACCCAACCTTATGCCTGGGCAGAAGGTTTAACCACCAGGCAAGCCAGGCCAACCCCCTCCTCTTCTCTCCATGTGCTCACTCTACCTGTTGTCCCCTCCTTTCACTGCTGTTGTATTCTGATGTTGCCCAAAAGGGAGAAAACTGGAACAGAAAGAAAAAAAAATGTTTTTCTCTTACCATTTCCTAGTAATGAGGGAGTTATTCATAATGTTGTTAGGTTCATTGTTGCGAGACAGCAGTGCCCTTTCCCAGCTGAGAGTCTCTCCAGCAATGACAGCCTCGCAGCAGCCTGCAGGATTTTATCGCCTGAGGTAGCTTAACCCAGTTTCTCATTTGGATAATGAAAATCAGCAGTGGGTGAGATGTGCTGCTCTCGGTGTTCTTTGGGACCCTACACAAGGGCTGACGCACCCCAGCACACACGTGCAGCTCTTCACTTAAACGGATTCACTTGAAAATGGTTGCAAAGTCATCATCCCCCACTGAAAACAAAGAACAACATCTTACCTGAAGTCTAGGGGGTTTACAACCCAGCCAAACGCCCTCCTGGCAGCCCTCTGGGGCTCAAGGGCTTTGTGGCCAAGGCAGAGCACTCCCTAGGAAGGCGGCCTGAGTCCTGCCTCGCCCACCATGCTGCAGGGCGCTGCGGGGTTTGTGCCACCTTCTTTCCCCTGGGCCTCAGGGCCATGTAATGCCCTCGGCAGGGCCTGCCATGAGGTAGTTTGGGGGCATTTCTCCCCTTGGAGCAACACTGAAGCTCTGCAGTCCCAAGTGCTGGGGAAGACCCAGCCCCTCCTCAGAGGACAGCCTTCAGGGACACTGTCTCACACACGCCAGGCCCTTGTCGGCCCTCTTTATCCCCACACCATGGCTGACAGGCCCGGCTCAGCCCTTCTCAGCTCCCCAAGAAGCATTTGGCGAGTGCTTGTTCCTGCGTGCCTTCACACAGGCCTCGAGTTTTGTGGGAAGCTCGCTTGCTGGAGCTGAGCCACCCGAGCCAGGATCTGGCCAAAGATCTTCACTCTGACTTCGCAGCAGCTGGAGAGAGACACAGGACGAGTGTTTGGCGTGGCTGCCAAAAGTTAATTAAAACAACAAACACAAACTGAAGAGAGGACTATGCATGCGACACAGTTCATCAGTCGGGTCAGGTAGGACTTGTCGGATGCGTCAAACCAAGCTCCCCACAGCGAGCTTTGTCTACCTTTCCACCTCCTCAGGGCTAATTTAGGACCTGCTCTTCACAGCCCATAATAATCGCGAGAAAAATCAAATTCTGTTCTGCCAAAGGAGGAAACTGGAGCACAGGAACCAGCAGGGAACTTGTCCTGCTGCCATCCCTGACTTTCCTGAGGAAACTTGTGCTCCAGGGCACTGAGTCACAGAAAATGGAGCTGCCTCCACACAGCACGCCTCGGTCTCTGCCCGTGAGGGAAGCCAGGCCAGCAGTAGCTGGTCTGCTCGGAAGGGAAAGGCCACCTCCAGCAGAGAGCAGCAGTGCATCGGTACCTGTAGACAAGATTTCTGTATGTAGAAATAAGTGTACAGTGTAGAGAACCAGGTGGACAAGCACTTTCTCCATGTATGCCTCATGCTCAGAAAACCTCTTTTGTACGTACAGTCCCCTCAAACCCATCCTGAGGGGCAGGAGGGGTTTGAGAGGAAAAGGAATATCTTAAAATGAACTCCTTTTGTTCCTTTCAGGGAAGTCACGCAAAGGTCCTCTCCTTGAGGGCACTGCTCACTTCTGCCAGGCTCAGCATGTCTTCATCTGTATGCGATGGGTAACAAAACAAGCATCGGCATTAACCAAAATGGCGGGGCTCGTTCTCAGTGCAGGTGTTCTCAGGTTGCAAAAGCTACTTACCCTTTTTATCATAATTTATCTTGCCCAGGGTACCCCCATCTTGAGCCAAGACCCACTTTGTGCTAGGTAAGGATATTCAGAAACTCATACAAGCCTGTCTCCGAGCACTGCAAATAAAGGTCTCAACACAGATGCATAGATTCAGGCTTACAGAGAATTCCATGGCGTGTTTTCAGAAGTCCATAAAAACTTGTTTTCTTCAGAAGTCTATGTGAGCTTTCAAAGACTGTCCTTTGTGACTGTGCAATGAAGAAACACCAGAATGTCAAGGATGCTGTCTTCTATCCAAGATGCTATTGAAAATGCTGACTTTTATATCTGTAGTCATTTTGGATAGGAAGAATATTCTTGAAGTTGCATGAGGCATTTGATCGTCAAAGGCATTAAACTTCTATTAACAATGATATATATTAAAAAAATATATATTTTCCTGACTATTCTATGCCCTTTTTTTTTTCATTTTTCATCTTTCCAGATGGAAGTCTGAAATTTAAATAACTTTCTGCAGCTGCATGCCACTATAATATCAAAATCAACCAACCCCTTTATCCCGTTATTTTTCAAGATGTTAAACAGATGACTTTGTAGGTAAGCTGTAGCAAAAGAAAGCTAATTTGAAACAAGAGCTGGAGACAGGATTCTCTACAGAAGATGTTAAATTATCAGTTTCTCAATACTTGTGGGGTGCTCTGTTAGCACTGCCACCTTGCACATGCCAGGAGATGCGCTGTTGTTTACCTGACCTCCTGTTCTCCAAGATGCTTTGTGCATCCACATATCTGTCCAGCCTCCGGTATGAGCCACCCAGGGTATTTCAACCGGAAATCATTAGCCCACCTGGACCAAAAGGTGGTATAATCCAGTATCCAGACTTTGACAACAGCATGTGTTTAAGAAAAGATCAAAGAAATGAGATCAACATTCATGAGATTTATAAGTTTAATATTAATGGTATTTCCTCCACTTGCCCTCCAAGCTCTCAATGTCTCACTTAGAGACTCAGTTTCCATAGCTTTCTGAATCACACGTACTTCTGGATTTCACAACCATGGGGTAATTTCCAACAACATGAAGTACCCTTGTTTTAAACTCGGTGCCTGGTATCACCCAGTTTTGCTTTTACATCCAACTAAGAACGACAAAGAGTTACTCCCTATGCACGTTCTCCTTTACTGTTCAGGATATAACTTTGTCTTGTACTAGCACCATGCCTTTCCATCTCACATCAGACAGAGCAGGACGATTCCTGCTTCTTGCTGATAAAGTACTTCAAAGCAGCAGGAAAAGAAGGCAGGCCATGGCACCCGCTCTGCGCCAGGCAGCCTGCAGTTCAGCTGTCTGCCTCCCTCATTCTATTTTCCACACACCTTCAAAGGTTTACCGGAATGCTGTGTGAATACATATTTTTTTAATCTATTCCAGAACATAATCCTGTTCTGAAAAATAGGAACCGCAGTAGGTCAGAGGCAGACAAACACAACGTGGGGCTGTTCCCAAAGCAAACTGACAGACCTTCAAAAGTATCAGTGCAGATCGGTGCCTGCAAGCACTGCTCCTGGACATCTGACAGCGTTTTGTTTATTGCATGCACATACACACACACAAACCTGTCTTATCACCTACAGGTGGAACATTGATTTTATCTTGCTGTGCTGGATTTGCTGGAAGTCAGGGAAGATCTACCATCCCTCGGGATCATTGATTCAGAGCCTCTCAGAGCGCTGTCTAAAAACCCTCTGTCTTTATTACCAAGCCCAAAGCACACCATGAGTGGTAAGCATCAGTGGACATCTTACTCAAGCAACAGCTGTAAGGGCCTAATTCTATTTTTTCTGGAGTCAGGAGGAGGACCTTGATTCCTCACCATCCCTCCATCTGTCCTGAGAACAACAGCTGGAGCAACTGATGGTCTGGGAAAGCTGCTTCTCAGCTAGACTCAGCCTGTAGGGGGAAGAGTTAAGAAATGACAGGATCAGACACCAGAAGCTCTGACACAATAAAGAATATTTTGAGGAATCAAAGTTAATTAGCAGAAAAAATGTCTGGGAGTTGAAGCTAGGCATTCAGCCTGGAAACAATTACTCATTAAAACTGTCTTCTATTGGAATAGCTGACAAGAAAAGGATTAGATCAGCTGAAGAATAAGATTTCCTAATTCTCAAAATTCATTGATGCCCCGTGATATTTATCTGCCTAAAATATATTTATAAAAAGCAACCGTCCTAAACACTTCTGAAAATTGTATCCAGTCTTTTATATCTGAGAACATCCAAACCATAAGTCACATCCAAATGGAACCTGACGACTTGGCACAGATATCCCTGTTGAAGAGCTTATGCTATAGCACATCGGTCAGTTAAAACTCATTTTAACCTTAAACTATGAATTTACTGACTTTGAAATACATTCTAACAATGCTGTAAGTGATACTATTCTGGAAAAAGGAAATTAAGATTTCTCTCTTTTTTTTCTTCCCTGATGAAGCTTTCCATGTGTTCCCACCTGCAAGAGCTTGGATCAGCTTGACCAGGTAACCATTTAGCAAGAAGTTTAAGTCTAGACAGAAAGAATTGGAACCATCAGTTTCTTGAGGGAGGAGACTTAGCTCTGCAGGTGCTTCTCCATAGCCTCTCACTTTGCACCACTTTTTCTGACCCTTCCACTTCACTTTTCTTTCATCTTTTTTACCTACACATCAAGAGACCAAACAGCAGCATCTTCTTTTGTAGCTCCTACTATGACAGAAGCCCTGAATTCACCAGTGACCAAAATAAATCACTCAAATAAATCATTCAGTAGGAAAAGTCAAGCCAAAGCCTTCATACAATTCTGAAACCAGTTGGGAGAGAGCTTTAACACCAGCACGGTGTGCACCATACCACGCAAAACACAAACTGCATGCAAAATGCAGAATCTTATTTCTCAAGATTGTCTAAAGTGTTAAGTCCGTTCAGAGTAGGCAAGCCCCTATCAAACATGAACTTGTTGTTGAAACTGAGACTTTGATGCAACTTTAAAACTTTCCCTCCCCATTGCTCTCTCTCTCCTCTCTTCCCATCTTGCCCCTGTAGGCACAGTTGTCTTAAGACTCTGATACCAGCAGTAAGGCTGTTTTGGCAATAAATAGTAATAACAAAAAGAAGAAAAAGCATCTCAAAACTGGAAAGCAAAACAGTACATCCCTCAGCTCAGGCTCACTTGCAAAAACAAGAGATTTGATTTTGTGGTCTAGTTAAGCCAAGCTCTAATGGCTTGCAGCTACGGAATGTAATAACTGCTACTCTTTCTGTGCTTTTTTTGGTCAGCCTTCCTTACATCCACAATGGCTCACCGCAAGGCTCCTTTTAATGGTTCTCGGCCCACTGATCAGCATGGGACAGCAACAAACCAGTACCCAAGGACTCACAGCGATGCACAGGGAGGGGAAATACCTTAAGCAGATGCTGGGTCCCACAAGATGCCCACATCTTGCCCACAAGATGGGCAAGAAGCTTTAGCACTTCGGTGTTATTAACATTCTTGACAGGATGAAAGGGAGCACAAACGTTAAGAGAAGCACATTTTGCATGAATAGTGCCCACCAGGCAGCCAAAGCACAACAGATACTCGATAGTCACTTTCTAACCCCCACTATTTTTTTAAACAAACCCAAAAGCCTGGATTACCAAAGGCAAGGTTTAAATAATACAAACATAGCAGAAAACAGGTATTTGCTCCATCAAGATCCCTTTTAAATTAAGCAAAACCACCACATCTGCTGGGTAGAAATGAAGACTTGAAATCACGCAGTTCCCTCTTCCTGCACACAGAGCAACAACATGCTTCTGCGCTGCAAGCAATCAAATCAAACCAAAAGGGTATCTTGCACCCATTTCAGACAACCTCTTGGAGGGCTGCACGGAGAGAACATCTATGGACTAACTTTATTCCCAATTTTTAAGCTTGGTTACTAGCAGATCTTAAAAATAGCTACTGGATGTTAAGCTGCAAATAAAATATGCAGTCTAACAAAAGATCCAACTCTGATATTTCTGCTCATTCTGTAATCATGGCCTATTATACCAGACTGCTTTTTCCAGTGGCTTCTATTCATCTGAAGTTATTTTGTACAGGAACAAGCCACTTTCTAGAGTATTCTGTAACAAATTATTTCTATGCAATTATTCCTTGTATTTTGTGCTGGATGAGGGCATTGATGCATGCAGCCGAGGACCATGCCAATTTAGAGTGTATCTACATTTAATACAAATACAGGAAATACAGAGTAGACTCTTTTCTGCATACAAAAATACATTTTTTAAAAATAACTATGGTTATGGTAGAAGCATTCCAGGCCATAACCAGGCAATGATCTATAGGACCATAGGACCCACCTCAAACAAGGCAACTCTCCTTATCTCTAGCAGTTTTCAGCATTATAAAGTCCTTCAATATTCAGGTACATACACCCAGGGATCCTCTTGAAAACTACTGAAATACATTTTAGTTAATCATGAAGAAAGATTAAATGTTCCTTCATAAAAATGGTATAAATATCTGATTTTAAGCACAGGGGTAGGCAGAGAAAGCCCATGGATAGACACAAGCTAAAAAGCATAACCTGAAATTTGAGCTAAGAAGTTGCACTGAGTGGGAAACTTGCCTTACGTCTGAATATATAAGGAAAGAAAACAACAGAGCTCTGGTCAGAAGGAATGCAAACTTCACTGGACAGTTCAGATACTCACACCAGCAATTTACTAAGAAGAGTACCCACAGAAAATGCACAAGACTCTAGGCAGAGACACAAGATAGACTTCTGCGTTTAACATTGGATTAAATTAAGAGCTACTGCTGCCAGAAGCCTGATATAATTACTTTGTAGTATTACCTATCAGCTCAGAGATGTCAAAGGGTGTTTAAGATGGACAACTCTCATTTGAGTTCTCAGACACGATCTTTAAACACAAGGTGGTTTCTTCTATTTAATGCAGTTTGTCAGGGCCATTTTATTTTCTCCAGCCATAAATATTAATCAATGGTTTATCTTCTTGATAGAAGATTTAACGTAGATTTCATTTAGTTTTTGAAAGGTGCCAACTAGTCTTCAACCTCTGACACACAGGGAGAGTAAGTTTGCACTGAAGAACTCTCCTTGAGAGCTAAAAATCTTCCTGTCAGTACAATTAAAAGGGTACAAGAGCTTAAATCTTTCCTGCAAATGGTTCTGCTGGTTATGCTAGCTGGTCAGGTCCTTGGGGCTACCTGCAAGGCTAGGGTTCTTAGAGCAGAAGCAAACATCCTAGTCCCGTATGCTACTCAGAATGGAAAAGGATGTGTCCTAAGAACTGGCTTGAGGAGTCTCAGAAACTGGATAAAATGTCTGGATGTCTCAAGACAGGATTTTATCCTCATTCATTCTCATACTTACCCTTCTGGAGAGCAAGTTAGATTTGCAGTCCTTCTCAATCAAGGTGATGTTGCAATCAAGCACCATGCCCCAGCTGCAGCCCCACAGGAGGACAATCTCACATTCATCGCTTTCCATCACCTACTGTGAAGAATTTGTTCCCTTCCCCATTGGGCCAATATAGAGAGCTTTCAAATGAAGTGTTAAAGATATACCTGTGAAGTGTTTGTCCTCACAGGAAAAAAAAAGTCATCTTGTGGTTTGTTTTAAATATGGATTATTTCACATCTGGCTGCAAGTGCCCCACAGACATCTGAATTACTACCCTACACATGGAAGAAGCAGTCTCTAATGGAGCAGAAGAAAGACAACACGAGCAGATGAGGACAGGGACCCCAATCAACTACAAGAGCTGTTGCTGCAATCATCTTCCTTGAGTTCCTCCAGGCTGAAGCAAGCCCATCATGCTTGGAATAGTAGTTTATGGAAGTGAAGACAGGCATTAATCTTCAGAAGATTAGACTTAACTGGGCCAGGGTGGGCGAAGTGCCTTAATGGTGTATTTTCAGGTGACTACAGTCAGTGTCAACTCACTCAATGGAAAACAGCTTCTAAAAAAAGACAATTTTCTCAAAGCTATCATATTAAATACAAACACATTCTCTTCTTAAATACAAGTATATAACCACGTATACATACTTTTAGAACAGGAGCTTTATGAAACAACCAAGTGAACTGCAGCATCTGAAAACTGCTACCATTTACAAGCTCCAGGCAGACCTCTTGGTTTTACTCAATTACATTAACCACCACACATTTATCTATAAAGCATTCTTCTTTATTTAAGTTAAACAATTTTTCAAGGATGGTTTCCATCTATAAAATGAACAAAGTACAAGCTCTGTACAGCAGACTTTTCAAACCAACTGAAAAAACAGTTTCCAAACTATGTTTTGAAAATCTGCAAAACAAACAATATCACCATTCTTGCTCTGAAGACAGTAAGAAAAGTTCTCAGAAGACTCCATCACAATTTGCTTCAAGGGCTCTTAATTTATCTTTCAAATGGGCAAATTTCTTAAACATTAAAAACCCCTAAAATCACAGTACGTAACTTTGGCACACTGTCATGTAAACATAACAAAAGGATACCACTTCTTGTCTGTTCTCTCAAAGAAAAGTAATGCTGTCTTTAGCATACAGCTCCTATATTAAGACCCCTATGCACAGCATCCATGGGGAATTAGCAAAAATATTCCTACTTTAATATAATACCAGTTGACACTAAAGACTTAAAAGGTGGAATAAGGATTTTTTACTTTCAGTTCTGCCTCAGAGTTAAAAGGCAGGTCAATATTCAGAGTTGCAACTGCTGATTTCAGTTAGCACTGTTTATTATGATCAAAGTTGCAAGTGGAAATACATCCATGGCAGAAGTTGAGTGTTTTTTCTTCTAAATTCTGTTTTTCAAAACCTCCAACAACTGACTTGCTGCTGAGCCCATATATCAGCATTTATTCTCCAGAATATTAAGAAATCTACTGCTATGTTTATGAATCATGTACCTCAAGTTTTCACCTAGGTTAAAAGACTACAGATAGGGAGGGACGAAGCTGAAAACTAGTTTATCCACTGCAGGGCCTCTAAAACAGGCTAGATTTGGGGAAAGTAGACTGTGAAGAAGCAAAAAAAAAGTATTAATTATCTGTATTAAAAAGTCAGATGATGGATGGGAGAAGCTGCATTTAATGTCCCCATCCAAAAGGTATGCAGGTACTTGCAGGTCATAACTTCAGAGATGAGACACAAGATATTTGTGGGCATGCTGACTGACAAAGTCATTTTGCCCATAAGAGTACCACTTCTACACTTAAGTGTATAGATGCAGCCAAAGGAAACTGAAAAATCAGGAACTATTCTACTTCCAGAAACAAAGAAAGAAGGGAACTGTATCAGCATTATACAGTACAGCAAATTTTCATCTCCTTATGATCAACCCTTACATTTATCCCCCCCGAGATCCATATCTTACCAAACCCACTTCCTAGCGAGTCTGCACTCTTATTTTTTTTGGTCGATGCTCTGTCACTTATTAGTGCTGGAACTAGTTATTCACCTTTCTTTTTCATTTTAAAAGCTAAATGAAGCATTTGCTTTTAATAAAAATAGTAAATAGTCTACGCAGATATAAGAAAGGACAGATAAAAGTTGAGGTTAACTTTGATAGTATTATTTTAATATAAAAATGACATCAGCTGGATTGAAGCTGTAAAAATGCATGGGTTTATGGTTAAAAACACCATAGAGGATCTTCTGGTATCCAGACTGATTCCCAGAGCCAAGCCTGAATACATTCAAAAGCCTCATTTAATGAAAAAAAAGGGGGGGGGGGGAATACCGCAGTAGTAGGCCTATAAATTAAGCAAGTGCAATTCAGAGAGATTATTTGGCTGCTCATCCTTGCAAATTAAAATTCAGACCTTGTGCTGTCAACAGTGACATTACTATTCCATCTTAGAATTCAAAAGGGGAGCTTGAGACAGAATTTTTTTCTGATTAGGGCCCAGAATAAAATTGTGCTGAACCCACATGGCTGCATCTGTGAAAGATCTGCACTGTTCGTACAATTTTGTAACAAAGGAAGTATTTTTAAGAACATAATATTACAGAAATGGTGAACACAAATATCAAGTACAAGATTAACGATATCCAGAGCGCATGTGATGAATTTCCAAGTAGGAATAAACAATCCGAGCAATCATCTGTGCAGATGCATTGGCTTATTCTGCTATTTTCTTTCTCCTCCTGAGTTTCATGATCTCCAGTGAGGGCGAAGCATTAAGAAGTAGATCCAGTTTGCAAAGCAAAAGCATCCAGTGTTAGCACGGACATCATACTCAGCTGCAGAAAATCCACACCTTCATTGAGTTTCACTCTCCTAGCATTCCGATCCAATTTCTGGCTATACATACATCAATAAATTTGTTGATAATTATAGGGTGATGAAAATTGATATAAATCATTGGGAGCTGACAATATATATATATTTTTATATATTTATATTTAGAGTCCATCATAGAAAAGTTCATATTCAAATTACCAAGTACACACAGGAAAAAGACCCTTCAAAATGACACTTCTGTTTCTGGAAACGACAAACGATGATTTCTATGCAAATGGAAATTTCAAATGACCTTCTCCTAGTAATTTTTCCCACCCTCCCTCCCACACCCTGTCCCCCACAGGTGTTTTTTTTGAGATCCTTTTTCTATCATACATCAGTTGTTCCTAGAGTTAATTATCTGCTGTGCAAGTACGTAACTGAAGACAGAAAGGAACTGTTAAAGTCTTCACACCAAGAAGGAACTGTGCTGCAGCCATGTTCAGTGAAATCTTTGCAGTGCTCCAAGTCCACCGATTCCCTGGTGTCTGCTTCAGCACTCTCCTACTTTCAGATAAAGATGGAATACTGAGGTATATAAGTTCCGTGGAAAGTTTTAAGAAATACATCAGTAATTCAATCAAAACTTTGCCCAATGTCTATGAACTGAAACAGCATTTTGCTTGTAAGTTCTACTGCTGCAGATTAAGTGTGAATTTCCACTGTTGTGACAAAGAGGGACTGCAGATCTCAACGGTGAGACCACCATTTTTGGCATTTCGGCTGTCTAGACAGAGGTTGCTGCCAACGTGCCTCAGTTTAGAGTTGCTTTCAATTTGTTCCCATTTCTGCAAGAGAAAATAAAGTTACTGAGCTGTAAATGCAGGAAGATGATGTGTTCTACATCCTGTCCTTTGAAGTCTTCATGTGCTTCAAAGAGCTGTGAACACTGCAATTATAGTACACGGTTTAGACAATCCTTGAATAAGGGTGTATAAATTATGGCAAGTCTTGCCAAAGCAACTATTCGTTCAGCTAATGCACTGAATTAGATACAGAATACACCAAGTCATTTTCCTCTACTTCAGCACTTCTCAAATATGCTGTCATACTGTGTTCAGTTTTGCGAAACCTTTGGCTTGACAAAGAAAATAAAGAGTTACAAAACCCATCCATAATATCACCACTACTGCTGTTTTGAACATAAAAAATTAAGAAGCACAATCACCAAAGGCAACCTTAGAGAAATCTAGAAATCAGTCAGATGCCTTTCAATTATATAGAAGCACAAACTAACTGGTTGTCTGTCACAAGCTCTGTTGCCCAAGGCAATGCCATGGAGAGAGTAAATCCCAACTATAGGATGTTAAAAAAAATATTTTTCCATTAGAACATAACTTGTTTTCTGCCTTTAAAGCAGACCTTTATAAACTTATAAAGAAAGTGTTGCTTCCTTGGTTTCTTTATGTGAAAAGTGCCAAGAATATTCTTTCTTCATCAAGGAATCAACATTTCAGTGATCTGTTTGCAAATATTGGGATACAGAAGCAAGGAAGGTGGCAGAAGATCAGAACTGATGACTTAGCAGAAACAGATGAATTGTTACACGACAAGATAAAAAAAGATGTCATGTCTTTGCAAATGTGATTTTCCTCAGGCACGGGAAATAAATGAAGTAATGCTGCATTAATAACAGTGCACCAAGGGCATCTAGTGCTGCTGCAAACAGGTCACTGCTGACAAGAAAGGAAAGCTAAACCACTCTCTTGAGACAGACTACATTGTCTTCAAACTTCACTCAAGAAGGCCTTTCAAAAATACATCATGAAATAAGTATTTTATTTCAGAAAATGAACATGATAGTTGTATTGGATTTACATGGCAAGGTTTTGGTGGAAGGTGGCCTGTTGCAGGAGTGGCCTCTGTGAGAAGGGCCCAGAGACTGCCCCAGCAGTTGCCCTGCGGCCTGTGGAGAGGCCCCTGGTGGAGCAGGCTGTCCCCCTGCAGCCCATGGGTCCCACATGGAGCAGATCTCTACGCTGCAGCCCGTGGAGGAGCCCCCGGTGGAGCAGGTGGATGTGGCCTGGAGGAGGCTGCGGCCCATGGAGAGCCCCCGCAGGAGCAGGCCCCAGGCCGGAGCTGCAGCCCGTGGAGAGGAGCCCACGCAGGAGCAGGGGGTCTGGGGGGAGCTGCCGCCCGTGGGGGACCCGAGCTGGAGCAGTTTGCTCCTGGGGGATGGACCCCGTGGTACGGAGCCGTGTGGGAGCAGTTCTTGAAGAGCTGCTGTCTGTGGGCAGCCCCCGCAGGCTCAGTTCAGGAAGGACGGCATCCCGTAGGAGGGACCCCACATGGAGCGGAGACAAAACGTTAGGGACTGACCACAGCCCCCATTCCCCATTCCCCTGTGCTGCACAGGGGAAGGACATGGAAGAAGGAGGAAGGTGTTTTTAGTTTGCTTTCAGTTTCTCACTGTTCCAGTCTGCTAGTGATGGGAAATAAATTAATCCCCCTATGCTGAGTCTGTTTTGCCTGTGACAATAATTGTTGAGTGATCTCCTTGTCATTATCTCAGCTCAAGCCCTTTACTTTGTATTTTCTCCCCTTTTTTGTTTGAGGAGGGGAAGTGAGAGAGTCGTCGTGGTGGATTTCAGCACCTAGCAGGGTAAAACCACCACAATAGTTGAAGACTGTCATACATCAGTGCTACTGGGTGAAACCTCTATGTATGGCCAATTGAGATAACAGCTCTGTATGACAAAAAGATTGCTACTGGCTTACAAAAAGGAAAGGTCAATATATGAGATTATTCCTGCTGTTCTGCCCCGACGTCACACATCGTAGTTTTACATACACAAACAATAGAGAGACAAAGCAAAGAGTATAATGGTTAGAAGAAAACACAGTTACCAGTGCATTTTCTTGTAATCTCATCCACAACCCTTGTTTTCCTATCATTTGCAAAGTGTATCCATGCCATACTAACCTGTCTGCTGTCATTTTCCCTACAGCCCTGAAGTTTTATTAGTGAACCAGGTGCTCTGTCCACAACAGTAAGGCACAAATCCATATGTTTCACTGACTTGTCCTTTGTTAAGGCCCATTCCTAAAAAAAAGGAAGAAAAATTAAAAATCAGCATACACAATCACATTACTAACACGTGCACAGGGTGCACCTGCTATTTCTTCAACCACAGCACACGTTAAACTTCTATGAATGGCTCAGTATGAACATTAGAACGGTTCATTGTTTCCCACAGAGCAGGAGATGAAAAAATGTGCTTTTCAGACAGTAATTGTTCGAGTATCCCCAAATCAACTCTGGGCTGGGCTAGCTGACTACTCCCTCTACTGGCTTTACAGAAGTAGAGCAGGAAGTCACACAAGTCCTCAAGTTGAAAGAGACACTTTTTTTTTTTAAGGCAAGTTATCTATCCAGATATATTTTCTGTGTATATTCTACATAGATATTGTATGTGGATAGATATAGAAATTTTACACAAAAAATAATCACTTAGGCTGCCGCATAACTGGTCACTCTATCCATGCACTAAATAATGTATGCATGCCATGGGGGAAAACAGAAGTTGCTAATATGACAAAGACCACCAGAAAGCAAAACACAAGACAGTCTAACCGAAGGGTAACAGGAAATTGACACTTCCTACCCAAAGCATGACATACGAGAGAATTTCTTTAAAATACATTTAAATATATGCCATTTCTCATAGAAGAAAGAAAAGCCATTCTATATGCACTGTTGCCCAGCTTGTTTGATCTCAGTGTCCTCCTACACAGGGCCTGATCTTGTCCTAACCTTCAGACTCTCTCCATGCATCTCACTCTGAAGTTTGGTCTCCATTTGTCTTATTATCCTCGGAGGAAGAAAGCTGATTTCCTCTCTCACTGAAGCCACCCTAGTTAACCAACTTATGCTCATTACTACTTAAAAAGGAAACGTTAACTTTTCTTCAGTGGCTAAAGAGAATTCAGAGTTGTGTAATACAAAACCCTAGATAAACAGGGCCAAGTTCGACTACACTTTTAAGTGTTATTTTGCAAAGAATGAGTGTTTCAAAAAGAAATTAGATGACTAATCCCAGCCCATTTTTAAGCTTATTTTCTGATACCATAACTCAATGTTTAGCTTGCATGATCACTTAAATTCAGTTGATTTAACAGTGATTAAATTCCTTTGAGAACAGATGCTCAGGAGACAGTCAGAGACCTCTCTCCCATGCAACTGCAAGTAATCACCACCATAGAGGTAGCAAGCCTAGCAGCAAGATGGGTACCATATAATGCAACTACTAGAATAACGACAATTATGAGAAACGAAAAGGCAGAACTCTGCATAACCCCTTACTTGTCTCTCAAAACCATACACTGAAGGCTTTTCCTTCCGCTCTCCACACAAAATATTTTTTCACTATATTGAGACTGGGTGTTAGGAAAGAGCTCTCCACTGAGAGGGTGGTTGAGCCCTGGAACAAGCTTCCCAGGGAATTCAAGAAGCATTTGGACAATGCTCTCATTCATATGGTTTGATTCTGGGGTGGTCCTGTGTAGAGCCAAGAGTTGGACTCGATGATCCTTGGGGATCCCTCCCAGCTCGACATATACTGTTCTAACCTCACTTGACAGCAAAATTACTTCTCTTCTCAGTTCCAGTTTGTACAATGTCAATGAGTATCATTAATAGCCATTTTAAGAATTTAAGGAATTAAGTAAATATTTTTAGAGGTTATCAAGAAAGAATCACAAATGCTACTGAAACAGATGCCACCCTTATAAGATTTATACTCAATGACATTAAAATATTAACAGGGTAGTGGTAAAAACATGGAGTTCAAGGACCCTGCAGTCAGTGAAAGTAAGAGCCTTGAAAATGCTGATTTTTACATCTTCACCCTTCCATCAGCAGACTGGAAGGGCTTCAGACAAACCAGCAATCATGCAAGAACATAACACATTTAAAAGCCAAATCTACAGCTTCATAGAAGTTCCAAGCTCTGCTGCTGGAGACAATGTGATGGCCCTTCATGGTATGAAATTCAGTGTACAGACGCTTTCTTCCAAAGATCAGTAACTACGACTAGTTATAGTAGAGAGAAGTTTAAGCAAATTCCACTACACCAGAACAGGAAAAAAGAAATGGCAAACAGCGCATGTATGTGCTCAAGGCACAGGCTGGAAACAGGACAGTTCTGGGTAATAACTGGACAATCAGGACATCGAAAAAAACCTGTATCATAAATCAGAAGTATAAAGATGGTAGAACACCAATAACCTTAAACCTTCCCTTTGCTGCTGAGTGAATTTGCCTTTACCTTTAACTCTTTAACATGAATATTTGCATGTAATTGTCAAACAATACACTAGAATTTCTTTGTCCTTTTAGAGGTGCAAGTTTTAATCACTGAATTCTAACAGGCTGGTGTAGGAAAAGAATCCCTTTTCAACTAAATTTTTTTTGTGTGTCAAGTACAAGCCAGAGCACACTCTCCACATCCTGTAGTAGCTGAGTACTCTCACTCTCAGTAAGAATAGCTGCAAAGCACATAGTACAGAGTTAAAGACCCTGGTTTGCTCCTCATCCTTATCCCACGCTAAGGTCACTCTGTTCATTCTTCCAATCCAGTATGAATTCCGCGTGGACATAAAAATCCATTTTTGACCTGTTCTGCTTCTTAATCTGTTTGAATGCCTTGTCACAAGGTTCAAGGCAAGCATATATTACTTTTTAAAGGTCATCTTCACAGAAGAAACTACACAGAAGAGAGGGTCAGATTTGGAGGAGGGGAGTTTGAAAGAAGATAACTTCATGCATCTATAGAGAATATACAAGATAATGAGAAACTTCCAAGATTCCTGCACCAAGGCAATTCTTGACATGTCCACCCTTTCTTCTATAAAGAACATTTTGGTGCTCTGAAAAGATGAGTGCATTTTCACAAAGACAACAGAAAAAGCCTCCCCAAATATATTCTTTAATGGTATGGAAGAGACATACATTGCCTGAAATAATATATTTTAGGCTTCATCTGATTGTAGAGTTTTCCCCTTTTAAGTCAGAGCAAAATTCTGAAACACTCTTTTAATAGTGGATCTTAATTATTAAGCTTTCTATTCTGTTAGATGCTCTTGATAATTAATTTTACATTTATGTTTATAATCAGGTTGGTTCTGAAAAGTTTACTGACAAAGTAGCACAAAAAACTGTGAGCACATATGCACGTTTTGTTAATGGTAATGAAGTCACAACTGTATAATTAGATTCTTCACAATGTTAATCTCATTTGGTTCCAATCTACAGATTTGACATTTTCCATTAGTTTTGGAGTAGCATTGGAAAAGATATGTTGAAACACTCCCTTTACTGTGAGTGAATAGGAGATGAAATCTAGGCACTCCTGTTTTCTGGAAGAGCTAAACAGGAATTTGAGAATTTTTCACACGCCACTACCATAATAATAAGGCATCACAGTAAAGCGTTCTTCTGATTTAACTGACCTTAGGTCATATACTTAACAGTACATCTTTTCTTAAGAAATAGTTCCCCCAAAATCAAATATACCAATTAAAAAAAAAGCATTCTATACAAGTATAAAATTTCTCGGAAGGACGTTATTGGCTTCTAGTATAAAAATAAATATTAATGGAGAGAAAGGAAGTGAATAATCTGATGCAGACTGAATCGATCTCTGTGCTCAGATTCTAAACCTGAAGGCATACAAAATTAAATTTGAGGGAGAAATTATTAACAGACTTACTAAATAACAACTGATCTGTTCATCTGGGTTTAGGTACCTATCACCAGTACACAGTACCTGCTTGAGTTAGTTTCAATTTTACTTTATTTTTTTCCCCTCTTCTTAAGATCGCATTTTGGAAAAAAATCAATAGCATACAGACCTGGTTTCCCCCGGCGTTATGACATTCATAAACTCCAACAACACCATCTGCAAAATGGCCCAGAGTATCAAGGCAATTGGTACCCTGCTGCAAAGCCCCAAAAGCTATATCTTGATGATCAGGTACCCTAAAATAAAACCAGAAATATCTGCTTAAGTAGTTTCTTTTTTTTTAATCTATTTTTATTTGAAGTATTTTTAAGATGAGAGGTTAAAGATGAATGATGACTGATTTGAAAATTTCAGTTGTCTTTTCAAGATGGAAGGCAATTATTTGATCACATGGATAAAACCAACTTTGAAGCATAGAACAGAGTACAAAAAGATTTGTATGTTCATCCTTGTTTTCTCATATAAACTCAGTACAACAAGTAAATAAAGGTGATGATATCATCATTTGAGGTCACTTAAGTCTTAATTCTATCAGTTAAGGTCATCAAGCCTTCTTGTTTGTTGTGTTGTGTTTTTTTTTCAGCCAAGCTATCAGAAATATGACACACTACATTTCTCCCAAACCGTTCTTATTGAAGTGCTAGAAACGGTGTTGAAGAAAATAAGTGTTTTACTGATATCTTTTTAAACAGCTGCATATAAACTGGAATTCACATAGTCTTGAAATACCTAGGCAAATGAATTCAGAGTACACTTGTGGGGCAGACAGACCATAAGTTCATATCAAACAATAAAGCAAGGGCATATAAACTCCTTTAAAAACTTCAGATTATAATAATAATTCAACCCAACAGAATGAGGACAAGGGAGATAACAGAATAAGGTAACATTACACTCCAGTAATGCTTGTTGCAGCACATTTTCCAGGAGAGCTTACAAGACACATTTCTTCTGGCAAATGAAACAAAAATAAATATCCTCTGGCACTTTTAAGAGAAAATAAAGAGTAACTTCCTTCCTCACAGCATCATCCTGGTTTATGAGACCCTTTAGTATGTGTGGTTCTTCACAAGTTTTACTAGGGCTGTAATGGCTGATGGTCTTGCATTCCCAGCCTGTATGCCAACTAGTAGTTATCTAACTTTACTGACACAGTGCCCCCAGGAGGAAAAAAAGAAAAGTATTCTTATGAGCCATGTTGCTAATACTCAACTGACAACAGACAAACTAGTTTAGAGACTCAGATCTGACAGACATACATAGTAGGAGGTTATTGAACAAAAACCTTTTTATTCAAAAAGTGACAAATGTTTTCTTTGAGGATTTTTCATTAGTTAGATGCGTTCTAAAGCAGCAAATTTCAATTTGTGTCATGTATCGTGTTAATGCTCTAAGTGTTGACTCATTTTGCAGAAAGTATTAGTGATGTTACCACTCATTTCTCTGTTTATGCACATGCATAAAGGTTAGCAATTATCCACTGACAGAGTAAGAGACAATAAAGAAGACCACCAAGCTTCTTAGACCAATGCATTTAGCAATGCTTGCGAAATTTACAAGGCTTTGTTATCTGCTAACTTGTGTTACTTGTACCATACTGAGATTCAGTCTTCTCACTCAGATAGGCATGTGCTTAGGTGAAGGCAAAGCTTTAAAAAGAGAAGATGACAGAGAACAATGTGTCTTCAAGCAAACAGCCTGTGTAGGTGACTAACTCCAGGCTCAGAGAAGTTTAGTTCTTTGGACACTGTTCTCTAGAATATTGCAACTACAGCTTCAGTTGCATTTAAGTGGAAAAGAAAAAGATTACTTGGGAAAAATGAATTTTTAAGAACAGAACTAACAAAAGTGAAAGCAAATAAGCCTACATGATGGATTTTTTTTTTCACAAATAATTTTTTAAAATATCTTTTACTTCCAAGGAAGTGGAAAGAAAAACCAATGATTTCTGGGG
Organism: Anser cygnoides; assembly: GCF_040182565.1. NCBI lineage: Eukaryota > Metazoa > Chordata > Aves > Anseriformes > Anatidae > Anser > Anser cygnoides. The sequence goes on along the minus strand of NC_089875.1, from coordinate 44,598,866 downwards.
AAGGCAAATAAAGAATTCCATGCTATTGTGGATTCAGCTGAAACTCACCGCAACTCAGGATAAACATTTTCGAGATACCACTTGAAGGGCTTACAGCTAAGTCTCTTTCTGAGTTCCATTCGGCTTTGAATACTAGAAGAGGGGTAAAAAAGGAACAGTTTTCAAAGTCTGGCTGTTGTATTTATACACATTAGTGAATATAGAGGAAACTCAAGTTTCTCAGTGGAACTACATCTTAAAGAGATAATTAGATCCAGCACTACTTTTAACTCGGAAGGCAGTGTTTTGTGAAGAATAAACGAAGAGAAAGAAGCAGTTGTGACTTACTTGCCGTAAGGTACATTTCTGGCTGAAGGCACTGCTGCATAATAGAAGTTTTTGTATTCATCCATCCATACTTCTGCTGCCCTGCGTGTATTTCTAGAGACAAGCATATGAAATACAGGTTATATTTTTCTCCAACTGCAATTAAACAGTTTATTCTTGGTTTGATTTTAATCCTCCCTAGTGCTACACAGTCATCTGCCTCAAGCCAGGCAGAAGATTGATTCCCTATTAAGGACCCAAGTAACAGGAAACCATTAGAAAGTCATACAACTGAAATCTATGCATTTAGAACAAGACTTGTGCCTTTTCCACACTCTTCACTACTTCATATTTTCATCTTTCTGTAAACTTCAGAGAATTTGTTTGTTTTTGTTTGTTTTAAAAAGAGTAACTTGACAGAAACCAAATTCCGTGAGTGTTTACCTGGATAAGCAAGCTAATTAGAAACAGAAAATCTCAACAATTGGCAGTATTCAATAATGTGTTTTACCTTGCTGAAAACAGATATGCTAACTTTGGCAACACATTCAGTCTGCATCTTACTATTACCAGCATAGCACTCAACATTCCAAGACGACATAAGCTGTTGTGACATTTAAGGCTATGAACCAAGCAAGTCTGCTGCAGCTGAAGTAACAGAGGAGAGACAGTAATTAGAAAATACTTCTAATATTTTAAAAGTCAGTAATTATTACTGTAAATGCAGGGGAAAAAATAACCAATGTTCTTTACTTCTAACGAAACATCTAAGATTTCAGTCTTTATGTAACTGGTGTCTTTAAATCTCCTTTTGGACAGCAAGATGGTAAGGCTTTTTTCCACCCCCTGGCTTCTATGTCTATGTAAAACTCATTTACTTATTTTGTTCATAATTTTATGCTTAGAAAAAGTCTTACTTCACTTGCAACACCGAAGCTTATTTTACATTTGGCAGTAAGTTCATCTTGAGCAACCAAAGTAAACGCTGTCAGCCAACAACTTTAACATTACTCTTTCCAATTCAGAAGGCAGAAATAGCCAGGATAAAGTCAGTAAAATTAGTAAGACCCCAAAGAAGCCAGGGTATGGAAAAACAGAGTGTCGGGAGCACTCAGCACTTACATTAGACCACGGATAATGAAACTTAGCATCACGCCATTAGAGACAGTTCTGCATGGACCAGACTGGGGTCTGCAAGGTTTATTAGCTCGGATGAAGTTACATACTAAAGCAGCTGGTCCTCATGCAGCAAAGCATATATGTGCAAAGCTAAACTGATCTAGTAAATCCTGCCAGACGCAAGCTGTGTCTGCCCACACCACACAGCCAGGAAGTCATCCCCTCTCTCCTCTTGTAATACAGACCTCCCAGTCTCTCATCCAGAATCATCAATTTGTTTTGGCTGCCCAAAGGCAATGCACACTGACTAGTCAGCTAAAAATAGGAAGCTTATCCAGTGCACTCCAGAACAAGTTACATACAGTCAAGGGACAGATGATTGTATAAGCTAACGAGTCCCAGTTGCACAACCAGCACGGATTCTGTGCACCAAGTTTCTTGGCACCAAGGTCCCACACATATCTGATAATATCTGCACCGTGAGGGTATCCTATTACCCTAGGTTTCTCATTCTATCACTGCTTTGTTTGTTTAAAGGAGCTTTGTTATATTAGTTTGACATATGAGACAGCTGACTGAGGAGGAAACATGACCTTTAACTATACAGCAACTTGTCAACCCTGCTTTTAAGTGATATGCAAGTTTTCTAGGTCAATTCAAAAATAACTCTAATGAAACAGAGAACTTTAATGGCATTGCAGCATTTCAGACATCTCAGCAGACAAAGGCAATAAACAGCCCACAGAGAAAGATAGATCTGGAAAGGGATGCAAGTTCCCAAGATGCTAGTTTGTAGGCTTTAGTTGTCCTCATCATTCACACCCAGGTGGGACCTCTTTTTCAAGTGACTGGAAAGCAAAATGCTACTAAAAAACCTGTCACAGTAGCTGTCAGGACATTTGAGTGATCAAATTACAATGATTATTTGACTCCACAGCAAAAAAATCTAAAAGTTTTAACCACAGTATAAACACAGAATCTTCAGCCACTGCTAATATGATATATTTCTGATGCATGCTCTATTCTTGCACACATACAGCCAGGCCCTTTTCTTGCTTTTCAGATGAGTTATGTTTAAGTACCTATTTAACATCACAAGAAAAGCAGCATCTTGGCAACAGACCAAAGACAGAAAAAGCTGCAGAGCAGGAAAACTGCACAACTTTATTAACCATATTATTTATTAACCTTGATCCTTGTTATGACATCAACATTTTAAAGCCTACTGTAAGGCTAAAACAGTTGCTTCCTAAACCTACATAATATGGTTTAATAGGTAGATCCTTCTATCCTCCTGGCACACACTATATATAGGGGAAGTTCAAATTGGGTGTTAGAGAAAGGTTCTTCACCAAGAGGGTGGTTGGGCACTGGGACAGGCTCCCCAGGGCAGTGGTCATAGCACTGAGCCTGCCAGAGTTCAAGATTTATTTGGACAATGCTCTCAGACATATGGTCTGATTTTTTTGGCAGTCCTGTGTGGAGCCAGAAGTTGGACTCAATGAACCTTGTGGGTCCCTTCCTGCTCAGGATATTCCAGGATTCTATACTGGCAGAGATGTAACATATTACGAGAGGATACTTCATCACTAGCTTTTGCTTTCCCACATGTACTGTTATTCATTTTCACTGTAGCATAAAATACAGAACTCAAAGTAGAGGGGACCAGTAAAATCCCTACTATGACTACTGGAAGAAATGAAGACTGTCACTTCATTTTAGCAGACGTAAACTCATTAGTGTCACATTGCTGGCATAGCCAACATGGAATAGAACAATTTATACCTCCAAGGTGATTCCTCAGCCTAAGGTGAAATATTATTCCAAATATATTGGCAGCTTGGAACTTTCTTCCAGACTTAAATACAACAGCGCTCTGTGCTGTTTCATGTTAAACAGTGTTGGGGTTCCATATTCTTCGAGGATAAATGATTTGCAGCTCTTAACTCATGGAACTTTTAGCTCATATTTATACTCCTTCAGGCCCCTGAGCATGGAGTCCAATACTCTAAACCAAAATCTACACAGATGATTCAGCTAGAATTGACAGAGCCTTGGTCAAAACATGTCATACACTCATGCAGCACCTTAAACCACATGACTTAAAACACTATGAACATGAATCAGGATTGCCATTCTCATTCCACAGAAGAGCAACTGTGGAAATAGTTCAGTATTGCAGCTACTGCCACACATTAAACCAACAGCAAAATTAACACACGCTAATTTGAGTTCTTAATACTGCAGTTTCTTAGGTCTACACAAAAAAAGCATTTTAATCTTGTTACAAGAAGGGGAGATATGATATAGAATGAAGCTTTCAGCAGCCTGGCATAAATACCAGAATCAGTCTACACAATCATTTATATAACTCAAAATTGATTGAAAGTAAAGTTAACCATTTCCTTCTCCGTATTCTCTGTCTGCCTCTACTACAAATTTCCTCTTTTTTTTTTTTTTAAAGAATTTAAGGTTCTTCTCAGTCTGCATAGCTGCCTCAAAATCATCAGCTTCCTTTAAGGAAAAGGTCCTTAAAATGAAATTACTGCCACCTGCTGATCATTTGAAGAAATCCAAAACATTGCTATTTAACTGAAGGCCAGACTAAGAATTACCTTGCAAATACAGTACCACTCCCACCAGGAAATGTGTACGGATGCTGTTTGCGGAATACGTGACCAACTCTGCTGCAAGGGATGATTTCTAGGCTCCCACCACATTGCCAAACTCGGAATGAGATCTCTGCAAAGAAAACATGAAACACCAACATCACAAAATAATGTAATTTCACAGGATATTATTTACAGGAAACTTGAATATTGCTGGGAAGATCAATATATTTACTTTTTTTTTTTGAGAAATTCCAGGATAAAACAAAGGTATATCTGAGCATTCTACTTCATTATTCTTCAAGTTCTGAGGAAATAACTGTATTAACTTGGAAGGAAAACTGTATGTCTTCTCTCATCTGAGGTTACCCAGTATTCTCCAAATTCACAGATAGGACAGGCTTTTGTTCTATTACTGTGCTTCATCTAAATGTCAAGCAATAGTAGAAACACTTAACATAAATTAATGACCTTTTCTAAAAGAAATCACCTAAAGATGAAATAGAACAGACATATTCAAGACATGATAAAACAATCAACAGTTTTGAGCTGCTGACTTATATCAGATAAACACTCCCAAATGCTGGCTGCTGAATAAGTTATTGCAAGTCAATCTTGATTTGAGAAAGACTGAATAGAGAGGTGACACATATAGATTGAAGGCTACGGACTGTATACATCTACACCAATCTAGCAAGCTTACCTTGCCAGTGAAGACAAAGATCTAGAAACATTGTTGCATGTTTCTCAGCTTAGACAACTGTCAGCACAAGTTACCTCCTGCTGACAGGAAACTTTTCCTCATTCATTCCCAGTAAGCACACGGGTGCTTCCAGTAGCACTTTCTTAGTTTTGATTATTTCCCTCTTTAGCCTAGCAGCTGCTACTGGTCACCGACTCCTACCCTTAGTTTCAAACCTCTTCATCACCCCTTGATACCTTGCCACAGATTTGAAACAAAAACCACACACACAAACACTAAGCAGCTCTATTTCAGTGTCTACTTTTAAGGCTACACTAAGTGCCATTCTTCCTCCAGAAGCCTTCCTCCCACATACACAAATAAAAAAAAGTCACAAAACCCAGCATCATTTCTAAAATTAAAGTAGAAAAAAAAAGCTATAGAGAGCCTGTCTGACCAGAGGAGAAAAAAGGTGCTGTGATTTAAAACACTGACAATGCAAGATAACTGCTTTTCTCCCAAACGGTCGTTGCTTTTACACGGATTGCTTCGTATTTGTTTTACTTCAATAATAATTTCTATTGCATCAAGGCCAGCTAGGCATATTCATGAATTCTGAACAATCAGCATAGTCCAATCTGTAGACAGATAATCTTCCAAAAATATTAATAGGCAATAACATTGTCTTTGGCAATAACTTATGACCTTGATTTTCAAGTTGAATTAACATGGAACAATAGGCAAAATGAATTTTAGAAGCAACTGAAAATGACATTCTTGTTGTACATTTTTCACAGCACTTTAATCTTCTCTTATTTTGAGCTTAGAATGACAAAAATGAAGAATTACAACAAACGACTGGTCAATGTTTCTATTAAACAAGTTAGTAACAAAAGCACTTTTATATTTCTACCAGAATAAACTACACAGATAAAAGACTTGAGGCTTTCCCCTATCCAGCTCAAATTTGATCCCACAGTGCTGAAATTGTCAAAGCAGAGAAGTAATAATTTTCTTATATCACTTTGAAGCATAATTTATGGAGTTCTATAATTTCTGGAGTTTTGCTAGAAAGTTCAGACAGTGATCAGTCCAATGTGAGAGTTAGTTACATGCAGTGAGGCTAGGACGTTGCTTAGTGAAAGGCAGCAGGGAGATCTGACCAAAGACAAACACTTTTGCATTAGACAAACAAATGCAGACTAAATGCTCAGAAATCTAGAATTAAGCTTCATTAAGTATTGGGAAGTATATCCCTCTGAAGTGAAGAGAAGGGAGATTCTGGATAAAAATAAAGGTCAATACAATATGCTTAAAGGCCTTTCTTTTTTAAATGATTATTTTTGAACATTTAATCCAAAACATCACTATCATCTTCATTAATGATCTGATTGTGACCTGGATGTAGGTGCTGAAAAACTATTCCAGATGCGGTTTAGAAATGCCTTGTGAATCAACTTTTTTTCATTATTCATAGCTTCCTCTACTGTGTATGTTAATGCTTTGTCATTTGATTAGTTCTCCTTCCATAAATGCCCAGAACATAGACCTATAACTCAACACAACACTGAACAAACCTTGATCTGTCTTGTACCACAAGCATATGTAATCAGCCAAATTTGGAAACAATGTGAAAATGCACCATCCCTCTATGATTAAAACAATCATTTGGCTAATTTATGAATTAAACTGTCGGCAAAATACTGCAAGCCCATCTTGGAATTGGTAAAGTCGAACCCATACTAACGTGAAGAAAAGATCTCAAGTGCTTTGTACATGCTTGAAGGAAAAATGCAAAGTTTTATACAGTATAAATATGTTTAAACTATTTTGCAAGTCCACCTAGCAGATCATTTGCATGTAACATCAAGAGGCTGATCAACAGATATTCTGGAGAATGAAGAGGCCATACAAGTGGACATATTAGATTTTGAACTGCACATCACAGATTTCCACTATCTGGCATATGTCATTTATTGCTAATTAAATAATACACCATGCAATTTTTACACACCTTCTGTTAATCTTGCAGCTATGAACAAATAATTAGCTGTGTCCTGTCTGACTTTGCTTTTTCAAGCAGCAGATAAAAGGCACCCCAAAGTCTCTATCTCCTTCCTCCCATGGTAGGAGAAGGGGGAACAGACTGCAGCAGAAGCAGCAAACAGCGTTTTGCATGCAGACTTTTCACCTAGAGTAAGGAGCTGTTGCTTGTGCCTTTTACTGCTAGCAAGTCCTCAATTATCAAAGCATACAAGCAGCTGCTAAATTTTCAGGAAAAACTCAGTCACTCAAGTACATGCTTACAGCTAATCAAATATTTAAGTGCTCTGGTGGTAAAAGAGGTTCTCAGACAATGCAAGTTTTGCAGAGAATGCAAGCTTATCCAATGACTTTCCAGGATGTTTTAAAAAACAAAGAACAGTTATGATGTTCAAACTTCTACAATTTAGTCATATGCAGCCAAAATGGGGGGTGGGGAATAGAAACAGGAAGTAATTGTTCAGAACATGCAAATGTTTGAGTATTGCACAGAAAGGTCAGACAGTGGACCGTAAGGATGTATCTTCCAGCCTTCAAGTTCTTTACACAAGTTCAAGGCATTTTAGGATTTTGTAGATTGCACATGCAATAGAGAAGTTTTAATCCTTAGAACTGGTCCTAAAACACACTATTTAGAATGTCTGAGATGCATCTGTACCTTGAAAATTTAATGACATACTGCAAGTCTTGAGAAGTTGCAGAGTTCAGCTCCTCCTAAATCATTTTTAATACAAGTATACCAGTCTTAGCTGAAAAAAGTCATTCCACAATACTGTTATGCAGAGAGCTAGACAACCCTACTAATGCTAAATCTAACCACAAGGTCAAAGAAGCAATGCCTAATGTGCAAGTTCTCTTGGCCTTTCCTCCTTCTTCCCCCAAATCCCACTCACTTCAATATCTGAAAATAAGGAATTACAACAAAAATGCCGTCTCAATCATAATTATTTTGTTGGGCTAAAATATGGGTATAAAACACTAAGGTGATATGTCAAGCAATATACTAGGATCAATGATAAATAATAGACCATTCTTCAGTTAGCTAAGTTTCGATTGATTTCTTAAAGTGTAGGTAAGTACATTAAACCCATGATCTCCTACGTTCTGCTTGTCATTAAGTTTCAGCATCTTAAATATCAAAAAGTTGTCAGCATTTAAACATTATTTAATTTTAATCTATAACATTAGAAAATGATGACTTTCAAAACAAGGTATCATTTTTGGAATTAATTTCCTATCTACATCGTGAGGGTTGTGTTTTGCCTGCCAACTTTCAATCCAATTTTTTTTTTTTTTTTTTTTTTACTGCGCAGTGAGCAAATACATGCATTTCCTCATACTTAGTTTACAATTCCTACCCTGTTTTAATTCTTTTGTTGATGTACACATTTTGGGTGTTGCCAGTAATGCACCTGAAGTTTTAACTCTGTTTCTTAATCCCCTCCGCATAAAACCACAAAGATCATGAATCCGGGACAGTAAAGACAAAGTTGAAAGGTGCTTTCTTTCAAAAGTGATCCAATGGTAAATGATATACTTACCTAAGTTTTCTCCACCCCAAACATCCATCATCATGTCATACTTTCCTAGTTCTTCAAAATAGGATTTATCCATCACAAACAACCCGCCAGCTATCATGGGTGTCCTAAACAGACAAGAAAAATTAAATACTTATAGAACCATGAACTGGGAGGTGTCTATTTGCATCTCAGGTTTAATAGATCTTTGAAAAAACTGCAGTGTTTTCAAAGGCAACTGTTTACATCTATCACTTCAAAGCTTGTCTGCATACCATCATACAACACTTCTATGGCAAGTACAGAACTGTGACCATCATTTCAGCTTCTGAGTATTTCCAAATTTCCATTTGGCTCCCAAGATTTCTATTTAAAGACTGGGAATATGTGCCAGCAATAAAATATTGAAACTGACGCTATATTTCAAGCTGTCAAAACATATGATTTTGTGTTTAAATTTGATATGCTTGATATCTGTTTTTTGTTAAGGTAAGATAATCTAACAGTGACCTTTAAAGCTGGGTGGTCTTTTCTGTTTGTTGGTGTTTTTTTAATAATCAAGTATTTGAGTCTCAGAAGGCTACACAAATATGAATGAAGTTTCCATATTCCTCAAAGCTATGGAAAAGATTCCTTTTCAAACTGAGAAAATGAGTTCTAGCTTTGTTTAGTCACTGACTACTTGGTCCTGAATCCATTTCTATTTTTAAATCTATGTTAAGTCTAACTGTAGATATATGGTTGCTGTATCTCATCGCATGTCATTTAAAGTAAAATGACACAGACAAGGAAGTTTACTTATTTTTTTTTTCTTTTTTATGGGAAAACAAAGGATGCAAATTCTACACTACAGACAGTGTCTGTTTTTCGGTATTAGAGTTTATAATTAGCAAGGTAGTGTTTCCATTTGAACCTCCCAAACTGGAAATATTAGCTTTAGTCTGTTTTGGAGATGCAACATGCACAAAAGTAATAGTTACATGAACAGTATTAGAGGTAAACTCTGCTTCAAGCTATGTTCTTCTATGCCCTGAAGCAACGTTACACTCTTCACGATTTATTGTGTATTTAAATCTTCATCAGATAAATTAACCAATACTAATCCATTTGCAATGAAGTGCTCTGACAGGAACAGAGAGACCCATGAAGATGGATCAGTAAGTTTCTTTTACTCAAAAAAATTAAAGCATTATCCATCAAAGGTAGAAAAAGTGGTACAGACGCACTTTATGGGAGCAACTGGGTTTCCTTGCCGTGCTCTTCTTTGCTCTGGTGTCATGTAATCCCATTTGAACACCAGGTTCCAGTCAAAACCTTTAAGAAGAAAATTATGATAGAGAGTAAGTAGGATGTTAAAAAGACGGTGGTCATCATTCAAGTTGCAGTAACATAATATTGACCCAAACCACTTGGAACTGAAATTTAAGTTAAAAACTTTAAATTTGTACAATCTTATGGGTAGAAAACAAATGAGGAGGAGAGTAGATAAAAGGTAAAAAAGTTGGACAAAAAATTAAAAAATTAAATCTCAAATATAAAAGATTTCTCTTGTTGCCATCTAGTACACAAAGTAAGAAACCCACCCAACAAATGAGAAAGCATAAGCCTTAAACATGAGATACTGGATTCATGCATAAGTCATATTGAACATCACATGAGAATCTTCATCCCATTACAATTGCTCTCTACAGTTCTTACTGTACAATTACATTTCAAGTCTTCTATGCTCACATTTATGCTTACACAAACTTAATACAGTACTTGGTACTCCTCTCTATAAGCAGCAGTTCTCTATCACAAAGGTTGCAACAGATTATGTAGCTCCCATTTCTCTTATTAACATTCATTTAAGTTCATCCTTTTCTACTGCATGCTCCTAAATACATCATTTTTAAACCCGGGATAAGTGCTGGAGGGCCAGAAATCTTACTCTTCTTATGTAGGTACATGTGTCTGCATGCACAGCAGGAGAAGGTCTGGACCTTTCATGAGTTAAGCACAAAAAAAAGATCACCAGTACAAACAAGACCAACAGGTCACCTCCAGCAGCTTTCTACCTGCCAACAGTTTAAAACACCTTCCTTTAGGCAACGATACAAGAAACACAGCCAGTATAAAATGACCCTACTACAGGAAACACTTTGTAACTATTTTTGATCTGGGCTAGACCATTAAGTATGAACCTCTACCAAAAAACTACAAAGGCTACACAGCACTCTCCCAATACGCCTAGCAAATCAGCCTTATACAGACTGCCTGCTGCCAAAAGCATTTAGATCCTATGAGGTAATGTAATGAATGATTTCCAGATTTCTGTTGCACAGATGTCAATAGTTTTCTTTCTCTAACATGAAGATAAAGCAATTACTTTCTGGGGAAGTGGGAAAAAATTAGCTAAACAGACAACAATTATAGTCCTACAGGCTGTTTGCACCAATAAATGCACATGGTAAGGACTGAGGTGGAGAGTTTGAAATGAAAATTGTTTAGTTTTCAACTCCCAAAATACTTATGTCTCATGCACACAATACAGAAGTTATCCTAAACAGTCTTTACAACATGTATGCCAAGTTTTCCTCTACAGGTTTGAGCCCTTCATAAGGTGTTGCACTATAAAAATGAAAGACCATCTAAATACTCCAAATATTCCAAGTAGCAAAACAGTAAAATGGCTACAATTGATAGCAATGCAAAGTCTCCAGCTTGAAAAGAAAAATGAACTCCAATATTTCCATGCAGTTAAAAAGTCTCATCTCATCATACATACTCAGCAAAATTACTTGCATCTGGGAAAACCTGAAAAAACCCTACTGTTCTCCAGCACAAGTGGTAGAGATAGTGTTACGTACACCATAGTGAACACAAGGGGTCTCTTTCGGAACACAGCCCTGTGTTGCTAACTCAGAACAAGTGTATAAATTGTCTACCCATGAAAATGTTTTTTCCATCTCCATTTTCACTGAGTCTGGGAAAAAATTGCACTCAATGAGATAGTATCAGTAACTCTGTAAAAGGAGTATTTTTTAAATACAAGTGCATATCCAGTATGAAATTCTATCATGGGTAAATTGCATAATAGGCACAACCTAAGTTATTAGATCTCAGTTAACTACAATTTATTTCAGTAATTAAAGTGCTTCTCAGGGTGTAAACAGTTTTGCAAGCCTCCTCCCCTCAAAAACAAATTTGTAATATAAAGTCCTCTGTAAAATTTGCTGGATGGCTTGTCTTGGGTGAGTAAGTCTTTTGCAAAACAGACCAGTAACAAATGCTGTCCCAGCTGTCTCAACTTTCCATGCTTCAGCCACACAGATACTATATCTAAGATTGAAAGCATGGTTTGATTTCCATGTTTAGATTTGGCCCCAATGAAAGCGTCCTGTGATACCAAATGCTGTAGTGCCCCTCACACACTAATCTGTCCTTCGGGAACTGAAAGGGAATATACTATTCACATTTCAACATACCCCAAATAGTATTTAGATATTGCTATGTGAAAAATGTGTTGTTAAAATGCAGCTTCTCACTCCTCAGTACAGAAGTACAGAGGGGCTCAATACACTTTAAAGGATCTATTTCTATTGTGTATGACAGGAGAAAATGAGCATTAAAGAAGAAAATGGGAAACAGATCCATAGACGAAGCATGAAAAGCAGTAAGAAGTAAAATGATCTCTCAATTCTCTCTGACTTCAGTTGGGAAGAATTAAAGAGCATGAACCCCACAGGAACCAATCAAAGGTTTCAATGAAAACTCCTCCTCCTACTGCAGACAACAATAAGAGCCACATAATGGTATAGAGATTTCCATGCTTGCTTTATAATGAGTAGATTGGGTAAAAGCCTTAAGGTTTTAATAAAGCTGGCACACAGATAATAGCATAGTATTATATATTAGCATATTGTGAATATATCCACTGTAGGCATTCTTTCAGAACATTAATTAAAAGGATATAGAAACTCTCACCTCCAGGTCATGACTGGAACTTAAAGCATATGCAACATTATGCAAATATTACTTTCATTTTGGTTTACTGGAACGAACACTTGGTGGCCAGTTCTGGACTAGGAGGTCACAGACAGAATGGGCCTGAAATTGATTTTCCCTTCCCCGCTCAAGAATGCCCATTCAGAAAAAGCTGAAACAACGTGGGAACAGCACCATGTAATTTCTATATTGTGGCTCATCTTATATCTGTTATGCAGACAGTAGTTTCCAGGGTTGCAGGAACAACTGGGGGGAGGAGGTGGAGACAGCTATTTTCAATGTTATATTCCTACTAACAGTGAAAAAAACTTTAAAAAACTTGTAATGAATAAGGATTTTAGCATGTGGTTGCCCTCCCTCCATTGGAAAAGGAGAAGAAGAATCACTTTTGGAGGGCTTCACAAAGCTTTTTATTATTTGCTGTCAACAGTTTACACTAACCAGACAGTGAAACTGTAACATCTCTAAAATGAATTTAACAGGAAGTTTTGTAACAGTATAGGTATAAACACTACAAATTTAAGGTCACATTTTACTCTCTTCACAATTACAGATCATCACTAACAAAAACATTTTTTTTAAGCACATTCCAAAGCTTTCTGCTTTTTCAGAAGCATTTAATTAAGCAAACCAGCATCTTGAAAAAAACTCATAGGCACTGCATTGCTGATGGATTTCTAAACTAGATAGCAATTAAAGCCTGTCTTATCTAAAAACAGAATCATAAGCTCTGGCCATAAGCTGCTTCTGACACATGCACAGTGCTACAAACATTGGAGTGACTCTTGCACGATGGTAAAAGGCAGCATAAACTTATAAGAATTCGTATAATAAAAATGAACGGTTTTAAAGTAGAAGGCAATAAGGCCAATTAAAATCCAAGCCTAGAGAAACAACTGACATCTAGAAATTAAGCTAGAAATGCAAAAGGGAGGAGCAGTACGTTAACAGCCCATTCCACAACTGCAGTGATTATGAGCTTTGATTCTTGATGCTTTTTATTTTGTATTTGTATTCCAGTACAGGTACATACCGCCTTTTAAATCAGCTGACGCCCCCACGTACTGGAAGTTGTCCATATTAATTACATCAATAATAGGAGACACAACTCTGGTCTTGTCCTAAAATAAATATTAGAAAGTGATATTGAAATAATGAAATCAATATAGAAAGATTCATTCAGGATGAGATGTTGCACAGTTCTGTAGGATTTCATCAGCACTTCTCCCCCAGCTTTTCCTCTATTTCAGCTTCTGACTCTGAATAGTATTGCTCACCCTTGCTTCAGAGAAAGGAACCACACTATATAGCTGAGAATCCACTTTGTATTCTAGGCTAACTTACAGGCAAGTAAACCCCCTTCTTCTGGCTTGCTCTTGAAGCAAACTCGTAGTTCAAAAGGCAAGCAAGCAAACACCACTTCCATTCCTATTTTTCAAACCGGCTCAAAAGAGAAGAACTATCCAGGTAATTCATACTTTCACAGCAAATATCTAGCCACACAGAGTACTGCAGTCTTATTACTTCAACCTTTAAGGAACGTAGGCGTTTCTACAATCAGATAAGTCTTAGGTTAATGATAACCCATTTCACACTAGAAGAAGAATTACAACTTCACAGTGAGACACCAGATAGGAGAAAACTGAAAAAAGCACCTCTTAAACTAATGAATGCTATTAATCTCTGGCAGCCAAGATTCCAGTGGCACGGATGCTGCATTCCTCTGTCTGAGCATGGTCTCACATACTATTTCAAGCAATGTTAATTACCTTAGCTCATGTGTTTGTCAAAATAGTTTTTAAGGGAAAAAAACATCTTTCCAGCAACTCCACATGCATCATCTATCAGGATAATAAGACATCTGTACTCTAGAAGGGACTCATCTAATATTAGAAACACAGTATCATGGTCAAATCAATTCCTCTCCATGAAGTACCTCTTGAAAAAAAAAAAGGAGTTACATTTACACACTGAAGCATAGCTTCTTTTGATCAAACACGTAGTTTGGGATCAAAATAGAAAATTGAGCGCCAAGATTTAGCACCATTCAGAGAGCACAGGCACCTTTTGAACAGTATTATCACCAACTCTGTGAATATAAAAATGCTTTAAATAAACGGGATATTTTGGTAACTCTGTTACAGAGAATCTGTTCTCATTGTTAAAAAAATACCAACCTCAACATCTCCATTTTAAGTATGTATGCAGAAGCGTCTTCAAACAATACATGTATTCTGAGCAGTAGTTCAACAATACTTCCCCCTTGCTAATCCAGTATTACACATATTATCCAGTATTATATAGGAGAACAGTGTGAGCTCATAACAAGAGACTAAAAAGCAACTCCTTCAGTCAAACTCTTTGGTTGGTCCAATAAGATCATTAAAAACACGTTTTCACTTATTGATTCTTAACTACTAAATCTACTGATTTTAGCAAACCAAAACTTCATAGCTGGCATATACCAGGTCATTCTGTATGCAAAAAGTCTCTTTCTGTATTAGCCAAAAGGAGAATCTGAGTTAGGCCTTCAGCTTTTGGCTGACAACGAAGCTAAAAGCTGATGACTTGTTATTGATTCTACATTTCTTTTAAGTATCAGTTCAGCTATACCATACGGACCAAGTGTGCATCTTTGCGAGGGATGTAACAGAAGATGTAAACAGGCCTTCCACTAAGTATTAATTAGCTAGGTCTAAAGCAAACTTGTAACAGACAAAGAAGACCAGCCTCTCCCATTCCGCTGCTGATCACATCTTCAGCTCACATTTCTGTTAGCTGTAGCCCCAAGTCTATGTGTTTAAGACGACAAGCATATGGGTTTACTAACAGTGTTCTACTTAGGAGGCAACTACGATTTATTGCACCTGAACTACAACACCATGTGTCCTTCTACACCAAAAAAGCACTTCAGGTGTACCCGTGACCTTATTTTAGATATTCTACTTACAGCGATAAAACTAAAAAACCTCCTTTCTTTAAAGACTGATGATATCTTCTACAGAAGTTACCCAGCCTATCCAGTATTTGCAATACACCCATCAGCATGAAATAAGAAAGATACAAATGTGAAACACCCCTTTCTGTTCTTTCCTTCGCTGAAACTGATGTGGTTTATACATCTGTGTCCATCTCTAAAAATCATTTGTTGCAAAAAATCTGTATTTTCTCAAATGGGTCACAGAGCTGAACCTGGTAGGAAAACCTGCCTAAGCTGTCATCTGTCATAATAGGCAGAGCTTAAGTTAGGATTCAGTTCATCTTCACTATGCCTCCGTAACGCTGAATAAGCAGGTAGCACATCATCTCTACACATTCAGTATTTCCTCAGGCCATTACTGTTTATCTGATTAATTCTATCAATATCAGTGCAAGAGCACCACTTGCGACACTGTAAGCTTAAGTAACACATTAAGTTATTTCCCTGACATATAAATACCCAGGTTGTGACCATTCAGTTTGATATACAACCACCACTTTCTGGGCCTGGGAACATGCTGTTCCTTCCATGATTTGAAGTGATAGATTTGTTCAGTAGCAAAGTGGACAAAATACTTGCACATCCTTAAGGTGACATTTTGCAGGGCACTGCAAAGTTGTTAATGCAGAAAACTGCTAAAAAGACCTTGCAAGTCTCCAAAGTACATGAAGTCCAAAGCCATCCACTTAAAATACTAGAAAGCAACTGCTCCTGTTAAATTGATAATGGAACACAATTGGAAAATCTTGTGCTTCTATGTGAGGATAATGGAAAGAAATAGCCTGTGAACACTGCAAGTCTCTAGTGACTGGAAATTTGTAGCAGACTGTTTCATTTTAATATTTCATAAGAAGGTTATGTATGCTCTAGAGAGTTAGGCTACTATTAGATATTATTCTCATAAACCATTGGAAATTATCCTCAGGATTCTGCATGCATTGCTTTCCCCCCAACCCAGTACCCAAAAAACTTCAAACACTTCAAAGATTAAATTTCACAACACTCTAAGAGGAAAATATAAATATTTTCCTTCCAGCAATGTGCCAGTTAAAAGTAACTCATTCAAGGTCACAGAATCTGAGACAGATATGAGAAAGGGATCCACGTCTTATTTCTTAATTCTAGTTTCTAAATCATTTTAAGATCTTTTGTTTAAAAATATTGTCAAAAAGTGATGCAGGATCAGTTGTGCTATGAAAACAGATGAGTTTAGTTCTGCTCCAGAAACTCCCTTTTTCCTGTAACTGATATTATAAGAATACAACAAAGTGCTTAGAAATAGAAAATGGAAAAATCAAAGTAGGAAAACATTCACAAAATAACCTAGTAATTACCAATGTTTTCAAGGTAATGGATACTCCTGATTATTATTGATATTTTGGGGGAAATCAAAGGGTTAAACTCCACTGATTCCTTGTTTAGTCTCCCCTAACCAACACACATGCTCCCCTGGAAGACAAAATGCAATTAGAAAGCCTCCTTGCAGTAGGGAACAAGGTGGGAGGAAGCATACCAGCTCCAGTTTACAAGGGTATCTGTACATTCTGAATGCTAAAATATTCAGTTTGTGTGTACGTTTTTATTGCTTTAAGCCTTTGCTCAAATTACTGAAGGAAATCCCTAGTACTGTCAAATCCCTCCAGGAACAGTAGGCAAGCATGGCCAACAAACAAGGACATTCTAACTAGGAAGCCACCTCAAAGAAGAACACTCTGGGATGGATCATCTTTCAATAGAAGAGAAGATCTCAAGGCCTCATGTCCTCCTAACACACATAAGAGGTCAAACGCACAGCTTTCAAAGGGGGTTACAGCATGTTAGATAGTATATTGTAGAATTGATTCCATTTAAACTGTTTCTGGATGCTATAATTTTTATATTTTAAAACACACAATTAAGCCCCTAAAGCTCCCACAGAATTAGATATCAAGTGGGCAATTCTGAAACTGAAGGAAAAAGCAACCCTCCCACCACACACAGAACAGATGTAGCAGAGCATCAGAGAAGACTGCATTGATGTTTAGTAACTCTAACCTGAAAAGGCTACCTTTGAGGCTAGAAAGGAAAGGAAGTTCGAATCTATTCAGCTTCTTGTCACCAAGACCATTAAGAAAATGCTATTGATTAACATCAAGTAACACACCATCTGCACTGTGAGCAAAAATCTACCCATTTAAAACAACAACTATACTATATGCAAGCCCTATACACATGTGTATAGGTAAATGTGTATAGGTGTATATGTGTAATTATTTGAACCAGCAAAACACCTAAAGGTGTCCTTAACAAACTCCATACCTGCTGCTTGGGAATCTTCCCAGATAAAAGTAAAATAAATGATGTGGAATTCCAGTTATTTAACAACACACCAAGCTTTTAAGAATGGAAAACTGTATTCATACAGTTGAAAGCTATTCTAAGGCACACAACTAGCATGTGTCAGGGTGACAATTACAAGGAGCAGGTTTTGAAGCATCTAATCATTCACGTACTTCTAGAAGTAACTACAGCACAAAGCAAAATATGCAGCTATTTCTCCCATCAATTACACTACATGTAATGCCAGATCTTCATTAACCTGTCAGCCACTTAATAAGACGTTTTACATTGAGTTATGATGAAAAGGTAACATTTTTTCATATCCCATATCAGTTTCAGAAACTGAAATGTAGTATACCCTGAAAAAAATATCAGAGAAGAGGGTAAATGGCAAAATATTTGTCTTGCTAAAAGCAAGGCTTTATTGACCAAAACTACCTTTCTTTTCAAATTTCTCAAACAGGCAGATGACTCAAACAAATTACACAAAAAGGCTTGAGAACAGTTCCCACATCCTAGAATCAAGCTAGCGCTTTAGCAACAAGCATTCTTTGCTTCCTTCTGAGATGTATTTAATGCCTTCAAGTTCACTTTCCTGGTTAATAATTATATAGAAACTACCCTTGCAGGGCTGCAACATTTTACATAGTCACAAAAATTGAGCAAAGTGTTATGTTGCTCATGCTCAAGGGCTCTGTGGGCTGCAGGTACTTGAGTGACCAGGTTTGAGCTGATTACAGTTATTTCGCCTCCAAAACACAATTTTAAATGCTGTTATGTCTTAGGCAATTTACAGTATTTCTTGAATATACAGTAAAGCATTGCAGAAAAACAGAATAAGAAGTTATCAGTTGATGATGACTGGTTTTCCCATTGGCATATTGAGGACACGGCTTCTTCCTCCCCCTCTTTTTTTTGGAAGAAATGCAAAGGAGAGCATATGGAGAACAAGCAAGGAACTTGGCATTAACAAGACAGAGTAGCTAAGTAAAACCATTTTGACCAGGAGCACTTTGAAGGAAAGCCTTTCCAAACTAAAATATGTTAAATTAAAAGAAAATGCAATTATGGAAAAAGCTTGGGTTTTTTTTGAGCATCCCCCAACACTTCCTGGGATCACACGTGATTCGCTTTCTACTTCAGTAGAGTTCCTCCAGAGTAAGGATAACCAATCCCTGGAGAAAACAGTATACTTTCACTCTCAGTTCTGTCAATAGCTTTTCTAGGACACTGGCAAGGCATCGTTTTCACAGAAGCTGAGAGCCCATGGTCCCTGTTAATTTCCATGAGAATTTTCGTTTCACAGTTCAACCTCTTTCCCATTATCACACTGAATCTTAATGAGGCATAAATATTCAGGTAAACTGAATTACATTGAGATGATATTGGTTGAAGAGAACTATGCTTTGCTCTAAAGATTTTCAACACTTACTGAGGAGGTCCCTAAAGAACCAAAGAAGCATATATTTGAATTGCTTTTAAAGGTAATAATAAATATTCACATTTTATGTTCCTATGTTCACAGATTAAATGAACAAAAAGTGGGTTTTAATCACAGAACCTCCGATCATCTCCATCATCTTACTTCAGAGAAAAAGCCTCCTTAGAAAAATGCATAAAATTAATGTAGTATAAACCAGATGGCTTTAAAATTTAAAAGCTACTCCTTCAGGAAATTACTTTAGAAGAACTTTACTAACCTCAGCTACTCTTTCCAAAAGTGGTTCCAGCCAGTGTTCATTGCATTCACAGTGACTATCCAGGAAGGTCAGTACTTTTGCTTGTGCTGCATCTGCCCCTCTGACACGAGAGCGCATCAAGCCTGCAAAGTAAAGAAAAAAAGTCTGTGTAGATTCTGGAGGAAAACGATCAACAGCAGAGAGACAAACAATTGCATTCCAAGATGACTGTGAATTAAGTTACTATAACTCAGGACATAAACACACAAGTTCGACTATAAAAACAAGATGCTGGTTAACAGTTCGGTGAAAAAATTTCAGAATAAAAAGCCTGCAACTTTAACTATTGCACTCTAGTCTACAGGTTCTAATCTTATTTAAACAAAAGAATTTAAGTGCCTTTTCAAAAAAGAGTAATATACAAGTGCAGCTGAATCTACATTACAGTAAATAGTATTAATGCTGATTAATTTACTCAACATCAGTACTGAAAACAAATCTGCCCTCCCCCAAATCCACAATAGGATATAGTGCCACTTCGGTTTTATTAGCATAACTGAAGGATTGCTACTGGGTGAATTAAAAGTACTCCTGCCTTTATGAAAGTACAATAGAGCTGCAAAAAATAATATCAACTTATCCTAACCGCCTTTTTGCACTCCCCCCACCTCCCCATTTTAGAAGTTCTCAGAAACAGTCTGTCCATCCTTCTGTCAACTTCTTCCAGAAATAACCACACTTGGTTAATTCCTGTTTAGGAGCCTTTTGCCCAGCCCCTTTCAACTGTCCGTCCTGTGTTTCTTGCAATTCACTTGTCTGTCTGTTTTGGATTTTTTTGTTGTGGTTTTGAAATCTTAACCCTGAAAAGATTTAAGAGAAAGCTTCTGATGAAATCAAAAGATTCTTCTCTTCTCTACATCTCATTTATACAGACCCCCTCACTGATTTGCCCTGTTCCTTTTCTCCTTTCCCTCTTATTTCCTCATTGGATGACCTCACCATTCCTTCACGTCCCTTTTTATATTTACGCATCTACCCTAGAACATCCGACCATGTTTTTCAATACAGAAAAGAGTGAACTTCCCCTCATTCCTTTGCAAGTTTCCTGCCTATTTTTCTGTATTACTGTTCAAAACTCATCAATTTCACTGTCACTCAAGATCAAAGCAAAGCAATTACTTTTTTTCCCATTGACTCTCACCAATTCTGTCTTCTCAACTGAAAAAGGTCTAAAACAGATATGCAAAAAACCCCAACCACTTCTTCCCATCCTCCTCACAAAATCAACCTGCAAAATATGGGTCTGACAAACAGAACACAAGTAGCTTAATAGGAACGGGCTACAGACTTGTTTGCTCTGTCCAACATTCAGCAACTAAATAGCCTCACAAAGATACTTGTGCTCTCTTATCACAAAGATGAGCACTTCACTAGTGTAGATACACTCCATAATGATGATCTACCAGTACTTTCTACCTTACCTATTGTGCATTTACAGCTAATCATACCTTTTTATGCCATCTCCCAGGTTCCAACTTTTGCATGTTTCTGTGCACCTTTTCCATGCTGTTTGTTCTACTTCTACAATTCCTCATTCCAGAACTTTGTATTTCGAACTTTCATTCTTACAGAACCTAATGTCTTCATCTACTTTCACAGAAAATGGAAGTGACCATTAGGTCATCAAGTCCTCTGACATCACACT
Source organism: Anser cygnoides (assembly GCF_040182565.1). Taxonomy (NCBI): domain Eukaryota; kingdom Metazoa; phylum Chordata; class Aves; order Anseriformes; family Anatidae; genus Anser; species Anser cygnoides. The sequence continues at coordinate 44,577,920 of NC_089875.1, read as the reverse complement.
GAACCATACAACAGGAAGAGTTCAGAAGGTTCCCGTGAACATTTAGTCTGTAGATTACCACACCCTCCAGAACACATCTGTTCCCATAACTCTGGTCCTACAGATAAAACCCAAAGCTACCATCATGTATTTCTGAAACCAGGGCAGTCAGTACCATCCTTGCCTGAGATATCAGGCATCAGCCTACACTTGAAAATAAAAAGCAAAGTTAATATTAAACTCTAGCATAACCACCCAGCAATCAAATGAAATCTTAAAATATTTTAATTTTAAAAAAATCTGATTGCACGAATGAATATCTAGGCAAAGTCTCCTAAACAGTACAGTAGATCCCATTGGTAATAATTTTATCCTAATCTCACGGTAACACCAAGTAAACTAGTATTGCACCTTGAATTTGAAAGCATTTCTTTTCTGACACAATAAAAGATTTGCCAAATCATATTATGCATCAGTATATCTGAAAATGAAATTTGAAGTATGAAGGTTGAAGTATGAAGGAAAATTCAGTTCATGTTTGTATGTACAGTACAGAAATAGTATTTATAGTACAGAATAAAAATCAAAAAACTGTTGCTTCAGTCAATTTTTCCATTACTATTATCTCAATATTTAAGCACTGCACTGGTCAGAAAAATGAGATCAACTCACTGAGAACCCTGCAACCATGGCAAGTCACAAAAGGTCTGATTTCCTAACAAGCCTTTGTTCACAAGTATATTCCAAACAAATACTTAAATACTAAGAACACGACCGTATGTAATAGCTTTAATTATGGGACAACACAGGTTTTGTGCTTGACATTTCCAGCTTCTGACAATCTCATGATTCTAGTTGCTCCCTAGACCTGGCTGGCAGACAAGATGCAGTGCCTATAAAAACAAACAAGCACATATCTGCTAACTCAGTCAGCTACTTCAACTGTCAGCTCTCAGTTATTATTTCAAACAGCTGTAGAATAACAGTTGCCTCTATCTAATTCTTTAAGCTCCACAGACAGGAAGCTGCTGACTGAAGGGCTCAGTGATACGAGGCCATAATTTACAAGGCAACAAAGAAGAAAAAAACATAATACAAGTTTGTTACATGACAGAGGCTTCAACAGAACTGGCATACATGATCCCTGCCCTCCCAGATGCTCAAACTCTTTCAGGTTTGCCAAACAAACTGCCTGACAGGCTGTCCATCAACTGGATCCTTAGAACGATCTCTAGTAAGGGAAGCAGAGAAAAAGGATATTTTTAAGCTGGATCTTTGCAAACAGTCTCACAGTTTACAGTGAGGCCTTCCATACAATTGGAGCAGCTTAACAGAGGATTGAAATACAGTGAGAGAAAGGAGGGGCTGAGGGTGAAAGGCAATTTCTCAAGTTGGCTTCCACTGTGAAAGCCAGCAACGTGTAACTGCATACAACAATACTGAATTAATTAGAATTACTATTTTTACTTGCACAAATACATCAATTTTTACTTCTTTCACTTGTAGGTTGATTTATAAAGTGAAAATCCTCCCCTCCAAGACAGAATGTTCCTTTAAAACACCTGATCAAGATTAGCAAACACAGACAATGCAACACACTAGAATTTATACCTTCCTTTCCCCAAATGAAGCCTACCTTCTCGGCGATCGTTTCGAAGAACCCGCACTTTTTCAATTTTTCCCAAGAGAGCACCATCATCAGCTTAAAAAAAAAATACAAATAAAGTGATGAGAAACAGTTTGATATACTATAAAAGTATGTTTTCCTTCACCAAACAAAACCAAAAACTTCGTAGTGGAAAATGTTCATGGTTGCAAATAATAAATTTAAGATACACTCTTAAAAATGCCTCACCAGAAATAAAGAAAAATCATCAGGCTAAGAAATTACTACCATTATTTTTTTTTAAAGCTAATTTGATTTTACACTCAAATATTTTTATTCAATAACATTCTTTTTGCTTACTTTAGGTAGTTTCTACATGTTATGAAAATGCTAAAGCATTAAAACATGCCTTCTTTGCATATAGGAAGGCTCGCACTTAAAAGCAACATTATACTTATTGTGGAATACATTTACGCCTTGAACTAGCAAATTCCTTTTATGAAGTGTTACTCAGAAGTCCATTGTTCAAGTTAGCATTATGATACCCTAGTACTTTTAAAACCTTGACTTACTCTATATTCAGTAAGAAATTTCCAGGAGGCTGATGCAGACCACCATTCTTTTAAAGCAGTGCTACAAAAGTATTTGGTACAAGCACCATAGGTTTAGTTTTTACATCATATAACATGCTATGGAAAGGCTGTTCTCAAGTCTACAGTTTGCTTCTTCAGCTAGCAGGAAGTAACAAAATATAGCTGAAGTATTTTAATCAGAAGTGGGTGATATTGGTGGTAGTGGGATGGTTGGACCAGATGATCTTGGAGGTCTTTTCCAACCTTCATGATTCTATATATGCAGAACTCTTCACTTTTCCATAACGACAAACATGAAAGATTTAAGACTTGGTTTTGGATCAGTCTTTTCAAACTCCTACCCATATGATCAATTCTCAACTAAACCACCTACTTTCATCTACATAAAGTCTCAGCAAAATAAATAAAATTAAATTTGGATACTAAAAAATTACTTACGATCATTACTGTAGTCATCTACCAGTATGATTTCCTTAATTAGATGTGACGGGCTTTTTTTAAGGACACTGAAACAATGAAAAAAGCATTCAATACAAAGTGCTTTCATTTCCCATGATAATGTCATAAAAAACATTGCTTTATTATAAGCCATAGTTCAATCTGGCCCAGGATCCTATCTTCAACAACAGCTATTGGCTTATTAAGCAAAGAGTTTCTGAGAAAAAAGGCACATGTAGAATTGTTCTCACCCCCAACAGGAATTCCAGCTTCCAGAAATCAGTGGATTAGACAACTTGGAAAATGGAAGTTTTACAGGTATCTTTAGATCAAATACCCGCTGAGAATTTCTTAAGTTTTTCTTGAAATTATCTATACAGCCGACCTCCAAACATCATCTTGTAATTAGTTCCACACTTTCATGTATTTGTAATTAAGGGAAACATTTCTTGTTTAATTTCAGAATGTAAGAAATGGAGTCATCAACAAAATTAAGTCTCAGCTTTCCCCTCTGTAAATAGTACAGAAAAGTATACTGGATTGTTATATCCCTTCTTTATCATAAGGTAGTATCTGACACAAACTTCTTTTAGGGAAAATCGAAGTCTCTCTTAGGTAATACCTGACGACAGTTCGAAGCAAAGCAGATCTTGCTTCATTATGAAAGGTGATCACCACACTAGTGGCTGGCAAATCTATCCGCCATTGTTTCCGTTGACACCTGAAAGACATAATACCCTGTCATTTGAATGTAGTATTTACATTCCAGTCTTAGCAGACATCCTTCATGATGAAGCAGCTATCTACTAAACTAGCGTACACTCTCCATCTACCTAGGAAGTATCTTGTTTTCAGATCAACTCCTCTTCTGCCAATTTTGCTAGTTGTCTTTGTACACAACAGACCCAGTGAGTGCCAGATCTGGGTACGTTGACAAAAAAAGTCACTGTACTACAATTGCTGCAGTACACTGAGTACCTTTCATGCAACTGAGTATGAAACCAGAACACTGTTTCACATTATGACCACTTAATAAATCTAAGTAAACAAGCACATTAAAGGAACACGCAAGGGTTACTAGGCTACCGTACATGTCTCCTTTAGAACAGCGCTCAGCCACTTCACCGTTTATTTTCAAAGCTATTGTAGCATCCTTGTCTTGCTCATAGAAGTAACCATAGAAAAATGTTTTTAAGATTCCAACATGCAAGATTTGAAGAATAAAGCTAACAGTGACAATATTCAGCCAACTAAATGCAGAATGAAAACCTTACAAACCCTGAAGATGAAATAGTCCACCTATGCCAAGTCGCTTTTCAAGACCTCTATTAGCTCTTCATATCAAACTGTAGAATTCCGAAAAACTGCTTCTAAACAGCCTAGACAGTCTCAGCAATTAAGAAGTACTATTATTTAGCTATTTTAAAGTAAAATAGGCTTTTAGACACATCAGTACAATTAATAAAAGTTGCTTAAATAGAAATATTTCCTCATTTTTCTTCAATAAAACCTTGCAGCAGCTCTAAAGGAAATACTAATTTTAACAGAGTTGCCTTCAATTTTACTGAAAATAACGTGCCACCAAGTGTCACATGTGCTCAGATCTGGAATATATTCTTCTTTACATGGCTATTATTCTTGCTCTTCCCATTACACAGTTTCCACACAAACATTTCACACAAGTTCTTCAGCTTCTGCAGTGATTATCCTTGCCAAAATAGCTATCAGCCACCCTCTCCCAGTTTTGTGTCACCTGAAAACTTGCTGAGGATGTACTTTGCCCTCTCATCTGGGTCATTAATGGAGATATTAAGCAGTAGTGGACCTAGTAGTGACTCCTGCTCCTTATGTTGCTCACGCTCAGAAGTAGCTTCTATACTGCTTAGTCCACACTACGTGTTCAGTGATGCTACAAAACCACAGTAACATGCAGCAGGATTCTATGTTCTCCCAGAACCAGGTAAGATAAACAGTGTGGCTGGGAAAAGAGGAGAAACTATCCTTTTGTTTACATAAATGTGGTCTATTAGATGCAATACCATATTTAATAACTATCTGCCTTGTTCCTACAGCAAGAGGAAAACAGGTGAATCCTGGAACTCAAGTAGAAGAATGCGTCTCATCACTGAGCAGTTAATCCAGCATCTTTCCCAACCACACAATGATTCGATCCCCAGTATGAATTTTGATGCCATTAACTCAGGCCAATTTATATACTTGAAAAAACATCACAGCCACATGACCTTGAAGTAATCATTTTGGTGTTGATCACATGCTATTACTCTGTCCATGTTTCCCTTAAAAATGGGAAGAGGGTTCAGCAATCAGCCCAGCTTACTAGGAAAGACCTGCAAGTCAACTTCATGTAAAGAACTACACAACGTGTCTCCAGAGACTAGCAAGTACAGAAATAATGTCAGAGCTGTGCTGATTGAGGTGTCAATCACCAGAGTGAAGTTAAGATAAAACATGCTACAAATGTAGAAGCCGCAAAAAGCCATCAGGTAAACAAGAATAAAGAGACTGAAATGCAACACCAGCTTGGATACAGGACACGCACTGATTGAAGTCATGGAAACAGAAAAACTTGAACAAGATGTATTGTTCTTACCCTGCTGTTTAAGGATCACATCATAGTTTGCTGTTCCTGTCATTCTGAAAGCTAGAGAACTCCTGCATTTGGAAAATCACCTGCTGCTCAAAAGCCATAAACAAAAACTAATCCAAGACAAACATGGCTCAGTTTGACACTTACTGATCATGCCTTGTATCAGGAATGTTTCTGTCCATTCGAAGTTTGTCGCTTTCTACCTGATTGAACTTATTGCGGGCATATGGATCCTGACCAGATCGCACCATAGTAGCGCTAACATAAGCATCTTGATCAAAATCTTGCCACCGAACTTTTCCTACAATAGAAAAACACGAAAATATCTAAGTCAATCTTGGCAATTTAAAAGGCGAATTCAACAATCCATTTTGTTTGATTTTGCAATAAAATAATTAAGCCCCAATAGTATTTAACAGCATAGCATCACACTCACTTTTGCATATTAGATTTCTATAATAACCTACAAATTAATGCAATTGAACCACTTTACACCTTAGTTTACACTAGTCACCAGACCATGCTTTATCTTATTTACTGGTTGCTGTTTTTTGCCCCAACTACCATGATGATTTCCATTAAAAAACATTCCACATATCCACATGCTTTAAGATGGTAGATCTCTTTAAAGATCTAGATTTCAAAGACATTACTATTCAGTTTACTACTGTTGCATTTCATAAATAAAAATACAGACAAGCATAACCAAACTATTTGAGGACCAAGCCTTTCAGAAGTACAAGACTGCATTTTTCTTAAAAACTAGCATTTCATGTAGGCAGAACACTAGATCGCTCTCCAGTATGAGTTACATGACATAACTGCAACTTTCTTTATACTCAAAAAAGGATTCACAGATTAATTCTTCTTTAACAAAGAGTGTGTTATTATATAACTGGTTTTGGCACTTGGATTTGTATACCTAAAAATTGAAAGGCAGATTTAACGTCAATCCCCTAGAAACAAAGTTTCAGAATATTTACCATCTTCTTCAGCTTTAAAATAGTTCGATATCAAATGTATTTAAACTATTATTTCTTACCTCCAATTAAACATTTCCTTTTTTTGTATATTGACAGCCAAACTGATGTTACCTACTGTCAATTTACACCAAAGGTAAAAAAAGGAGCTTAAATTCTAATACAGTGCAAACACTTCTTACATAGATGCACACAATGATCTCCTCTGAGCATGTTGTGCATAAAAAAAGATACAAAGCAAAAGCTGTCTTTTGGGGTTACTATTTATTACAGATGAAAGGGGTCATTGTTTTCACAGGTAACACACAAAGTTTTTGAGGTACTTCAAGTTCAGTAGGTGGCAGATTGCAGAGATGTCACTCCTTTCAAGCTCAGCTTTTAAACAAGGAGTACAGTTCAGGCATATCCTGAAGTACACTGATAATGCACAGACAGAATACCATTGCAACAGCTGTGAGAGTCAGAGGTTACTCAGGTGTTTCAAGGTTCGCCTTTGTTCTTTCTCTCAACTTGTGAATAATGGAAACTAAGGTAGATAAGGTAGACCTCGTTCAAAGCTTTCCACCGTAAACTGTGCTCTACCTATTGTATGTTAACTTCTGCTAGAAGGTTCTGATATTGAAAGAACCCTTTCCTTCATTTAATACAGTAATCACCTGTTGTTTACTTAGACAAATACCACCAAGCTGATTGAAAATGCTCTATAGTTTCAGGACCACCTGAGGAGCTAATCGACAATAGCAACATGAACACAAGGTGTGATTTGGCTATCAGATAGTAGCAGAAGGTTGTAACACAAGGTAGTCACTGCTTTTCTGGTCTACAAAAAACATTTAATGCATTACTATATTTTACAATATATTTATTATAATCTATACTTGAAGTGCTTTTATATACATTTAGATAGGAGCTTTCGAAAAGCACTCCAAGCATTCAAAAGGACTCTAATACAACGTTGAATGCTTCTCTGGGGTACACTCATAGGATCCTACTTAATTTCTTCTGGGGAGTTAGCTGGCTCTGTATTTTCCTGAAATTCAGCAACTTTGCCAGGTGAAATGAATATGCAAAAATATAAATGTTATTTGAAACCTAAATTAAGCAGGTTGGTAACTTCAAACTCAAGCATGCTGCTGTTTTTTTTTTTTTTTTTTTAAGGCAACCTATACTGACACCTAACATGACAATAAATCAAGAGTAAGGGAACTGCAGGGTTTGTCACCAACATCAAACAGAACCAAAAACCACTGCAATGGCTAAGAAACTGGAACCAGGGGATGCTACAGCAGTAAACTCGTTTTTGACAAGTGTTTATTTTACAGATGCAGAGGTTAGATGTTCTTCAGTGTTTGTTGTTGTTGTTAATTAGGTTTGATTGTTCTGAGGTGGATGAGCTGAGCAGAGCCAAGATAAAAAAAATAAGTGAAACCCAGCAAAGCTGCTTTTTTTTGTCCACAGACAGAAGCAGGTATTTCTCAAACCTAAAGTCTTGGAGAAGGCAATCAATGAAAATAATGCAATTCTCTGCAATTATTTTTAATAAGCTGGTCAGTTTTAAACATGAAGCACTTTTTTTTTTACACTAACTGTAATTAGCTGCATTTAAAAGAAAATAGTACTAGTTTTGTGGATTTTATTGTATTATTTCCATCCAAGTAGAGCTTGATAAAAATCATTCAAGATGTATCACCTATTATTCCCTAGGACTTTAAAATCAGCAAATGCAAAGCTAGTGCAGAAAACATAACAAATTTGAGGAAAAATAAAGGAGACTGTGTCATAGCAGTAGATTTACTGAAAAACAGCGCCAGCCCATAGAATATAAAAACAAATGAAATTGGCTTCAGAAGGCAGGAAGGATGCAAAGCTTGGCTCTGGCTCCAGCAGAGGTCCTGTCAACTGTGTGGAATATGAATCAGATCTATTAGGGAAAAGTCAGATAACAGTAAAAGCAGGTTGAAGTCAGAAGAGAAAAAAAGCACAACAGAAATCTGCATGAGACCAAGCAGCAGGCACCAAGGAGTAGGACTAGATAGATACAAAATTCCACAAATAGCTTGCGCTCCCTCTCACTGACTCAGAGGAGCTTAAAAGCAGTAGGATACTCAATATAAATATGATTATTTTGACTTTCAGACATTCAGAGATTCCAGATCTTTGTTAACTAAACAGAAGGAGCTTGTTGAATAACTGCTGAAACTCTTATTATTACTTGTTCAAGGTTGAAAAACATCCATCTAAAAAGAATTGGCTATATAGTTCTGCTTTAGTTATCCACAGAGACAGTTCAGGGTCAGTCTTTCTTGCTACAAAAGCTGACAATACCATTTTTACAAATCAAGAAATAAAATTTTGCAACATATAAAAAAAAGTCATCAAATGACAAAGGATAGATATACTCTGATGTACAGAAGGTAGAAGAACAGCAGTTAAATCTTTATAGTAAGCCATTTCAAAGATAAAGATAAATAATTCCTTACTTTCTAGAAATTCTGAAAGATACCGGACTGCATAATGGTGAAACCTAAACCACAGGTCTCCTAACCTCAATGGAAAAGAAAGATTTGAACCAAGCCTCTTCAAAAGTTTGTTCATTTTGCCTTAAAACACCCCACAAAATATCTGCAGAAGTATGAATTCCAAGTTCCACTGCCATATGAATTCAAAAGTTTGCCTATGCAGATTGGAAATAATCAAAACAGTGGTTTAAGAGTGCAAAGTTCTGTGTAGCCTTTGATGTTTGCCTAGAGACTCTCATGCTACTTTGCAGTAATGATTCTCTTGCCTGTTAAATCAAGTCATAAGAGACTACTGATCAATGGATTAAATGAGAGGAGTCCTGACCTGTTCTACTTTACACTCAATTTTACTTCTAACCTTCCAGCTTCTGATCTCTCTCCCTTTTGACCTATGACACTTCCCACCTCTTTTAATACTCACGGCTACTTTGGGCAACATAGAAAGTCTTTGAAGACACGTGTAAGGGTTTGGTTCTGAATACATAAATATTGAAGTAGAAATAAAGATACTTCCTTCCAGAAACAACTTTCCTTCTCAGCTGGAAGGTGTGAGATTGGCCAACCTGTAAACCCAGTATTAGGGAAAATATTTAATAAATTTGCAGAGAGTTCTGTTAAGGAAAAAAATAATTGGGATGATCCATCAGAAACCAAGTTATATTAGTCAGTTCTTTTTTTTTTAATGGATTTATTTCTCAGTTCATACATAAAGTTTTTTTTTGTTTTGTTGTTTGTTTTTTTTTTTTACGAAAAGCATACATACATAACTAGAATCTTGTTTCCCCCCCACCAGAAAGCATCTAAGACAAAGTAAGCCAAATGCTACAGGAAAAAAAAAGCCATGAAATTTAAACAGCTTATACTGTATCAGAACTTTAAGACTGTAAAACAAAAAACTCATGTTTATGGGGATGGAAGTTTCAGCTGCTTAAAGTAAAGCTTACTTTGGTTAGTTCTTTCCTCAAAATCTCATGCCACTTCAAATGTTTGGCTTACAAATTTGTTTCCTAGCCCAACATAAGGATTAACTGCAGAAGATTAAAACGTTGTAAAGCCATCTGATCGTAAATTGCCCTCTCTGTATGGTAACTTTTTTGAATACAGTATAAAATTTTCAAATCCATTTCAATATTTCTGCACTCCTTCGTATGTCAATTCTAGCCACCCGTTAAATCTCATTGATGTGGAGCAGTTAAGCTGCAAAAGAAGTTTTATGGGAGCAGTCACACAAAATGAAGACTCCCTAACATTTAACCGTCCCAGCTCATCTCCATTTCATTCAAATAACACAAAAAACATGTTGTTCTGTTTATTTGCCAACATTCAACAAATACTGAGCAAGCATGAGGAAAAAATAAGGTACACCATCAGCACACTTAAAAAAAATCAACCTGCCACGAATGCTAGACAAAGCTACAAAAAAGCCTGAAACTTGGCTGAACCTTCAGTCAGAAGTACAGTTTCAAGGTGACTTGTCTGTTACCTGCCAGCATTCTCCACAGAGAAATGGACTACTTTTGTACCACAGGCTTTTACAGCAGCTCAAACCTATTGCAAGGCAATATAAACGTACTAGCAAAGAGTAAATTTCTTTCTATGACTTAAAGCCCAAAGGAGCAGTGAAGCAGGCAAGATAAGGAAGCTGAAGCTTTAAGAACAGAGATACATACTGCTAAAGTAATCCTATCATTTCCAAACTACAAAGAATGATTGAAATCAAAAGAACTGCTTAGCTACTTGAAAGCCATAAAGCAATGTTCTGTGCCCACGGATCTTTCATTACGAACTTTACTGCGATACCTGGAGGTAATGTCTCCACGCTTTGTGCCTTGTCTTCCCCATCACTGACACGCACATCTTTCCTTTTGGGGTCAACGTCATTTGGGTCCTCCTGAAAAAAAAAGCACATTCTTTAAAAAAATATCCTTAGTATAATTTTGTGTTTTCAACACAAACAGCAATGACAGTCTCTGGATTTTAAGTTTATGATGTGGTTCAACAGAGCTAACTGTGCATTTTGGAAGAGAAAAGACAGTTATTTCCTCTGCTACTTTAAAAATGGTAGAAATAGGCAAAAAGTTTAAGATGGGATTTTGCATTTAATTTATGCAACAATTCTTACTTGATAAAGAAAAACTAGTATTTAAGAAGGAAATGTACCAGGAAAAATAGAATTAAAAAAGTTTTGATGAGTAATACTCAAATGAGCAAGGCAGGCAAAAATTAAGACCTGAAGAAAGCCTTCTTCCAGTAAGGAATAACCCAAATATGAAAGTTACCTGAAAAAAGTCAGTTTACCTAGCAGTTATAACTAGAGTGGCAGCTTTCTGATTGAATAAAAACCTTCCAAAATATTTGCACGTTGCAGTTTTCATGTGTTGGTTTCAGTGTAGCTTATTCAAGGCAACTCTGATGGATTTGTTATTCCAGTAATATTGGTAATAGCCATTTAGAGAGGGTTGAGAAAAAGCATTAATAAGTTTCTTCTCTCCTACCCGCTCTCCAGGATCCAACATTTATTCTCAATCTGTAAGTCTCATTTTCCTTTCAACAGGAAAAAACCCACGCTCTTGTATTCTCATTACCACAAAAATACAAGATGTCAAGAAATTTGGATTCATATCATATTATGCACTTGGATGAAGTTGAGAAGAGGGTAACTTTTTTTAAAAAAGATAATTAGCAATAGTATGCTGATTTGCACACTACGCTTCGCCAACTGTTTTCAGTGCCAGCAGCTTTTGCTGCTCTTGGACATGTGTCAAAGGAAATTCTGTTGCCCTTTCTACATCTGCCTTGAAGAAGTCCCAGTTCTAAGATGGTTCCATTGGCACAACCCCTCTAAAGGCAACATCTTCGCTATGAATAGAGTCATGTAAGAAGATACAATACTACGCCTATGGTAATCAATTAAGTGCACCTAGAAACAGAGCAGGACAGTTTGTAGCCATCTGCCCAAGCCTCCAGAACAAGGTGACGGTACACAAATTGTCTATTGCAAATGGTCTCTGCCACCACAACTCCTAAGCCACATCCAACAATTCTTTAGAATAACAAGTAGTTGGAACTGGCCAAATTCATGTTGGAGAACATTTAAGCCATAAATCATAGCATTTCCACAGGCACATCTGAATTTTTCCATCCAGCTGAAGTTACTACTTAGATTAAGTATGCACCACTGGATATTTGCGTTTCCGTATTTTAGAAATATGATGCCTTACATTCAAAACTCAATACTGATGTTTTGTTACTGGTCATCATTTTTAGAGAAGCAGCCATATAAACACTAATTCAGTTAAAAATGAAATCCTACCAATGCACATTTTTCATAGAATCATGCATTCGGGATATCAGAGAGGGAATATGCCCAGGTGCTTATACTATATCCCATCATGTAGTCCATGTTTCAGGCTATTGGGCCTTGTGGAGGTCAATACACTTGCTTTTTTTTTCTTTTAATTAAGTTAAGACAATAAGAAAACACATTTCAAGAGAATTATCACAGCATGTTGATGAGGGAAATTATCTTTCACTGTCCTCTAAGCCCCACCAACACACTGAAACAAAAGCTTTCTGTGGTTCTGGAAAGCTTTATTTTACTTGCTATTTGGCTCGGTACACCATTTTAAAGGTAGCAATGCTATGGAAGCAGTTAATTCATTAACTGCAAGTATCAACTGCACTTAAAACAATTCTCAATATAATAAGGTCAAATTTTGCCAATTTCTACCAAGCTCTTCACTGTCCCAAATTATTGGGAAGCATCCAAAATTATGTAAATTGAAAAATAAATGCAAAACATCCATTAAGCAACCAAAAAAATGGAGGTATTTTTCCTGAAATTAAAGAAAAGGCACCGAGTGCTTCCTCATTCTCTTTTCTTCCACCCCCACCCACTTTAAGTCTTTAGGGGAAATCTCTGCCTTCCTTGTATGCTTAACATGCCATTAAGCACGATTAGTTATCAAGTTTTTTCACCTTGTTTGGTGTTTCCTCCCCCCAGAGTTAAACACAAACTACAAAAGGCAAATGTTAAATTTAGAAAAGCTGAATGCAGTTTTGAATTCTTTTAAGTCTGAGGCTTCTACATAACTATTCAGCTACAATCTGCAGAATTTCTTAGGCGAGACCCATTGCCAACAGAAGTTCCTAACACAGACTGCTGGATCTTCAGCCTCCCTATCAAACAGAACAGGTCCAAGAGAGTATGGGATATTAATCTCTAATCTCTGCGCCCTAGATTAGTGTTTTGTGGTATTTTTCTTCTCCAAAAGAAATCTATTTTAATGATGCTCTATTACTTTCACCCAGTAAAGCATTTGGAAAGTATATGTAGACATCCAATGTCTTTTAAGGGAAAAGATACCTTGTCCTTTAGAGAGAACTCAAAATGCACAAAAGGAAAAGAAAGCAGACGTTAAAGGCATAGATATAAATACACCAGACCAACCAGTTTCTTTGCTTCTCTAACTGTAAATTGCTTCAGCATGTTAATTTGGTGCAGCACACAAATAAAACATATGGTCAAATGACTTTCCTATGTTGTCATCATCACAGGAGTTGCTTTTTCAGCTTGCTTAGAGTGAAACAAAATACCGATTTCTAACGTAATCTTCAGAAGTCACTTGCATTTGATGAGTAATCTTCTTGATAGAAGAAAACAATGCTTGCACTGACAGCATTCATTCATACACAAAACTAAGCTTAAGGCAAGATTAAAAGCAACTGAAACTGCTCAATGGGAGGCACAGTTCTAATCAGGAGTGTGAGAAGGGGATTTAACGAGAAAATAGAAAAAGGCTAATACTAAAATATTGCTAATGCTGTTAGTATTTAATACTTTAAAATACTATTTTCCTGACATACTAAGAAAAAAAGCTGACAACATCAGGCTTTAATCTAAAGCCATTTTTGTTTGCTGGAAATACATTCGGACAAGAATTTTGAGCTTATTGAAAAAACAAAGGGGTAGCTATCCAAACAGCATAGATGCTAATCAAACATTAGATGCATGTGGGGCACCACTACAGTAATATCTTTGTGGTCCTCATTTGTGATGTTACTTTCTCAGGCCAGGACTCACACAGCAACATCAAGATCGGTGCACTCCATTGATACTGCAGGTGTCAGGGATTTGGCATACGTTGGTTTTATACATCATGTCACAGTTTCCCATTATTCTTGATTCAGGACCAGATGGGCTATGAAAAGAAAAAATTGCAAGCTTTCAACTCCGTTCAGTGGGAGATCTTACCCCGGTATGTACCAAATAAACCTAACTGAAATGCAATTAAATTTTAAATTCAATTACCTAAATACCTTTGTTATTTCAACAGCTCAGAAGTTAACATGATGTACATTTACGTTTGCCACTTTTTTAAAGCATGCAAGTCATAACGACATTTCATTTTTTTCCCCACGGAAATTAAGGTAAATGGACATCTACATTAGCTACCCAAGGCTAATTGTTGTTTGTTTTTAAATTAATAACATTTCAGCAAAAAGGACAAGGAAAGTGTTTACTACTCAACATATTGAACAGAATAGCTCAGTAGCTTTAACTACAGAAGGTAGATAAAACTGAATAAATTTGGGAGGTTTTTCGTTTGTTGGGGGTTTTTTTTGTTTGTTTTTTAAGTCAGTCACTAAAACGCAGCAACTGTTTTTTTTTTCAGAAACCATTGTACTCTCTGCATGCCAGAAAAGGTTCACATTAGTTTATAAGCCTTGCTATTACCACTTTTCTTTTCCTGCTCAACTCATCCACTCCAATAAGACAACCTGGCAGATTGAATTCGAGATTTGAAAAAGGTGAAGTAGAAAATCCCAGTTTCAAGAATCAGAGCCTCAGCTATTTTAAAGAAACAAGAAAATGCTTCATCAAATGATGAGTCGCACACTTAAGGCTGCATTGAGTGGTGAGGGGAGAGGGAGAATGAGGTAGCTCATACAAACACTAGACAAGATTCAAACTCACTTTTTACAGCATTTCTATACAGCTACAGCAAGACATGATCATATTCAACACAAAATTTAAGACGAGTGCCATTTTAGTTTAGAAAGCTGTAATTATACACAGACATACATTAGTGGATAATTTCACTACCATTACTTAGGCCTTCCAGACTGCTTACCCTTCTGGTTTTGGTACATTTATTTGCATCTAATGCCGTATTCCTTAAAACTGTTTTCCTTAAAACTGTTTCAAAGCAATTAGTGTTTTGACAATTGTTATTTCACTTCGCATAAAAAAAACAAACGTTAAACTCATCCAAGTCTCTAGGTATCACTCCACTGTAAAAAGTACTACTGCTTTTCCTACTTATGCTTACCTTTTTAAAAAAAATGAAGTTTCACATATCATGGATTTGACATTTAACTGTGAGGAATTAAACCTCATTATAGGAGAGATTTCTATCCTGCACTGACTTCCTGTCACCCAGAGAACCGCGTACCACGGTGTAACATTGCTAGATATATTAAGATATCACACCCTTTACAAGTGGCAGGTCAACACACTTTTCAGCAAAGCTCTTGTGGTTGAAACATCTTAACTGGGAGCCAGGTGTGACCCCAGGAACAGCCTTTTCTACCACTGAGGCCCCACCACACAACACCCCGGTGCAAGAGATGGCTGGGGGCTCTGACTACACCAAGCACTACCAGGACAGCTGCTCGCTGCCTCCTCCGTGAGGACGGCAGCAAGCCAGATGAGAACATCTCATGGGCCAACACACAGTGCTACCCCACAGGATAACACCACCTAGCCCTCTGAAACATGTCAGACACGGAAGACACCAACTCCTATGCTCATCACCATGTAGCAGCACACTGCAACATTGCTCATGCAGAATACAAAGCAGGGAATTAAGCAAAAATAAAATAGAAGTTTTACTTGCTTCGGTAGCATATGCTCGGATAAAGTAACTGAGCAGAGTGGCATCACGGGATAAAATACATGCTAGGGCTTAATATCTGTTTTCGTACTTGCTTTTAAGATGTTGGCCAAGGGCCAATTGCAGACAGATTTTCTTCTACTGATAATTTTCTAAAAGGAAGCTGAATACTGGCAGCATCTTCAAAGTATCATCTGATCCAGCTGGCCTAATATAAGGCTTCTCTGCATCATGCGGAGCACATCAGTCAAATGGGTTGATTTTGGAAGAGATGCTCTTGCTGCAGCAGACACTCCTCGCGGCACTTTATACACTTGTGCTCTGATCATGCACTTGGGGCCAGATACACAGAAGCACTTGGATGTTTCGTAGAGGGCCACTTGGCATAGCAGCAGTTCGGTGCCTGCTAGGATTTGGGTGCCCAGCCCAGGCATGAAGGCTCCTCGCAGAAGCTAGTTACCTAAGGGAAGGATTCAAAGCCGGCTATGCTATGGATGCAGCCAAAGCCTGATCTTGTTTGCTACTGCTGGTGCTTAATATCTGCCTCGCTTTTCCCTAATCCAGTTTACAAGCTTACAAATAGGCATTGCGTTAAATGCTTATAGAATAGCTAAATAGGCTCTGAAGTGCCAGTTACTCCCAGTCCTGGAGAAACTTAAGCAAGGAGAGCTGAACTCATCTGCTGGTCACTGACGCGCTGCCTTCCACGGGAACGTCTCAAGAAATATGACTCCAAGTCTCTCTTTCTGGAGAGAACGGGGCCAGCTTTTCTACATGCCAGACAAGCACTCTAGCAATTTAATGTAATTACATTAATGGGCATCCATGCCTTCCCCTGTCAGCAAAAAACGTTTTGCATGAAACGGCAGAGCAGACTCTGAAAACACCCAGAATACTGATTCTTACAGGCAAGACTGGCAAGAAATACCTTGTAAGCAAATGCCGAGTTGGTGGTTGCCAAGTTGCTTAGCATTAGTAAAACAGACATGTCCAAGTACATCAAGAAGCAAAACATAAGTAACCAGAAAAACACTTTGCAAAAATTTGATTAGAAGTAATATATTTGTTGGAAGTGACGTCTGAAATTAATACAGCACAGAATTAAATTTTCCTTCTAATTCCCTTACACAGTTTAAGTAAATTACTGCCAAAGGTATGTTTCTTTCACACGTTTGAATATTCAAAGGAAAAATAGAAGCTTCCAGTAAGGGAAAAAAAAAACACAAACAAGCACCACACATGCATACAAGAAGGCAATTTTAAATTCTCAAGAAATGTGGAAAAGTAATCAAAATTATAATTTGATAGCTCCTCATATGTTCAGATATAGTCTCAGGGAATATACTCAAAACATTTTGAAAGTGCCTGTTACCATAACCTGTCATCTCCAGACAAAATTAAATGCCTTTGGGCCCTACTTATCTGTAAAGTTTACCTTCAGTTATGACAAAGCGCATATTTTAGTGCTTACGGGCAATATCTGAAGCACCAGAACAACTATAAAACCTGACATGACATTTTATAAGCTGAGATTGGATTAGACAAAAACAATGCCTTCCCTGAAGTTTCTGGCATACATGGATACATATTCTCTGAGGGAAAGCCCGATCCAACTTTGCAGCAGCAGAGTTATTTGTACAGCAAACGAGATAAACTGCAAGTTCTTGTTCAGCTTCGTTTAAGATCTCTGGGCATTATAAACTTACTCCATTGACAAGAGCCAATAGTAACAGAAAACCCCCAGGTTAGGGCAGGTAGGGCTATTCACGCAATAGGCTTTTAAATATAGCTACGTTGGAATGCAGATCTTTGTATTTCACACTGTATTTTAAAGAAAAAAATCCAAATGGATTTGAAGATAGCTTAAAAGTAACACATTTTATCCTTCAGATCCCTGTGTTGGTTTAATATGTTACATTAATTGAATAGCAGGCAAATGCCACACGGTTTTTGATTGTAATAGTGTTTTACAATAAATGGTGAATTCTTCTGTAAGCATCTGACGTTGCATAACGTTGATCCTAAAGGTATAAAAGGACACAATACTCTTACAGCTTTGACAATTCAGGTATCCATCTCTAACAAACCATACTCTCTTATGCCTAGAGACTTCGACTCCAGTAATGTGTGTCTAAACTAAGTGGTTAATCTTATCACCTGTCAGGAAAGTAGAAGGAAAGTAAGCATTGCCTGCCTTCCAAAGTTGGCAAGATAACTATATAAAAAAAACCACAGAAGAACACACAAAAAAAACAACACACATCACATCCTTTGTTTTCTTTAGTTTCAACAGCCTTTTTCACCTACAGCTGAAGAGATCCTCCAACAGAGGACAGTCAGAGAAGGGCAATAATATCTGCTCACTGAAACATCTGCTTATTTAAACTAAGGCTGGATAAGAGCACATCTTCTTGGCAGAGGCTACTTCTAATAAAACCAGCTAACCCACATCTCCCCTGCACAAAGCAGCCCTACCAACCAAGCAAAAAATACTCAGCACAGCCTACCACAGACAGAAGCAAGAATGGCACTTGCTGTAAAGTGCTCAAGGACCAGAAAGCAAACCAGAGTCTCCCTCCGACTTGTGGAAGCGATTGTCACCTGGTCCCAGAAATAGCAGAGGCTAGGGGAAAGCCTCATGTACCACAGAAAATGTTATTGCAACAGGAACATTGCAGAGGAACCATTAAAAGGTTTTGCTGCTTTTACAAAGACTATTCATCGATCCTCGTAATTCAGAAGGCTGCAAAATGTGTAATGGATGGCAGGGAAGGCAAGAAAAAAAAGGTGGAGAAACATTTAAGGGTACTGGGATAGATGGTAGGGTGAATTCTCAAATGCACCGGTAACTTTGAAAGCAAGGAAGAACCATCTCTAAAAAGGAAAGCAGGGATGGAGGTCAGAAGCAGAAAACAAAAAGGTCTGTCTAGTCAGTGTTTCCTGTTAAATTTTCCACATCTGGAATAAAAGTCTCACTGGTCTTTACTAGCAGCTACAGACTACAAAAATAATACATCACAAAACATCTGCAATAATTATTTAAATTCAAGAAAAATATTTAGTCTTATCACTCAATTTTAGTTCCCACAAGGAGAGTGGAAAGAAAAAAAATAACCAAAAAATGTCATTTTAAATAACATTTAAAACAGCCTTCTATTCTGAACTGATTATGTCAGTGCAAACACGTAATTCCACGATTTACATGGTAAGTACACACATAGCAGCAAGAGCATTTACACTGCTCTTTTAGCTGCACTAGATTGGGAAAAAATCCAGGAATAAATTAATCATAAATCATCATCATTCAAAACATGTACATTGGATACCACATCACTCAGCATATGTCATAAAAAAGCTGACAAAAAAAATGAAGAGTCAAGGAGACATCATAAAACTTCCCCATTTCCAACTTGTTGAAAGCATCTCATTGGTATGGCCACCTCCAGGGAGGTCTCTGTCACCACTGTGTCTCTTGTATTGGTTAACAACTGTTTTTAGGTATATACTCCAGCAGCAGCATTAATTTTAGTATTCCTGTCTCACGCCTACTGCTTTCCATGCACTTTGTGACATTTGCAAAGCATTTATTTACTTGTTTTAAAAACTGACCAGCCTCTGGAAAGGGGCAAGGTAGAAGAGGCAGCCACGCAGGTCCCGAAAAGGTAGGGCACAGCTTGATGCGGATACAGTTTCTGCTCGCTGTGCTGCTCTCAAAGCTCTTTGGGCTCGTTTGAGAATTACTGTGCGTATTCAGCTTCTCGCTTGACAGCTCTGCGAGATGTGAAGTCTGGACATTCAAGTAGCTTAACGCAAGCATACGTACTCCGATTCAGATCCAAGAAATACAGTGGGCATTAGAGCCATTCTAAAAAATTAACCAGATAAGCCTGAATCCCTGGCTAACAATCCCACAGACCCAACAGACTTGACAGTGAGCTTTTTGGCCAGAACAGGGCCAGGAGGACAGGGGTACCCATGCATTTCATCGGTTGGGTTTTATTTAAACCATCAATTCAACCACTAAATTATCTGGTTTGATTAATGGGAAGCAGCTGAAGGTGTGTACAGCCAAGGTAGCAGGGAAAAGCGTAATGGGAATACCACCTTCAGCACAAGGGATTAAAAGTTTAGTTACAACATGAAGCCACACATTACTCAAAACACTGCCTTCTTTCAAGCAGAAAAACGTGCAATTACTCCAACAAATGTTCAGGCATGATTTAATGCCATCTCTTGTTAATTCTACAGTATCAGAAGTGCCCGATGAATTAGCCTGCATTTCAAAGTCCTGTCTCTAATCCTCAGTTCAATTCAATTCATCACTGCTTGTTCTTACCTCCAAGAAAGGCTCTCAGAAGAACGGGGCGGGGGGGGGGGGGAAAGGGAAGAAAAGCAGCTTTTTCAGAGGGGAGAAAAGCATAGAAAGCAATGGATGTGCTATTCTACTTCAGTATTTCTGCACATGAGAAAGTCTCTTATTTTCTGGAAGTTTAGGAAACTTAAGTTGTTAATTGAGAGAAAGGTGAAGGACTGAATAAGTTGGTAGAACTCATTTTACAGTGTGTGAACCCAATAACAATTATTTCAATAACCCAGGTATTTCCAATTCTCCTCCTATATATTTCTGAAGGAAGCAGTAAGCAATCCCTCAGCTGCAATACAGAAAACAGCTGGGGCGGAAAAGAGAAATGGAAGAAAATTCTCATGCCTTTCACACACATCTTGAAGTAAAGACTGCAGACAAGGAACGCAATTAGAACTAAACACTTTTCAGCTTAATTTTGTTTTATAAATATTTAAACCTGCAAACGTAACAGATCAAAAGGATATACATATATTTATCAGAAATGCAAGTACATCTAAATGCAAAACCACTCTTGCAGTCACACAGTTTGTAGTAAAGGAAACAAGGTGACTTAAAACAACGCAGAAACAGGATCCAAGAGAGCTATTCCAGGAGGGGGAGGTGAAGGGGGAAGATGCACTTGACAGGCTGAGTGCTTTGCTGGATCCGATCTGCAGGACTACGATGCAATGAAAATATGGTGTAATGTTGTGTTGCTTCCTCAGCCCTAGCAGAAGGTTATCACAGGCATAAAAGCAAACTCTTGACAGGCTGAGATGGGTGAATTAAAGTTGCTGTCTCAAATCTTTTGTATAGCACGCAAAAGCACTGTGGTTTTACTTTCCTTTTGTTTTCTTAGGCAATAAGTGAGATTGACTTAAAATCTGAACCCTTTTAAAAAGAGGGAAGAAGATCCATCTTTAGGTTCGGGAACTGAGCCACTACAGAACAAGGGAACCATTTCCTTCAACATCTTTCAAGATGGGCATCTTTTTAACACAAACAGATGGGAAAAATCCCTGAAGTCTGAAAAATTACTTAGTAACTCCTCTAATAAGGTAACTTTATGACAAGCTTGCATGTGACAGATAACTTCCTTCAATAACTTTGCGTTTTCCTCTTTCATCCCAACATTAGGATTTACAGACAAGTCTCTGCAACTCCAGGCACATGACACAGCACATTTAGCATCACAATTAAAACTCTACACAGTTAAACACTGATGCTAATTTAAACAAAACAAAAACCCCAAGTCTAATATACTACCCACAGGAAGCGTAGCTTTAGTGTAGTCCAAAATTCTGACAGTAATTCCACCCCATAAGTGACATCCAATAATGCATTTAATCATTAGATGTTCCGTAATCCAAAATTCGCACAGATGCCAATAGCATCTTTCAGTTTTGCCAGATCTAGACAAAACCATTCATCTGAAACACTTGGGACAACTAAATTATAGCTCAGTTCCACTATGGGACAAGCGCCTATTACAAGATAGCCGGCAAGTGTGAAAGGTAGAGTCCTGCTTCAGGAGGAAGAAACACGAATCACAGTGATAAAGGATATCTATCCTTCTTTCAAATCATTCCTGCCAATCTTTAGTACTAACATTTGTATCTGGAGTAGGTAATGTAAAGCTTTACATCTCTGCTCAACACAGAGCTAAACCATACCACGTTACACCTTTGTAAAAACATTCTGCAATGAGGTATGAGTTGGGAAAAAAGCCTTTTTTCTTCTTCCTGCTACTAAGCATGAGATCAGTTTGGGTGTGAACCTGTTACAAGAAACAGACAAAGCACTATTAATAAAATTTAAGCCATGTACAGACTCACAGCTTTAAGGCATAGACAAGGGCCCTTCAGACACAGTTTGGGCCTTGCGTGCAAACCTTCACAATTTCCACTGCGTACCTAACATCTGTGGGGCCTGGGAGAACATAACCTTCAAGTGTCACGCAAAGCTGGCAGCGCACGAACCTGTTAAGAGGAAAACAAGTTTTGCAGGACTGGCGGGAAGGTGTTTAGGAACAGCCGGGCTCTTTACTGAAGTATCCCAAGAATCCCGTGCGCTTGAAAGCAGCGAGCTGGAAGCCAGCTTCAGCTGTACGCACACACTGAAGTTAATCTCGCTCTAAAAGCGGCAGGAAAGCTCACCCTGGATGTTAAGGCCTAGCCAGAAGCCAGGAGCTCAAGTTAAGGCCTATTCATCCCAAATCCCTCAGAGGAGAGGTCACCAACTGCGCGCTCTCCGCTGAAATCTCACACCAACTCCACAAAAGAAGCCTTATAATAGAAACTGACCTAAGAGGGGAAAAAACAGAACTAAAGACTGATCCAAGCATGACAGATAAACCAGGTGCAATGCAGAAAAGCTTTTGTGCTGCTCTCAAAACCATCAGTAAGAAGTGCCTTGGAATTCAACAACTCAAAACTTTAACAGGAAATATAGATTCCACTTTAAGGTTGCTGAACAATTCTCAAACTATTAGAAAATTTTCAAAGTTTAAATTTAAATCATTTTTGCAGGATTTTATGAGGTACCCTTTTCTAAGGATTGTTACTCCAAACAACTTTTTTTTTAATCTACCGACTTCGAAATGGAGTATTAATGTTAGCAAATGCCACAAGATGAAGTAAAAGCTATAATCTGTTTTGAAAGTCATGAATGGTATATAAAAGATAGCAGCAAAATGTCACTCCCATCTTCTGTCTCCACATGTAATACCCCAGTATTTTCAATAGTGAGCTCTTCCTCCCTCTCACTTTGTATGCACATGCTGAAATTTGTCCGAAGTCAGAAAAAGAAAAGGATTTGAGGAGAAATTGTCCTTACTTCATATGTATGTGTCTGTATACACACAGAGACCAAAGGCACTTTCAAAATTGCAGCAGAGATCCTGAAGAATAATTTCAGCTACCATCAGAAGACTAAAGAACTTAAGTGTCCTCTGGAAAGTGTAAGAGTTGAAATTCTACTTATAGGAGAAAAGCACTAACAAAATTAAGAGATACATTAACTCAGAGAAAAAAAAACATGAGGAGAAACAACAAAATTTCACAAAAACTAAAGCAAATTTCAATACAGTAATATCACTTGTCTAGAACCAAGCAATAACAGCATTTCTGAATTTAGCCCATAAAACAAGAGTGTCTTCACCTTCCTGAAAAGCACATTGTCATGTGGATTAGAAACGTGCTTAAAAATCAGGGAGTAAGGACTACATCATACTCAAGAAAGAAAACATGTTTTTATAATAAGACAGCTCCAAATAACAAATTAGTTTCAGTAAGAATAAGTTCATCAGTTAGATGCTTGTAGCAACCATCAGGCTTCATATTGTAGGAAGACCATTGTGGTGCCGTAGCTATACTGCCATGAATGTGTGAGTTACCCAATGTAAGCACACTAACTCATTCATACGCTGGTGGTCAACTAAGTACAGATACAGTCAGGTAATACAATAAGTAGCTAACAATATAAATTTTTTTCCTTTAATAAAAGCAAGCACAGCTCATGACCATAAGGAATTCATGTTTCATTAATAGGATATTACTTATTTCTCATCATTATTCACTTATGTTCTGTATGTCAAAGCTGCAGGGCAACTGACAGAATGAAATAGCTGACGTGCTGGAAGAGTATCAAGGATTTTGGTGTTGGCTATTCCACAGAATACTCAGTGAAATATGATCTGAGACAGAGATGCTTTCTTTCCTTGCATCAGTCTGAAACAGATTTTATGTATGCTCTCATACACTGCAGTCCTCAGTTTTGCACAGTAGTAACTCCACTCACTCCTGAAATCTTACTCATCTGTTCTTTTCCAATCGCTATCCAACTATATCATCATCTCTATGGGACAGCAACCTTCTTTCTGGCTAAAATGGTGGTTGTTGTCTTCATAATGGAGTGAGAGACTGCTCTAAATTTAGCCAACACAGTGGCACTTCATCAAAGGCAATTCATCACAAAAAAACAAAAAGCCATCAAATAATTCTAAACACTACACTGTGCAGTCAGATTGTTATGACTGTATTTTCCATTTTAATGGATCGTAGAAACTGTTTATTCTGTTTTATATAGAATCTCATTTTATGTAGATTTTTAAGCAGACTCATCCTTCACAAACACTTAAAACAGCTGCTCAGCCCCAACGGTTCAGACAATGGGACATGAAGAGAACAAGTAAGTGTTAGATATTACATGTAGATATCAAAACAGTTGCATGGTTTGCTCTTTCATATACTGCCTTTCCCCCCAAAAAAATTATCTGTAACTCCTCATCACATGGAGGCACTTGAAGCATCAACTTCCATCAGACAGTCCTTTCACTTCAAGGCTCAATGTCAACACTCCTGAGAGCAACAGGTTATCTGTAGACACCCTGTATCTCAAGCCTGAAAGCTGGATATTCCAGGGCAAAACAAATATCCAGCTTTTCTGGATATTTCTCCAGCCCTAGAACAGTTTGTTTTACTTGAATGATGCAGATGATAGAATAATAAACAAGCTATTCAAACTCAGAGGGAGTAAAGCTACGTGAGTCAGAAGTTCTCAAGTATTGCCCCATCTTCCTAATGACTTGTTTTGAATAGTGCAAGGTAGAGTTGACTCTGGCTTCAAATTTTCGGCCAGCCTTGACATCCAAAGGTACAGACACCAGATTTTAATAACCCCACAACACATACTGGTCTAATTTTTCACTCCGTTTTGTTTATATTGGAAAAAAGCACCAACACAGAGCCACAACACAGAGTAAAATCCAACAGAGGGGTAGTACTGAGCACAGCCATGCTTCTCATTTACCCAGACTAATAATTCAAAAGCTATTTCTAGACTCCTGGAGTGAATCTGACCTGTCAAAATCCTTTAACTTTTGACTCACATAGCTAGATTAATAGTTGAGATACAGTCTAAAATGCAGCTTTACTATTTTTAATATTTCAGTTAGACTAGAACAGATAACAGACCTATGCAAGCAGCAGCATTTTACAAGCTAAGGGCAGGAGAAATCAGGCTTTGTAATCTTAGCCCACAAGGAGTTACATATATTTCAATTCGCAATGCAGGTATTCCTTTGGGCAAGTCATAATCTGATTTGCCATTATCTACTACCTTGTCTAGTTTCAAAGAACTTGACAAAGATGGAATATTGAAGTCTATTTTGAATTGAACAACAGATTCAAAAGCAGTTGGAGGAAAAAGAATAAGGAAGTAAAGAAAAGGAACAGTCCATCAAAAGTGTTTTCTTGAAGGAGGAGGAAAAAGCTAAAAAACTACTGCTCAAATACACACAGATACAGAAGAATCCTAAAGAAAATGAAGAAAAACTTCAAAACCACCAAGTAACAATTCAAAGCCAGTATTTCTTTGACATTTAATTCCCACTACTGGATACATACCTTTCAGATAACAGCAACTTTAAAAGGTTTATTATTAAAAACCATACACCACTTGAAAACTCATTTATTTTGCACTTGCAGGAAAACATAGATAAGGGATAGAGACATAGATTAGGTCACCTGCTCTTAAAGTGTGTGCTGTTTTGCTGATGGATATTATTCACATGTTGAGATTGAAGTTGAAAAAAATGAACTGCTAAAGAAAATTATGAAAGATAAAATTCACTGTATCTATCTTCCACAAGCATTAAAAACATTCACAAATCTAAAAGATTGGGATGGCAGGGTGGGAGACGGATGAACATCAGACCTACGTTAACTTCTCTGGCTACTGAATGCTACTTTCCAAAAGCCAAGCATCTGGTACTTTTTGTCAGCCCCAAGCAATATTGCTTGGTGACTCCAGCCTTTCCCCTCACTCCTTTCCCATTCTTTTCACTCACACATTTACACTTCCTTCCTCTAAGAGGATAAACCAGTCCTTAAAACTGTAGTTGAATTTGCTGGTGCTCAGACTGGTGATGTGCTGCTGAACCAAGCTGCAATACAAACAGGAGTGGTTTCTTATACCTCTGTTTTGAACACTGCCAGCTCTGCTCCCCCAACCTAACATCAAAAACTGTTCTGATCCTGTATTTCACAATGCTGCTCCTTTCTTTTCTCCAAACTTTTTGGCTGCTTGTGTTATAAAAAGAAGTTGCTTACTGTCAGCAATAGCTGCACCTGAAAATCCTATATACTATAATTTGGGATGGCCATGGTTCTAAAACAGTTCTAAGCACCATTCACTTATTTTCCATTTACTGCTTCAAAGCCATGCACCCAGCAGCCACCAATTTTAAGATTTCTTGTGCTTGTGATGCCTTTACCATCAACACTAAAGGCAAAGCACTCAGAAAATAGCCATCAGCGACGTGCCCAATGTTAACCATTTGTTACAATGGCACAAATTTATCATAATATCAGCACTGTTTCTAAAGTAGTCTCCAAATCTTCTCGTGCAAGGAGAAATGGCCCTGATTAAAGCAGCTGGTACACATCTTGGACAACAGTTTCCCTTCACAAGCACAAGAATTGAGTTGTTTAAGAAAACCCGTTGCACAACATTATTATTGTGGTTATTTCTGTATCAGTTGCCTTCAATACTATCAAGGGAATTCTCTTTCTTAGTTGGAGTTGCTGAAAAGAGCAACTGGCCCATTCCCACAGATGCCAGGTATGAACAGTCAGACATAAGCAAGAACTTTCAGAGTTTTTAAATTATATTTGAGTAGCTAAAAACACTATTTGTTGAAATTCATGACTTAAAATGGGAGCAATAGGTTTTCTGTTACTGAACACCTTTCAAAGGAAATTACTTTTTAATCAGGCTATTAGTTTAAGTGTGTTTCAGATACAATAATAAGAACATCCTGTTAAATGCACGACCAAGTGACAACTGAGAATAGCCTTGGTTCATTGGTGGGTTACAGTCAGCCTGAAACCGTACACAGAGGTTTCTTTTTATTTATATATATTATTAATTTTGGACATAGGAAGGTCTTGTATTTATGTAATCAACTTAAAACAAAGAAACTTGCACACTTGCACACTGCAGTTTACACTTCACTTTGAGATGGTATGGACTCCGCCTTATGTTTCATTTTACTCCTGTGACTATGAACCAGTGCTGCTACCATTACTGAATGCAAACAAGGCAATTTCGTTTTTAGATTTTCAAACATTCTTTTGCACTGTTTTTCAGAAATGTTTTAATGAACAGCAAAACTATATTTATGTGCTAATGAGATACCCTTGACAACACTGCAAGTAAGGAGCAGAATAGATTTTTTTAAGCCTAGGATACGAAGTCTTATAACAATTACTCAAGCCTTGTCTAGTGAATTTAGCATTCAGAAATAATTCTCTGGCAACCCCACTTTAAGCCTTATGAATAACAAAGAGCACCTTGTACGTCTTAATGTCCTTTTATACAGGGATGCACCTATACCTTTATCTTCCCGCATTAAGCTCTTCCGAGTTGATAAAGTAGTACGTTTTTTCATTTCTGCGTAATTTAGACTTCTTAGCCCACTTCTTCTACATGTTAATGGATTTTTATTACCACCTTGCACTCCACTAGTTTTCTGGATTACAATGTTTTCTTTGATTTATTTTAAATCTAAGGTCAATCACTATATTCAGAAGAGTGGATAAGACTGTACCTCCAAAGAAGTTTTCATTTCAGGTGCTTAATCTTGCTTGCCCTCCTCCCCAGCGTAAAAATAATACACGGTACCTCTCAAACAGTTTACAGACCTAGTGACAACTCTAGGGAATAATTCTGTGCAACATCCACCAAGAAAAACCACCCACCTGATGCTGAAGGCCTCAGCCAGAACAAGGAGGGTGGGCAGGAAGAAATGATCCGTCTAAGAGCTGCCCCGCATGATTTATCAGCCCTCATGTGATACACAGAGCACTCTCTTCTGAGCAAAAGACAACGCTTCACAGTTTTTAAGCCAGATTAGTCCTTTGTGTCTACTTTAACCAGCCCAGGTTATGTTCTAGAAATGTCTGTAGTGAGAGTGGAAATAAAGGAATTTGTGAGGAAAAATGCAGAACTTGCAGAACTGACAGAAGGAGAATTGAGAGATTTTCCTGGAATAAAAGGGCTCATATGGAACACTGTAGAGGGAAGAAAATTGTGGC
The DNA here is from genome assembly GCF_040182565.1 of Anser cygnoides. NCBI lineage: Eukaryota > Metazoa > Chordata > Aves > Anseriformes > Anatidae > Anser > Anser cygnoides. Next base: position 44,549,860 of record NC_089875.1, on the reverse strand, counting down.
AAAAAGGTGAATATAAGATAATGTTTGCACATAAAGCAAAAATATATAAATCTAAGAATAAATAAGCTGTATATAGAGGTTCAGTTATGGAAGAGAAATACATTTGGGGATTATTTCTATTCTTGGAAAGCAGCAGAGATCATAAGGAATGATTTCACCCAAATGAAAAAAAATCCGGAGCTCTACACCACCAGAAACAAGCTATCAAGAAAAAAGTGCTCTGAAGTCCAAAATGTATCTTAATCAAGAATATCTATTCATACTAATGTAGTGTCTAGTTTATAATATATATATTCCAAATTATAGAAAATATTTGTTCTAACAAACCCATTCCTTTGGAGCTGAAATAAAATATTGATTGTTGTTTTGTGCATAACAGTTCTCACGTTTTTGTCTCCTCAAAAGGAGGAGAACTACACCCCTAACAACAACAGATTTTCTTGGAGAGCACTAGTACATGCTGTAGAGCTCTGAACTCTCTAGGAACTATACTAAAATCTTGTAACCTTTTGAGGGAAATAACGTCTTTATTGCCAAACACTAAAAGACTACATTTCTGTGGTCAGGGGCAGGGCGAAAACAGCGTAGGATGAAGGATGTACACAAAGTGTCAGTGAACCCAAAGGAGAGAGCCCCTGGAAGACCAATACCACTATCACACTACTGATAAACCAAGGATGTTTGGTTTTCAGTTAGAGACTAACTTAAAAAATAAAGGAAACGTTTTATTATGACAAATACTATTTCCTGCTCTTGCGCCAGACTTTTGCAGTTTACATTTATCTATTTTCTGCATTGGTTCAGCACACAGAATGATGTGTTACAAGCACACATTGGCAATACCTATAATAATAGCTGAAAAATAGTTCAGAAAACCCTTAAAGCTTATCGTTAAGGATATCTATTTGCAAATATCTAGAAAAGCAAACCTATTTTTGTCATACGCACAATGCCACAAAAGACTACCTATTTTAGGAAAGTAGTGAATTCAATATTCCAGTAGTAAATTTAGTTGCATTTTAACCCAAAGAACACAGGTATTTTCTAAAGAGAATATTATCCTTTACACAAAATTTGCCCTAAATTTGCAATAAAAAAGTTTTCATGCACACAAGTAAAAAAGAAACTTAAGGGTGGGCAAAAGTAAGTCACAATATACTTTTAAAACTTTTAGCAGGTGCAAAGCTTTGAGATGTGATATTTGTTCTGTTCATTTTCCATGTGTCTACTGCTTACAGGTAAAGTTTCAGACCGGTTTTTCTTCCTTATAAGAACAGTAAGCAAGCAGTGAACTCTTGTAACACAACAAAAGTCTGCTGGAAACAAAATCAGATTTATTTCCATCATAAGATTCCCACTCAATAGTAAAAAAAATCGGTTACTTCTCGGAAGGCTTCCTTTCCAAATGCTAACACAGACTACAAGAAATCATTCTTAATGCACCTTACACTGCAGCACTGACTAATAAAACAAAAAAGATATTCCACCTCTCCTGTTGGCCCTCATGTTATTATGATAAAGCCAGACACCACAACAGATTAATAAAAAGTTTCCATACAACAAAAAAATTATTAGATGAACAGCTTTTTTGTTCACAACCAGCAAACTCTATGGAAACAGTCCTTACATAAGAAAAAATAGTTACAGGAGAGAACAAAGTGAAATAGCTGCCCTAGCAATCAATACTTTTTATCCTAGAAGAAACATACTACATGTCATCCATTATGAGAAATGCATTAATAAAGGAATGTAAAGTCTAATAGTCTCAGGCTGCCAAGCTTCACTGCAGCACACAAAAAGTTTGGCTTCCTCTTACTCCTACTCATGATCTTATCAAGTTCTCATATTAGCCTTCCTATGACTCACACGCAAATAAACAAATTTTCACCTTTTAAATACCTTTTTAATTACATTACTACTGATAAAATTTATATAAATGTAAACAAGAAAGAAGTGTTTTATCCAAATAAGATAAGGAAAATGCATGCAACACGCTATGCCTGAAGTTTGTGTATACATACCTGTGGGTTGACAAGATTCCCATTCTGAACAATACTCTATTTAAACCAAGATTTATTGGAAGTTCGCTAGCTGTACCGCTTGGTCTAGCAATTAAGACACTGCCTGCTAAGACTTCTCTTTCATGGGCGATTAAATAGCTCCAACCACTCTGCCAGAGTTGTCTAATTTACACATAAAAAAAAGATTACCTAGTAACACTCCATCTCGAGAAGGTGACTAAAGAAAAGGACTTCCACTTTTTTTTTTAAACCCTTGGAAGAAGTCATGCTGTAGACAGTACTCCAAATATTTGAGAGAGAAAGCTCACAGAATACTACAAAGTTGTCAAATGTACAGCAACAGCTGGCTTTTCAATGCAGTTAATATAGGCTACCTCACCCACCATCTCAGCATTATGTCAAGGATTTAAGCATATCTTTACAAGAAGTTCCCAACACTGAAATCCCTATATACTGACTTTAATGTTACATTTTGGGTTTCCCCCTGATTTTTTATTTTTTAATTTTAAAAGAATAGATATTCCTATTTTTTGCAAAACAATTCTAAGGCTTCAGAATGAAGACTCAACAGCAATGTACTGTAACATGACTCGTTATCTTTCCCAGGCATTAACCGAAGAGCAAGAGCTGAATTAAATTTAAGCCAGCATAAATGTGGACACAAATAAACGGTAGTTTTCCTCTTAATTCCAAAGACACTGTTTTGGGCAGAATTCACGGCAGTGCCTCCCCAATGACCTGGGGAAGAACCATCCCCAGAAAATGCATCTTACCACTTGGCCACAGGCCGTCCTCCGCACGAGACACCAGTTGGCAAGAGGTGCCTGCTCCGAGCTGCCAGCACTGTCTCTCTGCCAAGAAGCCATTACGCGGCACGCTTGTCACACCAGCAGCCATACATCTTCTGAGGACTAACAGTCACTGGGCAAACTTCACCAGAGAACATGCGATAACCAACTGGTATTAGTTATTCTAACAGCGAAGACCTGGATAAGAGTCTGAAGATGGAAACCAAGGGCAAAAAAACAAGAAAAAGGATGGCAGAGACTGAGGGAATTGAAAGGTTTCCTTGCAGGAAGAAAGCAACTTACAACTGATTATTGCTTTTAAAGGTATTTTTAAGGAACAAGTACTACAGAGCATGGTGCTCTTCTCCAGCCATATTTACTGCAGTCTTGAGAAGAATCAGCATTTCCTCCACTTAGCCTACTCAGACAAAATGCATCCACGTTTTGATGACATTTAATTGCTACAAAACAGAAGTGCCCAGCAAAGACTTCCCCGTGTGCATTTGCTGAGCACTCAGTCCTCTTTTTGTTAGGCTGGTCATGACAAACGTAGCTTTAGCCTCACCTCTTATCAGTTAATCTTATCAGCCATGATTTGTTAGAAAAATATACTCCTTAGTTGCAAGCAATGCAAAATCCCTCAAAACCAGACAAGCCTTCAGCCATGTATCATGGCCTACTGACACAGATGTTGGCAAACAAAATTAAAGATATCTTATTAAATAGCATAAAAGCAGCAAGCGGACTAAAAGCCAGCTTTTTCCATCCATCTTGCACTGCACATCAGAGGGCTGTGGTGTTCCTACCCGAAATAAGCAGCAGGTATCACTGCCAGAGATGTAATAGGAGATTTTTCTTAAGTCTGAGACACATCTAAGGTCATAATTGGGACGCAGCTCCTCTGAATACTTAAATACAAAACAACGATGCTAGTTTTCCAGTTAGGCTTATAGGCAGCCGTATTCTCATTTTTAACAGGGAAAACTATCCCAGAATGAGTGTTGGAGTATGTGATAACAACGGCAAGCACACTTGTCAAACATCCAAAATGATTATTTTGGAAACAAATAGACATGTGCAATCTAATTTCACTTAGCAAGTGCTAAAAGCCAAACAATGTGGTACTAAATTAGTTCACGCTGACAACGAACGGAAATTCCCAATTACTCTAAGGATTACTTTTCTGAAGCCATCCTTTCCTAATAAAGGCAAAACTCCTACACTTGCTTAAAAACACTCGATAAAAAGATTAAAACGCTACGGAATTGAGTTTCCGAACTTTAGAGAAAGTTACTACAGAGATAAACCTTGCATTACAGCACTTCGTTTAGTACTGTAAAAAAGCTATAGAGCCATTAGAAAAATACTGTTTTGTGTGCCTTAATTAGTGCTTCACAATAATTAATGATTTGGAGGGGGGCAGGGGAGGATAGCCTCATTTTCAGCTACCTTGGTTACCCGAAATGCTGTAGAATTAAGAGATAGAGTGCTGTGCTACAAATACACATGCAGTCGTGTCAAGGAAAGGAAGAAGTCATGTAACAGTCAAGACTGGAAGGTCCCAAATAATGGAAAGAAAAGATTAAAAAGTCCACAAAAACCTCTTCAGCATTACATACGCTGAGACAAAAAAACAACCAGAAGTCAATTAAGACAGCTCCTCCCCATCTTAAATAGGCAGACCACCAAAACCCCACCTTCCTTTCTTCCCCCGCCCCCAACAGTTTATCTGTACAAAACTAGGAGCCCTTATCAAACTCTGGCTGTTTGAGTAGCATTCAGTAAGTTTGGAGTCTGAAAAGACTAAATTTTTTGTATGATGCAATAAACCAAATTTCAAGTTAGATGAAATTTAATAAGAAAAAGAAGCCTAAGGAATAAAGCCTATGAAGTCATCCAGGAAAGAGGCAGAGGTAAAGGTAGATTGATTATTAGTATACTTAAAAATTAAAAGCTAATACTGAGAATTGGGGGGGGAGGGAGGAGGAATCAAAATCAAAGCAACTGTAGTACATACTTACACACCAAAAAACATTAAATGATCCTTATTAGTGCCAACACAGTTAAGATACTTTAAGCCTGATAATTAGAGAAAGGAGGTAAAATACATATATTTCAAGTACCCTTTATATTAGGCCTACTCGGTATGAGCTTATCTTCAACTTTACATAAAGCCATTCCAAAACCTACTCTACAAACAGATTGGAAGTAATTTATGTAAAAAGCAGGTCCTCAGCATAGAACTCCTTTCAGAGATGCACGTTGTTAGAAGCCTGTCCTCATTAACCAGTAAAGGGATTTTGAGCACTTAAGATCCATCTAATTGCTGAAGCAATCCTAAAGATTAGTACTACGGTATTTCTAATAACTTTCAGTCTGCAGAGTTGCTTTGGGGAAAGCCTGATCTCTGTCATATCTTCAGAGTAATTCAAAATCATTGTAATTAAGGGGGATAGAAGAAGATCAGGCAATACCATGGATTCTTAGAAGGCACAGACTCAATATAAATAATTTGCAAGTTAACCCTAGCGATTTATGAGCATGCATATAAAGTCAGACATTCATTTCCAGTTCAAAATGCTGAACAACAGTTTAATAAACCGTTTTAACTCCAGGAAGACATTTAAAAGAGTAAGTATGTACAAAGGTAGAAAATATCTTAAACATATAATGAGCATGTTTCTACAAAGGAGCTCTGGAATATTACAATCCTTGCCACAGGCCTCAGTACAGATCAAAAATAAACTCCCGAGATGCCACTTCTATTCTCCTGCAAGCACAAGTGAACACAGCTGCAGGTGAGAAGGTATTTCCTTCTCTATATGCATTTCTAGAAACATCTTTGCAAGAAGCTAGAGTTCCCAGTGAGACATTTCACACCAGCTAACCTCGCCACCAAGTCTTCTAAAGTAACAGCAGCCTTTTCCTGTTTAAGCTGAGGGAGGAAGTTTTGTCTCAAATTATCAGTCATGTTCTGAACAAATGTTTTTATAGCCAGGCATCCAAACCACTGTAGATTTCTCACCTTCAAAAGATACAAACTTCAATGATATTTTTAACATTATTCCTACCTATTCCCAACAAAAGAACAGCAAGAGGTGAGATACAGTAGTTTTTCCAAGCGAACTCTTGCTCAATCGAAATATCTAAGCATATTTCAGTTGATGTTAGTCTCGTGTTCAGCTAGGGCTACTAGGTCATGCTACAGTATTTCCTCTAAACTTCTTTCTAAAATCGCAGCAGGCTGCAAGGAACAGGAGTATCACCGAAAATAGACAGGGTCTAAGGGCAGGCTCTCAGGGTACCTCTCGGTTTCCTTTCTAAGGGTCAGACATTAGAAAGTTGTCATCTCCTACAGATAATCTTTCAGGAGTTATTTGAATGCAAATTTACAGTGAAGCATTCCTGTTTAAACCCCAGCATTCTTGCTCACAACTTCCCCAAATTACTAGAGGAATACAAGTTTACTTACTTGAAAGATTTTGCTATTAGTCATCTGGGAAACTATGCAACCTCCAAAAAATCTGGCCGCTAACTGGCTGCAAAGCAGTTACAAAAACAAATGACGGAGCTTTAGATTAGAGACCTTTTTGCAGTACCCTTAAAGAAAACCCTTGTGGTCCGCTGTCTGGACCGAGCGGATGTTCAGAGGGATGCTACACCTGCTCCCAGAGCCTGGAGGAAGTGCAGTATCTGAGCAACCCTCCCAAAACCCAGCAAGCAGGAATCAAGGGCAGAACCCGCTTCTTCCCAGCATAAGGAACCATTAACCCTTTCCTTTAGGGGGCTGGTTACTAACGGGGGTCTTCAAAACCATTCAGCTCTGTTAGAGATTCACCGGAGTTGGGAGGCAGTATCAAGAAGTTTGCAGAACACAGGCACTGTTACACCCGATGCGGAGAGCAACGAGGGAACCTGTCAACAGAGGGAAGAGCGGACTGTGCACGTGCTCCACGTACAGCTGCCAGGCTTCTTCTGCAGGAGGACAGAGAGGAAGGGATAAGGCAACTAAGGAGGAGAGTTAAATGCTGTAGGAAATAAAGTACAACATAAGCAGGCAGGAAAGAGAGGCATTAATGCAACAGCAAGTTGCAGTACACAGCACCAGCTGCAATCTCCCAGTTAAAAGTCACCGACCTCACAGCACCCAACCAAAACAAACCAAAAAAGCTGCTCAGCTCTATTTCCACCCAGACTATCCAGGCCTAGCTCCTGTTTTAACCTACAGGAACGTTTTCAAAGCTTATCACTCAGAAGATATTAGCACAGAACGGGAAGCACAGCATCTGACTTCGGAGACGGAGATCGAAACGTAATTGTCAAAACAATTTTGAGAAAAGGGCAGATCTGTGCCCGGCTGTCTCTGCTGTTTATTAGTTGAAGACAAAGTGCAGTTCTACAATGGCAGAAACAAGCTAAGTTATGCAAAACTCATCTGGCTAGCATAGCGTTCGACAAAGAAAATGTTGATACAAATTTACCAGCAGATTGTTAAGGAATAGGAGGCATTTATGCTCGCAGCAAGATGCTTCCAGTGTCCAATACAGAAGCGTTAAAAGTTACTTTGAAAATTGCCACTGGCAAGCAGGGGGGTGTTGTACCGGTGCTTCACATGGCACGCAGCACTGCCCGTTTCCTGGGCAAGACACAAACAGCAATGCCATTAGCACAATCAGGAGTCTGTTTGTAACACAAACGCTAAAAAACATTTGGAACAGACCCACAGATTTTATATAGTCATGAGGTGCACACAGCGAGCTGCATCTCTAAATCAATTTCAGGAACAATCAATACTCCTCTAACACAACAGAGGGGCTAGATAAATGAAATGAAAATAAAAACAAAACTTATTTATTTTTACAATTCCTTGTGAGCAAAACAATGAAAAAAGACAACCCAAAATCTGATTCAGTACGAAGAATAATTTTTCTGTGGTTATTCTGCTGTGAAATCACTGCAATCTCCCTATTTTCTGAGTAAACTAAAGCAGCATTATCACAAGCAGCACCAGGAGTATTTTCCCTTATCTAAAATTATAACCCTATATACTCACGGTAAGCAAAGAGGCATTTTAAAATCTATAAGACTATATATACGATACTTTTTTAGAAATCATTACAGAAATACTATGATACTGAGTTTGTACTTTTAAAAAAAGAAATACATTCTAATACAGTAACCCACTACATTGTGCAGAAGATAGCGGTGACTGAATTTTCAGAAAACAGTCTTTTAGCTTTGGAGAACTGAAGACGTGTCTTAAGCAGTGCGTGTCTTAACTCTTGAAAGCACACACCGAATTAGCAGCAGAACATCACAGAGTGTATTGACAAGAGCAGTAGGAACTTTTAACCTCTACTCAAGTAGAAATTCACTGCAGGTGTACAAGTTACTCAAAATCAAGTTATTCAAAGCCAGCTGGCATACCAAAAATGAAGCCTTACTCTTTAAAATGCTGAAGAATATCACAATAACTTCATTGTCTTATAATTTGGAAAGATGTCCTCAAACACTAACCAGTTTACTGCAGTCCCCGTAGGTAGCTGCACGTGCAATGAAGCGCAGTGCTTCCTTGCTACCTCACAACTACACATCCGATTTACAGCTGCTCTGCAGCAAATTCACACCTGTGCTGTGAAACCTTACTGAACTTTCCACCACTTGAATTCGGTTACTAAGCACCCTGTAGAAAATATTTATCTGTAGCAGTCAAAACTCACAATAATCAGGATATCTACAGCTTCTAGTGGCACTAGGAGATGGAGAAAAAAAGCTGTCTAGGATTTTGGGATGGCAGGGCACAGAGAATAACAACGTGTGGCTTCTGAAAAGCAACAGGAATACCACTGCCATGTACCCACCCCATTCTCCACATTCTACTGATGGAAATTAAGACCCACTTACTCTGGGCTGTCCCTCTGATATCCTGGACCACCAATTCAGGGCAGCTAGTTCTACAGCTCACTGTGGTTCAGGACAGCCGGTTACACTACAATTCAGATTGCCTACATGCATGCAAAATTTGTTGCTTTCATTTTGGCTTTGATACCAAGTCAGCAAGTAATATTTTTTTTGTATTAAAATAGGCTGGAAGACACCTAGGAATTTGTATTTTCTAGAATAAAATCTAACTTCAGGAGAAAAAAAATTAAAATCTAATTTCAGTAAAATCTAAAGCACTATAGCCAGTCAACATTTAATTACTCCTGTGCCATGCAAGTAACAAAGATGTAATCAAAAATGATTAGAAAAATTGCAACTTCAAGTTGCATAGCTTGATATTAGCAGTATCTTGCAGAAATCTCAGAGTTCTAATTTCACAGAAATTAACACAATTTAGCATTAAGAGTTCCTGAAGGTGAAACCAGACATCAAATAAAGGTGATACTTGTTTCTTCATGTAAATTCGTAAGGTTTATTTTTATGTATATGCGGATAACTAATGAAAGAACATACACAGAACTCGACAGCAGATCCCAGCTATCTGGATCCCACGGACTTTGAAAGGAGACATGCCACATCTGACCCCGTCAAGTATGAATTAGTGTCACAACAGCTTCCAACCTTCTGACGCATTCCATCCTCCCGCTTTACTTTTCTGGGACAAATTAAGTATTCAGCAGGCAGACTACAGCTGGCTGGAAACGCTGACACTCAAGTGACAGACGTGGCTCACACCAGCTGCAGCTACAGCAGTGACCTAGCGTGCCAGAGGGGCAATGCTAGATCACTCCCTGGGGCAAGTTCCCATCCTTTCAGTTTTTGGAAATATGCAGCCTCTACCAAAAGAAAACCCAAGCGTGCTTGGGCCACTACAGGCCACTGCCTGTACGTCCTTACTTTTAACACAGATGCTAGATCCTCCAACAGCTTGTTCTCCATGCACGCGCTGTGCACTCGTAGGACTGACAGCTAGTGCAAACTTTGCTGAGAAGAAAAATGCAAAGCAGACACAAAATCCTAGAACCATGATGAAACACACAAATCTACAAGAGATGCACCCACCCCACTTACTACATCAGTACTGCATGCATACCAATACCTAGCTCGGTTAACTGGCTCTTAAAGCTAAGTATAATTCCTAAATTTGTCCTGTAGCATAGTAAGTTGTCAGGGTTTGGGGGGGGCGGGGGAGGGGGGGGGAGGAGGACTGCATTCAAAGAAACCTCCATTTTTTCCTCAAAATTCCCCATCTGTGTATGAAGCAAACATACGAGCAAATATTCTATAAGTACGCTGATGTGAAATTTTAGTAGTGAATTAACATTTAAGCTTATTTACATTTTCTAAAAAGTGATGATAAAGAACAGGTGGTTGGTCTGCCCACTGCCACTTTAGAGGCACAAGATCAAAAATAACACGCTTAAATTCCTTCTATGTTCTACCCGCTTTTCACTAAAACCCATCTGCTCCTTCATCTCTACAGGGCCCACTCCCTGCGCTCTGCCAACTCCTCTCCTAAAGCAGAGCAGCTATTCTGACTGTGCTGTGTCAGTGATACCCTTTGGTATATGGCCTTTCTTATTTTTCCTTCTGCCCTTCTGCAACCCTGCCATCTTTTCTGAGCATCTTTTCCACCTCCTCCTCAACACTAACTTCCCTTTCTCTCTGCCTTAAGGGATGCAGAACAGCTGGGTCTAGCAAAGTTTGACTAGCCTATTAGGACTGCCCACTTAATTACCTATTCTTGCTAAATAGGTACTGGTACACAATAACTGAGATCACAGAAACCTATTAACATTAATAAGGTGATAAAAGAAGGTTCTGCAGAAGCCCAGAGCAGTCAGCTCACACCTGAGCAAGACTGCATTTGCAGATAGACTGAACATCAAGGTAAAAAGAAAATTGTTTCCTTATCACCATTACTTCCCTTCCAAACTATGCATTAACTGACCAAAACTTACAAACAAAGGTAAAGGGCACTGGCTCAAAACCCTTGAAAATCCACATAAGCATTAGTGACACAGGCTTTAAGGCAGCAAAACATTTGCAGTACAGCAAGGTAAAAAGGACATGGCTACTTGTCACATTCCCTTGCAATTGTCTAATAATAATAATAATCTCACTTTTAGATACTAGGGCCTCACATACTGGACCCCTAACAAGACTGGTCACTATTTTCAATCAATGGTGACCTCCCATCCACTTTTATTTCCTGAAAATGTAGGAGCCACCGCTCTATCACTGTTTCATTTAGCATTTATTAATGCACCTTCAACAACAATGTACAAAGTTGTCAGAGACCCATGGCCACACTATTAAGGCTAGCGAAGTCTCTTATCTCCAATAAGAGTTTCTATTTGAACACTTTATTACACTGTAAATGTGTATGTGAACTGTGCACTGGAATTTGTTCAGTGTTCTTGCCTCACCACCTTTCCATGTTTTACATTCCTTATGTCACCAGTTGCTACTCACCTAAGAGTTGAGTAAAAGAAAATAAAAAAATGGCTGAGCTTTACAGAGTGTTTGTATGACAAAATGTGGTTGCTATACCAAAGTCACTACAATAGTCGAAAAAACAAGCAGTAGGTATGAAGCTTACAAAGAACGTATGCAGATATTCTCCTACCTTACTGAGCACAGCTGAACGACCAGCTATATTCATTTGCTTGATATGAAAAGGAATAGCCTTCAAACATCCTTGTTGCTTCCAGAATCTTTCTACTCTGTGCATTTTTTTTCCTGCAGTACTCATTCAAATGCAGCTGTTTGTCATGAACTAGATAGCCCAATCTTCCTGACCTTGCGAGCCACATCCTAAAAACCTAATCCTAATCCATCTTAATGTGGTAGAGAAGAGCAAAAAATATATCCCGCTCACCTCAGTGAGCCAAGGTTGACGGTACTCGGTCATTCATAAGCAGAAAGACATCTAATCGTTGCTGCAAGACAGACCTGCTGCTGGGTTTCTAAGGTCCTAGCCATCCTGCTGCAGTCCTGCAGGTCTTGAATTTAGTCCTTTTATCAATAAAATCTCACAGGAAGTGCAGCCAGACTTGCAAGCAGCAGCGACTTTGACTTATTTCCAACTACAACAGCCTTCTCCCATGGCACTCACTAGGACAGCTGCAGATATGAGGCAGAGAGCGTTCAGTCTATCCATACCCCAGCATACACAAGAGAATGGAAAACTGTCAGAACTAAAGAAGTATGAACTAAAAAACAACAATACTCTCCATAGGCTATGCAAATTACAGTACAATACAGCACAATCAAAGAAAAAAGGGCAGTTGCATACCTAGTTATGAGGCCTTCTTCTTCACCACTGCCATTTAGACTCCGAGCAAAAGAGCTTCCAGCATAATACAAAAATCAGAGGATTTATGAAATTGCTTATCAGCTTGCTTTTTGGAATCTAAACAGCCTAAAAAAAAATGGTTCAAGATGCTACTGATCACATTGTATACCCCTCAAAAAGGGAAGGAAATGAAGATCTAAATCACCCAGGAGTACAACCTTAATACTTTTAGGGGTGTCAAAATGCCATCAGTATTAGATGACAGATTTAGCTCTTGAATTTTGGAAATTACTACTTGATTTAAATATATACACACATGCTACACAGAGTATCTGCAACCATGTAGCTCCTCCCCAGCAGCCCCTGCCACCCCCCCCAAAAAAAACAACTTCAGAGTTGCTTCTAAAAATGTATTATGCACAGTTGTCTGAGCAAGACACACCAGGAAAATAAGTCTAACATGAGACTTCCCCTTGAACTCAGTAACACCCCTCCTTATTCTCTTGATATTCTCCCTCCTCCACAGGAAAATAAATGCATGGAAAGATTTTTTTAGATGTAAACCTGTTTAAAAGTGATCAATTCAATGTACCTCAAATAAGAGAAGAAGGAGTTGTGGGGGAAGAACAATGCTGGGGGCTAAATACGGGTACTCAAAAGAACGAACTTCATTCAGATACTTCCTGTACTGATGAACAGTGGCTTTACCCCCTTTTAGAAGGGGATGTAATGAGAAGTTTAAATATAGTGAAAATTCTCAGTCTTGTAACAATTATGAATGACTATCCAGCTGTTTCAAGGGCATTCTTCAGAAACATAGCAGCAGTTAAAACTGCCAAAACTGTTGGTTCAATAAACAAAGGAACACCGATACCATGTTTGGCTTAAGAAACCCACTTCCCCCAGCACGTGTTCCCTGAGAAATTACATGTACATGCTGAACCCGGGCAAGGAAAAGCCACTTGTTTCTTTATAAAGACATATATGAAAGTTTGTGCAATTTTAGAAAGCTTTGGGTTTAGAAACTTTTTTTTTCCCCAGCGTGATCGCCTTTACAGTGTGGCTGCTTGGCAAGTGGCATCACATTTCCCAAAACTTCAAGACAAGGAACATTCCCCAGCAGGCTACGGCCACCCGCTGCCCATCCTGGAAGAGGTGGCAAGTTGCTGAACTAGTCGGTAACCACAGCGAGCTAAGCACAATTTAAGCTATTTAAGTCCGGCTATTAACAAAATCATTGTCAGTCACTTGATTGCTGTACAAACCGAGACCATTTATTCACCTAAGTGAATAGGTAAGTAGCCAAGCAGTAGTGACTTGCTTTCTGATCAGATAAACGAGTTACTCAGGGTATGGACCAGCAAAGGGTACTACCATCGTGGCAATGGCAAAGAACGACTGCTTTAAAGATTTGACCTTTCCACATGGAAACCGCAGACTGTCAAAAACCTTCAGAGCAGTTGCATGGATAGAGAGGAAATAATGGAAGCAAGAATTCCTGTGCCTTTAAAAAAAAAACCACTAAACGGATTGCTTTTTGCTTGTCTCAGACAAACGCTTATACTGGCTTCACTGAACAGACATCTAACAAAGGTTTAGCTTAAAGTCAAAGATGGTAAAATAAGATTTTAAAATCTAGAAGCTACACAAGTGCTTCTGAACACTGGGCAATGTTTCAGCTCCTATCTGGCTGCTGATGTACAGCTTCAGTGCCAGAGGCTGAATTAGAGGGGGGGGTTCTGCACTGAGATAATTTCTATTGGTACATCTACTTCGTTGATAATCTGCACTAACAGAGCATAGTACTCCGTGGTTCACATACTATACTCTTGTTGTCTTGCTGTCCTGTGAGGAATCTCAGATGCAAGAAGCAGAAATGTTAAGTTTTATATTCCTCTCTGTAAATATAGACTCCTGGGTTTGAAAACCAGCTCTTCCTTTCATGTGAAGCAACTGAAAATGTCATAAAAGCAAGGGAAGCTTCAAGGAAGAATACTGAGGGTTATATCTATTTTATGGGATGAATATATTCGAATGAGCAGAACAAAGATGGTTGATTTTGTATGCGAGTAGAATAAAGAAATAGCAACATCACCACTCTTCAAAAATGAATTCCCAAGCCTTTGGAGTTATGCCACACCACAGAAACACAGACTCCAAGAATGCTACTAGAGCAGATTTCTTTGGAAAAAGAAAGCCCACAATGACTACAAATCCAGATTTGGCAGAAACCATGAAGACATTTTTAAGTTAACCCTCACTCCCCTCATTCAAAAAAAACCCTCCTTGATAAATTCATATTTAAGTTCAGTTTGAATCTTCAGCTTGCCTGATATCGTAAGCTGAAGATTCGTCATCTCCCTCCCGCAACTCAATCTGAAGAGTTACTGTTTTGTAAAACCAGTATATTCTTCGGGCTCTGATTTACCATCAGCCTACCATTGTGTTGTGCTTTCCCTCCAGCAGGAGGATAAGAAATAACCAAGTTATTTCTTGTTCCTGAACTTCCCCTTTTCACCTTAATTTTAGAAGTCTCTAAGCAAGGGGAGGGGATTATTTTTATCTGATGACAAGAATATTTATTACATGACTCCCCGTGACACACACACGCACACTAAAGGTTAGCAGTCTGTACCAGTGGCCAAAATAACTCAGCAGGAGGCAAGAACTCTACTGTGAAGTCAGACACTACAAGTATGGCTTGTATGAGAAAAAGCACTCTTGTAAAATGGATAATCCAGTATAACTCCACTGGCAGCCAAATACTTTGAAAACCTGGTACAACAGAACTGCGTAGCTCCCTATACAGACAGGGAAAGAAAAACAGTACCCATGAGGTCAGGAACTATATGCCTACTTACTTGCTGCAGAGAAATATCAGCTGGAAGGAAGAAAACAGAAGTCAGAGGGACAACACAGTTACTGGATGCAAAGAAAGCCAGTCAGCACAGAAGCAGCTCCTCAGTGACCTTTATAAACCCAACTAAAGCCGCCGTCCTGGAGCTGGCTTTCCTGGCTACATTCCTGTGAAGAGCAATGACCCTCTGAACAGAGGATTGATTTAAGTAACAGCTTGAAAATAAACATCAATTTCAATTTGTAAGCTTGGTAGCCTTTATACTACTAGTCTTATCCAAAGAAAGGCTACTAAACCTTACTTGAATTTCAGGCACTGGCTAGGCACCAAGATTATTTTTATTAGCTGATGATGACTGGATGCAGAAGATGCTGTTCAGGCTCTGCAGAAGGACTTAGTCACAAAGAACAAAGTTCCTAAGTACTCGCAAAGGCTACTTGGTCTCCCAAAGGCCACCACTTTCTGCAACTCCCGAAAAAGAAGTGTATAGATTGTTGCTATTCATTCCTATTAGCTAACACTACACAACTCAGAAAGCAAGACGAAGAAAATGAGAGCACTATCAAATTTTTAATTAGGTATACTTATGACCAGTAAAAGTTTAATTAGGTATACTTACATTCAGTAAATGTGTATTTTCCTCCTACATACAAAGATAAAGTTCAAGTGACTTGTTCTTACAGATTTTATTCTACTCTATCAGTCCTCCATGGAAGAAATTATTATTACAATGTCCTTATCTCCAAGACACTTCAGGTCGACACTTCCCAGGTTTGGAAAAGCTGTTCAGCTACAACCATCTAGTAATCCGAGATCTAGATGATAGGGCGGTAATCCAAGTGTAGAAGAGTAAAAGCTCTGACACTCCTGATGATTCAAACTGCAGCAGAATAAAGTGATTGGACATATTTCACCATCCTCAAAAAGAAACAAGTTCCGATGTAGTTAAGAAGTCCTCAGGCCTGTGAAAAGTACAATTGCAAAAAACTAACAAGTAGATTAGCTTTTATTTATAAGACCTAATACTTCCCACTTTCACTCAATTCTGACAGTTTACAAGTACAATAATCTGCTTACATCAAATACTAAATATTTTTGGAAAAAATGGTGCTTGTTATTTCTTGTGATAGTAGAAGTCTGTCACAGCGGTGAAAGAAAGAACAATCTGTAACAGGACAAGTTTTGTTTTCAGTAACAGAGGTGGAGATGGCAAGGGATGCTGAACATGCAACACATTCAGAATTACGGCATTGCTGGCAAAGCAGCTAAAAAAACGAGTCCTGACAGGTACACATTGAAAGATACAACTTAACTCCGTGAACAACCCAAGACTACTTTTTAAGTAAAGGTTTAAAAGCACATTCTAAAATAGTAAACAAGTTAAAAATTGTAGATACCTAACCCATGGGAGAGGATTAAGTTGGCAATTTCATCAGCAATTATCAAGGGAAGATCTCTCAAAACATCAGCTTATTTCAAAATTGATCACAAGAAGTCACGCAACATAAAGACAGACATACCATTAAGATAGACATACACATTTCTAGCACCAGCACCACTTTTTTGCAGCAGCAATGGCACAAGAACAGAAGAAAAATGAAATCCAAGGTCTACTCTAACTGTCTTGTAACACAGATGCACTGAACTCAGGGGAACCATAGAAGCCCCCCACTCACCAGAACCTAATTCACTATCTACCAAAAGTTACTATGAATTCTTAAAGAGTCAGTGGAAAAAAGTGACTTAATTTTAGCATTCAGACATACATTCTAGTTTTAAAGACAACCTAAATCCACTGTTTCAATGACTGGAGTCCCAGTTACAGAGCGAACTGACCCTTCTCTTCAAAAATTTTCACTGCCTTGTGATTTTGCCACAGTTCAAGCTGCATCTTCACTTCTCCCACCTCACTGAATCCTTTTTAGCAATTTTGAAGCACAACTGGTGGTTACACAAAACTCAGACTTCCAGAGAACTGTGACTCAAAAGCGTTTTGAGATTTGAGCCCCAAAAGTGGGTGCACTCATAGCACCTGGCATCCTAGATGAAGCAACCTGACTGGACCGTCTTTTTTCTCAGTTTTGTATATCCCTGCACCACATATTTAATCTATATATACCATACTTTAGAGCTGCCAAAAGACTATGCAGTATCACTACGGATGTGGTTTATTTCTAAAAGCTAATGCAAATCTGAAGACAGTTGAAGGATTCCATTTGTTTGATATTCAAAGTCTACAAAAAAAAATCTAATTGTCACCACTTAAATCTAAATGTGGCTGAAAAAGAAAAATCAGTCAAGCTGTCAAGAAGTGACCAAATGGGTAAGCAAAGGGATACAACAGCATAAACAAAATACAAATATGGAGAGAACAGCTTTCCACTTTTATTTGTTCTTAATGGGAAATACTTGTATTTGTCTACAAGTACACTTCGTAAATGGGCATACTGAACAGCTCAGTCTATAACTGCATTGTCATTCTTCACAGACACACTATAGATTGTTTTGTAAGCCTCAAAGCTAAATTAATTTAATAGGATAACTACAATTACACATTGTTGCCATTAGTACAAACAAACAAAAACCACAATCAGATCTGCAGCACGGTATTCTCTCCAGATTTCCTTCAGTTAAACTGGACTCAGCTTTCATGCAGAGACCAGGTAATACAGGCAGCTCACGACACTAATGGTAAGATTAGAATAAAACACGTTTACTCTCTTAGGGCTTGGGATGATTTTCAGAGAGAGAGAAAAGGGAAGCAAAAGGCTAAGCTTCTTTAGGATATCCTTCTTTCCTTTTTGACCTAGAGCTTATCTTCCCCCATTTCTTCCTCTTCTTACACAGGATGCATTGTTAGTGGCTGATGAAATAATTACGTACAACAGATACTATGCCTTTTAAAACAAAGGAGCAGCCTATATCATCTTCTTTTCCTTTTCTGTTGCAGAACACAAATAAGATGTGTGTTGGTGCATGCCAGATACTATTGAAATGATTAGATTCTTGCAGCCCTTCTTCCTCCAAGGAAACTCCATCTGCTTTTGGACATCAGAAACGGAAGCAGGCAGTTCCTAGTTTAAATAATTTGCTGCAACAGAAAGCCTCAGTGAATGGAGCAAACACTTCCATTGAATGTTAACACAAAAGATGCATTTTGTTTCCGTTCAGCCATCAACGTCCACCTTCTAGACTTCAGCAAGCCATGCCTTTAATGAGTGGACACACCGCATGTTCAAATTTGCAGAGGACACGAACACCTACATACTAGAAGTGAAACAGAAGAGAACGATGGAGTTTCAGACCAACAAAGAGCTGGAACATCTATGGCACAGCTAAATACATTTACACAAAGCCAGCAGCATTAAACTGTATGGGGGTGGTGACCATTTATTTTCCAAATAGAAAAGGAAGGAGCGAGCAAGAAGGATATATGAAATAAGCTGCCTTCAAGCTGCCTTCTTGTTTTAATGGTTGGGAAGTGTGAAGCAAGCTAACCACTCAGTCCAAGCCCATACTTCTGTCTTCACGTCACAAACAGTCCCCAGACTCACGCATGACGGTATGTCAGGACAGCCTGTAGTACTCTAAAGGGCAGCAGATACTCATCTCCACTTTTTCTTGCCCTTACTTCCCGACTTCTGACTAATCCAAAGGCTAAAGAGACAGCAGCAAAACCAAGGATGCTACCAACTATGTCAAGTAAATGACTGTCAGCCACCTAAAGTCCTGGGAGAGCTGTTTTGATTTGTTACCGTCTTCCCCAGATTAAAATTAGGGGGAAATAATCTCACAACAGAACACCTTATCAAAGTTTGAATTAAGTAGTCACTGCACCAAGCCTGTCAGAGTTTAAGAAGCGCTTGGACTGTGCACTTAGTCACATGGTCTGAATTTTTGGGTTGACCTGTGTGGTGCTGGGAGTTGGGCTCGATGATCCTTGTGGGTCCCTCCCAACTTGGGATATTCTACAATTCCATGATTTCAGTGGCATGTAAAATACAAGTGATGCACATAAGAGGCTCACAAGTTTGAACATGCTTTGAAAGTCAAAGATCCTGAGCTGAAGCACTCTTAAGCACTCAAGTCCTTGTCAACACTAAATGGGGGCTGCGACAGAGCCAGTTTGAACTTTTATCCTCATTTAAGTCCCACATAAATGTAGAACTTAGTCAGCTTTGGAAAACAGAATTGCAAAAAAAAATGGGGGTAAAAACAGAAAGCCCAGTTCTACGGTCTATTAAGAATTTACCGGAACTCCTGATCTCCATCAACCAGAATGCTTCTTCCTCTCTTGACCAACAGCACTCTTTCTTTAGGTTTGATACAGACTATAAGACTATAAAGCCAGGAGACAAGGATCACCTACTCTAATCACACCCAGAGTATTTCCCCAAAATTCAATTTATCAGGGAAGTTTTAAAATTTAAGATAACCCTTGATAAACTGTTCTAATCCTTAAGTTAGGCGGTTAAACAAAAAACTCAAACCATTGAGCTCTCTTTTAGTATTCCAATGTATGCAATTATTTAATCCTTAAGTATAGGACCACAAAATTTCCAGTCAATGTAAAAAAAATAGTCAAGCAACAATCTAACTTGCTCTTCATAAGCTCCCCGTTAGGTAGCAGATTTCCACAGAAGTATTTGCCATACCTTCTTTCTTAAATGGCTGGAATGGTGTCACGTCAATACCAGCAGCTTTTTGTACATGCAAGGAAAGAGAACATGCAATTTATTTATACATTAACGTTTTCCACCAAAAATATAAAGCTTACAATCACTAGAGATTTAAATACAAACCCACAGGAACAGCACAGGAAGTGTTCAAACGAAAGCAATGCAGCTTGTGCTGTGCACCTCCAGCCCTCAAGGGAGTAAGAGGGCAGCATACGTTGCAAGTCACCTCTGCTGTTGCAAGTGGGCACAAGAACAAGAACCATGCTTCCAGAAAGAGACAGAATCAAGTCGTAATAGTTGAAAAACTGCACAGTGCTACACAAGATCTTTTGTTGTCACAGTACTATCTAAAAACTGACTGCTAATATCACAGTAGGGATCGATTACTCAAGCTGTAAGATGCTGCAAGGCATCTGCATTGTTACAAGAAACGAGCCCGTAATTATCATTTTCTCCAACAGGAAACAAAAATACTGTTGGCTAAAATACCGAGAGGAGTCAAGTTATCACAGACAAACTAAGACCACATACTTATGCATGGTATACTACTCGAAGGAGGTGCATTAACAGAGCCCATACCATGCATCCCAACAGCCCAGCTGGGACAATTCCCATCCAGCAGCAGTCCTACCGGTACTGACACCAGTGCATTAACCAGCAAGCACTGCCATTTATTGACAGAGCTGGGAAAAAGCAGATTTTGTTTTTCTAGCAGAATCCAGCACTCAGGAGGAGGAGGAAGAGAATCGACAGCTTGATCACCGAACTAAAGGCAAGAAATAGCAAACAGGAGTGCAAGAACCACCGTAGCTGACAAACCAGAAAGGAAGCCATAGCACGAGCACTTCCTGCCATTCCATTGCCATTTGCTTTGCTATTTGCACAATGGCAAAAGGCCATTCAAATACAGGAAAAACAAGGACTATAAAATTGTCTTAAACTGCTAAGTCTGAAAAGGAAGAATAAAGCATGCCACAAGAAAGCAAACATGCTGACATCCCAGCTGCTGCAGTCTACTGCCAGTAAGAGCACGAGAACAGCCTAAATGAAAACACGGCACAGATGCCAGAAGAGCAGTTATACTGATATACTTCCAGACACTCTCCCACTGGAGACTCCTCTTTTTCAACTGGCAAAACAGCCAGCTAAACAAATTCAGGGCTAGAAAACCGATACCCATGAGCACTAGCGGATCACATAAAAACCATAAAGGAATCCTAACTAAATGACCAAAAGAATTATTCTGATAGATGCCGATGTAGAAATATATTTTCCAGGCTGATTACTTAAGAATCCTTCAGCCACCTCCTTCCACGAGGGAAAACACGACTTAACCTATAGAAAAGGGCAAAAAGAAGAAAATCACACTTGTTCAAATAATGTATGAGATAAAGCAACAAATATCAGTATTTATAGAGGCCACTGTCTTCATTAAAAAAATAAAATGCCAAAAATGGTTTTTACATCTATCTTTACTTGTGCAATAAAATATAAGCACTACTTAAAATCTGCCTTAACCAAGGTATGCTTTAGAAAAAATCCACCCTCTGCCATGATGTTCTGACAAAGTATCACGACAGTACAAGATGAAAGTGACACAGTCATCTAGCTAAGGGGAATTAGCAACACACTCAAAATAAGAACATGGTGTGATACTCAAACAGAAAATTATTAATAATTGAAGCTAAACTGCAGACTTTTTAGCTGTTTTGCAGAAGTAAATGAGTGCTAAGAGTCTTTTTTTTCTGAGGTTTTGCAACAATTTCTGTACTTCTATGGGTTATCCTAATCCACAGAGATTGCCATTTTAAACACGGAGCATTTCCTTTAGTCATACTAGTCACACCTGTTTAAAAAACAAAGATAACATCTTGGAAGAATATCAAGCACACACTCCCACTAACATCCAACACCGTGCTTATTCATCAGTATGAACTGGCTTTCATCACAAACCATGTACTAAAAGCAAGGTTTCTTTACATAGTTTTAGCAGTCTTCACAAGACTTAACCAAGTCACTCATGCAGCAGTTCCACTGTAAATTGCTTTGAAGACTTATTTTCTTGTGAAGAGCAGTTGGTTCAGGCATTGTAAAGCACTCAAAAGAAGTAACTTCTAAAGTACTCCCATACCCCAAGAGTCATCTAACAGCATCCCTGAATTGCCTCTTGCTTTTTTTTTTTTTTTAAATAACTTTTAGAACACAAAGGACACTTCTGTTATTTTTGGAGAAAAATAATCACAAGACAAATCTACTTCAGAGATTAGAATAAAAAAAATTATAGCAGTTTTGTGTACTTATCCAGATCTGTCACCGGAAACCTTTTGAAGTAACAGGGATAACAACATTGTGAGATGACAACCGCAATCACAGTTAATCTGAACAAATGCCAAGATATTTCCAAACCATTGCCTGCATCTGAGCTGTTGCTGCTCTTTGAAATAAACATTAAAATATCACAATCCTAAACACGAATGAACATGCATGAACTGGAGGTTTCAGAAGTATGGCACATCAACCACACAGGATTAGGCACAAGCCACAGTTCTCTGCACAGCCAGCCTACCTCATCATATCCAGATCCACAACACATCCAGCCCTGTTCTCCTCAAAGCCCAACAGCACTAGGTCACATCATGACCAACTTTAGCCCATTTATGGGCTAAAGTTGCGACAGGGGAGTTTTAGGTTGGATGTTAGGAAGTACTTCTTTACCGAAAGGGTTATTAAGCATTGGAACAGGCTGCCCAGGGAGGTGGTGGAGTCACCATCCCTGGAGGTCTTTAAAAGACGTTTAGATGTAGAGCTTAGGGATATGGTTTAGTGGAGTACTTAGTGTTAGGTCGGAGGTTGGACTCGATGATCTTGAGGTCTCTTCCAACCTAGAGAAATCTGTGAAATCTGTGAAATCACTCTGCGATACCACAGCCTGAAAAGCTTGAGCTATCTTTTCTATTTGAGTATAAATTGGGGATGTTATCATCTGTTAAAGTCCATTCCATTACTAAGCTGTAACCCATACAAGCCTATTCTCTAATACACCTCAATGAGGTACACATAGACAAAAATGGTTGTTTGGAACAAGAGGCCACAGCAAAAAATGACTACGTAAGTATTTCTACTGTGAGACCGCAGCTAACATTCACACACGGATATCTAAGTGTTACTAGGAAGAAGCCCTTTTCTAAATTCAGGGTGTAGAAATAACCTGCTAAGATGGCTCAATAGAACTGGGACCCCATACAGTGCTCTAAAGCAAACAACAGTCAAAAATCCTCCTGAAACAGTTTGGGGTATCTTCTCACCAGAGTTTCCAATACCGTCAGCCAGTGTTCACAGCAGCCAAGTTTTTCAAGAAATCATTAGTTATGCACAGGCGACTCAGCAAACGTACTTCTTGAAGTTGTCAAATATATTTTCAACATGCTTAATTTAAAAACACAACTACTTTAGCGTATCACTAAATAAAGACACAATCATGGCCACATTTGAAACATGTACTGCCATTAAAGAATAATAATTAAAAAAATAAAAGTCACACTCCAAGACCCCGCATGTGTGTAAAAACAGTTTTTGCCTGAGTTTCTTGCTCTTGAAATGGCAAGCACTTACTTAGAGAACACTAAGTGAGCACAGACTGATGTTATCTTGATTTTCTAGCTATTGTTCCCGCGATGCAAGCAGTGTTTTCCTAGAACACCGCTATGATCTGCATTACTTATCTCAGTAGGTAACCAAAATGGATTTTTAAGCAAACAGCTTTTGCTGAGTATAAAGCCAGGTACTCCAGGCCTAGGCCAAAGTGGACATCAGGATCAATCTCTTGTCTATTTTTATTAGAGAACATTCAGTAAGTATGGGGAATAATTGAACAATTGCACCTCAACAAAAGGTACTGCATCATTGCTACATCTCTCACAAACCTGACAGTCACTGCAGTCAGCTCTTTGCAAATTTTTTTCCTCCCTCGATCAGCAGAAGTTTATTTGTCCTAATGTATTTCTGACTTGTAATCATGCAGTGCTGGCATCAATGCTCTTCCACTCAGCACCCTCTCCCCTCCCTTTTCCACATCGGCTTCAGTACAAAACCTGAAGAGGCAAAGGAGTGCTGTTTGCTAGGCTGCTGCTGACTGCTTGTAGTTGAAATGCTTCCTTCAGACTGCAATTGCTTTTTTATTTAACTACCAAGGCCTACAAGCTTAGAATGCGCTTATTACCAGAAGTCAAGACAGCTTAACAAATGGGGAGGGGGGTTGTCTTTGGTAGGCATCTATTTTTTTTTAAAGGTATTAAGAATGGCTCCTGTGAGAGTGTCAAGTAGGAGAAGCAAGCTCCAGCTCTCGCAAGGGGGTCCCCGAATGGCCTTGCCACAGTTATCACTCCCCATCACCACCTACAAAGAACATCGGAAGAGAAACAGACACTTCATCAGTGGAACTGATGAAGAACATCTCTAAATTAAAACTTACACTATCTTAGTTGATACTTTTATATCTGGGTAATAACTATTCCCCATGCTAGAACATCAGTTACCAATTTAAGAGTAGATGACATAGCTCATCTTTGTGTCAATGGTGTTTTCTTGGCAAAGCAACAGGGCAAGGACCCAAATCCACACTGTGTTGCAAGAGCACTAGTCAGAGGAGTAAAGTACACACCCTGTTTTCTACAAATAGGTAATGCAGGATAAAAGGAGCAAGTTTGCTGTTAAGGGATGGTCTGGCACAGCCTGAAGCATTCCACTGTAACAGGAGACTGCCCATAACAAGGATTTAATACACTGTCTGGACAACACATGCACTCCTAATTTCGTGAAACACCCCAGCAGAAACTACTGTAATTCAATAGCCCCCACATTTTTGCTAGATCTGCCTACCACAGTAGTGGTTTTGTGAGAGGGACATTTCCCAACGTCTGAGCAAAGACCAGTAATTATACGGGCCGACCCACCATTAGCTGGTAGCAGCTTGCTACCAAATGAAATAAGGAAATTTTCTCTCTCTCCTCACTAAGGACTTGTGAACCTACGTGTACTTGAGAGAACAAATTTTTCCATTTAACTTAAAAGCAGGAAAAATAAAAGCCAAGCTGTATAAAAACCTTACTACTTCAACTCACTAAAATATGTCCATACACACACGCTGACCGTCCTTAAACCAACAGGCCAGCTAAAGCAAATTTACTTCAGTAACCACAACTAATTTCAGCTGTGCTGATTATTTTCAGGGTGGTTAAACATTTGGAACTTCATACAAGAAGAAAACATTTTCTTCTCGTCAGGTCACGGCTCTTTGAGGATTTGTTCACAATAGCATTAGCTCAGTGCCAACTCTTTGTTGAATCTTTCCTTGGCTAAATTCTTTTTGTTTCAAGCAGCTCTGTTACAGTCCAGACAACCTATTGCATTTTGCTAATGCCTGAACTCAGCAGGATCTTGTTACTCTTTGTTTTCCTTAAAAAGAGTGACCAAATTGTATAACAAATAGCTTTCTGAAGCTACAAAATCAATAGTTGAACCTGCAAACTTTTCAGTAGGCTCTTTTTTTCCATAAGAGACCATAGTTTTAAAGATGACAAATCAAAATTATTGCCTTTGATGCATACTACATAGTAGTTTCTGTGGATATGTCAAATGCTCTAAAATTCAGACTGCTTTTAATATCTCATTCCTTTTCCATTTGAATTTTATAAACAGAGCTCAGAGGTACTATCTGCCTGGATAATCCCTTTATGTAGATGTTGTTCTGTCAGGTGGCGCAGGTATTTAACTAGAATATTTTAACTCACTTAAACAACAATAAAAGTACTCTGGGAAATTAACAAAGCCAGCATTTAAAAAGAAAGAATGGTGGGGAAAATAAACAGATTAGACAGATGAAAGCACAACTGGAAAAATAAAGTGTTGACGGCCTTCAAGCATAGCCTGTGCAAATTGCTCTCATATGAACAAGTTACTAAATAGCTTTAGCATGCAAGTTGATGCACAAAAAAGACAACGCCCCCTGAAAAGCCTACCTTTAAGCCACAAAAGAAAATAGGCTATATTCCAACAGGGTAAATACAAGTTACTGTTTTTAAAAGGAGAACAGATATTGATTTTTTCACATTTTTGATAATTAACAACTGCCACAGGACACAGTAAATATTCCAGGACTACTTCATTCACGGTAATTTTATCAGACAAATGGACACTTACAGGATAACAGGTAAGCAACTACATGGTGTGCATCAGTAACACACAGGTTTCCTAAAACAGTCCATTGTTCAAAAACAAAAACAGAAATAAAGTAAGCTGTTTAAAAAACCCTTCGCTTCCAGTTAGTTGGAGAGGCCTATGATATAAATTTCTATGAAAGAACATCATGGGCCCATAGGAAACATCAGAAAGTGAATCATTTCATGTTATCTAGAATACCTTGTGCTACGCCTCTGAATTCCCAACACAAAAGATGAACATTTTGATGTTGACATTTAACTTTTTTTTTTAATCTTCCCTCCTCAATTCCTCCCTTCTTTCTTTGAAAGCTTACACGAAACAGAAAAGCAGAAGATGAGCACATAGTCATTTCACAACAAACAGGATAACAGAATGTATGCAGATTTTAAAATTCATATAGCTTAAGATACCACCGCTCTGAATTACATTATGGCAATAAAACAACTTGCTTAGTGTTTCCTTATACAACGCCCACACCAATATACTGTTTCTCCACTAACCCAATGTATGCAGGCAATGACATTCAACCCCTTATTCCTGAAGAAAAAAAGAGATGCATGTGTCAAACTGCTTCCTGCAGATTCATTATAAGAATTCAAGTGCATTGCCAACACATGGCATAGCCAACATACTGGCAATACACCGCTTCTCCACCAACTCCTACATTGATGACTTGCTACTAAATGTCCAGTCAGTTGAAAAACACATTTGTACACCACCCAGCTGCACATCCATAGCTGAACTACTATCTGAGCAAATTATTTAAGAAAAGACCTAGGTGAACCAAATCATCTTGAACAAAAATACAAGTTTACATTCATCATTTGCACTGACTCCTTTGACCAGCTTAAATTCATCTCATGAGTTGCACAGGATCAATTGCATCCTAACACTTCGTTTTCAGACTAATTTAAACTAAGGTCCTGTATATTAAGTTCATTACAAGATGTATGTAGTTACCTAAAATCCAAGCAAAAACATCTTCCAGGCTGTCTACTGGTGTTGTTTTTAAACATTTTCTAGTCATGCAACTAGGGTTATTCTCTCATGACACTCAGTGCAGATACAAAGGCATCTCTTCTCTGTAGTAAAGCATGGTTGCAAGCAGGCTTTCTGGCAGACAACACACCTCAGGTCTGATCTATCATCTTGAAAGAACAACATCAGTTATACACAAGCACTTGGATAATACATAGCATACATAACTTTGGAAAACAAAGAGAAGACGACTAAAAGAATAGATATGAAAAGTGGGGAAAAATCAGCATTTCTAAGGAAAAAACATGGAACTATCATGTTTTTTGGAAATATGGAAAGTTAAATTTAATAATTATTATATAATTTTAAAGACAGATACTTACATTCTCCAGCATATTTAAATGTTTTATGTCTGGGTGGATTTTGGTTTTTTTTTCCTAGATTGGTCTACAAAACCAAATGATGACTATTTCATTTTGATATCCACCACTGACATATCTTTAATACTTTCACTTATACGTAGTAATATCGTGCCTTTTCTAAGCTAGGAAAAAAACATACTTTTCAAGTTGTATTTTTGGAAGGAACTAGAATACATTGAGAGAATGACTGGCATTTATTTACAACACATCTCCAAATGCATGACTGACAAGACAAAAACAGGTAGGGTACACGGCACACTGCATACTACTTCATTTCTTAACCTACATCTCTCAAAGGACATCATTACGATTTACAAACTTTGATCACATTAAGCAAACTACAACAACGGAATAACACTGAAAAGCTCAGCTAGCCATTGCAATACTCACATGGGGGGTGGGGGGGGGGGAAACAGTGAAAAAGCACATTAACTACCCTGCTTCATGTGAAACTAGAAGTCACTCTAGTTTCCTCAACCCCTTCTGTGCATCCAAACAGCCCTGCTTCACTTCTCTGTTTATGAAACAAAAATAGGGACCAGTAATGCAAGAGCAATAGCATCCAAACCAAAGCCAGAGTCATCAGTTTCTGAACTGATGGGTGTGTTGCGGGGACGACACAGCAGTCTCTGACTAAGAATTAATTTCTCACTACCCTGCCATATCAGAGAAATGCCGCATTGAATCATCTCAAATTGCAGGGGAGACGAGAGGAAGAGCCTCGTGCAACCACAGACCTACGCAAACAGCACAGAATTTGCAGGTGACTGCCTTTTCATCACACCTGAACTTACATTTTATGAGAGAAATAATCCACCCAGATGAGTCATTTTGCCAAGTGACATTTTACATTAAGGAAGTACACATATTTGTCAAACTTCAGAGGCTCTTTACATTCCAGCGAGAGCTTTATTATCAAAGTGCCTAGGCCTTTAATTTGTTTCTCATTGTTACAGAATTACATCGAAGAAAAATATCTGCTGGACAAGAAAGTGTTACCCGTTAAGCAGAGGAACGAGCTTTTCTATCTTCTTGTACTTTGTAGGAAGTGAATGCCAAGTGTTAATTTCTCTTTTTTAATCTTTGGTGTCTTCATTTGTCTAATGACCAAGATATCAGAAATTGCATCCAATGGGGCGTTGCACAAGGCACTGAAGTTACCTTTTAGAACGATGCAATAAACTAAACTCTCAGTATTTAGCCACTGAAACTGGCAATGCCTTCCTTAGGCAAACGAGGACAACAGAACTGTGGTGGTTATTTTTAACCCCCTCCCAAAAAGCAGCTCTCCTGCCTCCACACACCTTGAGAGTCAAACAATTTACACTCCGCAGTTTCACCCTCTGACAAAAACAGGCTGGTGTACCTAAAGTTAAAACACACTTCCTCTTTCTTCCCACTTAAACCTTCAAAAAGAAGCTCGGGTACACTAAGTCTGGAAGATATGTAGCTCTCTTGCTGTCCTTCTACTGTCATTATACATATATATGTCATGCTTAAGAGCCTCATTTAACACTAACTGAAATAGTTCAGAGGTTCTAAAAAAGAAGAAAAGAAAGAGGAAAAGAAAGCTTTCTGTACGCTGAAAGGAGTTATTCTAAAATTTTATCCTTGTAAAGCTTAGAAGAGAGCACCTGGCTTCTTTTCCTCCTCCTTTCCCCAAAATGCTTGAGTTACTTTCAGTCAATCCAGTACTCAAGGCATCATTTACCTTTGAATTTATCGCCTCTCAGCTAGCTTCATAGTACAGCCACTAACAAAAGCCTGCTCAAAAAAAAAAAAATCACCAACACATTGCCCCCCCAACCCCAAAAATACACAAAGCCAGGAAACAGGAAAAAAACCCAACCTCACAAAACAGTACTGTATGCAGGGCAGTAACCAGTTCCACAGGAGAAGCCTGCCTCCTTGTGGCTCGACTAACTATAAATTAGTGGGTTTTTTGCAATTCATTCCATTGCACCCAGAAAATCTGGCAAGGCAAGAGCTTAACAGGCTTCTAGTTCAAAGCATTTGGGGGCTGAGGGCGTTTTATTGGGGGGGGGGGGGGGGGATGAAAAAGATGTTTCTAATTTTAAGAGGTACTGGCAACAGTTATCCATCTCTGATTACTGAATAACTGTTTTTACCCTCTTTCTCTAAATAGCACAAAGGGGAAGAGAGGAAGCACAGCACAGAGGGAAGGGGCAGCTTGAGGGGACGTCCAACTTGAAAAGGAAACCAAAACGACGTTCTTCATGTGGCAGCAAAAGCTTGTCAGTACTCTGGCACCTACAACCAGAAGACTCCAAACCTTGGCTCAGCTGTGGCTTAGCCTAGCAGGCATCTCCTCTTGATGCCTCAGCTTTCAACAGTAAATCCCCTTTCAGCCTACAGGTCTCCTTCAGGGTACGCCTAAGAGGAGTTCCCTCTTGGCAGCAGCGAGGCGTTTGGTGCTGTCAATAAGATGCAGACACTCCTCTGTCCTGCCTGAAGGGCTCCATTCAACAGGCCTACTTCCCTAATGCTTAGAAGAGTAAGTTCTGTAGAAACCAGCTGGATTTTTTGTTTTGTTTTAAAACCCAGTCACTCAGTTGTGCAAGAGCTTAGCAGTTAGAGTACTCAAAAAAAATCTGAAACTAGTTAAATGACTTGTTTACAAGACCAATTCAAATTCACACCACCCTTAGAAGTGGGTCATAGCATCAGGACGACCTTGGCTTGGAGGGTACGCGTAGCTTTCTAACCATGTTGAAGAAGCTGCTCCATTTCGTGCAAGTCAGACACGGAGCATGAACCACTTTTGCTATGGGTTAGGAAATTATCCACAAGCTTCGTTCCAGTCTCCACTCCAAAGGGTGTTTAATATAAAGCACATTAAATGAACACAAAAGCAAGCCACATTTCTCTCAGTCTTGCAACTTGCTTTTGCTTCTGTGTCACAGCCTCTGTTTTAGGAACTGTTTCTCTAACCACTAAACAAGTGAATCAGACTCACTCTCTCCAATCTACAGCCCAGTGATCTGGCTGGAAAAAGGAGTGAACCGAACCCCTGGCTTTCACAGTTACAATCATCTTAACTGGAGATTCACTGGAGGAAAAAGAAAACAAAAAAGCCACCTCTAAGTACCTTTTGAATGAAAGGCTTAGACTCTGCCCTTTTCTTCTTTGTAAGAAGAAAAGAAAAAAGCCTGTCATACCCTAAATTCCACAATCGGAAGAAGCAATTTCATTCTACTGCAGTTCTGTGCCTAGGTCCAGAAGCGTTGCTCCTTCATGGCTTTTTTTAGTCATTATTATTTACATATTTACTAATGAGACAGCTCCTACTTTGTGTGCTTTAGCTCCATTTATGCGTGCTAAGCTCCCACTGCCCCACGACCTGCCTAGCCCCAGCACCACACACACGGCTGTGGCTTCCACCACTGCTGCCAGAGGCCAAAAACTTAGGCAAGGCTGTCCTGCACGCTGCAGCATCCAAATAGCTCAGAAGGTTATAAATAGAGAACCAAAATAAGTAGGAGCTTACATTAACTCTGACACTCCTCTAATAAGAGAAAGAAAAAAAATAAACAAATAAAACAAAAAAAAATAAACCACTCTTCTCTCTTATTCAGGTGCAGTCCTGGAAAAGGGCAAATACTCTCACCTCTTTTAAAGGTAATGGGAATTGATGTTGTTCATCGCAGGACTGGATGTCATACCAAACAAGTCCAGTACGTCTGAAAAACACGCTAGGTCTGTATACGAAAAAAATCATCCTCATGGAAAAACCATTCTGTTTCCATAACCAGATCTGTAATTAACATGCAAATTACTTATTCACATAAATGAAGAACTATCCCCTTCTGGCTTCTGTAATTTTAGACTGAACACGGCAGAGACTCCAATTTATAAAAAGTGATGTTCTTCTGTAAGCAACTCTGTTTTCATTACACTGAAATAGTGGGAAAGTAATAAGGACTACATGAAGTCATACCAACCAAGAAATTTACTACAGCAGGGTTTCTGTTCATAAGTTTAAGGCAGTTTGTGTTTTTGCTTTATACCAGGGTCTGACACTAAGTTAATAAGCCTTTTATTGAGATTCAAAAGCTATTACATTACACACATCTTCCTCTACTTACAATTGCTAACCTACTCTGAGGCCCAGGATTAAATTTTACGCTTCGCTGACAGAAAATAGAATCCTAAATCAGCAATCCACACGTAATTGTTAATTTCCCCACTTGTTTCTTATGGTCACAGTACCTATTTTCTTCCTTACCACGGCCTTACTTTAAACTTCCACATTTTTAAACCTAGCACTGAGCTTCAGTTCAGGCTTATGAAATAACTCATTTTCTTTAAATTTACCTTTGCTAAAACTCTCCCAGTTACCCAGATCAGTAAGGTTTATTAAATTTCAAGCAGAACGATGACAAATAAACCGAGGAAAGCATCAGGACCATAGATCTCCTAAATCCACACGAAAAGTTGTACTAATATCAACAAGAAACAGCAGCAGGTTCTAGGAGACTAAGTACCAGACTTGTACTCAGAAGGACTGGTTTCTTTTCTACTTTATTCTCACCTCGTCTTCTAGGTGACCTTGTGCAAATCATTATCCCCACACCACAGCTTCCCCATCAGTAAAAGTGAATTGAACTCATTTGCAAAGCTGACTGGAAGCTCCAAATGAAACACACTAAGAGTTAAACATATGTTCCCCTATCTGCAGATATATTTGCCTTAGATAGCATTCCTTTATCCCATTATGCATCACCAGCAGCATAAGATTGCTTTTACTTTCTAAACACACTGGGGTTGTTCTTCAAGAAAGGCTTTAGGCTACTGCCTTACTTTTTATCACGCGCTTGATCCTTTTCCACCGCTGTATCTACTCTGACGGACCACGCTTAACACTTATGTTAACAAATTGTGTCAAAAGTTGCTGTTGAGAATAAAAGGGGGAAAAGCAGAGCACTGAGCCAGTTATAAGTGAGCGGAGGCTCATTCCACAGACCCTTGCAGGAGTGACTTTGTACATAATCGTGCAAATATTTGCTCCCGTGTCTTGCCGTGGGAACCCATCATCGCCAAAACCCTGCAAGGCTTTTACCTGGAATATAAGCACTGATGCACAGAACTGCATCGAAGTAACCGTGAAAAGACCCCCCTGCGTTATACGTCACCGGAGCGAAGAAAGGCCGCTTTTCCTCTACAAGGGGCACGGCACTCCTCAGCGAGCACTGAGCCGAGGTGCACTTTGCTCACTGGCCCTCTGCCACTCCGGGGTTCGGTCGGGGAAGTTTTAAGATGCAACTTAGCAATCAGAGGCTTTGCTGCCGTTCCTACTGCACAACGTGAGGCGAAACTAGCCTTGTCGGGGGGGGGGGAAGCGTGCACACAGACACGAATTACTCACTAGCAGCTTTTCTGTCAGGGCCAGCGGGCGAAGCCGCTGCCTCACGCTGTCCCCCAGCAAAAGGCAGGAACCAGCGGGTACGTGTCCCCCCCGTCCCGGCCGGTAACGCCAGCCCCTGGAAATGTTTACTCAGGGCAGCACGGAGCTCTTCCCGCACTGCCGGGGCGTCACTGACCGAAACACGAAGGGGGGGGGGGGGGGTAGGAAAAAAAAAAAAAAAAGGGAAAAGATGGAAGGGGGGGGACACGGCACGACCCGGCCCTGCCACGCGCCCAACCGGGGCACCGGCGTAACGGGGGCAGAAGGCGTTAAAAAATAAAATAATAAAAAAAAAATAAATAAAGGAAGAAGGAAGGGGAGGAGGGCCCTGGGGGGCGGGGGTGGGTCGCGGTCCCCGCTCGGCCGGG
The DNA here is from genome assembly GCF_040182565.1 of Anser cygnoides. Lineage (NCBI taxonomy): Eukaryota > Metazoa > Chordata > Aves > Anseriformes > Anatidae > Anser > Anser cygnoides. Next base: position 44,516,862 of record NC_089875.1, on the reverse strand, counting down.
CCGGGCAGGGGGCAGCGGGCTGGGACCGGGGCCGCGAGGAAGGGCACGGGGCACGGTAACGGCTGGGGCTCACCTTCCTGCCGCCGCCGGCCAGCGCGGCGCTGCCGCCCGAGTACATGTAGTAGGCGATGCCCAGCACCCAGAGGAAGGCGAAGCACAGCAGCAGCCGGGACCTGCGCCGCATCCTCTCCTCCCTCGCCTCCTCCCCGCCCCGGGCCACCAGGAAACGGGCAGCAGCCGCCCGCCGCCGCCGCTCCCGCCGCCGCCGCCGCCGCCGCCGCGCAGGGTCAGGGGGCAGAGGGCGAGCGCCCGCCCCCCGGCCAATCCCGCGCCGCCCGGCCCCGCGGGGGGCGGGGCGGGGCGGGGCGGGGCTACCGGCGTCGCCATGGTTGCAGCACGCCGGGAAGCCGCCGCCCCGTGTGGCGGGAGGCGCGCGCCGCCAACGGCCGGCGGGCAACGGCCGGCGGGGGCCGCTCGTCCTCGCCCCCCTCCTCCCCTCGGCGCGGGGGTCCCCGGTGTGGCTCAGAGCTGCTGCCGTGGTGGCGCCGAGGTCCTGGCGGCGCTGCCACGCCGCTGTCCCGGCGCTTGCGGGGTCGCCGCGTTACCCGAGTAGAGTGTCCCGCCTGGCCACTGTCCCTACGCCAGGCTAAAGGTGGCTCTGCTGGCTCTGCCCTGGTGGGGCTCCGCTCTTAGAGGCTGCGCTGTTGATACAGGGTCGTCTGGGTGCTCTTGTCGAGAAAGCAGAACACGAAACTCAAAAGGGAAGAGGCTAATGGTTAAAGAACACCACATGATTAACACCACGTCATTAACCCTAATGATTAAAGACCACCACAACTGCATCTGCAGTATCCACTCAAAGCAGAACATTCCTGACTTCAAAGTTTTTCTCCATCATCTCACCGTGTTTTCTCAATAGGCTGTTTGATCGCTGCCCATTCTGACCAAACCCCACCTTTCTGTGCTCCATCTGTCCATGCCAACGTCAGGCCTCCACCAGTCCGTCTGCACCGATGGCCTCACTACAAGTCGAACCCATGCCACGTCAGGATGGTGTCAGCATGGACCTGGTGCTAGACCTGGTGGCAATTCTGCTGCATTAGCAGGAAAAGATCCAGCAGCCCAAAGAAATGGCATCAGAAGCTCACCTGCTCACCGGCACAGTTGCTGTGCTGACAGCCTCCCCAGGGAGGTGAGCTGTGAGAGGGTTGGCACAGCCTGGACAGAAGTTGTCTGGTATGCAAGGATTTCAGAGAATAACCACGTGTCTTCCTACCTGCCAGGGCCCCGACAGCAAGAAGAGATGGACATAAAGACAAAGGAAGAAATCCGAGATAAGTACTCCTTCAGGAAGTGCCAAATAGAGAGATCTTTCTTCAGCACAGATGACTCTTTCAGTAAACTCATCTTTGTGATTCTTGGTTCTGGAGGGAGCTAGAGAGAGACACCCAATTTGTGCAAAACACAAGTTTTGGAATCGAACCACTGGCATCTATTGAAGTGAGGTACACTGGAGAGTATGGGCTGCCAGGAGACACGCAGATGTTCTGGATGAGATTTTTTGATTCATCCAAAGCATGTTTGATGCAAGGGAGCAACAGTAACTGCAAAAGCCCGTGTCTAAAAAGGCGCACACACACGCCACCCCAAAGGCTAAATTTTCATTAGCAACATTTTCTATGTAATTTGGAGCAGTCTCAGCAGCCCAAGACTGTCAACAAGTTGATAAACTCCAACCTGTTAAGCTCTGCCATCAGCTTTTAGAAGCAGCTTCCTGCTGCTGGGGGACTCCTTCATCAGGCAGATCTGCTGGGGGAGAGGGTGCTGTTCCTTCCATGGCTCCACACAGAAAACATCACACACCCGGCTGTGTAAAGTGCTCGATTCTGGAGCCATAATCCCATTTAACCTTACAAATTCTGCAGGCCACTTATTCTTTAAATGCCTTGGAAAGCCTACAGAATCTTTTCTTGCCCTTTACACAGCCTAAAAGATCTTGAGACAGCCTTCAAAGGTCTTCCTGAAGCCTCAGGTATTTTCACTGATTTTTAGCAGTGTGGTTAGATAGATTTTTCCCTTTCCAGCAAAATTAACCAGCCATGCATGTACAGAAAATCCTTCTGTAGCTGCACACTTCACAAGCTTACCGAAATAATCCACTGCACATGCTCAATCACAGTTTTCAAAGGTTTATAACTCAGCCAAATCAAAACTAATTTCCTCTTGAACAAGCAAAGGCACATCTACTTTAAAGGAAGGCTACTTCCGTGTCAGAGTTCACTTGTCAGCCGTCTGCTGATGAAGTTGCAGAAATGCTCAAGAAAGGCTGTAAGGATCTATTTAGCTCAAGAAACACTTTTTAATTGTTGTTGTCTTTGACTCTTCTGATATTCTGAACTGGCTGAACCAGTTTCATTCAGATCCTTCCAAAATATTCACATTTGGACAAAGTCCAAAGACAGAAGATTTCATCCCAAAGTATTTTTATTTCAGCGACCACAGGAAGCACAGAAGTTTAGAATGGAAAATGTTATATAGCTTTAACTCTAGGAAAAGCTGCCTGTTCTGTTACGCCACATTCGCATGCACATACTTCTTTGCCTCAAAAGTCTTAACATGTTTAGTCAGCAAAGCAAAACTAAAAAAAAAAAAACACAACCCAACCATTTCAATTAAAGCAAGGAAGTCAAGAAAAAAAAAAAAAAGACATTTAAAAATGTTTTTTTTCCAGCGCATTTCAAAAGAAAATATTAGCATATTTTAAGAGCAGCATTGCTAGAATGAATCACAGATTATAAATGCTTCTGTATCAACCACAGCACTTTAAACAAAAGGGAGATCAATCATGTGAGAGTACAAATAGGGGTGACATTTGCAGAAGGAATCATCAAAACTTTTCCTTTGATCTGTAATGCGGACACCTAGATTCAATAGGCTAAATTCTGATCCAGCTAGCTAGGGTGTAAACCAGAGGTTAGCTCACTGTATTCGTTTGAGAGCAGGTATAAAAACAGGTACAGCCCAGATCAGAGTCTAGTTCAGGATGTTAGTGCTCATTTTCTTGTAAGTAAAGACCACGAAAATTGCTCATCCTTTTCTGGAGTTAAAGGACCTAGTCAGAGGTAAATGAATCCTCCAGCAGTGGGAACGGAAAGTAGTCCTCACCTTTAGGAATAAGTGAGTCAGTTCCTTACTCATGCAAGCAATCTTGCACTTGGAAAGACAGGAATGAGGATGTTCAGATCAGAACTAAAACTCAGAAGATAGATTTTAAAGACTTTAAAAGGCCCCAGTTCCAATCAAGCTGTCTGGAACCTCTTTGATATACAGAAGCTGATGTGTTACTGATCCATCTCAGATTATAGTTTTTCAAAACCATGCGGTTATGTCAGAAAGTATATCACTCTTTCTCTCTCAAGAAACTCATTAGTAAGATGTGTTATGACATAGGAACCACACATTAGCATTAAATGTAAAATACATCTGCAGGGATATAGGTTTATTAGTACGTTGAGAGCTTGGGCTGCATACTCAGCCTGAGCTGCGCTTGTGTTTGTATTGAAAGAATTGCATTTGTAGCGAAAGATCCTGATCCTGCAAACATTTATGCAAATGTTTAACTTCATTCAGTGCATATTCCCATCGGAGTCAGTCGGACTACTCAGATGTTTAAAATTATATGCTCATGGCTGAGTACTTGCAGGATTAAAGGTTAAGTGCAGCTAGCAGGTCTGAAAATCTATGTGGGTGTTTTGCAATTCCTCACTGCACAGTGGTAACAATGAGAAACAGCCTACCTCCTCAGCTAAAGACTTGGGAGTCAACATGTCCTTTCCCATCTGTTTAGATGCCAAGAACTATGTTTGTTTAATTTTTCAGCACAGTTTCTGATGCTACCCAGAGTAGGCAGACGTGCTGGCAATAGCATTCTAGAGTGGCTCACTTCCAGAAAATCTTTCAACCCTCCAAGAGTGTTATCTGAGCTGTTAAAACCCCAAGTAGCAAATACTGTATCATGCGCATTTTACCTTGAAAACAGTGTGTCATCCTGCCTGACCACGGAGCATGCCGTGCAAGGTCTGAATGCGTTCAGGCCTGTTAGAGCTAAAGTCGTCTCAACCCAGACTTCGATATTGATAAGGCAGCACCTTTGGTTTTAAAGCACGAAGCAATGACTCTTTCCCCTGGTAGCAGGGGTTTTTTTTATGCTGTTTCCCCACCAGAGATCAATCGACGCATTATGTCACGCAATGCAGATACGGCAAATGCCGTATTTTCTCTCACAGGCTTACAGTATCAGCTTAAGCCCATGTGCTTCCAAGGCAAACGATCCAAATCTGGAAGTCCTTCCTCTCTATTAAAGTTGAAGGTTCAACATTCCTTGCAGTTTTTTGGTTTTATGAACAGAGGAAACGGATCCTTTTCCTAGGGTGGTGAAGACAAAGAAAGAACAACTCAGCCTTTGGTCGGCCTTCTGCTAAAGATGGCAGCAGCCAGCACAAACTACTGTCCCATTGCCAGCGATTCTTCCTGAGCTGAGTCACTTAGCGGGTTGCATTGAGCTTCAGCAGCACAAAACAAACCTCTTGTGGCATTCTGGAGGCTGATGATCAGATTTCAAAATGTGATATGGCTCAGAAGCATCTCTCACAGGGGGGTGATGATAGATGGAGGAGAGAATCAGCTGTGGAGAGAGACTTGCTGAAACAATGACCTCACCTTTGATTGAGGTAATTTGATCCCTGCTCGCTGCATTTATCTGAATTCTTAAGGTCATGCTGGATTCCTCATTGCTGCCAGGAGTGGTAAAGACTGATGATCTATGGTCTGAGACAGGGCAGGAAATTCCATCCTTTCCTCTCCAGCACGATTGCATCGTGGTGGTGTGCAGCCATAGTACTGTAAGGCACTTGAGTCTAGGGGTAAATACTGAGTGCTAATGCGTAATACAGCAGTCTATTTTTGAGCGACAAAGACGAATATGAACACTTCACACAATGGCTCTGTAATCTCAGCTGGTGCTTTATCTGTTCAAACTCATAATCGAGATCAGTAAGGCTACAGTCAAGTAATGTGAGGCTATCTATCTATGATACAACAAAGCACAGAAACTGATGCTAAATTAGCCTACAGTAAGATTCCTGGAGACGAAGAAAGAGGTTTCCCCAAGTCAAATTGTTCTGCCAGAAGCGGTTTTTGCTTATCTCTTTAAATAAAGTCTTTCCTCGCTATTGGAACCGTCATCAGCTCAGCACAGGAAATGCGAGGGAATGAGGGAAAAAAGAAAGATAAAATGGAAAGAGGAATGATGGAATTGTGGTAGGAAGGGAGCTGAGTGTTCAAGGAAGCTATTAGCGCTTTTCTTTCCAAAGTTACTGGGCCATACTCAGACTATCTGAATGAAACACCTGAAGTGAGAAGAATGGTAAGCAATTCAGATGGCCAGGTCCCCAGGATGTCAGACCCTGGCTTCTTGTACAGACGGCTGGGAGAAAATGACGCTTAACAAGTACTTAACCTAGGTATTGTAAATGCTTCTCTTCTGTGACTGTACGTGATTCAGAAGGGCAGCCAGAGAAGACCTTTCCTTGCTATGCAATACTTCAGTTTCAGCTGGAAAGTGGAAAACATCTCCTTACTTCTTCCCCACTTCCCTTGCAGTAGGTGTTAAAGAAAGTGCTTTCATCCTAAGCCACTGAAAGCAGGTCTCCCATTTCCTGGAGAAGCATCCTAAATCACTGACAACGAGTTACTTCCAGAGGTGCCGTAGCAGACAAGCTGAGTACAGCTCAGATGGTTTTGATTCACTTAATACATACATATATAGTATTTCTTCTCATTCTTCTATGTTCACAGTGCTGGCTCACACTCAGTGGAGCCCATGCCTCAAAACCGGCGTGCTGCCTGCAGCAAGCTACCCCCGCTGTCCACCCTGGGCACAGCACAGCCTGACGGTCAGCAGTGGTGCACACTTCCAGAGACTCCTCCAAGCCTGGCGAAGGATCCCACTGCACTCACACCTGCCCTACCACTGTGTCTGCTTTTTGCATTACAACCGTGGCTAAACAAATAACCCCCAGGGATGCGTTTTTATCACCACTATAGGTTGTACTCTCAGATATTGCTCAGGAATATTTTACATAGCGGAATTAAAAGTAGCATTTTCACACAGCACATATTATCAGTAAACAGATTACTTTATCATGTTCTTTTGCATATTTGCCAACTTGAAAACTGTTGTTTGGATCCCACAGTCATTATAACAAATTACACAGGTCTTCTGTAGCACACTCAAGAGCATATTTCATGTAAGAAAGAAAGAGATGCTCATAGATGTTTCAGTTCACATACCCTCTAGAAGTTATATATTGATTTCTCCCAAATATAATTTTTCAGTACTTTGGAACAGACAGTAAATAGGCTCACTCACCACAGGGGTTGGAAATTGACCCCCTTGTAGCCTTTATGACCCTTTTGGCTTCAAACCTTTATCATCATCTGTTGAAATCACGAAATATATTGTTTCTGAAAACAGGGCCAAAACCAACAAATCAGGAGAAATTACTTTTACAGCATTCCACTTCCAGCAGAGGTAGCCAGATCCACCCTCTATGTAACACTCCTGAACCATAATGAACTTGGCCCCAGTGCCTACCACACGAAATAATTTAAAAGAGAAACTGCGATTGTACCACAGAGACCGTGTATTTTCCATGCCCTTTGTCCCTTCAAGAGTTTCAGGTAGAGTAGCAAGTGTTTTCCTCCAAGAAGGCAAACAGCAAACAAAAGACCTTTCTGTCATGTTTCTGTAAGCTGAAGATCTGCAGGTTTGTGAACTGAGGTGAAGATATTTTTTCCTTTCTCATTCTCCTGCAGTATCCTCCACTGATTTCTCTGCCTTTCCAAACTATCGCTGAACTGAGAGAGACGTGCACCACTGGAGAGGTGGCCATATAATGATATTAGTTTTACTTGAAAACTTCCAGTGCATGCAGGTGTAAATGAGGCCTTCACTACTGAAATAATATTTTTTTGGCATCAGAAAGTCCCCAGCTAGGTCATTCCTTCCTTAAGTCTGAGAGAAAGAGACTTTGATTGTCATCTCACACGCACTGGTGTAAACTGGGAGTAACACTGCAAAAGGTCACATCTCTGCAACAAGGAGAAACTGGTGGAAGTGGAGAAACAGAACCAGCTTTCCCAGGGAGAGGGAGAAGAGGAGGAGAGAATCAGAAGAGAGGGCATGCCTTCTGCATGGGTACACACTAGCATATCCCGATTGTGTTGGGACAGCCCAGCACAAGGGACATGTCTTCCCACTGCACCAGCAGAAACGCCACCTCTGACCAGTAGAACCTCTGCCAAGCCCAGCATTTCCGTACCTAAAGCCTGATTTGTCTGAGTCATCTGCCCTTTCAGGCTCATGCCTGCTATGTGCCCCGGAGCAGTTTAGACCCAGAGCTCCTGCTGATGAGAGCGCAGAGCGGTGTGAAGCTGCGCACGCCGCACCTGAAGGCAAGGATCCCGTCAGGAAGGGACTCGTGTCACAGCACGCTAGCCAGGCACACACCTACACACCACGGGGAAACCCTGAACTCAAGAAATATCTCCCTTGGCTCCTGCCCTTCCCCAGGGCTCTGTCAAGCCACTGTTAGGGGATTTCAGCCAGAACAAAAGCAACGTCCTCCATGCTTGGGTGTCATGGTTTTCCTGCTCTCTGATGAGATCTTGGCAGGGGCTGGATGCAACGGGAAGCCTCACCTGCTGCAGAACCACTGTCAGCTTTTATCTCCTGCTTCCTTGTTTCTGTTTCAGCTTATTAACTTCACAAATTTTGTCTTTCTTCCTGGCAAGCAGAGTCCTTTTAAAGTCAACGAAGGGCAGTGCGTTTTCTTGCTGCAATTAATCACATGCTTTCTGGCATGTGACTAAATAACAATAATTAACCCAGCAGCTGGAGTTTTCCTGGGTTGGATCATGATGCTCTCTGCTGGCTCTCCATAGTGTTTGCTTGCTCTTAGTTTGTCTACACTCCTTTCTTGGCTAGCCTACCTTCAGGCATACCATGTGCTTGAGTAACAATAATAAACAGGAAAAAATGAGGCAGTTCTTACAATTATTATTTTAGTTAGATTTTCTGCTCTAAAAGCCAAGAAAACATCGGCAGGCCCAATACACCCATAAGAGCTGGTTTTTAACTCTACTCACTAAAACATCGAGTTGTTGTATAGCTGTATCAAAGAATTTGATGGGACACCAAATACGTTCAGGATCCCACTGGTACTTCAGCTGCTGGATTTGATCAGCCACAAGCTCACATCATCGCTCATGAAGAGAGAGAGAGGAAAGATGGGGAGTTTCCATTTGAAAGACACGAACAGATTCAGATCTCACATACTTATCAGGGTCAGTCTGCACATGCCATTCTTTCAGTCTTGAAAAATTGTACAGCTCTGCTGCACAGAAAAAAAGACTCAAAATGGAGTGCCAGAAGAAGTCCTGATAGGGCTCTGTACTGTGTTGGTGACGGAGCCCTGGCTGCCCAGCGAGGCTGTGGAGTCTCCTCCTTGGAGATCTTCAGAAGCCGCCTGGACGTGGCCCTGGGCAGTCTGCTCCGGGTGTCCCTGCTGGAGCAGGGGTCGGACCAGGTGGGCTCCAGAGGTCCCTGCCAGCCTCAACTCTTCTGAGATCCTGTGATTTTGTGACTCCCGCAGCCCACTGCCCTGGCCTAGGAAGCAGGGTCCTGATGGGCACTTGAGGTAATAGCTGATACACGTCTGAGAGGAGTCAATGTGCTGACAGCCAAAGAAATGAAAAACCAAAGGGCTCGCAACTCTACACACAGGAGAGATCTGCACTGAGATTCACCAGATACAGGAGTTTCTCCTTCCAGACCTTGTATTGATTCCAGAGGAATACATTCTTCAGAGAACGACCTCTTTAATGTAGGAAACCCTACCAGAGATCTGCTTTTATTCTGAATTCCTCATGGAGAGTGACATTACCTAGAGCTGAGACAAGCCTGAACAAACAAGTCAGCTGGGCCAAGGCATCTTTCCAGTGTGTAACCAGTCACCCCTTCTCATCTAATTGCTGTCGGTTGTTGCAGAGACTTCACCCAAAGGAGTGCACTGCTCTCAGTCCTACCGAGAGCCTTCGTAAAGCCTGCACTGATCCTGTATCTGCTGTCCAGAAAGACAGCAGTACAGAGGCTGCTCACCTGGCACCATTCAGAAACACTAAATTCACCAAAAAACCAAACAAACAAACCAACCCCCAAACCCAAAAACCAACCAAAACAAAAACAGATGCAATTGAAATTTACTGTATTTTCATCTCATTGTTCCCTTTTGATCTCCAGGCATGAAAACAACCCTACATTGGAAAAACAGCATCAGGTAAAGGCAGGATGAATACTTTCTGGAAGCAAAAAGATTTGTTTTGTCAACTGATTACACAGATGGGAAAATCATCTGAGCAGTGGCAAAGTTGACAACGGTTTGGGCAACATCCCAAAGGCTAATGAAAGTATCCTCTTCATTCAATGCTTCTTGACATGTCCCCAGAGAGCAAGTTCACAAACTGTGCATTTTTGAGTTCAGACAACATCTCCTAGACTTGTCGAAAGTACAGATGCCGCAATTGCCAACCCAGGGATGTAAGACTTACAGAAGTATTGCTTTTTTTTTTTTTTGCCTTTTTTTTTTAAGAGATGGCTCTTGTAACATCTTGACTTCTGAGCGAGATGAATTCTGTCACTGTGCCAATTCTTCGCACCAGGCAATGGAGGGCAAAGATAAGGTTTCAGATGTGTCCCACTTATATGTCAAAATACTGCAACACTGACAAGTGTTTTAGTGCTGTATATTCCCTGAATACTAAACTTCTTTCTAGTAGTATCTTGTGCTGTACAATATGGCTCCTTTCATACTTCTGTTTACCAGCATCCATTTTCATCTGCAGTTAGGCTGGTAAGGGAAGAAAGCCCCTCACAAAAATTATGATTACGTTTTTCCAATCTTTACTCCTCTATGTAGCACGTGTGAACTATCCACACAAGTAGGGATTAGGAGTCATAGATCTAAGATATACTTACACCTTTTTCACCCTTAAGTGTTCTTTATCAAAGCTTAACTCACTATTTATCTTTGCAGGGTTTAAAAAAGAATGTTTTATTACCTGGCTTGGTACCTTCTTGCCATCCTCGGAGATGATGGAGTGGAGAGTGCACTTATAAAATTTGCGGATGACACCAAGGTGGGAGTGGATGTAAGTACTTCAGAAGATGGGATCAGAATTCAAAATGACCTCAAGACATTAGAGAAATATTCCCAAACTAGCAAGACAGAATTTAGTAACAACGTGTACAAAGCACTGCATGAAAAAAAATGAAAGATCAAATGTAGAAATATAAAATGCAGAATCACAGATGAGGTGGAAGGACTGCAAAAAAAGGATGTGAGAGCTACAGTAGGACTCAAAGCAAATACAAGCAAAGCAGGTAAATCTGAAAGGCAAATATCATATGGAGATGTATTATTACATGAGCACCATATGCAACAGGGATTTATTTGGCTCTGCAAGGCAACGGTCTTCACCCAGCTGGAGAACTGGATCTAGTTCTGGGTGGCTTTAAAAAGGAGCAACAAGAATATAAGAGATTTAGAGAATGTGACCTGTCAGAAAGAAGCTCAGATAATTAGGTTGGTCCCTCTAGAAGCTCCGAAGGGAGATTTGATAATAGTTCACCAGTATGTGAAAGATTGTCCAAGAAAGGACAACGACCACTTATTCCCTTTGAACACTTTTCAAGAAAGAATTAACTAGACCCTGCATAATGGCAGATTTAAGTTAGATATTGGCCAAAAATCCAACGCTGGCTTCTAATCCTTAGGGGGACTGGGAACTCTCTGCTAGTGGAGGATTTTAGGAGTAGATCTGGCAGTACTACAGGTATATCTGATCCCACTTGGAGCAGGGACATAGGCTCAGTGGTTTCATCCAGTGTCTCAACTTTCTTAATCTTATCAATCCAACTCCTTTTTATTTTCAGCTGCACACAACTAAAGCTTAGCTGCAGGTGCTTTTCTGTCTCTTCAACACTCCAGCAGTTATGAATTCAGGATCACGCTCGTGTGGACAAGATGGGAGCATTCTCATCACCTAACTCTGCTCCCTGTTTTCATATGTAGGTTTCCCAATGGTGAGTGTTGTGTGGGGGGTTGCATTTCCCCTTCTTTCCCCAGCACACTGCACGTACTCACAGCTGTGTGGCATGGGTACATCTGAGTGCCCATGAAAACCCTCAGGCTCCAATCTCTACCCGCTGAAGGCAGAGCCTGAGCGGCTGGGATGCTGCAGCCCCCAGCCTGATCCATGGGCTGCTGTGCAGGTACTGCGTGAGCCCTCAGCTGCTGTGAGTCCTGCCGCCCTGCCTGCCAGACCCAAGAAGTGAGGATTTCACAGCATTATTCCACTTCATCCCTTGTAAGCTTCTGGGCAAGGAGTTTTGTAAAACAGATGTCTCTGCCAGAGCCTGAAAGCCCAGTACCCCCTCAAACAAATCGCCCCCCCCTCCCATGGCACTACGGACCTGTAACAGATTATGATTCAGGGACCTGGAGGAAAGGACCAAGCTTCTTCCTCCACGCAGCACAAGAACACGGGAGAGCCTGTGCAGCAAGGAAATGAAGATACCATCATCCCCATACCTGCTCCCTGTCTTAGTGGCAGGGAGTAGCTTGAGCGATGGTTTTCTGGGTCTCTGCTGTGTGCTGCAGACTGTGGTGCAGTATCACCGTGTGCAAGATAACTTTAAATTATGAGAAACAGTTTAGCTGCAGGAGGAAGGAGCACCATGCAGGCTGATTTGCCCTGTTTCACAGTGGCTCTTACAAATGATTTTGTTCACAGCCCCCAGAACCCCAGCAATGCAATTAGCACAGAGCATAAAGCTGGATGGCAACCTCAGGAGTGCGACCGGTGCAAGTAAAGAGACTGGAGACATTCCCTGCATCTCCTGCAGTGCGTTTGTTATGGTTGGAGAATATCCTCCCCAGGCCATGACAGACAGCCAAACCTGCGTGAAGAGGTAGTAAAGAGAAATGTAGAAGTTTTCCCACAGTAATTCTTTTTCCTAGGCAAATAAATAAATAAATAAGTGGAATTGCCTACATTTTCAGAAGGCTTTTTTAGTTCAAAAAAGACTTTAAGTCAGAAAAACAGAAGGTGCCTGGCGGAACTCTAATTTGCTCATTACATGCTGTTGGGCTTCAGAGACATCAGTGAGCAGCATCAGGAGAAGTCAATGCAGAGTGCACACAGGTGAGTCTTAAGCCACCAGGGAAAAGCTCAAGAAAACCTCTGAAGAGGGAGATTCGCACCTGCACACAAAAGGCAGGGACTCCTGGGCAGACCATTGAGCCACCCCCAGACCTGCCCGTTCTCCTGCCTCTCAGCGTGTTGCTGAGAGTAAAAAATCATCATTTCTTTCCACAGCATCCTGGCATCAGCCTCCCTACAGGAACATGGATTTGTCTCTTCTGTTGCACTTTCTCAGCCATCCAATCCTCCACCTGCCTCACCTTCCTGCCCGGTTCTGCTCCCTCCTCTCAAGCAGCCCTTTGCCCTGCAGAGCACACCCCTGGGTTCATTGGCTTACCCAGACAGCAAGATGTTGTGGATAACAACAACGAAGTCTGGCTCTACATGCTTTTTACTTCCATTCACTGCTGATTTTTCCCATCCCATAACTTCAAAATGTTGTTATTAACATTTTTAACCTCCTTCAATATCTTCCTTTTTATCCTTCTTTTCACAGCGCATCATTTTTCTAGTTTCTTTCCTCCCATTCCCCAAATTTCCCTCCCAGCTTCCTCTAAGAAAAATAAACTCCCAGTAAAATTCTTTTTTTTTTTTCAGTCTCTTCCCCATTCCTTCTCTTCCAGCCCTATTCTCTAATTCTATCCTTTCTTCCGCTTATTTTTCTTACTACACCCAGGGATGTGTTTCCTCAGCTGTTTGCTGATCTATTTGCTTATACATTAACTGCTTTTGGCTGATGTCCTCACAGTAGCCGTCACGTTTCCTATCAGCTCCCAGATTTGACTCATGCCCCTGGAGCTGGGATGAGTCCAGCTGCAGCTGATGTGACACCTAGGTTTAAGCCAGCTCAGTTTTAACAGCAGTAGGACTACAGCTACGCAGGATGTAATACAGACTGCAAGCTGTGCTCAGTACCCTGCAGTACAGCCTTGTGGATGCTCCCTGAGGAGCTCACGCAGAAATAATCTTCCCCCAGGCAGGCTGGGACCTTTCACAGCCCCTTGGTGAGCGATGTTTAGGGGTGTGAGAAGGAAGAGGGTAATGAAGGCTAACTTTTTTTGGATAACAGCTCTCATTACCAAAAGCCCTGATCATGTGCTATTCACGTCCATGAGAAGTTTGGTTTTGTGTTCAAAGGAATAAGAGAAGCCTTGTGGTGTTGGCTTCTGATAAGATACGGCATGCAAGAAGGGGGATAAAAAAATGAGAGAAAATAAAAGGGAAAGCAGGTCAGTGTGGTTTAGGAATGAGGTTCTGGAGTTCCCACTGGTGCTGATTTAAGTCCCAGTTTCTCAGCAAGGCCAGATCCCCTAAGGTGTTTGAATGTAGAGCTAGCAAATGAAACAAAGAAGAGGTTGGTACTTAATACACCCATGCAAAACCCTTTGATGGTAAGCCCTGAAGATAAGGGAGTGAAATTCAGACTCACCAGAGCAAAACACGCCAGTTTAACTTGGCTGAGAGTCAGGCACTGTATGCTTTTCCTTTGCAGTGTACAAAACTGAGTGCATTGGCAATGCTCAATAAATAAATAACAATAACAAAATTTGAAGCATAACCAAAAAGATACAAGGAAACAACTCGTGTATGGAATTCCCATAGATACAGGTCATTGCCTTCAGCACAGCGAAATACACTTCCATTGGAAGCTTATAGTAAGGCAACTATTACTTTTAACCAAACATTCCAGAGCAATAAAAACAACAACCTGAGACTGTGATAGGTCAAATAGTGTATAAGTTATCAGGCAGATTATAGTGCAGGTCCATGAACCAAACTGGTGGTGTTCTGGGGATAATGAGTGAAGCATTAAAGACATCTGAATTCTTCCCTTAACATACAGTCTAACCTTTGCATCACGATGACCTGCCAGACTTGCCTACAGTGTATCACTTGTTATTTGTGAGAGAGTACTGGGGGAAAATAAAAAGGCTGGATGAGCGCAAAAGGCACAAAAGCCTTGATGGAACAACATCAGTCTCAGAAATTGTCCTTTCTTCTCCTGCTGTTCAGAAATGCTGCAGTGAAGCAAGGGATTTCTAGTCACAGGATACTGACAAGGGAGATTTTTCTGTGGATCGGTACTTTTCTTTTGAATGTGAGTGTAAGGCACAAAAGAAAAAGCTGCAGTAATAAAACGCTGTTCAATGGGTGATAGATAAATGACTCGGGGCTACGGATGAGCAGGTGAATGCCAGCTGTTTCACTCTGGTATTAAGTGCATCTCACATCACAAATCAGCACCTCAGACTGGGAGCTACTCGCCATCGATAGACATCTTGTCTGTTTGAATTCAGACACTTCAGGCAGGCGCTCAGGGCCACTGCCCTCCCTAATGCAAGCAGAAGCATTGCTGCATTGGAGCAAGTACCCAGCCATCCCCATGGCTTGGCTTCTGGCCCCCACCTGTGACTGGGGTGGCACAAAGTACAAGACATCCCTGAGGACTCAGCCAGGCACCCGAGCCCCTCAACACACACCTCAAAGGGCGATCATGATGACTTGCGATTGTCGTGGACTCAGGCTTACTCCTACCAGAGATATGGGAGATTTCCCACAGAATTCATCTGGGAGTAGGATAAAGCCACGGGATCGTATCACCCCTGCTGCTGTGATAATGAAATATTGTGTAGCTGTTATTAATACTATATCCAGACAGGAATCACATGGGCAAACGTCTCTGAATCAAATACATTTAAATCAGGTTTAAGGCATACCATCAAGTGCCAGAAGAAAACCTGTAATGAAGGAATAGAGAAATGAAGAGGATTAGATATGATAAGACACTTGTGCATAGGCCAGATCTGTGCATGAGTAGCACAGTTTTATTCTTTGGAAGATACACTTAGAAAATACCGAACCGTGTATTAGTGTCTAATAAATATTTACTCAGAACAGTTGACTGCACTTCACAAACGAAGTGAGATTTGCAGAGGACCAAGTGAGATTTTCATTAATGAGTTTGAGAAATTTATTCTGTATGTAACAGAGCAAAAAGGAAGTACAAAAGCCATCTGCTGGAAAAGCATTTGTTATTGCCTTGCCTTGCATCTCTCCGCAGAGAGGAATGTTTATCCCCCACTCTTTATAGTGCAGGTTTCCTTAAGATGGTTTCTGACCTGCCCACCCTGCTCACATAAAAGCCACCACCTGGATGACCAGAAGACGTGGATCTCAGAAAGTGAGTTTCCACCAGGTGACAACAGCTTCTGGGGTACATCTGGACAAGGGATGGAACCAGGGATCTTCTAGATGAAGACCACCAGCTCTTTCCAAAAAGCCTGTACACCAGCAGAGTAGCTGTCTGACCCCACCCACCCATCAGAGGTGAGTCCCACCTGTGTCAGGACACATCCCACCAGCTCAGAAAGGCTGGGATGAGAAACGTGGAGCTGGAAGAAAGTTGGGTCCAGGGCTTGCAGCACATGGGTTTTCAGCATGGTGTGCAATGTGGGGTCAAACCAAAGTGAACAAGAATGAACTAGAGGTTTTGTGAAACAAATATCAGCCCCTGTAATGCATTTTCCTGAAATACTTTGTTTGACTTGAAATAAAATAGCTTGTTTCCATCTCAAAATATGCCATCCTTTAATAGGAATAATAATAAAGAAGATTTCCACAGGTTTCCCCAAGCAAAACATTCAACTTTAAAACCACGAACACAAGGTATTTTGAAATCTTTGATTTGACAAATTCGACTGAAATTCAGGAATAGCTTGGCTCTCTTCCACAAGTTCCACGATTTTCCGAGCGACAATTTACTACTTCTGGAAGAACTGCACCTCAACAAATCTGCACCCACTCTTCCCCTCCATGCATCAGAGGCTTGTAGCACACACCACTGGGGGCTATGACGATGGGTACCAAACACTTCTCCACTCTGGCTCTGATGAGCAGCTACTGGCTTTTGGGGGCATTATTCAAATGGACCTCTCAAACAAACATTTAATTTAAATGTACTTAAAAAATATGAGACCAGTCCCCTGCTGCAATGTTCTAAACATGCAGTTTCCAAGAGCAAAACTATCATTTTTGTACCACCACCCCCCAACACTCCACAGTGCTTTCTTCTGTCTGAACTGGCTGACTTTGACCCATATAAATAGCAGTGCAGCAGTAACAAATGCTGTGTTATCACTGTCATTCTATCTCAAAACACAAACACACAATTGTAAGTTTTACTTTACTATCGGTATACCTCTATATTTTAGTCGAATCTGCACAGTTCTTTCAGAAGTGATTTTGAGGCCTTTTTTGTGCCTTTTATGTTATGTATGCATGGGGATTCATCAAAGTGCTCCTTACCGAGCTGAGGGTCTGCCACCCAGGTATAAAAGTAGATCTAAAACATTCAAATGGGAAGGTTTAAGTACTGTTTACAACCTGAAACCTGCAAGAAGCAGGGGAAAAAAAAAAAAAAAAAAACAGTAAACTTTGCTTGTTAAACAATATCTGACTCCGCTTAAAATTCACTGCAGCTGTCAAGTTTGTGGGCAGAAGAACGCGTGGTCAGGTAGGGCACGGCCATCAGCTGAAGGCTCTGCTCAGCTGAGGAGGGGGCTCTGGCTCTTGTTCCTCTGCCCATGCTGGCAGCTCGAGAGCGGTGCCCCCCGCAGATACATTGCGCCACGTAATGGCAGCTTCAGAAAGTGGGAATCCCTTCAGACCCCGACTGACCCTAAATATAGGTTCTGTTTCAAAAATCCCTTCATCAGCAAAACTGGATGTCTCGGAGGATGGGTAATGGAATCACCACCCTTGGTAATTGCCAAAAATTGGTACTGTTTGACAGCAACCTTTTAGTGATTGCACACCCCAAGGAACAGCGGCGGTGAGTCCATTCCATGCTTTCTGCCAATGCGCCATCACTTCACTGGTGTCGCTCCAGACTTCTGCACGTCTGCTTGCCCAAGCAAAACAGCTGTGAGTTCAGATTCAATTATAGGTATTTTATAGTTTGGGAACTCGCAGGTTATTAGTAGGCAAGTTTTTATTTGTACAGATCCCAGCTACAGTCACACATGGAAATTCCACCCGCAAGCACTCTCAGATCATTCCTCTAACATGAATTTTTGCGCTTGCTAACAGTAAAATTACTCCCAGAAAGAGGTAAAATGTACAGGTGACTTTGTCCCTTAGCATGTGGGTACCGAGACTGTGGTAATCATTGTGGCCATCAGGTCCTTAGCCAGGATGGTTTTACTGCTTTTGCATTATGTATCTGTCTCTTGCCTGAATGTGTGCAACCTTTGTATGACTGGGAATCACCTATTGCATACATGCAATAATATGCACTCCCTCCTCTTTTCAGTGGTTGAATTTAAGAGTCCTAATACGCAGTCTACTTGTTTGATTTGGTAAATCAGAGAAGAACAAGGCTGTGTCTGAAGTGCAGTAGGACAAGTAATCACATACCAGCCTATTCTGACAATGCTGTACACCGCCTAAATATATATGGAGTGCTTTGACAGAAAAATGCACACATATACACACACGCATAGAGACAGACAGGAAGATATGTCATTTATATGTATGTGTATATACCCATATGTACATATAGAGAGAGAATATTTCAAAACTGAAAAGGAGATTTAGTCACGCAGCTTCTCTATGCTAACTGATACTGTATATCTGCATACACACATGCACACTGCTGGTACGGCAAAAAAGCCATCTGCACTTGCACTGTATAGCAATTTTTAGTCACATTTCCCATGGAAATAATGATTTATGAAATCATCTCTTTCTGCATGCTTGCTCTCCTAACCTTTTTAGCAGCTTCAACCACACCTGGAGCTAACTTATTTCTTACAGAATCCATGAAAATAGGCATCCAGACAGAGGAGAAAGCCCCTATCTGTATCATGCTGACGTAAAGAATGTCATATGAACTTATCCTCATCTTAACCCACAGAATCTGCAAGAGACAGCAAATTTAGAAGTCTAGCAATCCTAGGAAAGTTTAAAAGAGAACTTTCATTCAGCCACCAGACCCAAGCTGATGGGACTGTCTGCCTTCATCAGTTGCAGCTCTCATGGCACTGCTTTGTTTCTGTTGATCTGAAGGAGGGTGTTCCTCCGTTCATTTCTGGCTTGGATCTTCAGCAAATACATTTATCCTGTACAAACATGCTTCTACCTAACGTTTTTCTGTTTGTGAGGGGCTGAGTGACTCACTTCCAGAGAGAGAATTTCAGATTTTGGGTGAGTGACATATATATTTATGTCAGAAGGAATTAGACCAGTGCTTAACTGATGGAGGAAAAATTGGTCCAGGTATATGGATGACTTCTGGATTTGGCAGCTGGAGAGGAATTAAACAATACAAGGATTTTCAAGTCTGTTTTTCTTGTTCCACATCCTGAACCTTATTTATTCCCTTCCCAAAGGCATAGAGGGTAATAAAAATAATACACACCTTAGCAAAGCTTGCCCGCCAAGAAGGGACAGGGAGGTTTAGAGTCCCCATGAAACAGTGGGAGAGTCTCAGCTGAACTGGAGACCTATGAATCCTGGAGTCTGTCCCAGATGATGACGGGAGGAAGATGGTTTCAAGTCTTCCAGCTCTTCTGGGGCTCCTGACCAAAACCCAGACCAGACCAGGACAGTACTGTAATTGGCTCTTGGCAATTTCCATGCCCTGTCCTCCTGGAGAGGCAGAGGCAGGAGCCACTGGGGCATGGGTGCTCATGAGCAGGTCATGTTACCAAAGAGCTGCCCAGGAACTTATACAGAAAGTGGCTTTAACGGTGGATCTCTAAACTTGCTGATGGTTAGGCACCTGTACCTCTGAAGAGCCCTCCCAGTGGAGCAAATTGTGCACTTCCACACTGCATAAACATTACCATATTGTGGACTTTGCATGCGATGGTAGGATAGAGCTCATTGGGATTCAAGTCACCTCATTCCCATTAATCATGTTAATAATTGAAAACATATGTTCAGCTTGAAAGCACAGCAAGACAGTTAGGCAACCCTACACAGAAGCACATCGTTACCTAATTCAGATGATACTCGTTAGCGTACCCTTGCCAACCTCAGGTAGAAAATCCTCCCACCCTCATCAGGTGCAGTGTCTGCTGTTAACTTCTATTGCAGCCTGACAAAACCCTTCCCTGGGCACTCATTTCCCCTCAGGAACTCCTCTTCAGTTGGGTCTGAACCTTCTCACACCACAGGGACATGGTGGGAGAAGGTTCAAACACAGGGGCTGCAGAATTATGCCCCTGGTCATAGTCAGCAGGAGCTAACGCCAGGCCTCCTCAGGCCTGGTGGTGAAGTCCCGTTTGTCTTAGACCAAAAGGTGAAATGAGATATAGAAAGGCTGAAGTGGGCTTCACCTTTAGGAATGTGCTGCTCTTGATTTGAGTGCCTGGTTGAGGCCTGGGTCCCCTCGGCTGCTGCCTCTCCCAAGGAAGACGTTGAGATTTCCGAAAACAAAACAGCCCAAGCAAGATTAAATCATCACAGCCAGCAATATTGCCCTCTCATCGCTCTAGCTAAAGTGAAGTCAATGTTTCTGTTATCAACTCCTTTTTGCCAGAGCTTGCATGATGTAATCGTTAAAATGAATTCCAGGTGAAAGCCTACAACACAAATTTGTAACAGAGCAGCGAAGCCCAGATCAAACCTCGCTGCATGTAGGCAGGTTGTGTTCCTAACTCAGCACCTCAGCCTTTCCCAGCTATTGAAGCAAGAAGGGGGGTGTTTTGCCTTGAATAAGGCAAAGCTGGGCTCTTTGTGAGCCCAGACACGCTATCAAGTTGCCGTGGCACCTGCAGAAGCCACAACAGCCCCTCGTGTGCCTGAGCCCCAGTGGGAGAGTGCAGAGGAGGGAGGAAGTTCAGCTACAGGTGGAGGAGAGGACGGCTGTTTTTTTCTCTTCGGGTGCCCCCCTCTTCCCCAGTGTGCTTATAAATCACTTCTGCTACTTTTAGTAACAGGAAATAAATAAGTCTGTTTGGAAAAGAGTTTTGCAATCCTGTAACAGAAAGACAGGAAAAAAGAAAGTAAGCAAGCCTTGTCAAGGTATTAATAACATGGTTTAGAGAGGCTTCAAAATCCTGGTGAACAATCTGGTTTAGATTGTATTCTGTCCTTTCCTCAGCCCTTCTCTCCTCCTGCACCCTTTCCCCGTTGTTCCACAGACACAGAGGGAATAAATTTCTCCCCGATGGATAGCAAACCTCAGTTGCTGGCTACCCTTGTGCTGGCCCACCTCAAAGGAGCTCAGTGCCCTGTGGGGAAGGAAGCCCTGGACGAGGAGCTGGAGGGTGGTGAAGGGAGTACGCATGATGGCCACAGCTGGAAGTAGGAGCCTGGGGGAGATGGAGCTTGCAGGGCCTGCTCACAAGCAGAGATGGGTTCAGCAGCGCAGAGGGCATCTCTTTCCCTCTCAAGTCATGTCTCTTCTCCTTCTTCCCACCTCCTGCCAAATGGTTCCCCCTGGCAGGCACCAGCAAGGGCAGTTCCCCGCTTCTGAGCTGCGCAGCAACAGGAGCATGCAGAATAAGTCACGGCCCAACTGCTATTTCATCTTTCTTCAGGGAGTAGGATTTTGCAGGCTCTAATGCACTGTTGGCTCATTTCTGCCTCATTTAGGCAAAAGGAGGGGACTGCCTCTGGGGTGCTGTTTGGGACTGGAGGAGATAATCAACATCAAAATGTCTAAATCCAGTACCCACCGCGGGGTGCACCACAGCTTTTGAAAGCAGGAGTACCACAGGTAGGGGTGAGACCCAGCAGATGAGGTCCTGGCTCCCCGGTGCCTCCAGGTCTCCTCCTGCACCCCTACTAAGATGGTTTGTGCCTGAGGCTTCCCCGGGGAAGGCTGGGGGAAGAAGAGCTCTGCACATCCAAGCCCACAGACCGTGGTAATCCAGCCCTCTGCTGATTAGACCACTCTGGTATTTTTCATCAGGAAATGTTGGAGGATCCTTTGGAAAATATAGGCCAAGGCCTCAAGCAGTGTAAATCAGCGTAACTCCCCTGAAATGAATCACCAGGGATCTGTCACGTGAAGTGCTCGGGATTACTATTGTATAAACAAACTGCAGAGGCTTGGGCAAGGCCCAAGGAAACGGGATTGCAGACATCTCCGTCGTCCTCCATCCCCAGCGTCCCTGCCTCCTCCTGCAGCTAGCAGGTATTTCCCTGCATGGTTTGCTCAAAGTGCCCATGCTGCTCAGCTCCCACCAAGGACTTAGCACCATGCCCTGTGCCAAGACTTGCTTTTGCTTGGAAAGTAGAGCTTGCTTTGTGCATTAGCAGCAAGTCAGAAGATATTTGTCAAAATGAATCAACAGACCACATGCTCTGTATCCACCCTACTCCCTTCCTGTGATAATATTCACCCACAAACACCCCAGCAGCTACTGCCTGTAACAGGCCTTTCTCCACACCGCTAAGATCTAGGGCCAAACCTGAGGAGGGAAGGGACCATCCTGGGGCTGCTCCCACCTAAGGCCCCTGAAAGATGGTTGGCAGAGGACCTCTGGGGGAGCAGATCAGGCTTCACCCCACAGAGGAGGGGGAAACCGAACCAGCCCCTCCGACCTGAGGGGAGAATCCCTCCTAGCCCCAAATCTGGCTGAGGGTTTATCTGAGCATGTGAGCAAGGCATACAAGGCAGGCACTTCTGTTATCAGCTTGGAGAAAAGCCACACTAGTGATCTCATGCGAGGGGGGGGGGGGGGGGGGGGGCTATTTTGCCAGAAGGAACAGAATTAGACCCAAATTGTTGTTTCCTCTCTGCTTCCCAAAACTCCTCTCCCTGATTAAAAACACATTTATAGTATCTTTTCCTTTAAGACTAAACTTTTTGGCTACATCTTCTCTTTTCCATGTCTGGTGAAGGCCAGAGCTACAAGTGCCAAAATGTTGAATGAAAGTTGTTGGGGTTTTTTGTTTTGTTTTGTTTTTCTGAGGAACTCTCTCGCTGTTATGGCTTATCCCAAAGCTACAAATAGTTGAACGGAGTTAAACAGCCAGGAGAGAGGTGGTGACCGAGCCAGAGACACAGACCTGGGAAATTTTTTGTGTTCCAGACCTGGCCCTGCTGCAGCGCCATCCGCCTCCCGGAGAATCCCCCTTCGGCCCTGGCCCCGCCAAGCACATGAGTTTCCTTAGGAAAGTCACAGGACTACGCCAGTGGAAAGCCAAGCACGTGCATCGCTGCACTGCCCAGCCTGGGGCCCAGGAGTCTTAAGTATAAATCAATGGGCCCACTCACGTGCTTAAAATAGGGGCATATGTTTAAACACCTTGTTGGATCAAGGACTTAACCCCTCTTTCTCACAGCTGAGCAAGCTTTTAAAAGGCTTCCAGTGTGCTTACCATTTTTTATTTTATTTTATTTTTTGCTGGCAGTATTTGAAGCATCAAGACTAACTTAAACCAGTGTATATAAAGCACAACACTAATCCAAATGCCACACGCCTAAGGGGATAAGTGGGATGAATGGATAATAACTGTATTTACTAACTCCATGGCTTTCTCCATTTTATTTCTCTTGTCAGGGGGACCTTAAAATCTTTTCTTTTAATCTAATCTCTTGGACATCCCGGCATGGGAACATCAGAAAAAAAAAAAAAAAAAAAAAAAAACAAAACAAGATTCAAGTCCCAGTGCAATCACGTGTACAAGCATTTTGTACCAGGTTTTGATCTGCTCATCCCAAAAATGAGCCTGATCCTATTTTCCCTGAAGGTCACAGTAAAATTCCCTACTGACGTCAATGGGAGTGGGAACAGGCAGTCAGACTTGTAGTTATTAATGCAATTATTCCAGCTCTCGGGATCCTTTCTTGCCTGACTGGCTTTTACCTGTCTTCTCTAATGATCCTGCCGAAGCCCTCTGCTCCTGATGCTGGAGCTGGTGGCACTTCGCAGAGTATGGAGAGGAGCTGATGCTGGATCACAGCTTCCAGAGCTTGATGTACCTAAAGTTAAAACAGATTAGAGGTTGCAATCCATAAAACTCTCTCTCTATTGTCTTTCTCAGTCTTGTCCCCATGTGTTTCCACCCATCAAGTCATGGCGTGAAGCATTACGAAGGACTTCTTCTGCCACAGTAGACACCCAGAGCTGAAATGAGGAGCTTAATTTTGTGCTTGTTCATTACCTGGAAATGTAAATGGCAACACCGGGATGTAAAACAGACAAGTGAACACCTCCATTGGAGCTGAGGAGCCTTTTGGATTAAATTATTTCCCTTTGCAGATACCCTTGTGGTTTGCCACTATTCCTTTTGTCCCTTTTCCATTTGCTTGATTTCTTCTCTTTATGCTGCGTCTGTAACATTTTGTTCAGGGTTGCTGCGAGTGAACAACAATTTAGGATGATGAATTATGGATTGAAAGAGCAGGCTGGGCTATTCTGGAAACACTGCTCAGCGCCTTCTGAAGGGACAAAGGAATTCCAAAATGACAGATTTTCAATTATTTGTATTGAAGAAGACAGGAAAAGAAGGGAAAGGAAGTAAAGGAGGATTGGGAAGGCAGGCAGGAAGAAATGGAATGAATGAACAAAAGAAAGATAATTTCTTCTGTTCACAGCGCTGAGAAAGCTCTCCATTCTCTAAATAATTTTCCCTAAAAGACTTTCCAGGGAAAACATTGAAACCCATGTGAATTTTTAGTGGTGCTTACAAACGCAGTCCCCTGAACCTAGTGGGAGTGACTCACAGGATCGAAAGCCGCCCGGTGCTTGTGGGGGTTGCAGATGGTTGTCCTCCTCCTCCTCCACCGCCGCTGAAATCCCGATGCATAGGACTGTGAAATAACCCAGGAGGGCTCTGCTGGAAATTTGCAGTCCTGTGTTAAAAACCACAAACAAACATTTTCTCAAGTACTGCAAGCAATATCTGCATAAATACTCCCTCCCTTGGCTGGCAGATTATGGGGAAAACAATTGCAATTTTGTTGACTTAACTTCAGCATTTGAAAACTATTAATAATGAGGCATGGGGGAGGCTTCTGTTGGGGAACAGAAATTGCCATCTAATTCAACTGCAATTTAGTGAGCTATAGGCATTTTTGAGGGCTGCTGTGCAGAAATGTTAATCCTTGTCTGAAATGAAAGGACATCGTTGGATAGGGGGGTGTTTTTTAAGTAGGTAATTTGTTGCTCATTTTAGCAAGCGCAGCAGTGTGGCCGATGAGGTACAGCATAGAACCGGCACGCAAAAACCCTGCCCAAGGCCCGATATTGCTCTCAGATTGTGGACAGGCAGTGGACAAGTAAATCTTGCCATCCTGACACCCATCTGCAAACTGAGAGCTGCAGTGTTTGGACCAAGGTGTGCTTTGGGAGCCTGGGGCAAAAAACTGCTGTCTATGTACATGAGGGTGGTGCTGCAACAGCTGGCTTTCAGAGATGTGTACTCTTTCTTTTAGACTGCTTAATATCAATTTGTTTTGTTTAATAAATTAACAGTAATGTAGTCATTTCATGCTCCACTCTGCCTGTTTCTGTGACCCTGGTAATATAAGTGTCAGGAAGACACAGCCATGCATCTAACCAATTCCCCACTGTCTGCTCCTCCAGCTTTCCTCTAATCTCGGCTGAATAGTTTCATTACATGACATGTTAACGCACCAGCAGAGCTGGAAAGGCTGAGTGCTCCGCTAGGTGTACACAATGTAAAATCATTAGGGTTGCTTAAGAAGCTTCCCAAATGCTTTCTGTCAGCAGTGAGATCGCAGTTACAGAATTAACTGGAACAGACCACATCTCCCCCTCACCGACCCACAGCTTGCCAACGAGGGGATACCGTTTCAGTGGAAAAAAGGTATCACCTGTCAGAAGAACAATAAGAACATGAATAGCATATGGAAACCATTTACTGGCTACCACAGTATGCACTCACCGAGCACCCTGAAAATTCGAGTACTGCTCAGACCAAGCTGGGGTCAAGCAACCTGCTGCTGATGCTCATGCTGCCCTTCCCCTGGACACCCATGTGGATGAATAAATCTGTGAGGGGAGCAAGACTTTGAGCCACATGCTGATGGGGCAAAGGCATCAGTGTCTGATGACAGACACGTGGGATGGGGTAGGATGGTGTGGGGCACGCCGCTCCCCCTGCCTTCCACTCTGCCTGGGTGTCTTGGGGCTGTGTTGCTGGTGGGGGATGCTGCGATGCTGTAGGCAGGAGGAGAGGCCCCTTGGCCTGCCTCTGTGGTCCATGCAGAGCAGGGAGGTCCTACAGAGTGCTTCTTGGAGGTCCTGAGGGAGGCCCCTGCTTTGAGTTATTCGCTCTAGTCATTATCCCTGCCTCTCCCTGCATGCCAACCACGGCCATCCCGCTGGTTCTCCCTCCCCGAAGAGACGGCTAATGGAGCTGCTCTGGCCATGGACACAGTAATCCTAGCCAGATGTTTCCCAGAGTGATTAAAATCCATGGACAGCTTGTTATTTCATACTGGGCCACACAGTTGCTGGGCTGTTACTGTCACCTCAGCCCCATCCCCACAGAGCAACCATAATTCTTCCCCAGGCCACCACACACATAAGCCAGTATAATGAATAGCTTCCTTGTGTGGCATTTTAACTTTTCCTTCTCCTCTCCAGGCCTGGACATTATGCACCACCCTTCTTTCTTTCCTACATCCCATCCCAAAACTCCCCTTGGTTCCCTTTGGTACAACTTCCACTATCAAAGTCTTCCTCCAAGCGGCTCACAAGGTGGCGTTCACACAGGACAGCTACCGCTGTGGGTCTTTTCCACGCTTATTACTCTGCATTGCTCTTACTCTGACATTTGTGTGTCACTCAGAGAGCTCCTGAGGCATACACATCTCACACACTATACTGACAGCTCATATATAGACCAGACACAGGCCTCCAGGACTATTCACCCAGCCCACGGCCTGCTCCCGATGCCTTTTCCCTTCCCTTCCTTTCCAGAGAGAAGAAGATGGGAACCAGGCCCACCAGGTTGTCCTGGTGATTCCCACCTCCTGGGGCACCCCAGCAATGGCAAGAGCATCGTGAAGAGCTCACTCAGCCCCATGGCTGAAGGGACCCAGTGAGCCATGAGGCCTGTCAAGCCTCATCATATGCTAGGCCTGACTGATGTTTCCCCACTGTTGGTCCTACAGACAGCTGGGGCTGGGGACTGGGCACCTTCCCCGGGCAGCACACAGTGCAAACAACTCGTGCTTGTGTGATAAACTGGGGAATGGTGAGGAGATTTATGGCAAGAGGCTGTACAGTGCACGGGCAGGGGCTCGGTCAGGTAGAGGAGAAACAGTTCTGGCACCCAGCCCACCCTGACACCAGAGTAACAGCACCACCCACCCAGCTGGAAAGTTTGGGCTCACTGCTTTGTATTTGTCTAGGCAAGAGCTTGCTAAGTGTTTTTACGCTCTCTGCTTATTGTAAGGAGCCGTGTATGTCACTGCTTCCCTCAGCGGTAGGGGAGTGGTTTGAAAATATTCAGCTCTAGTTTGTTCCATGAGGGACGGGGCGGGCAGAAGGACGGTGCTCCAGGAAGGCTGCTCCTGAAATGCAGAGGAAAACCAATTGCCAATCCATAAAGCTGCTAACAGGGCAGCTGTGAAGGAGGACAGGGCTTAAACAACTCAGGGCACCTCGGCTCAGGAAAACAGAAGCAGCAAAGCTGCAAGCACAGCAGCTGGCTGGGCTGCAGCTGGGTCCTGCCTAGAGGCGAGCGACAGGTGTCGAGTTCATTTTTCATCCCTCTCCATCCTTGTTCCCTGTGTTATCAAAGTGGCCTGGAAGTGGAAAGCAGAGCCAGAGGAAAGTCTGACCCTCTCGGTCAGCTCAGTCCCAGACACCGCCTGGCCCAGACACCCCGTGCACCCACGGGCATCCCAAACCTCTGCCCTCCCCAGGAGATAAATGCCCTCCAAGAACCCCAAGGCGACCTGGGGACCAGGTCCTTTCTGGCACTGCAGCTCCCAGGACAAAGGCACGGAGCAGGCAGCTGGAGCAGCTCCTGGGCGCCCGGCCCCATGGGGCCACCAGCTGCATCCTGGGCATGCTGTCTGAGGGCATCTCATGGGGCTAAACACCCCCATGGGGCCAACACATGGCCCTGTGGTTTCCCAGTCCCCTCCAGCAGCACACGCAGGTTAAGTTCAGTGCACACGTAAAGTGACACCGGGCTGGGGCATTAGACATTTAGCTGCCACTGGGAGCTAAACTCTCTTATTCCCTCGCTAAAGCACCCTATACATTTTTGCTGATACACAGGTAAGCATTTTGAAAGCCAATGAACCTCCTCAGCCCAGCTCAGGTACCAACTCCTAATCACAGTGAGAAAGTTCATCCTCTGTATATAAAAAATTTTCAGCAACAGACTTGCCTGCCACATGCCCACAGAGATAATTAAATGTCAATGCGAGAAAATACGGAGCTAGAGGTTGGCAAAATTTCTCTAAGCCTTTTCATCCCCAGCTTTTGAGTCCAGGGAGAAGGAAAATGGGAGTTTGGCAATGACTGGAGATACAAGGGAATCTGTGAGAACCATTTTTTCTGTGAACAGAGAGGGAAGATTTCATTTATCTTTTTATCTGTCAAGGTACTGCACTAACTTATGCACAGCCACGAATCCTGCTCAGTGTATGATATTATACTACATGACTGCCGATGCTTCTTTTTTTTGTAAAATATGCTTTGGCTTATTGAGTTGCTCTACCAAATCATTCACTTCTCCGTTTTTCTGCCTCTTTTTTAATAAAGATCGCCTGACATATATTATATAAAGTCTCTCCCCATCTCAAACACCACAAAGCAGCAGTGTAAATACAAATTTGAGGAAAGAGAGAAGAGAAACGTAACTGGATATAAATGCCATCAGGTCCGTGTCACTAGCAATCAGTGGAAAGTTTAGGGTAAGTTAAAAAAAAAAAAAAAACACACAATGGCTAGAAAATGGACTGTTTTGTGTGTGTACTTTGGGGCAGAGGCAGTTAATCGACAGAGGGAGAAAGTCACAGCAAAACCAAGCCTTTGGCTGCACACCAGCCACGTGCCTTCTGTCCCTGGCCAAAATCTTTGTCCAGAAGCGGCTTTGCACAGCCTCCTTGGAGAAGACAGCGAGTTGATATTTTTGGTCACAGCACAGGAACCAGAGGCTGCAGTCCACACATGCATGGGGTTGTGTTGGCATGATGCTGCCCCTTATCTTTTGTTTTCCTTGTTTCGTCTTCCTCCTCGTCCTGATGTTCTTGATCTCTTGCTGGACTTCAGCACTTCCCTTGCCAATGATATTATTGGCTTCTCAATTGTTTTCCTCGTGTTTCTTGTTCCACATGCTTTTGACAGCCTCAGCCTGGTCTCCCACCACTTCCACCTTCAATTACTGCCACTGCTCTCAGCTTGTGGAGCGCTTCCCACTGCTCTCTCTTTCCAGCACCGGCCAGCTGGGAATAACTCGCTTCTCCTCCCTCCTTTTCCTCTTCCCTGCACAGCCACAGCTCTCCATCAGGGATGCTGCTTTCCCTGCAGATGTCTGCTTATTCCACCAGGCTGCGAATAGCCTTTTCTGCTTTACACGTGGGAACTGAGGACGTGGACATTACACATTTTTGGTGTTCAGATATCACTAGGGACTAGGGTGAGCGAGGGCTTTATAGGCAGTAATGATGCATTCTAAATCAGCTTACAAGACTCCACCCTCCTCCTTCTTTATCCTGGCCTCTCCATCACTCTCAACACAGGCAACCACACTCTTCTTGTCTTCTCTGCATGTCATTTTCCCACCCCTTCAGCTGGGAGGTCTCCTTTGGCCTTTCTTCAGCCTTTGGGGCTTCAAGGCTCTGTCCTTGGTTCCTCCTCTTTCACCATCCCATTCTGTCTCTGGGTGGTTTCATTTGCAAGCAGAATTCACTTTCCTTATCATTCCCAGATCTACCAGCTACTGCAGTTCAGTCTCCTTCTGTCCGGACTAAAATCATGGCCAGTCTTTCAGACGTTTCTTTTTGGATGTCTGTTCAACACCCACATGGCTAAAAAAAAAAAAAAAAAAAAAAAACCTATCTTCATCTCTCTCTTCTGTCCTCCACTCTGTCCAAACGTCCTAACAAGTCCCTTGTTTAATTGCTGCAGACCACATCCACATCCCTGGTTCAGCTCGTCCATGGGTGTTAGGTGTACCCAGGAGGAGTCACTTCTGATACAACCAGCTTGGAGATTCATTTTGCATCATTTGTTTTACCGACTGTGACGCAATCACCCAGTGAGAATCTTATCTGGTTCCTCATCTTCTCACATCTCTGTTGGTGCAACATCCATTTCTGCAGCTTTGACTTGACTACAGCAATCCTGTCCTCATCCTTTTGTAAGGCTACTACTGCAGGGACCCTCTCCCCTACCCTATAACCCCAAACCTTCACTATTGGTCTGATGATTGTTATTCCCTTATCTCCTTCTGCTCTCCAGATGGGTTTTTGTCTCTCCCTCTCTCTCATACACACATAGGAGAGTATTCAGGGCAAGGACTATCTTATTGTTTTGTCCTTGCACAGCACCTAATATAGCAGGGCTCCAGTCCACAGTGAGAGTCTCAAAGTGCTGTCACTAATCAAAGTGACAACATACAGTAAATACTCCAAAACTGACACTAGCAGTAAGTAGCCTGCTCTAGCTTGTCTCTTCTGCACTCACACATCTGGTCAAAACTGATGGAAAATGCTGTTACCAGTGGGAGATTTCAAAATTACAGGACATAGTACCCAGCAGTGGCAATACCAAGGTACCGAACACGTGTGTACCCAGGCACCATCTCTAGTATCTCTGCGCTTATCTGCATAATAAATTTACCCTGATAAGAAACCTGCCAGGTACCTCTCCAACTGTCACATCCAACAGGCTGCAGGCAGCTGGGCTTGTATCATCTCAAACATCTCTCTGAGGCTGTTGTTAGTGAGAAAGCCTACCCTTATTTTGGCTGTAGAGCACACACTTTTCCACGATAAGTCTCTTCTCCCATCAGCACTCTTGCTGAATACTTCTAGAAGTGATAGAAAACCAGAGACGTGGTTTTACAAAATGGAGCAAAGTCATGTTCATTTCACTAAGCTTAAAATAGAGCTCTTTTCTAGCTCTTTTTTCTTTTTATCTGCAAATAATTCTTTTTCTATTATTTTACTGAATTTTACCACAATATTTTTCTTGACACTAAATTATACGTTTTTAAGATTTTTGCTGAGGTGTGACACGATGCAGGGAAAAACAAACAAACAAAGAAACAAAAAACCTTTAATCTGAACAACTTCCAGAAATCAGAAAATGCTTCGTTTTTCTTTCTCAGAGACAAGCAGCTCTCTGTCAGGTCCTGCTGCCTCTTCCTCATTCTGCTGGTGGCTTGAATGGAAGGCAGCAGCCCTCTGTGCTCATCAAGCCCCCTTAAACATGAGTGCCATAGGTGTATTCGGAATTATGAGCGAGAAAGTCACTCGAATCGGATGTGAGTGATGCTGCCAATGACATTGTCCAGGGCTCAGCATGCAGTGAGTTAGGATAGATAAAATATACAAGGCTCTGGTCTATTGGGAGAAAAGAGGGGGGAAAAGGGAGAAGGAAGAAGAAAGGTATCTTCTGACATCAGTAAATATTTGAAGTAAATGGAAGAATAATTTTGCAATCTCCCAGCATATTAAACCAATGTTGGATGTGGTTTGTTTGATTTTCATCTGCCAAACCCAACAAATTCTATTGGGGTGGAATTTGGCCATACTTAAGGTATTCCAGTAAAGAAGCCATGGTGTAACTGTGGGTACGGAACAAAGCAGTGCAGTAATCCCAGGAGCGTATGAGCAGAAACGTAAGTAACTGTAGGACATGAAGAGCAAATGGGGAAAAAAGAAACCAAGAAGAAAGCACATAAATATTTAAAAACAGGAAATGCCATCAATATACTGGAGGAATGAAAACTGCAGAAAAATAATGGGTCAATAAATTGAGCTCTTGGAAGAAAAAAGTGACAGCGGCACTAAATGTTTTCTTTGCCTTTGAATTTGTTAAGAAAACGTATTAACAATAAGCCTGCAGAGGATGTGTGGGTACTAATGAGCACAAACGGGAGGTTACAGAGATTAATGAAAATGCAAAAGAGCCTCTTGTGTAGGATACAGATAAAAAATGCCAGACAAGTATGAGTTAACCTACAGTTAATATTGGAGATTAGGGACCAAAGAGTTGGACCACAAACTGCACATTCTGAGAGAATTATTTATTAATCATGAGTCAGGAGAGCTTTTTGAAAGGCAAATCATATCAGACAGATGTGGGTTTCTCCACAAAATAACTGGCTTTAGGAAAGGCGAGGTAAAAATTCAGCCAGATTCTTCTGTCAAATAAACTCAAAACCACGTGGATGGCACAGCCAGGGGCTAACCTTGAAAAGCCTGGCCTGTCAAGTCTTGGTTCACGTTAATGTCAGAGTTCAATACTAGCAGCCCTGATTTTCTCAGGGGTAGCAAAGAATGACTGGAAAAGCACCAGAAGCTTACTACAGATGAATTGGAAAAATAAAAGCTTGATAAATTGTTTGGTGAGACACAGAATTTAATTTCCGAGTTAAGTGCCAGATAATTTGTAAGAAACTTGAAAAGATTGTAGGTAGGTGGATGCTGGAGTAAAATTTGATTTTCTTTGCAAGAATTGGTAAGCTGCAGTCCTGTCTCCAGCTGTTAGGAAACAACTACTTTTGGAGCCATTTTAATACCGATTTTGACTTAAGAATAATGTATAAAATGTATTTGGAAATGATACTAAAATAGAGTGGCGAAGAGCGCTGTACACCTTGATTAGTACAGTACCCTGAGCAACAATAAAAGGCTCCAAGTTAAAAATGAATAGCCCTAATACCAATCTCACTTTTACCATCATAAATTACAAGCATTTCTAATGAAAGCAAAAAAAAAGAAATGTTGATATTAAAAATGCATGTATCTTTATATGAGGCCTGGTTTAGTATGATTATATAATTAGAGAAAATAGTATCCCCTCAAGGGTATAAAAAGGAAAACTACAACCTTAATTATGGCATTTTTAATTCCTTTTTGCAAATTAAATAATTATCTTCTAGTAAGTTTTGTTTTAAGGGAAGGTAATGACAGAAGCTAATGAGTTGCAGATGAGCAAAAATATACAAAATGGGGCTTGAAAAAAAAAGCAAGAAAGGACAAGACAAACTGAAACCATCTCCACGATATTGTATGTTTAAGCAAGAATTTCTAATTGAGGTCATTTCGCCCACGAGAATTAGAACACAAGCCGAGGGGCAGGCAGAATATGCATCTAAATAATTTAAGGAGGATTATTTTACAGAGAGAGCAATCAGTAGGTGACACAGATATTCAGCAGAAATGGAGAGGTCAGACAATGCCGACGTGAGCAAAATCCTGCCCTCCACATGGAGCTCTAACGGATGCGTGCTTGAGGTTAGCCGAGAGCCCAGAGCATTGCGGGGAGCAAAGAATTTGTCAACCACCACATTTTTCTTACGGGCCGGCTGTGCAGGGCCATTTGTTTTGTATCGATTCCTGAGAGTGCTTTGCCCTCCTTTGGCACGCTCTTCCACGTTTATAGCCCGTGTAAACTGGATATAGTCATAAGCTTTGTAAATGTTATTATATGAATTATATTGTTTATAAAAGAGGAAAAGAGATTCCAAATTCACATTTTTCAACATGTTTGGTGAAAGAGAAATGCCAGATCTGACATCGAACTCTTCCCAGCAGGAAGAAAATATGGCCTTTTTCAAACAGAAAAAAACTGTAATTACATAGACTTCCCCTTCCACAACGAGCCCAAGTGCTCTGCCCAGAAGGGCTCGCAAACTTGCATTTCTTTCTAGCTGTCTGAGGTCATGTCTGAGCAATCGCTGTGGAATCTTGTAGGGCTTACCTGAAAAAATAAAAATCAAATCAATTCGGATTAAGTCACCTCATGGTTGGAGAAAGAAGGTCTCAGTTCCCGGTTTACACATTCATGAAGAGATATGAAAAGCTAATACCTGTCGACAGTCAGGAAAAAAAGGATTTATGAAAATTCATAATGAAACTCAGGACTTGTTGACTTTTCAGCTTTCATCTGGAGCCCCCCAGCCACTTGAAACGTGCCGCGCGTCACGCTATCCCCATCCCACAGCGCGTAAACCCGGGCTGAGGAGGGTTTCCCAGGGGTCGGCTGCCATCCCAGCAGGAGAGCTCGAAATCAGGGCTGAGTGCCCTTCCCTCGCATCCCAGCTCTGGTCCCCAGACAACGCCGCCTCCTGTTAGCTTCACCTGCGGAGGCGTGCAACCCACACAGGTGCAAACACTGAGAAGAAGGGGCTCCTCGCTCGAAGAACGGCCCATTGAGCCCGACCGACGCCGCATTGAGACTTCACCCTCCTTGGCCTCCGCCCAGCGCCTGCTTCCACGGAGCTGGGAGCCCAGATCAATATTGCCTATAACTTCTCAGCTTGGCAAACGCACCCACAACAAGCAAGCACTTTGCGTGCTTCTGCAGAAAGAAACAATCCTGCACTGCTGACGATCATTTCTTGTGCCTTTCTTTCTTGTACTTAATTGAATCCTGGCTTTGTCCCTCAGTGCTGTTAGAGAAATAACTGAGACATAAGTGTTGTCTAGCAGTCCAAGCAGGGAAACAAACCAATTAATAAATGTAATCCCAATTCTAATATTACTTTCTTGGTCAGATTTTAATCCAGCTCCTACTGAAGTCAAAGCGCCTTCCTAGATGGTAAGGAATTAGCCTGAACAATAAATCTCCCTGCCTACCATCAGTTTTCAGCCAGCCACGTTTCATACTTTTATCTGAAATAAATTATAAAAGTCATCACCGTTTTTTAGCAGCCTAAAAATAAGGGAGAGCAAAGCAGGGAGGGAGGGCCCGGATCAGAGAGTGGTTTGTGCCTGTGTTGCGGTTTGGGCCACGGCCTGCTCCTAAGAAGTCTGTCACAGAGCACAAGAAGAGCAGTAGAAGTCCTGAAACTAAAAAAGGTAAAACTTGCTGTTCCAGTTTACCTCCTGTATAAAAGACCTTGATATGCTCTCTTGAACAAAGGATTTACAGAGACAATGCTTTCCCCCATCGTAGCTCTCCTCTGAAGCCTTTAACGCTGCTGCAACTGGGCGTGTGAGGAGCAGAACTGGGTGCTGACGCCAGAAATGAACCTTTTCCTGTGGCCAGGGATCACTTCAGCTGTTTTTGCTGCAGAACAGCAATCGGAGGCTTGTTTTTATCTGACTTTGCACCCTAGCTGTCCAGTCCTTCAGGGTTGTGGATACCCAGGCAGTGTCCCCTTTCTGTGAGGGCGGCCTACTCGCCTCCTCCTGAGGCACATCTCTTCACTTCTGGCTGCACTGAAATATTTGCAGGCTCCTGTTTTTAGAAGTATTTCAGCTCAGTGGCGTGTCTTCTTCTCTACCCTCACTCCCCAGCCTCCAGCAATATTTGCAGGTCTTCTTCTGGGTCATTTCTGTAGCAACGGGTTGAAGAGAACAGGTCAAGAAAGCCCGCAGTTGCCTACAGAAGATGTCTCTAGACTTAACAGCATGTTTTGAGCCCAGTCCACTAAATTATTTTTAGTCTCATTTACCACAACTTGTTCATTTGAATAATTCTTGATAAAAATGTTTTTTCAGTACCATAACAAACACCTTAGAGAAATATAAACACATTCTCCCCAACACTCCTATTGCTAAACAAACGTGATGCCATGCTGGTATTGAACAATTTGTTTCCCTTGAGGCTAAACTGATCGCTGTTGACTGCAGTTTTTTGTTTGGTTGGTTTTTTTTTCTCCTTGTTGATGACATTGCATTATTTTGCTGAGGATCAAGCTGACACGCATGAAGTTATCAATATCTGTAACTTCTGTATCTCCAGACAAGCAAGTCTTTCCAGTGCTCCCAGGGTTTACCAGTTTAACAGTCCACAGCTCTCCTCATCCAGCTCTTCTAAAACTCTTGCTGCAACCAGACCTACTGGTTAAAAACAGCCAGCTTATTAGCGCATTTAGCACATTGCCAAGTTGCTGTTGGAAGGGAACAGATTTCATCTTCGCCCTTGGTGAATTCTTCACGCAGACTTTTCAAAAAAACATTTGGAGCAACAAGATATATTGAATCTATCTGCCATTTCTACATTAAAAACATGTTTTTACAGACTAGACTCATTGTTAGGATTTTTTTTTATTAATAGGCATATTAAAAACTTTGTTTTACTGCCATTAGCTCTCTCGCCTTAGGTTTTTCCCTGTGTCCTGTCACTCCACCAAGACATTTTCTGGTTTTCCAGCCTTCTAATTTATATTCATTACTATCTCTTTTTTCCCTATTTGTGTGTGTGTGCATGCATTTGTATTCAGCTACATTCGCCTACTTCAAGCCAGCTTGCTTCTTTTTACCAGTGTAACTTTTTTCTCACACTTGGGCAGCTGTGTGGCTTTGGGGCATGTAATAAACTCTTGCATAAAATTCCCAGTTACCCTTCACATTTTAGGAAGGCGAGAATGGCTGGACAGGGCGCAATCGAAAGGCCACCGAGCCAGCCTCCAGCAGTGGCTAGCTCGCCTGGGCTGCACCTCCCCTCCTCATCCTTGTATGCAGTCATTTCCATTCACCTTTTCCGCACCATTTTTAGTTGTGTTACATCATGTTCACTCCTCAGTCAACTCCTTTCCAAGCTGACAAAGTCTGGTCTATTTAAAGTTCCTTTGAATGAAATGATTTTGGCTGTATCTGTAATCTCTCTTCTTGTCCTTTGCTGGACCTCTCTACTTCTCCTTTTTCCTTTTGGAGATGGATGGAAACAAAATTAGGCATACTATTATGATGTCTTGCATTTTAAATTCTTTCTCCAGAATTACTTTCTTTTTCAGCTTCATGAAACTGGATTTTTAAACTGTGAAGTATTTATATGTTGCTGGTTTGGACTTTAGCTTCTTTGGATGTAGAAGACACTCAAGCCA
This sequence comes from Anser cygnoides, assembly GCF_040182565.1. Lineage (NCBI taxonomy): Eukaryota > Metazoa > Chordata > Aves > Anseriformes > Anatidae > Anser > Anser cygnoides. Next base: position 44,480,586 of record NC_089875.1, on the reverse strand, counting down.
CCATCACCTGTGCTCCAGCAATCAGCAATTTTCAGTTGTGTGCCCTTCATGTTAAGTTAATGTCTAGTTCAGAGCCATGTGAGGCTGGATGCAGTCCCCACAAAGGGAAATGCCAGCTGTGGGCTTTGGCAATTCTAAGGAAATTTTGTGTCGGCCTCAAAAAAGCACAAGCCAGAAAAGGTTCAGATGGAAGCTGCAAGTATAATCTCAGATCAGACGACTGGCTGTATAGCAAAAGGCTAACAAAGCTTAATGTTGCTAGCTTATTCAAGAGAAAATAAAAGGTGATGTGATCATGACTCACAAACACCATTATGAAAGGGGTTTCTGATGGCAGATGGATCTCTAATCTAGTGGTGTAAAGGCGTAATAAGATCCTGTGGCTGAAAGCTGAAGCAGGACAAATTCAGATTAGAAACAAGACAAAAATGTTGGCAACAAGGGTGATTATACAAACAGCTTAAAGGGATGTACCAGATTCTCTAACACACAATGTTTTCAAATCATAATTAGCTGTCTTTTTAAAAGATGTGCTGCTGCTCAAGCAGAAAAGATGGTCTCCATGCAGAAATAATCAGAAGATAGTTTTTAGCCTGTATTAAGCTAGAGGTCAACCTAGATGATCTTAATTACCCCCTTGGCCTTCAGATCCATGAATCTCGAAAACTGAGAGATAATGGCACATATTTAACTACCTTGTGTTTTGAATGAGAAAAATTGGGGCAATTGTTCACGGTGAATAATTGATTCTGTAAATGTAGACCATGTTTCTGCTCGTAAAATATCTGGGAACAGACTATTAACTCCTCCAACCTATTATTCACGTTTGATGGACAGCTATCTTGCCCAATACCGAATTTACAACGTGTGAGTTGTGCTGCCTAGCTGGCTAGAGGACAGGCGATGTGTCAGCTCACCTCAGTGACTGATTAGCAAGAAGGCGATCCAGACAGGCATGTTTAAATGTTTCACGTTCAGTTTAAGTGAACATGTGTAGGAACACGATTTCGAAATGCACGTTCCTTTAATCAAGCTCCACCATGTAATGGCTACTGAGGAGTCGGCAGAAAAACTGTGTAAGCCTCACTAAAGCGGATGCATTTATTTTAAATGCTAAGGTCTAATCAAGCCATAGTCACAACATTATTTTGCTCATCAGTCATCTGGGTCCAGGTCGAAGAATGCATTTTGTTTTGAAAATGAACAAATTCCCTAGCCATTTGCATATACAGTAGGTAGTATAGTGGCGTCCTTCTAGGGGCTAATGCAATTGAAACTGCAAATATTCAAGATACTAGGTATTAAAAAAAGAAACCTGCTCTAACTTACTGTGTGTCAATATGCATGTGAGGAAGTGTAGCATACTGGGAGATGAAACAAGAGCAGGGGCAACTCACAGGGGCCGTAGTTAAATATTACAAAAACAAGGCTACAGTACCAAGATAGGACAAGTACAAAGAGGAATATGTGATAAAAATCTCTTTAAAAGCAGATTGTCTTTAGCTAATGAAACCTGTTTACATGATTTTAGGACCAAGGGAACACGTCTGGTGGCGATGAGGCACACATGAAAGTGGTCCACTGCAGAAGGAGGAGGACTCCCCCAGGACCCCAGCACCAGCAAGGCTTCCCTGGGACACTGGACTGCAAAGAGAAAGCATGGCAAAGAAAAAGGATGGGTGCTCCTCAGAAATGTGTAACACAAAACGCTCCTCTTCAACAAGGCTTTAGCTACCAAGCACTGGCAACCCATGCCTGATGCTTGTTGCCCATCGGGCACACACAGCTCTTCATGCCTCTGTGCTAAATCACATCCTGGGCAGCATCGGCAGGACACAGCAGGGGCAGAAGTGCTCCCTCCTGGCCAAAATCCCAGGGGTCTACTGCCAACCTGACCTCAGCCCAGCAGGTACTGCATCACCATCAGCACCAAGACGTGTTCCCTCTCCATCTCAGGCACATCCACCCCACCGCCAAGCATGACCATGATGAGCACAGGCATAACCGAGCTCCTGGGCTCGGCGCCTGAGTTTCCTTTGGCCGGGAGGTGCCCAGACCCCCGGCACACTTTGCCAGCCCCCTTTGAAGCCTGTGCTTCTGCAGCACCTGGTTTTGCAGACGGCTCTGGACTCCAAGTGCCCTGGGTGGTGCAGCAGGAAGGGTAACGCTGCGCTTCGGCTGCACGTGGCAATGCCCCGCGTAGGAGATGAAGGGCTGCAGATGATTAGAGAAGCACAGGCAGGGGCGATGAACAGCCATTTGGCCTGCGGTGAGCCTGTGAAATGAGCACAGTTTGTATTACAGAGACACCAGGGAGCAGCAGGAAGGCTGCAGTAGGTGGGAGGGAGTATCTGCCTGTGTCAGGGGCCACTTCATTTTTCACCTGCTAGATGGCTTTTCTATTACATCTCCAGCCTGGCATGGAAATTACGCCTGTTCTCTGCCTCCGGTTCAATGCCAAATTGGAGGAAATATATGGCTGCCCTACTTCCACGCACTTTTCTGCCAGGAGACGTGAACATCAGTTACAAAACTGCTCGGCACTGCCAGCACCTGGTGGGAGCGGTACCCTCCGGTGCTCAGCATAAAGCTGATGTTTGGGGCCAGACTCATCTCTGTGCCATCGGCATCGAGAGCATCTGTGCTCCTGGAGACACCCCGCGGTACGCAAACGAGAAATAATGCCATGATTGCCCTCTCCCTTGCCCGTAACGACAGACTTCAAAGTTGTGAGAGCTTTCGGATGACTGAGAAACCCACACCGAGGGCAGTGGCCGGGCAGGGGGCTGCTCTTCCAGCAACCCCAGGACAGCAGTGCACGGGCCATGCACAAAACGGGAGGCACGAAATTCGTGTGCCTGACCCAGCGCTGCAGGGGCCGGTTCCTGTCCTTGTAGAAGGAGGCTGCTTTTGCACCTGCAGAAAGCTACTGATGCCAGCAAAATCCCTCGTGTGACCTCCAGTGACAGAGTGACCTCAGAGGAAGGTTTGGTCTCCGATGCTTCCCCACCAAGAAGAGCACGTACACATGTGCATGCAGCCTGCGTGCTGCCCATGCATGCGTGCACCGCTGGGTAGTAAAAGCCTGTGCCCTCGGACCATACGTTGCTGTTTTGCAGCCTGACCAGCCAACGCAAAAATAACAAAATGGGGTGTTTTCAGCCAGCAAAGCTCCTTTTTTGGTTTCCTTCTGGGCTCGGTGTTTGAATTAGGTGGAAGCAGAGCTAACCCCAGGTCTGGATGCTTAGCTGCTAAATGCTGTTTCACTGCCAGGAGCAATGGTCGTGGTTCAAAGCGCTCTTTGAAGCCTCCTGTTCTGCCCTTGCTGGTGGAGGAACGGTGCTGGGTCTCTCCAGTAGGTCTCAGTCCCCATCATGGCCAGTGCTGTAATTAGAGGTGTAATTAGAGCCCCAAGGAAACAGCCTCGCTCCGCTCCTCCCCAGATGCAGGCTCATCTTCCTGGGGTGCAGATGGGGGAGGACTCGTGTGATGGGGAGGGAGGGCTGGGTGTCTTCATCCTGAGAATTAGGCAGGAGTGCTTACGGCAGGCAGAAATGTAGGGTCATTACTAGTCTAGGTCCGTTACAGCAACTCCTACCTATTCTCCCTCTGCATTCATCAGATTGACGCAGGCTGTCTAAGGCCGGTACGTGGCAAATACCTGCTTTATTTCCTGAGCCCAGTCTCTCCAACACCTGTGTGGCTGCCGGACTGTGCTCTTCATGTAGGGTGCTGCGGGACCAGACCGGCTCTGCATGTGGCCAGGGAGGTGACACGAGTGGAGGGCAGCACCAGGCATGCTTTCACGTCCTTTGCCATCCGCTTTTCACTAAAACATTCCGTTATTACTCACCACGTGGCCAAAGCCTCGGTGTAGCTTTGGGGAGAAGCCTGGCCATGGAAAATTCAGGCAACAGGGTCCCAGGTCTGCTCCTGTTTTCCCCAGAGTATATTGGGAATAACTCTGTTTACAAATCCAGGTTTGTTCCTGCATGACCAAGAGCTGGGTCTGGCCTTGCCCTCCTCCTTTGCTCCACGGGGCAGAAAGCAGCACTGTTTATTTGCCCTTTTGCAGAAAACACGCTCCAGGAAAAGGCAGCCTCTCCCTTCCCCCATGCTGACTCACCTTCAAAGCCAAACCCTGGGTTTTTTTCCACCACAAGGCTGCGGAGAGCTGACAGCTTGAAAACACGAGGAAGTTTGCTGCTCATTTTGGGGATTTTGAAGTCTTGTTTCAGTCCAGTGGGCTGACAGAGATGCTCAGGTATCGCTTACTTGGGATCCATTTATCTACAAAGGCAATCAAGCTATTCCCACCAGCTGCCGTGTGAAGGCCAAGGGGACTGGAGATACATATGCGGGACCTGCTCTTTGATTAGTCTGGTTTGTACATCAAGGTTTTATTAGCTTTTACTGCCCTACTGACTGCTGCCTGCAATTGCTTCACGCTAGCCTCCTCGCTAATAGCTCCTCTGCACTCTCTGCTTCCCTTCCTGCTGAGTTTATGTGAGCCTCTTTATTGTCAGCCCTGGCGAGATGATCAAATCTGGCATCTGTTGCCGGACATTTCAGGTTTATTAAATCCGTTAGAAAATCTTTAACTCTCTGAAACGTGCGCAGGGCCGGGTAATCGCGGGGAAGCAGCAGGGCCCTGCGCACTCGAGGCTTTTGCTGGGTGCGTACTCCACAGCCACGTGTGTGTGACCACAGCCTTGGAGATGCCCTCCAGATAGGCATGCCCACCCCCCAGGTTTTCGTGTCTTACCTAATGCCTGTGCCTCCTTTTAAGGGGCATTTTTCAACGCACAACTCCTGTATTATTCATTATCCCAGAGCCTTTTGAAAGGCCAAGATCAGGAGAGGACTACCTTGTCAGAGTTTCTTCTTCTCACCTTTTTCCAATGACAGGCAGCTCTTGGTCTGCTGTTCGTGAGCTCTGGGGACCCCAGGAGGTTCCTTACCTTCTCCTGTTGGTCTCATACTGAGCTTTTCTCTTACCTGCCTGCACTCCGGCTCTCGCTGTCTGCTGAGCTGTGGGGGCTCTCAGCTCTCCTCCATAGGATCAGTCTCCTCACCACCAAACTTCAGCAGCTCAGCTGGATACTTGAAACAAGGCAACATAAATACCTCCAACATGTGCCTGTTGCAGATCTTGGTCCTTTTTTTCCACAGCCACATTCAAAAAAGTGAGGTGCTTTCCATAGAGGTGCTTTCTAAAGTGAGAAGGAAACATTTTTCCTCCCATTTCCCCCCTAAGCAACTAAAACCTGAAAGAACTGGAAAATTCTGCTCCCCAGAAAATTCTCAGCATTTCCAGAAATCTGCTACCAAGCCAAAAAGCTGGGTGAAACTTCTCATGCTAGGAAATGTGCGTGCTCCAAAAAGTTGTGAGGATGTGGAAATGAGAGAGAGTCAGGGAAAGTGCTTTAAACTTCACACGGAGTGGTCACTCTTGGCAGTTTGGAGAATAACCCTGGGAAATAAGCTATTATGCTTGATGACAGCAGCAATAATTAAATGCCAGGGCTGGTCATTACAAGAGTTAACCACTGATTAATTAGTCTGTTTATATTAAAAAACAAGGTTGGCTTCACTAACTAATAAATTGCCTGTGTACAGCTGTTACCAAAAAGATCACTTGTTAGATAATTACTTAAGTCATTTTTAAATTGTTTTAATTAAGTTTCAGTAATTGGACTCCCCCCAATTTATTTTCCTTTTTTTCTGGAGTGGAGAAGAAACAAACCAACACCGCCTATGTGCATGTAATAGGAGGCAGTGGAAGTATGATGGGAAATCTATAGGAAAACAAACACCTATTGTGATCCCTTTGTCCTCCCAAAGGCTTGTAGGAATCTAGAGAAAATTAGATTTTAATGTTATTTTATTTACTTTGCCTCGCAGAGGCTGAGCTTCTGCCTCACTCCACTTGGTGCATTCATAATCAGGACAGAGATGCTCAAGTCGGTAAACCCGCGCGTGCTCCCCCAGTCTCTTACACGTGGTACGTGCCCGTGCTGTGGGGGGCAGCTCACGGCTTGACCCTAAAGCCTTGCTCACGGCTTCGCTGTGCCAGATCCTCTCTGCAAACCTGCCTCTCGCCTTTTTCTGCCTGGTCTTCGTGACTGCTCGTCCCGCGCCGGCCCCACGCCTGGTGGAGGTGAGGGCAGGGTTGAGGAGGTGAGGGAGGGTTGCCTTCCCCAAAACAGCCCCCCGGCATTGCCATGTATCAGGTAAAGCAAGCGCTGGCACTACAGGCAAGTTCTTTTCTTCCTGGAAATTCAGGCCCAGGGGGCTTGCTGTAAAGGGCCTTTGTAATATGTTGCTGTTCTCTGTGTTACCGTCATTACTGCAGAGCCTGCTCTTAAAGAAAACTCTTGGGCATCATCACGCCAGGCCCCTGCATTGTCTCCCCTCTCCGTGAGGTCACTTTGTTAATGACTTCGTTGACCCATACCTCTGCGTGGCTCAATTTGCCATTTTCTACCACACTATTGCAGTGGCACGGGGCTCAGCTCTGGGACAGAGCCACCCAGGCATGACACCACGTCTTGCTGAAATGCAGCTGTTTGGCAGCTCGCTGGCCAAAGTGCAACCTTCAGCGTATTTGCTCACACCAAGGCTGCAGCTCGAGGCTGCAGAGCCAGAAAGGCAGTGGAGTAATGCAATCAGAAAAGCAGGAGCTATCACATTCTGTTATCGCGGAAGGAGTTACCTACCTGCACCACACCTAAAAGGCAAACAAACGCATGCACCTCCCGTGCCCAGTGCACAAACAAATCCACCCTATTCATAAACGTGCACTGAAAGCGTCCTCTGATAAAAGAACGCTCAATTTATAGCTGTAACCTACCGATGTGGCTCTGCAAATATTGGTTCTCACAACCATTCTTCTTTCATCTTAACAAAACGTGATTGCTTTTTAATTGAGAAACAGTCTCACTGGGGAACGGCCAAACCGCAGCTGTAACCACCAGGGATGTCGGAATACTCCCTGCAATCAGCAGTGGTGTGAGAAGTGCAAACTCTGAGAAACCTCACACATTGGTAGCATTGTCTTCCTCATCCTTTGAGCAGGACAGAAAGAACAGGATAGGGGAAAAGCTGGCTACCCAGTGCCTACATACCCAATGGCTGCATCCTGCTGTGAGTCACGGTGAGGCTGCAGGTGGGGACGAGCACCTTGCTGTCGCATGGAGCACGGCACCCCCACGCAGCATTTCTCCTCCTTCTGCATGTTGCCTTGCGAATGCTCGTTCTTGACGTTGCTGTTTCCCAAGCCTTTTCCTGACACCCTGCAGACACAGGACCTCACGCTGAAGCAGTCTAGACAAATTTGTGAAGACTTTGGGAAGCACTTGGGTGCTACCACAAAACGTTACGCAGAGAAGTTAATCTGCAAATTGCAGCCCATTTCCTCCACGGCGTGGTTTGAATCACGGCTTGTAAATAAGGCATGAGACACGCTCTGAATAATGAGGAGAAATGATGAAAAGTATGAAATAGCTGATCATGAGATCACCATTTATTTTGGACAGGGAATGTAGGAGAGGTTCCCAGGGAAAAATTAGTATGCAAGTACGTAGGTTCAAGATGCAAGATTGTGTCATAATCCATATGGAAATGGAAATCAAATGGATATTGCCCAGACAACCCTAAATCTAACCATTCTTATATTCCAAGAGTTTAACTTGGCCATTTTAAAAGCCTCTTACACTCAAAGGATCAAGGCCTCACTTTGTTAATCACTGGTATGGAAATGCTCCCAGTGCGGAAAAGGAATTCAGTGACCAATAAAATAGCATTTCATGTTTTTGTTATTTTATTGAAGTTTGAATTGCCTGTGTATTGAAGTGTGGGGTTTCATCCATTTCTTTACTTAATAGAAAAACAGCTTTGCTGAGCAAGAAAGAAAAAAAAAAACAGGAAAAAAAAAAAAAAACGAGTCACATAAAAACTGTTCTTTGCTTTTGGTGCATTCAGCACTTTTCCTGAGTAAAGTTCACAGAACACTCGCATGAATAAAGCATTTTTTTTTGTTTAATTAGATTGAGCTCGGAGAGAGGGAAAACCAAATAAATCTTTAAGTGGGGGCAGGGAGGGATGGGAGAAAATATTTGAAGTGAAAATGAGAAATATGTAAGACTCTCCCTGAAATTTCCTAAGGTAGGGTGTTCTGTAATGTTGGGTTATTTCCCCAGCCATGCAGATTAAAGGCAGAAGGTGCCCGATCTCGTTTCTGACACAGCTCATGGGATTTCATCCAGCTGGTCCTGCTTTACACCACACCTTGCAGTGGTGAACTCACCGTGGATGAGCTTTGCTCCAGCTGTCCAGAGCTGGTGGGATGGGACGGATCCTGGGGCGGGCAGCAGGATTTCTGTGCCTTCCCAGCGGCTTGGATCCATTTCACATCACCACCAGAGGACCTTTGTTTCACTCCTTCCTCAGCAGTGAACTTAGAAAAGGCAAATTCCTTTCTGTTGGTGGAAGCTCCGGGTCCCCGTGGCAGCCTTGGGGTTGCCCATTAAGGATACCTACAGCTTTCAGTGCCGTGCTGGGAAAGATCTGACGGGTGCCGGGACTCAGCCCCTTGGTGCTGGAGGTCCCATCCCAGCTGCAGACAGGCCAGCTACCCGTGTCTTTACATGCACTTGGGGTGGCGTTGGCGAAGCTGGCTCAGGTATACCTTTTGCTCCTCTAGGCGAGCAGTGAGAAGGAGCAGCCTGCTGCGAGTAGCCGTTCTCTGTGTGGTCTCACAGCTTGCCCTCGCCCAGCAGGCACATCAGGGAGAGCCGGAGAGCGGCAGCCCACGGCGCAGTCTGTAGGCTGGGTGCTAAGTCATCCTCCCTCCCGTGTTTCTGTTTGCCGATCCTATTTCAGGGCTGTTGACTTGTGCAGGAAGTTAACCACAGAGTCAACATGAGAGCTGGTGGAAAGAAACGTTCGCATCAGTGTGCTCCTTTGTAGGGCTGAGAAAGGTGATAAAGACTCTCTAGCGACAGCAAGAATTGCAGCAGTGTTGGCAAACCCTGCCAGTCAGCTGTCAGCTTCGGCCCTGAGGGAGCAAGGGTGACAGTGCCACTCGCTTGAGTGCTCTGCACCTTTTAGTTACTGCCTGGGAATGAGCTGGTAGCTCTTGCAACCCGGCGTCCTCATTGCAATGATCAGAAGCTGCCCGTGTGCAGGTCGTGTTGGTAATCCCGGGAGAGAAATCAGAAACTCAGCTGGAATGAAAACTGCTCTCATTCGCAAGGGCAGGTCCTCCGGAGAGGGATGGAAGAAGACCGGCCGCACGCTGTGATCTGACACAGCTAGCACCACTGCTGCCCGTGCTGGACGTGAGCCGGGGCGGAGGAGCAAGTCAGGCTGCGGGCTTCCTAATCCAGTGCCTCTCAAAAGCACTATAAAAACAGGCTGGGAGATTTGTTATTTACAAATGAGTTATTATTTTTAACACCAGGGAGAGAAGAAGTGCAGAAGGCTGTGGCAGCACTCTTCACACTTGTTCATTTACCCAGGCTTCCCCCGGGGAGCCCCGCAGCCAACACAGGCTAGTAGGAAAGGTTTGCAGAAGGAGAGCCAGTTTACACAACTCGCTTATGGGAAGAAGGCCTTTCAGGGCACTCTGCAGCACGAAACGTGTTGTTCTTCAGCACGGGGCGAGCTATCTCAGGCAAATGCTACCTATTCAACAAGGAGATGAAGAGGAGCAGATGGAAAGATGAATTTCCTTTTCGAGGATCCAAGAGAGTGGGCTGATGCTGTGGCAAGCGGAGATGAAGGCTGAGTTGGAGAGTGAGGATCTGGCTGCAGATCTAAAATTTGTCGGGTGGAGGGGGAGAGAAGTGCTGGCCCAAGTGTTTGCAGAGAAGCTGTAGGATGAAGAAAACCACAGGTACTCTTAGCGTCGCTCTGACCTTCAGCACAGTAACACCTGCCTTCCCTCTGCGTGTTTCTGTAGCCAAGGTGCCCGTGCCCTGTATCACCAGCAATGGGAGCACCCCAGCCCGTCCCATGGTAGGAGGATTACTTACTGACCACGGCGGTCCAGCTGTCAGAATGACATCTCCCCGCCAGCACCTGGGCCCATCTCTGACCAGGTCTGTCCCTCAGGTGAGGGCAGTCCCAGCTTTTTCATTGCCTGTGATGCCTCTTCTCTCCTCCCATACATCAGATCTCCCACTGCTGTCCTTGTCCTTCCCTCCCCCTGCCCGATCCTTGCCCCTGCACTGTCCCAACATGACCGCATCCTCAAAATCTTTCCCCACCAGCTCCTGCGTTCCCACTCTGTCTCCACGGGGTAATTCCTATCACTCCTCCCCAGCTGAGAATCGTTTCACCCCACCTTGCTGCTAACACGTAGCGTGTCTGTGCTGCCCACCACTCCGCACTGACACAGATTGGTCTGCTCCCCTCCAGCCCCCAAGACAGCTGCATTTCGGAGGCAGCCGTACGTCTTTTTATAGATGGGACTTAATGCCACTCGATGGACCATGGCACTATTTTTATGCCACGTTAGCACAGGCTTAGCATTCTGAGCATGTGAGCGTTTCACCCAAGACTAGTTGCTGAAATATAAATACCACTCAAACAAAGTTATTTAGAACTTCAGTCGGATCGACCAGATCTGAGCCAATTATTTTCCCCGACAAAATTAATTAGAATGCACATAAAGTGAGTGAGATGTGAAAGGCAGGTCTGCAGAATTACTTATTCCAATAACACTTGGTTTGGGGGGAGGAAAAAAAAAAAAAAAAAAAAAAAAAGCTCTGTCCTTGCCTTGGCTTTGCCTTGCCTTGGCCTTGTCAAGAAGAATCAGGGTTTTCACATGGGAAGCTGCTCTGCTGGCAACCGCGGTTCACTTGATGTTGGTTTGCATCAGCAAGCTCCCTGCACTCTTACGCTGGTGATGATAAGGGCTGGCTGTTCAAACGCTGTCACAGAACCCAGACTCCCTCCCTGCTCAGAACAACTGTTGCTCAGACCTCCTCTGCAGAGCTAATTTATTGCCAATGAAAGTGAAATGTAAATAGTTTGCAGCAGGTACGCACGCAGGCGTCTCTTCACCGAGTAGTACTTGGAAAAGAGCCAGCCGGTGCACGCACACAGAGCTGGGGGAGCAGCCTTTCAAGCACGGGGGAAGAGTAGGACTGACTTCAAAAGCGATG